>NC_061137.1:12005684-12627350 GCF_905220365.1 Vanessa cardui | reverse complement strand
GATTCCATAAAAAAAATAGATAACTCACACCCTTTCAGGCGTTAAAAATTTACTTTCACCGGCTTAATGAATCATCCCTTTGAGAATAGAACCCATCCCTATCATTACACGTACAATCTTTAATCTTGTGTACTTTAATTAAACTAACACTAAACTAATACATGGAATGTACCGCCTTGTTAAGGCTAAGAATAATTCGCAGTGTTAATCACCTGTGAAATCTTGATTATAGACAAGATGAATGGCCTGTAGCTATTAAATGCAATGCACATCTGCGATTTGTTGGGTTTATAAACGACCTTCAGAATTTAGCTAACAAATGGTGAGCATTCGTTATCATTTAAGAAAGATTAAATTGATAGTGTTCGAAATTCGAAATGTATATTCTACTGAGAAGGATTTTATGTGCATAAACAAATGCAGCCTGTTAATCGCACTGGTGGGTTAAAGTCTCCTCTCCTTATGAAGATACGATTTGGAACATATCCAACACGCTGTTCCAATGCGGGTTGATGGACACATATGACAGAATTTCTATGAAATAAGACATGCAGGCTTCCTCACGATGTTTTCCTTCACCACTCAGCATTGATGAATTATGAACACAAATTAATCACATGAATATTCAGTGGTGTCTGGATTTGAACCCACAATCATCGGTTGAGATGCACGCATTCTAACCACTGGGCTAACTCTGCGGCTTTATGTACATATACTAAGTAGGTTTTCCGGTTTGAAGGATGAGTATACAAGGACATAACATTTTAGTTCCGAACGTATTGTTAATGTTTCCAACAGTAATACTGTTATGGGTGATGACTTTAATACTTGCCAGGAGGTTAATCTGTCTTCATAATTGACGGTTATTTGAGTACTTTTAAAGTCTATGTGTATCCATTTACCAGCATTTGAACAGGTATGGAATAAACTCGAATTCTCTTAGTCCTTATTTTTTATATATGAACTAACTCAAGTGAAAGTCCACAATATGAGTGAAATTTATTTGATTCATTGAAGTACAGCATTAAAGTCAGTTGGTTCATTAGGTAACGAATCAATCTTCGCTTGATATTAAGTGGGTTCAAAGCGATAGGTATCCGATCAAGCGGTCAATCCTATCAATAATTCTTATTCTATGATGGAAATTATAATGGTTCTTACTTTTAAACGTCAGAAGAAATATATTAAGTCTTATTGTTGTAACTACTTTTTTTAAAGGGTTATTACTGTGTATTCTTTCGAATGCCAAATCAATTAAAATAGAAAGAGAGGTCGAATAAGTTATCAAAAAAAATATTTTTTTTTTAATTTATTCAAGACGGCTGATTAAAGCACTTTAGAGTCGTCTTATGACAGTGCTACGTATTGAAAATCCGAACTGATAAGAAACTCATTTCTTTAATCTCTAAGCAACTATCTAGTCTAATTAATAATCTCGTGATAACTAAGTTGTAGCCTGTGTTATCTGATGATTACCTATATTACTGTAAAATTTCATCCAAATCCGTTCAGTTGTTTTTTCGTGAAAGAGTAACAATATATATTCACGACATCTTTTTAAATATTACTGAAAATAAACTCATATTATATCTAACTCGTATGAATATTAGAACCATTTACTAATATATAATACAAATTGTTCAAATGTACAAATCATTGCTAATACGCTGACAAAACACACCTTCATTACATCCCGGCCTGTAATTACACTGGCTCATATAACTCACAACGGAACACAATAATTGCTTTGAGTAATTATCGAGTACATGCAATCCAGATTGCACTATCATCAATCGCTATTCAAGCAAGAAAGCCAGGACGAGTTTACCAATGTTATAAATTAGTTAGGTTATTCTGTAACAAGAAACTCGAAACTCACCGTTGAAAACGAACTTGAAAATCCACAACAGCGCGATTTTCAAGACATTCTCTACCTCGCTCAAGCACTCTCAGTCGAGATGGCCCAGTGGTTAGAACGCGTGCATCTTAAGCGATGATTGCAGGTTCAAACCCAAGCAAGCACCGCTGATTCATGTGCTTAATTTGTCTTTATAATTCATCTCGTGCTCTGCGGTGAAGGAAAACATCGTGAGGAAATCTGCATGTGACAAATGTCATAGAGATTCTGCCACATGTGTATTTCACCAACCCGCATTGGAACAGCGTGGTGGAATATATTCCAAACCTTCTCCTCAAAGGGAGAGGAGGCCTTTAGCCCAGTAGTGGGAATTTACAGGCTATTGTTGTATGTTGTTGTTGTGCAAGCACTCTGTAAAACCAGCTTTCGCCGGTGGTTTTTCCGAATCTATACGATTTGGGAACCTTCAAGAAAAGAGCGTACACCTTCCTGCAACCTGCAAGGCTGGCAACGCACCTTCAAGCCCCCAGTGTTACTGATGTCCATGGGCGGTGGTAGTCACTTTCCATTAGATGTGACTTCTGCTCATTTACCCCGCCCCCCGCCCGCCCTATAACATAAAGTAAAAAAAGATCAAAATGTAATATACTATAATGACTTTTATAATTATAAAATTTATAGGATACAAGTATCAAAATTGCATATCACTTTAAATAAGTTGTCAATGTTTTAAGCATAAGATACAATTTGATTTCATAAAGAATCGCCCTGCTGTGAACGTCTGGACGAACTCCATTCATGCATAACTGTATTACGTATAAAAGCAAAATTAAAATCAAGAATAAACTTTATTCAAGCACTCACAAGTACTCGTATAATTCAATTTAAACCCACCGCTGTTTCAGAATGAAGATATTACTGAGAAAACCGATGATAAATTATACATACATTAATACATAATGTATGTACACTTCATCGTAGTAATATTCAATAAAATTATTTATATTAAATAGATTTCATTTTTCAATTGGTAGGATCTATTGTCAGATGTTCTTACCAACAGTACTCAGTGGTATTGTTTAATTTGACCATCAATTAGTAAGTGTAATGCTTCTATGTTGAATAAAGGAATTTGAGTTGAGTTGAGTTATTGTGGTCCGGATGAGTAAGCCAGTGTAACATAACATCTTAGCTCCCAATATTGGAATATTTCTTTCAGTGTCACTGTATGGACAGCGATCACTTACCATTAGGTGGCCTATTTGCTCATCCGCCTACTTATATCATAAAAAAATAAAACGTGAAACCTTTTTTCTATTCAAGGTATTATAGACGGATACTAAGGAAAATACTCACGTAAAAAGATTTCTATAAGTAATGCGTCATTTTATCCAGAATATGTAGACTTAAAACTAGTAAATTGTTTGTTAACTTGTACAAAGGAATTTGTTTTGTCAAACGAGCATTTCCAATTTGTTAATTGAATTATTAACCTCATGATTAGGATTATCGAACGCGATCACCGCTGAATTTCAATTTGCTTTATTTGTGTTAATAATTCATCTTGTGAACGACGACCTCCGTAGTCGAATAATGTGTACATCGGTTTTCATGGGTACGCTACACTGACGTCCCGGATTCGATTCCCGGTCGAGTCGTGGTAGAAAAAGTTCATCAGTTTTCTATGTTGTCATATGTCTGGTTGTTTGTAGTACCGTCGTTACCTCTGATTTTCCATAAATCAAGTGCTTTAGCTGCTTTAGTTGGGAACAAAGTTATGTATGTAATGTTTACCAATGTCAAAAAATCATCATGAGGTGATCGACATTGCTTAATGACAACGAAATTCTGTCACTTATATATCCCCCCAAAAATTGGATTAGCGTGTTGGAATGAGCTCTAAAACTTCTCTTCAAAGGCCTAGCTCAACTAGCAACTTGTTAAGTAATTAGACTCAATTATATCCACAGATATATAGCAGTCACCCAGCCAATTAAATACGCGAAGCACAAGAGCAATGCTCGCGTTTGGGTCATGATAGCTGTGGCGTGGCTGGTCTCCGGCGCGATCGGCTCGCCAGTCGTGCTCGGCCTGAATAATACCCCGGACAGAAGCCCTAACCAGTGTCTCTTCAACAGCACCGACTACGTCATATACTCCTCGCTCGGGTCCTTCTACATACCTTGTATCATCATGATGTTTCTCTACTATAAAATTTTTAAGGTAAGTCCTCAGATTATTAATAAATATAAGGTAAATCAAATAATAACAAGTCGTAAAAGCCCATTAGTAAGACAGTTAATCTAGAGATAAACCTCTTAATTTTTTTAAATGATTAACTATTGAATAAAAATCACCTTCGCGCAAAATAACCACTCCATATGAAGATAATCCACCGTCAATTGTTATTTTTTTTTAAATTATATTTACCGTGTGAGCTGAGATGGCCCAGTGGTTAGAACGCGTGCATCCTAACCGATGATTGTGGGTTCAAACTCAGGCAAGCACCAATATATATGTGCTTAATTTGTGTTTATAATTCATCGCGTGCTCGGCGTCTAATTTCATCGAAATTCTGCGACATGTGCATTCCACCAACCCGCATTGGAACAGCGTGGTGGAATATGTTCCAAAACCTTCTTCCCAAAAGGGAGAAGAGGCTTTAACCTAACAGTGGAAAATTTACAGTCTGTTGTTATTTTTTTTATTCACCCAAATCTAAAAGAGCATCTAAAATTTGTCAAGCAGAGCATCTCAAATCTGTACCATCCTTCAAAAATAGGAATGAGAAACATCACAATCAGACTTTCTTGCGACTTACAGACAACTTCCAACTTTGTTTTGCTGACTATAGGTATCGTCCTTGTCAAACTTTACGAATATATGGTTGGGTAATCCCTCCCATTTATTTTTAAAGTGAATATTTTCAAGAAAAACTGCTAGTTGTAATACTTCCCTCCAATGGGTATAACATCTTACCTTCTAAAATTATTGGCACATTTTGTGATGTAACTAACAAACAATATTTGGTAGAGCTCCAATGTCTACGGGTATTACTTTTTGTATTGACTTTTTGCCCATCCTAAGCCTAACTTAACATCACATAAAAAAATGAAGTTGACATTTGTAGTACAAATTACGGCTTCAAAATAAAACAATACAAATCAAAAACAACCCAGCGAACAAGAAAATATATCAATCGTAAAAGAATTTAGTAGACTACAGTTTAGTTTCTTTTATATCAATTCCAAATATTCATTACTCTAATTTCAAGTAACATCAATCAAAAGGTTTCCAAAAAAAGTATTCTCCGTATTACCTCGTAAAAGGGAAATGATAATTTCTTCTGAAATCCAACTTTTCGTTCATGTGATTTCAAAGTTTGCCTTTTTTCTCGATGTATAAGAAGCAAGAGTAATGATACTTTATCACATAATAATAGATTAATACGTCAAACAAAAAGAGATTTATTAACTGAAAATTATAAGGGACGGAAAACCACAGTACCATTTTTTTATTGTTATATTAACTGCTCAGCATGTCTTCACTCGACCAAATTTCAAATTCTGTCATTCATTATTTTTGTGATATTTTCATCGTTTACACTGTGCACGCAACGGAAGCCTTTTCATCATATTCAAAGATATAATTTTCATTATTGATACTCCGTTATTTCATCATACACATTGCTACACCTATATAGCGTCATATATATAGCTTATAGCCTTAACCAATAAGCTATCTAACCCTAAAATAATTTTGAAAATTGTGCCATTAGTTTTTGAGCTTTCAACGATACAAACAAACTCTTAAAAATATTAATATAGATATTTCAGAGCCTTTCTTTTTCTCCCTGTTTTTTTATGACATAGGTGGCAAACGAGCAGGAGGCTCACCTGATGGAAAGTGACTACCACCGCCCATGGACATCTGCAACACCAGGGGGCTTGCAGGTGCGTTGCCGGCCTTTAAGAAAGGAGTACGCTCTTTTCTTGAAGGCCGGCAACTGTTTCCTGTCTCTTTCTCTTTCTTTTATACATTATTTTATTATTTGGTTTGACATAAGATTTTAATGTCAACTTTATGTATATCAATTGTTTCTATTATTACATAATACATGATTATCATTTAAAGCCGCTCATCAAAACAACAATTAATCTGTTTTCGCATTTCACCAATTAATTGTCAATTCCATATTTTAAATTAAACTAGATAATTGTTTTGTAAACCTGAATAATTTGAAATTGGAACACGTGAAGCACTTTAGTGAAGTAGCAAAAGCAGATACAAAATCACAAGCGACGTCACAAAATCACGTGTTCCCCTTCTCTTATAAACTGGATGCCTTCAAACGGAGCGTGAAGAGGTATCTTGCGGGCCGGCATGGCGAGGGTGACTCGTGCAGCTAGTTATTCTTGCTGTCTGTACTAGTCGTTTTCACGTTTGTAGTGGAGTCATATACCTACTTGGATATAATATAAAAAAAAAGCTTATGACCATCACTTTAGGTAGTTTTCGCCAATGTAAATACTGCCATATCCAGAAACCAGATTTGCTAATGATTATCACGATATTATAAACCCAACCACAGTTTATTGACTGACCACGGTTTGTGTTTGGAAAACTCTATGTACTGGAAGAAGCCGCCACTTTTAATGTAACTTTAAGTTTGTCTAGTATTCATTATGTAGTTTGTGCATATTATTATTACATAGTTCATATAGTTACCTAACACTTACCTCACACGCAAGCAAAGCCGCAGGTAGAAACTTGTTATATATATAATAAATCGGAAAGAATTTAGCTCCATTGCTGGCACAAAATAAAATATCGCCGAGTCGAATTGTAAATACGAATCGTACACTTTGCAAAGAATAAAGGTCGGTCGTAAACTTCTGTCTATTGTGCAAAGATCACATCTTAAAGAAAGCTACATATATACAGGATTTTCAACCTTAAGGCGAGTCAATAGAGATTTATATACATAAAAAGTATTTTAAGTTACTTTAATATAGCAAAATAATGGTCTAACTAATATTGATAATATTAAAATTATAAAATACAAATAACTGATTAGTAATGAAACTTAAACGGTATTACGCAGTAAGAAATTTATTTATTTTTAAAGTACTAGTTATAAGGCTACTTATCATCATAATTAAGCCAATTAAATAAGGCAATCAAAATCCGTTCTTGGAGATACGCTTTTTTTATGGTATAGGTTGGCGGACGAGCATATGGGCCACCTGATGGAAAGTGGTTACCATCACCCATAGACAATGACGGTGTAAGAAATATTAACTATTCTTTACATCGTCAATGTGCTACCAACGTTGGGAACTAAGATGTTATGTTCCTTGTGCCTGTAGTTACACTGGCTCACTCACCCTTTAAACCGGAACACAACAGTACTGAGTACTATCATTTGGCAGTAGAATAACTGATGATTGGTACCTACCCAGACGGGCTTGCACAAAACCCTACCGCCAAGTAAATTTTACTCTTACACTCTTCGAAAGTCTGCCAAAGCTCACATCACTCCACCTTTTGCATCCCGTCGACCAACACTCACAAATGTAAACATTTTTAAAATAAACATTGTAAAATTAGACGAAGTGTGGAATGACTGATAATTAATTGGCGATTTATCGACCACTGTCCTCATGTTGTTTCAATATCACCCTATGCACACACGTCATAAATAATCGAACAGCATTTCTTTCATAACGCACCCAAAGTTTTGAACTTCAAAATAAGGACAATCAGAGACAAAAACATAGAACATCCTGAACTTTTATCTTTGCCTAGGATGTACATATAGAGAAATAGCTAATGAAACTGGGCCTTAACACAGCCATTTGGAATTAGGGCACGCGCGGTCCGCCAGATAGTGGTCACGTCGGCAAACTCGCATCGATGTTCGCGAGACGTTGTTTCTTGTTCGAGGACTTTTGTTTGCTATATTATTTTATACATATTTTTTAAATTATTAGAATAATGATAATTAGGAGCACAGACAAACAATTAAGAAAAATATTTTGCCAATATTTTCTGCTGTAAACACATATTGATGACTACGTAGATATAATCTATGGATGATATACATATATTACCCTTTACTTTTGAGGTATTTGGTAAAATATTTGCTCTTAGAACTTCGCTATCGCTCGTTTGCTTGAGACCTGTCGTTTTCGATTTATTTTGACATAGTTCCATCCAATTCTGATAGCTGATTGAAAATTTTAATCAACTCAGACCTTTGTCTCTCAAAATGATGCTTGAAACCTAATACTATTCTCTTAATACAGAATAACAGTACAATCTACTATTCTATAAACATAAAGCTGTCCCCTATTCCCATAAAGGATGCCATTCCGCTCCCATTTGCCTAGATCGTGGGATACCTTTTTTAAACTTTTGCGATCACTACCAATGAACAGATTTAAATACGATACGAATCCTTTGGCAATTTCCTTTATCGAATAAATACTCTTTGGATGTTGAACTCTTTCTTACTTTTCACATTATTCCTAAACATGCGAAAATACCTAAACTCCATCAGTAGAATATAATAGATTTACGTTGGATTGAATTCTGTGACCCAACAGCACTTACATTATGATTTTAATCAATCAATAGCTTTTGGTTTTGCTATTATCATATAGACTGGTTTCAGTCAAATGGGCCATCTCATGATAAATGGTTAACACTGCCCATAATCATTGTCTTTTATAAGTATTCTTATATCACCAATGCGTCACCAAGATTGGGAGCTAAAATGTTATGTCTATATATTGTTAAACTGCCTCACTCATGATGCCTCACAGTATTAAGTATTGCTATATTATAAGTATTGATTGGGTAACCAATAAATAAAATTTTAACAAAAAGAAAAACCGACTTCAAACAAAACACTATTTTAAAACAAATGAATATGCACGAAAAAGTAATAAAAATAATTGCGTATTCAACATATTTTTTAGAGTCGTCCTAAGTTAAATGAAATGAAAAATATTAGACTACTTAAAAGTCGATTAACGATTATATCATGTAGTTATAGTTATTGGTATATTTGGAGCCGGTGTCAGCCACGGTGCCCTTGCCCCAACAATCAAAAGAAAGAAGCGATACGAGCCTCTTGATTGATCCAGTATATTATTGTGTAAAAGGTAATTTGTAAAAAACATATTTGTTAAAGTATTCTCGTATTGTTTTTTGATAGATATACTGTAGGGTTTTATTGGCTGACACCGACTCCAAATATAAAAATAATTATAACTACATGATATAATCGTTAATCGACTTTTAAGTAGTCTAATTTTTGTAAGAAATTCTGCCCCATATCGCACCCTAACTGCGAGCCGTATAGGAGTTCCATCACTGCATAGTATAAAACAAAGTCGCTTTCTCTGTCCCTATATCTTTAAATCTACGCAACGGATTTTGATGCGGTTTTTTTTAAAAGATAGTGTGATTCAAGGGGAAGGTTTGTGTATATAAAACATGAACAATTTAGTAAAGATACACTGATAATTTTAGAAGTTTGCGATGTGATGTCGTATATGAACAAATTCTGTAGTATATTTAGTATCAGTATTGCACCCGTGCGAAGCCGGGGTAGGTAGCTAGTTGATTATAATATTCGACTATGATAATTACAGAAACATAACCACATTACGGAAGGTGAACTCAAATATCCAAATAACCTATAAATAAAAGATTCGACCGAGTATCGCTAACGTGCTCCTCAGAATTGTTCCGTTCCCTTCCGTTCCGGTACTTTGTCATGGATCCTGTGCTCAGAACCTTACCAAACTTTCACCAAATTACCCTTGAAGTATATATTTTATAATAAAAAAAGAATTATCAAAATTGGTTAACGTGATTTTCAGTTATTCACCTATTTGTCGCGCATATACATAATGCAAATTTAAGACTTATGTCGTTTTCACATGGATACCATCATCGGAAAAAAAAATAAAAAAAATGGGACCCCACGGGAAGCACTACCTTTCAAACAAAAAAAAAATATCAAAATCGGTCCACCCAGTGAAAAGTTATGAGGTAACAAACATAAAAAAAAAAAAAAAAAAAAAAAAAAAAAAAAAAAAAAATACAGACGAATTGATAACCTCCTCCTTTTGGAAGTCGGTTGAAAAGGCTTGCACAAAGCCCTACTTCCAAGGAAATTCCGTCTTTGCAACAACGCGTCATAAACATTTTGTGAAATTCGTATAATGCCAATAATAAATAATACGCATTGCACGAATTTCGCGTTGCTTGCAAGTAATATTGTTTGACAGTGAACGCAATATGCTGAGAACTGTTTTATGCCGAATGGGCATTTATTATTACTACAAGCTTTTATTTTACTTGCAATACACTATTAACATCTGGCAACTCAATTTAGAAGATATCTTTAAACAATTGAGCTGTTTTATTATACACATTCAGCTAGGGTGACAATGCATGGTTACCTGTATGACGTCATTCTATATCCAACATGGCGGCATACCCAAGACGATGGACCAATTATTTTTAACGCACTTTTATAAGGTGGTTATAAAAAAGGCCTTGCTAAGAATAACTCGAAAAATTATGTGACGTCAGTCCTAACTCAATATAGCGGACTGCTAAAGCTTGAAAATCAATTTTGAAGCAAATACTTTCAATTGAGCTGAAATTTATTTAATTTACAGAAGCAAATATTGAGACAAGATTCTATCAATTATGTCATTTGTGTCAATTGTGAAGAGTCTTAATGAGTTAATAGTGACAGTTTTAGTGTAAAACAAAACATATTTTGTTCTTTTTAGTGCATTTAAATAAAGTGTTTTTAAAAAGACTTTTCACTTTTCATTTATATTCATTAGTCTTACATAATTATATTGTCTATTACTCAAATAATCCGAACTCAATTAAACAATAAAATTGCTTTAAAACTAGTTAAATCTTGATATTATTGCAATATAATTATACATTGTTACGTTGTCATTAGTAGTTAGTAAGTCATAAAAAAACAAAAGAAGATCACAGAACATTCGATTTTACACATAACTTTTTCTTTTTTGAATATTTTAAAAAAAGGTTTTATATATGATGAAATAATATTTATTAAACTTAAATAAATTTATATATATATAAAAGATATTTTCACTCAACATAACAACTGTTTACAAACACTAAAATATTTGAGACCAATTTAACATCTCACATTCACTACAAATTATTAATTTAACAATGAAACAGTTTTAAATTATTAAAATAATCATTTCTCGACACGCGTTTTTCTTAAATTCGTGGTTTCGCGCTGACATATATATATATTTAATATACAGATATTATTAAAGTAAAAATCGTAGGCGCGAACCTATATCAAAAAGACAACTTATTAACATTCCGTATATTTAAAATACACGTCTATCGACGTTAATAAATTCGTGATTCTTTTGATATCCTTAATTACATTTTTTACAATATCAAACATTTCAAAACTAAACGAATTCTACTTAAAAGTGCTTTTATGAAGTGTTTCTATTTTAATTTACAATATAGTCTATTTAAAAGAGGCTTAATATTATTGACCAAAAATAATGTCTTAATCTGTAGTCTAGACTCTAGAGCCTTTTAACTGTCTATTATTAAATAATTGAAAAATTTCATTTATATATTTTTAATACGTGTATGCAAATATTTCGTCTTAATTTCCTCGAATCGATTTTTACATGAGAATGGAATTTTTCCAATGAGCGAACTCTTCGCTATTATTGGCCAACATAAAATCATCACATTTTCCAAGAAGATATAATTTTGATTATTGCCACTATTAATACCAGTGTCACATAACAAATGTTGCACATTTTTATGCGACTGCTATGAGAATCGCTCGTCATTTTTACGCTTTTATTTCTACTTTTGTATCATTACTTAATTAATAGGTAATTAATCCATAGTGGGATTACTTAGCTTATCAAGAAGATATCAATATTGAGATTATTATTGAAACAATTTAAGTTACATTATTATACGTAAATTACTTGAAAACAATCAAGATATATCCACTTGTAGCAGCGGTGCTAAGACGCCTTATATTTACATAGAATATAATTCCAACTGTTTTTCACATACATACACACACACACATACACACACATAATATAAGTGAAAAAAACGTCCACGTTGAACACGTATCCTCTACTTATTTGAAATCGAATCAATATGTATTCAAATACTGTTTTAGGATTCGACTGTATCTGTATTGACCAACAAATTTTGATTTAATCCATTTACTGAATATCAATTTACTTATTTATTTAGCAAACCAAATATGTACGAATGTGAACATTCGTAGTGCATAACATTTATTTGTCAACGGTACCGTTGGCATCGACGTTTATTTGTCGACGGTATCATGACTCATTTATAGAATACTAGCGACCCGCCCCGGCTTTACACGAGTATACGTGATATGTATCGTTTTATTATGACCAAATAAAATAAAATCATTATAAATTTATGTTATTCTGATGAATAAATGACCTATATTACTGCAAAATTTTACCAAAATCCTTTCAGTAGTTTTACTTTAAGTTGACGGTATTTACGTATGCAAAGTATGCACTTGTTTCTTTATTTTGAGAGTGAGAAAATAGAAAATTTCGCTTGTGTGTGTGTTTGTGTGACAAGGGCTGACAAGGTGTGACAAGTGTGTCAAAAATGTCCGTTACTCTACCTCGTGTTATTTTACCTAGAGAATGAGAACAGTGGTCTAAATCTTTCAGGAGAAGTTAATTCTGGAATTGTTCAGAAATAATTTATATGAATACCTTTGTTAACACTCTGCTTACTACTGCTACTACTACTATTACTACTGCTTGTTACTTCTCTGCTTTTTGATCGAAACTGATTTCGCAGAACAATTTATTTCCCACTGTCTGGATTATTCTTCTGTATTTATTATACTTAGTGGATACACAGATACCTCATACACCAATGATACATTTTTAGTATCTCTGGTATCCCCATGACCATGGGTGGTGGAAATCAATGCTAGGATATTACCATTAGCATTTCCCAAAGTTATTTAAACTGTTATATTATTTTAATAGGCTATTTGATAATGCGAATAATAAAGTGTCAATTATTGTAATCAATATATTTTCAAACGTTTTGTCACATTACACAAAAATATCCTGATTGGTCGGGTTTTTGATGACGTCACTTGCTTGTTAACTTCGTTTGCCTACTATGAGTACCACAGATTACAATATAGGCAAGTGACGACACCGACCCCATTTTAGCGCCATATTGTCGAAGTAGCATTTTCGCGCGCTATTGAAATATGGAATTTTTAATTTGATATTTTTCGGCAAATATGTACTAGATTCAAAATAAACAACTTTTACTGGGTTCGTTAACCTCTAATAAATAAGATAAAAAGGATTTTAAAAACCAGTCAAGTAGCCCATTGGTGATTTATTTTTATGAATTGGTGACTGTTATGACTATTTAATCCCTGACACTAAATTTATTTTCGTATTTGCAGGCAATTCGGCAACGCGCCAAAAAGCAACGGGTAGCGAAGACGTGCTCAGCTATCAGCTCGGCAGTCTCCAGCGGTACAGCCGCTGTTGTCATTGAAAATTTAGCACAGACCCAGAGGTTCGTCGAAGTTCCAGACGATAGGACAACGAACACGGCCTCTGGAAGCAATGATGATGATGATGACAAGTAAGCAATTAGATGAAACTGTTTCCCTAATCTCTTCCATTAGCCTCTTAAATATATTCAAGAAAATTTACTTGGTGGTAGGGCTTTGTGCAAGCCTGCCTGTTTAGGTACTACCCACTCATCAGATATTATACCGCTAAACAATAGTATGCAGTATTGTTGTGTTCCGGTTTGAAGGGTGAGTAAGCCAGTGTAACTACAGCCACAAGAGACATAGCGTCTTAATTCCCAAGGTTGCTGGCGCATTGACGATGTAAGGAATAGTTAATATTTTTTACAGCGTCATTGTCTATGGGTGATGGTAACCACTTAACATCAGGTGGCCCAAATGCTCGTCCGCAAACCTATTCCATAAAAAAAAAGGAAAATAAATCTACATAGTACAAATTTCCTATTAATAGTCAAAGTAAAAAGTTCCACTAGTTCGGAAAAGATAATTAACTATCTAAAACTGGTATCAGAAAATGAATGTAAAGTATTTTTGTTATTGTGATTTCTTTTACATTATTTAATTCCCTAGGTATGTTAAATATAATGATCCCAACAGTTATCGCTCGCGACCTAACTCGCGTTTTAGTCGTCAGATGTATCGTCCTTCCTTAGGATTCAAGCTTTGCTTCCTTACAGAATTCAGTTTAGTGTTAGCAGTGCTGTAAATAGCCTTTTCTGCGCCCTGTGCGAGCTTCTATAACTGCGCCCTATTTAAGCCCCATTCCCTTTTTTACTGTCTCACTCACAAAAACTTAAACGCAGGTTCACTACTGCAAATGCGTTGCCTATTAATGATAAACACTAAACACAAATACGCTCGTGCACTGCCAAAAAAATTAGCTCGATGTATGTTTTTAATGATACTAGTATGTAAGTACGTTTGTATTGAAATGAAGTACTAGGGGCTCAGCGGAATCTTAACAAGAGCAAAACGACAAAACAATAGTCCTGCCCAGTCTGTCTATTCTTGCGCTCCCGAGAGTCTACGCCTTGTGCCTAGGCACCGGCGGCACCGCCCTATTTACGCCACTGAGTGTTAGATATAATACTAGCTATTACTCAAGACTTTGCTCGAGTGGAAATTGATTATGTCACCAGAAATTTCAAACCCTATTTTACCCCCTTAGGGATATAATTTCCAAAAATGTACACACAATAAAAAAATTCTACTCACCAAATTTCATAGCCCTAACTTTAATAGTTTATGCTCGGCGATGATAATTCAGTCAGTGAGGACTTTTTTTTCTTTTTTTAACGAACTAACGACGGTACTACAAACACCCAGACCCGAGATAATATAGAAAACTAATGAGAATCTACATCGAATCGACCGGAAATCGAACCCGGTGTACACACCACTCGACCACGGAGGTCGTCCTTTAACAGGACTATTTGTACTAATCTATATATATATATATAGATTAGTACAAATAATAAACATAATAAACGTCCAGCGAAATATACTTCACTTTTTCCTCAAATATGAAATTCAATGTCCCTTACTTCATAAAAATGACAAATAAAAGTAAATATATCTGTTTTAAAATTACAAAGGGACTAAATGCTTTCGTGTCTGGAATCTTGACAGCTCAAACGTAATCCCAAAGGAAGAAACGTCTGCGTCTTGGCTTATTTATTTTATAAGGCGGTTTTATCCAGAATTTATTATATCTTACAAAGGATTCGTCGGTTATAATACCCAGAATTATGTAACCCTCGTATTATTTTCTCCGCGAGATATTATTCTGATACTTTGATTGAAGATAATTTTACGATTGTAAAGGTGCGTTCAGATTAAACAACAAATTACATGAAAATTATAAAACCTCCTTGTTGATCTGAGGGTAGTTGAAATTCCAACATAGAAACGTGAAAATATTATTGAGTTTTTCGTACATAGATATTTCGTAGATTTTTGGGTATCAACTGTCTTAGAAGAGGAATAACCTAAATAAATTTTAAAATTATTAATTTAAGCTAAGTATGCAGATCGTAAGTAACAGAACTGAGATGGCCCAGTGGTTAGAACGCGTGCATCTTAACCGATGATCGCGGGTTCAAAACCAGGCAAGCAACACTATATATATATATATATGTGTGTGCTTAATTTGTGTTTATATTATTGTGAGGATTATTACATTACAGGTCGTTACTTTGCTTTACTTTTACTTTTATACAGATAGGCAAATAGACTATCTGAAGATATTACCAACGCCCACAAACATTGGAAATGAAAGGACTTCCACCTCTATATCGTCAATGTACCACAAACCTTGAAAACTAAGATGATATGTCCCTTATATCTATAACACGAGATATTACACGAAATCAATCACGTTTCAAACTGGACCGCACAAGTCAATAGTATTGAAATTTGCGGTACAATATGTTATGTGGACGGTACCTACTCAGACGGCCTTGAACAAAGTCCTATCCCAAAGTACTAACTCCTAAATGATCCATGATACTGTTGACAAATTAATGCTGTACATAATTATAATAACGTAGGTTTTAAACGTGAACCCTATCCAGTCTTATCGATCATTTCAAACCTCTGATTACAAAGAAATACCATACTGAGATTCTTTCACGGTTATGTCAATATATCTGAGGTATGTACAGTCGGGGCAAGAAAAGGTTCGACTTAAGATCTACTTTCGTGAGTTCAGTAGGTATGATCGATAATCTGCTTTACCGATCGAGAATCTATGTATATTTTACAATTCAGAAGGCATTATATCTAATTTAAATTTGTAATGACTAATTACGCCGTTATAGTCCAGTCATTTAAGACAATTAATTCATTATAATTCCAAAAGTTTTTAAATTTTTATGTAAGGTCGGGAATGGTATTAAAACAAACTATAAAATTTTGCAACCTGTTCTGCGGTCCGGAACATTGTTAAAAATGCAATAAATTATAATTTGCTCTGTTCTTGAGACCAAAATTCCAAAATTTCTGCAAAGTTGGAGTGGTGTTAAATATATTATTTTACATCACGTATTAAATTTGCAACCAATCTAAGTGTACGGAACATTTTTTGTTATTGAAAATTAATGTTTTTTTTTAATTAAACTGAATAAAAACGTTCCAAAAGTTCTGCAAACTTGACACATAATATGTCGGAAAAATATACCGAACGGTTGTATAAATTTGCAACCTTTTTCGTTGACCGGAACATGTTTATTTATAATTCTTTTTAATTCGTGGTCAATTTTTCGAGCAAGGTGGTCTCGGAATAATTACAAAAGTTTTGAAACTTGGTTGCAAACTTCGAAAACATCTATTCTGATGCATTAACAAATTTGCAACCTCATACGCGATCCGGAACTTTAAGCAATTTGCAAAAATGTAATTTTTGTTGACTGTTTAATTTTGGGATTAATGTTAGTATTAAAATTTGCAACCTCTCACGCAATCCGGAATCTTGTGTGATGTCGGAAATTTAACTCTATGACATTTTTCATTTTCGAGAAAATTGCAAAAATTCAAATCGAGCCAATGATTGTTTCTTTGAGGTGCATGTCAGTATTAAAATTTGCAACCCCACATGAGATCCGCAACTTTGTGTTCTTTGCAAAAATCGATTTTTCGCATTTTGTTATCCTTGAAAGAAATGCAAAAGTTTAATTTTATACGCAGTTGTCAGTTTAGTGCTTTAGTTTCAAAAGTTACTAAGAGTTTACAACTCGGTAAAGGAATGAATTTGAAAACTGACGAAGGTTTTCTTACTCTGACTGTTCAATACTATCGCCTGCGCAGATTTCTTGTCGCTGACATCAGCGCCGTGGGAGAAATTCGCTCAAATGCTAATTATATATTTTAATCTACATAAACCATGAAGAATATTAAATGTAGTTTATTCATACTTTAGTGACAACTACAGCTGTATTGTGCAACTCTTGTGTTATCGTTTGCACCTGTTATAAATGTAGACAAACATATCGACGTACCTTAACAAATAATAAAATTATAATGTATTCTCGTATAATGTTCGACGATATTTACTTCTTTAAATAAGTCTTATTATTTTAATTTAATTTTATTATATTTTTTGGGAAACAAATAATAAGATAAACATATACGATATGAATACATAAAATTACAGGTATCAGCTAAGTTTCCACTGGTAATTAGACAATATTATTAAAATAAAAAAAAATAACTATACATAAAATCAAATATTATAAACGTATAGTAACGAAATTCTTGAACAATTATGAATAAAAAATCAAACATAAACATAATTAAACGAAACAAAAAAAAAACAAAATTTAAGGCATTAATGGCTACTCTCTCCTTTATATTTTGCAGTTTTATATATCATACACTTTTATATGGACATACAAAACATACATACATTTCTGACAAATGTCCGACCTTCAAAGTTAAGGCATAAAATTCGTCGACGGATTTGCCCTGTAACTTTTTATCGTCTTGACCTGCAGATTTATAAGCACTAGACTATGAGGCAACCGTTGTTAATTAAATAGCAGCATAAACTTCGATTATAAATTAACAACATACAATCGAAACAATAAAATTTATAGCGACCTAATTAGCAAACAGTACAATTAATGCCGTTTTGTAATTGTATAGTAATTTGTTGTATTTAATAAAATCAACTTAATTAAAAGCTTTGTTTAGTTTGTCATAGATGTATTGATTTGGTTTTATCTGGATATCAAAGCAGTTTAACTAGAGGCACAAGATGTAACATCTTAGTACCCAAGATTGTTTGCGTACTGACCTAATAAAGAACAGAGAATACTTCTTTCTCATATCCAGGTCTTCGGGCGGTAGTAGCAACTAGACATTATCTGACCGAAACTGATAAAAAGTATTCTTTTGATGCATGAAACAACAGCAGTCAAGAATTTTGACAGTTAAATTATAAAGATATAATTTTCTCTCATAATTGCATTCTAAATTTGAATTTTATCTCAGTTTCGACAGGTCAGAGATGGGGGTTTACGCTGATGATATAGCAACGACCAGATCAGCGAGGTTTATGCTCGCGGCTGTTGTAGAAGAAACTGGATTGTAAGTACATTTAACGGTCATATAAATTGTACACGGCATATTTATGTCCAAAGATAAATGCATAACCCAAGTAATAGACTATGATGAACGTAAATTTAATTCTTCAAAATATCTCCCGATATACTCCTTGACAATAATCATAATATAAGGCATGATAATCCTGGAGTATATTGTATTGTATATACATATGTATATGTGTATGTAATGATACCGTATTTTCAGGATAATGGCAAACCTTGCATCACCAATACCAATGATGGACCCCAATACAAATAATGACTCGGGCTACGCGCCATCAAATATGGACGTGGATAAAGACCACACCCCGCCCCCCTCGCCAATCAAGGAAGAGACGAAACAGGATGAACTACCAAAGAAACCAGAGTTAAAGTAAGTTTGACTAACATTCCATCCTTTTTTGTAGCGTAAATTCGTAGGCGAGCGGGCCAACTTAAGGTGGTCACTATCACCCAGAGACATTGGAGCTGTAAGGAATCATCTCTTCAAAGACCAGCGCATCACGTACCTTACAAACAGAACCTTTGTACCTGTAGTTACACTGGCTAATTCACTGGCTCATTCACCCTTCAAAACGAAACACAAAAATGCTGAGTATTTCTGTTTGGGGATAGATTATGTGATGAGTAAGTACCTATTCAGATGGGGTTATATATGTGTAATGTATATGTTACACTCGTTAACTCCTGTCATTTCATATATATATAAAAGAAAACTTAATATCAGTATGAATCAGCTGTTCACAAGTGACTATTATCACCCATATATTTTGTACTACCGGGTGAGTAGCCGGCTTCGCAAGGCTGCAAAAAAAATTAAGACATCACTTTAAAACTTCTAAAATCTGTTTCTCTGATATACTACGCATTATGCATATATCTTCGTCTTGAATCAATATTATGAATAAAAAAAACGCATCAAAATCAGCTGTGTAATTTTAAAGATACATAGGTACAGACAGCGTTTAGCGACTTGGTTTTATACTATGTAAAATTAAAAGTAAAGTAACAGCCTCTAAATTTTCCACGGTTGGACTAAAGCCTCCTCTTCCATTAAGAACAGGGTTCGGAACATATTCCACCACGCTGTTCCAATGCGGGTTGGTAGAATGCACATGAGGCAGAATTTCGCTGAAATTAGACGATCCTCACGATGTTTTCCTTCACCGCCGAGCACGAGATGAATTATAAATACAAATTAAGCATATATAGAGTGGTGCTTGCCTGGGTTTGAACCCGAAAACATCTGTTAAGATACACGCTTTCTAACCACTGTGCCATCTCAGCTCTTCTACCATGAAATGATAAAGATAATGAAGAAACATTCACTACGAATCCCTACCGCGAAATAAATAGCATATAATTGCTATAAATATTAAATAATACCTCAGCATCAATACAAACTCAAAACTCTTCAACTTCCAGGAGGCTCCTACAAGTACATTAGAATCGTCATTTAATGAGATAAATTAAATTTAATGCTCCAACCGGCTTAAAAATGCGTTTGAGTGCTTAATCGCCGTTTTAAAATGTAATTTTATAAATCTAAAGCTATTACTCCTTCAAGAGTAATTTACTCAGAAAACAGGTGAATGACTCTGTTTCTGCTTACAGTTGAATCATAGCCTTAGGAATATATATCTTCATTACATAGTATAAAACAAATATATATTTCAAATTATGCAACGGATTTTGATGCGGTTTTTTTAAATAGATAGTGTGATTCGAGAGGACTGTTTTAGTATATAATACATGGACAATAAAGTAAAATAACACTGTTAATTTTTGGTAAGGCTTTGTGCAAGCCCGTCTGGGTAGGTACCACCTACTCATCAGATATTCTACCGCTAAACAACAGTACGCAGTATTGTTTTGTTCCGGTTTGAAGGGTGAGTGAGCCAGTGTAACTATAGGTAAAAGGGACATAGCATTTTAGTTCCCAAGGTTGGTGGCGCATTAACGATGTAAGGAATAGTTAATATTTCTTACAGCGTCGTTGTCAATAGGTGATGGTGACCACTTATCATCAAGTGGCCCGTATGCTAGTCCGCCAACCTATTCCAGAAAAAAAAATTTAGAAGTCTTATGTGATGTCGTAAATAAACAAGTTCTGTAGAATATTTAGTACCAATATTGCACCCGTGTGAAGCCGGGCCGCCCGTGATGACAATATAAAATAAATTGATACTTTTGGACGTGAAAGAACAACAGTAACAGACAGTTACTTACTGCGGTGTAAATAAAGTAATCCATATCATAGTGTATAATCGCTATAGTTTGATCAGTGTCATTAGGCGTAAGGTTTTAGATACAACATCAGATCAGAGCTGTGCAAAAAGTATTTAGTTTAAAGTCATTTCTAATATGTTTTATTATTTATACAAAATTTTGACGACCTCCATGGTCGAGTGGTATGTACACCGGTTTTCATGGGTACGCCACTCTGAGGTCCCGGGTTCGATTCCCGGCCGAGTCGATGTAGATTACCATTAGTTTTCTATGTTGTCTTGGGTCTGGGTGTTTGTGGTACCGTCGTTACTTCTGATATCCATAACACAAGTGCTTCAGCTACTTACATTGGGATCAGAGTTAATGTATGTGATGTTGTCTCATATTATATTATTATTATATTACAATAGATGTCACTGTACCGAAGTTAAATCGCGCTAACGTTTGGTATTGTTGTAAATACTAATGTTCGAGAAATGTTTATGTATTCAGTTCAAAATTAATAATGTATACGTGAAGAATAAAGTATAGAGTCGAGGTGGCCCAGTTGGTAAGAACGCGAGCATCTTAACCGATGATTGCGGGTTCAAACCCAGGCAAGCACATGACAAATTTCATAGAAATTCTGCCACATGTGTATTCCACCAACCCGCATTGGAACAGCGTGGTGAAATATGTTCCAAAACTTCTCCTCAATGGGAGAGGAGGCCTTTAGCCCAACAGGAATTTACAATTTACAGGCTGTTGTTGTTGTTGAAGAATAAAGTACATATACTGCGTTATTCCTGAAGTAAGTTTGTATACGATTATTCGGGTTGTACACATAGTAGATAGTACATACATTCTAGTCAAGTGTCATTCCGAGAATTTACTTATCAGGCAGGACATGATGATTAAAATCTCTTTGTTTCCACGCCCACCTTGTCTTAGATTACATATTCTCTTAAGTGCAGTGTTTGTGATAATTGGAGTACAGTCAGCGTCATGACATGCAATGACAAATAAAAGAATGACATATAAACAATACTAGATTGCCAATAATATGCTAGTTTTCTAATGTGTTCCGTATTTTTGAACACGTAGAATGCTTAGATGGCATTGGCGAGATGACTGAAACCATGTTTATGGCGGTTTGACTGAAACGATCTACACATATGACATTTTAAACGTCTCGACTTTTTGAGCGCGTATATTGTTGACAACAATAAGTAAACTTTGTACCGATATTATTGACTTTTTGGTTGCGTCTAATTATTTGAATATCCCGAGTGTCTCTAATTATTTGACGCTGACTGTACTCAAGTCGTACACCGTTTCCATGGTAACTAGATCAGTTGTTGCCGAGCGAGCGAAACTCAATATAACCGCAGTCTCGGTAAATGCATTCAAACTTGACATTTTAAACATATATACGAACCTCGTGCATTTTTTTTTATTTATTGACATGCATTGTAATTATAGTAGGCCGTCCCACTATTACCTACATACAGCTAGACTAAGGCCTCCTCTACCTTTGGAGGAGAAGGTTTGGAGCATATTCCAACATGCTGCTCCAATGCGGGTTGGTGGACATTCAAATTTGATATATTTATTTGAATACTATAATCATAAACATATAACGAAGATTTTTTCTCTATTCTTTATAACTTTTTTTTATTACTTATTTGTAAATAATCTACGTCTGTTTAGATTTATTTACAAAACAAGTTAAAATTACTATATGTTGAAGTATATACAATGACATAAAACGATAAAAGTGAAAGGTTTACAATTATGTTTTTTTCTTTCGACATATTGTACAAGCGGCTCGTTGGTCTAGGGGTATGATTTTCGCTTAGGGTGCGAGAGGTCCCGGGTTCAAATCCCGGACGAGCCCAACTATTTTATTTATATTTTTACAAACAAAGTTCTGTGATGACGTGGAACATGTTTTTTGTATTTATTATTATATTTGGTTTAAAAATTACAAACTATACTTTCTCACTATTGTGTATCTTATGAATTATATAGTATATAAGTGGGGCACAGGCCCATACAAACACACTACAAAATTTAATAATAATTGCAAGAATAAAAGGATATTAGATAGGATATCCTGATTTACACCTCAATGTAATAATCGCTATGCAAATACATAACATAGTATTTAAATTGGACTCATATTATGTTTTTAATAATATATTTTCCAACAGTAATGCGAAATTTACTTACATAAAGGCCAATATAGAAATATTATTATTAAAAATAGTTACTGTACAAATCATATAAATAAAGTTATATGTTATGAAACATAAAATGGAAAAACAACAGCTAACTCTAACTTACAAATCAGGCTTTCCCTCCTATAACCTAACCTAACCTAACCTAACTAATCTATGATAAGGAAAAAAAATACCGCCTGGCGTAATAAAGTTCAACAAAAGCAAAAAGAATTTTATAGAAATATGAATTAAAAATATTTACTGTTCAAATCATAATCGCGTGGAACGTTGACATTTGTACATATTTAAGAATTATATGTTATTAATTATTCTTATTCTACTAATTCTTATGTTATTATTATATTTTATTTTTATAGTAATAATTGCAAGAATATAGCAAGGATCGCGATAGATTTGCTGGCGCTTATTGAAGAGTTCTGTAGTCTGTCTTAAAAAATATTCATCATATCTTTATGAAATTTAAATGAGTCTATTCGTATTCAATCTCTTTCGAAGAAGATTCTTTCAAATGCCAATATGACGGAACGTCGGAACTTATAATAAAAGACATCCTAATTAATTTTGTTTTCATCTCAAAATTATTGAATTGAATTCATGTGTCAATTTATAAAAACACCTTCAAAAATATAATGTTGTCTTAAATTTTCGCGATTACACATTGAAATAAAACTAGCTATAACGGACCACGAACCTACCCATGACCACGAACGCTGTAAAGTGCTCGAAACGTCGGGATGTTAAAAATGATAAATATACGCGATTCAAATCCATTATAGCTAGTTTTACCCTCAAAAATAAACTAATTATATATTGACAAAGTTATTTTTCGGTATTAGTTATTGTAAAATGACGATTATACGTGCTTTAAAGAGTTTCTGCAATTAAATTTATATTGATTTTGATCTTGAGACTTTTATTTATTTATTTACAACAAGAACACTTACAACATACATATTGAACATTTACAGTTAAAGTGACTATATTAAAACATCAGATATGTACGTCAGTGACAAGTGTACATAACATTTACTAACTATAAACAGTGCACAATTAAAAAGTTTACATATTAATTTAAAGATAAAATAAAAATATTACGTAAAAATCACAAAATATTACTATATAAACTTAGGAAAACTTTAACTTAGAAAAAAAATAGTCAATAATTTTTTGTTTAAATACATAAAATGAATCACTAAATAGGTCTAGACTTGGTAATTTTTTGGAGGCTTGACTTAATAGTTTATATGAGAGTCTATAAGTTTTATGTCGTGTACGATTTTGTCAACATACAGCATAGTATTGCTGGGTTTCAATACTGAAGACTGGATGAGGATAGTGAGTGATTCCAGACATAAGGGATATAAAAACTTACTTCACAGTAAGTGAACAATAATTTTTTGTTTAAATACATAAAATGAATCACTAAATAGGTCTAGACTTGGTAATTTTTTGGAGGCTTGACTTAATAGTTTATATGAGAGTCTATAAGTTTTATGTCGTGTACGATTTTGTCAACATACAGCATAGTATTGCTGGGTTTCAATACTGAAGACTGGATGAGGATAGTGAGTGATTCCAGACATAAGGGATATAAAAACTTACTTCACAGTAAGTGAACAATGGTGAAGTAAAGGTATTTTGACATTGGTGAAGTGAAATATTACTTGGCGGTAGGGCTTTGTGCAAGCCCGTCTGGGTAGGTACCACCCACTCATCATCTCATCATTATTATACCACCAAACAACAGTACTCAGTATTGTTGTGTTCCGGTTTAAAGGGTGAGTGAGCCAATGTAACTACAGGCACAAGGAACATAACATCTTAGTTCCAAAGGTTGGTTTCACATTAACGATGGAAGGATTAGGATAGATTTCTTACAGCGTTATTGTCTATGGGTGATGGTGACCACTTACCATCAGGTGGCCCATATGCTCGTCCGCCAACCTATGTTATAAAAAAAAAGAATTAAGTTAGGTTCCTGTTCTATAATTTCGTATGAAATATGCTTTGACTCAAGAGAGGCCAGACTTGTCCCCATAATGCCGGATGAACAGATTCGCTTTTATCCGCTCTATTAGCTTACCTAAAGCTTACCTACCAGTAAATATATAGAGCTACCTAAAGATATCTGACGGAAATGAACGAGAACTCTTTATCAGATTCATATTTTGAATGGAACAGTATATCAAACTTCATCATTGTTATTATCATTACATAATATAAAACAATCATACGCTGTCTGTCTCTATGTATGTTTAGATCTTTAAAATTAAGCAAATTTTGCGGTGCTTTTGGAGACTAGGCTGTTCAGTTTTTTGGTGCTTTAATTTACGACCCTGTATAGCGCCTTATTTTAACTATAGAGATTTCTAGCGTCGACTTAGAGCTCCGTGTGTAATAGGCTGTGTTGTGATGTCATATTAAAACTAATATGCCTGATATTCTTTGAATTAGCTGAAGATTCATCAGATATCATTAGAATTGTGGTGTTCCGATTTGTAGAGTAGATAAACCAGTGTGATAGGCATCCCTTCTGCCTATAATAGCTTAGTTCCCAAGATTGTTAACATATTAGCTAAATAAAGAACTAGCAAGCCGGGGCGGCTTCGCACGGGTGCAGTATTGATACTAAATATACTACAGAATTTGTTAATTTACGACATCACATTGCTAACTTCTAAAATTATCACTGTTTCTTTACTATATTGTTCATATATTATGTATACTAACCTATCCCTCGAATCACTCTATCTATTAAAAAAATTTGTTCATATTTTGTGTACACAAACATTCCCCTTGAATTGCTCTATATACATTAAAAAAAACCGCATCAAAATCCGTTCCGCAGTTTTAAAGATTTAAGCGTACAAATGGACATAGGGACATAAAAAGCGACTTTGTTTTATACTATGTAAATGTGGTTAATATTTCTTACGAGGCCGTTTTTTATGGGCGGTGGTGACCACTTACCATCAAATGCCGCTGTGTTTCGCTAACCTATACCATAAAAATATCTCTTTCTTCTTAATATCTGAAAATATATAACATTTGTGTTCCTGTCTGATTATGATTGACATTTACAAGAATCTGTCTATCTGTGAGATTGCTATAAAATAAGGCCTTCGTTCATCAAGAGGCGAAATTTCCCAGCGGTTAGAAAGCGTGCATCTTAACCAATGCTTACAGATTCAAACCCAGGAAAGCACCTCTAAATATTCATATGCTTAATTTGTGTTTACAATTCATTCCGTTCTCGGCGGTGAAGGAAAACATTTTGAGGAAACCTGCATGTGTCTAATTTCATAGATATTTTGCCACATGTGTATTCCACCAACCCTTTCCTCCCTTTAAAGTGAGAGGAGGCCTTATCCCAGCAGTGGGAAATTTACAGGCTGTTGTTGTTTGTTGTTGAAAGCCTTCATTATACACTCAAGGAAAAATATCTCGTCCCTTCATTTTCTTTTAGTAAAAGAGTGCTATACAAAGCTATACACTTTGGAAGACGACCTCAACCAGACCTTCTCGCTCCATTACTCCTCCACTAAGAGCTGTAAGTGCGTCGCGACGTGTTATTATTAGTCTCTTGTGTATCGAGTAAATATATTAATTGATTTTATGATTATTGTCTATCAATACATTACCTATACTAATATTATAAATTTGAAAGTAGAGTTACTTTCTCTGTCTCTCTCTCTCTCTCGAGTCTGTCTGTCGCTCTTTAACGACCAAGCCAATTAACCGAATTTGATAGAATTTGGTATGAAGCAAATTTAAAGTCCAAAAAAGGAAATGGGCTGCTTTTTGCCTAACACATGGCAACCAACACCCTAAAACGCGAACAAACCCGCTAACGATAACTAGTAAAAAATTAAGGTATGAAACTGGTAAAATTTAATATAAATTAGTCAATTGACATCAATCTAAATAATGATATCTATATAAAATTTAATTTATATAACTGACTTTACAGGGCAGATAATCTAAAAAGTATTTATTTGTCAAAGCAGAGTAACAATTTTTTTTTATTTCACTGTTTTTTCTTGAATCTACATTTACCGGTATTATCTTTACGTTCAATTTAATCCTGAAAAATAACGATTTTATAAATGCTACCCTATTAGGGTATATTTAAATAAAGAATATTTATTCGAATATTATGTAGCTCTCCGCTATTTTATCATCTATATAATCTTGTTTATATTATCTTGCCTGGCTTATTGTTAACTTTTTAATTCCACTTTTAAATGTAGTAATGGCTAATATTGGCTTATGTTAAATGGAAAATATCTTCATCAACCTGCACATGATCATAAAATCGTTAGACCTGACAGATTGACTTGAGAGATCTGGAATTTGGAACATAGATTTATTTAGTAAAGCAAGAAACTTCTTACAAAAGTATTTTTTTGGTAATTTCAAGTTTAAGCAGAAGATATAATCTGCTTTAATACACTTATATACTTCCGATAGCTTTCTGATACATACTTTTAATCTTTATTAAAAGCATATATCAGAAGGTTAGACTTTCTTATTAATGATACGTCCAGTAATCTTGTTCTTAATGTATTTTATCCTACCTGATATTGGCGAAATAATCTTTGCCCCGTGGGCAAAACTAATGACCCATATAAGAATCGAAAAAGATTTGTCAATAATAAAACAAAATGTTCTACGATTTTTATTTTATTATTGTTCCTGTGTCTTCCCAGAATTTTAAAGTTTTAATAAATAAGTATAATATACGTACAAATATTTAATTGTATTCTAAAATTTCAACTATAATGTTAAGGTATTAGTATTCGATCTTCCGAAAACTTCGCGTTTATTCCAAAGATTTGAAATCTTGATAAACATAAAAATAATAATAATAAATACATTGAAACGTTGATAATTGTCCATGGTCCATTTTTTCGTGTGACGTACATCCCTTCTCGTGTGGGCTACGGCAACATTTTCATCATGAGTACACCGCGCTTAAAATTTAGCCAGTGTAACGAACTATCATCCTTCTCCTATGCTACAAATAACATCACTTTTCCCTTGGCTTGTATCCTTCAAGTGTGTGAAAATCAAAGGAGCGCTCCCAAGAAGAAAGTGTCTTTGAGACTAAGAAGGATTTTAAGATAACAACTGCTCTTTTGACTCATCATAATACAGTCCACTCATCTCTCGGGGGTACACTCAGCCCTCACTCACATTATACATGAACACGGCTAGTCATTTTATAATTAAAGGCTTTTTATATATTTAAAATTTACCATCTATTATTTTTTCGTGAGAAGATATTCTCAGTATGATAAAAGTATAAAGAGAAAGCTAGCTCGAGGCTTGTTAGATTACAACACAGATATTAATTTAATAAATATTTTAATTATTACTCAAGAAAATATAGCTATATTGAATAATACGTTAAAAGAAAAAAAAATATATTGTATACAATTTGCGCTATCAAATTTTAATGATGTCGAAACAATACAGTACAGAGCCGACAATGCTCAGGTTTTATAAACCGAGAATTGATTTATATCCTGGCTGACTACTCATTTCCATATGTGTTATTCATTTTTATGATTCATTTCATGTTAAGCGTTGATTCAAAACATTATAGGAATGCTACAATTACTATTACTTAACATCCAAATAGTGTTAGGTAAGTACCTGATGGTACGGCTTTGTTCAAATCCGCTCTTCATATATTCTGCCACATTACATTAACAGCATATAAATTCCCACTGCTTGGCTAAGGCTTCCTCTCCCTTTGAGAATGTTTGAAACATATCCCACCACGCTGTTCCAATGCGGGTTGATATACACATGTGGCAGAATTTCATCGAAATATTATACACAAGCATCAACGTTTTGTATTGTTGTGTTACCTACGATTTGAAAGGTAAGAAAGACAGTGTAACAACAAACACGAGAAACATCTTAGTCCTTAAGAAACCTTGTCAGATCTTGTTAGTCCAAAGAATATGAAGGCATCGAGTTTTCAGAATAGATTTTCAGTAGCTTCCACTTATCTACTTAATCCCATTTTGTAAAGACACACCCTCAAACATACAACGGAATGCAGGCACTTCATATATAGACGGTCATAAGTGATTAACACCTGCTGTTGCGTTGAAGACAATAATCACACATGCCAATGTGGTTATCATGCTAGAACTGCAAACAGACCTAGCCAATTATCATTATTTTTCCATCATCATAACAGAGGACGATAAATGACAGTTAGATTACCCAGAAAAAGACTAACCGTGGATTTTTCATGTCCAAATTTCATTTGTTTAGGGAATTTCGAGATGGTAATTATTTTCCGGTTTTTTTGGTCATTTTTGGTTATCCTTTGGTATAATATTCTAACCTGCGAGGAGTCACATATACATTATGATTACGGACTCAGGAAAGGTCTCATTTAATTTTTGGAAAAAAATAAAATAAAATGTGACGGAAACCAATTTATATGCTAAATTATTTAAATCCGAGCCACTTTGAATATGTGTAAAATTATTCAGTGATCTATGTACACGTGCAAACATCAAAAAGGTACGGACAAGAGTGAGCCTGGGGATGACGTAAATAAAAAAAAAACAAAAAGCAATGTGATAATTTCTCTTAAAATCAATTGGTTTACTTGGTGGTAGGGTTTTGTGCGAGCCCGTCTGGGTAGGTACCACCCACTCATCAGTTATTCTACCGCCAAATAACAGTACTCAGTATTGTTGTGTTCCGGTTTGAAGGGTAAGTGAGCCAGTGTAACTACAGGCACAAGGGACATAACATCTTAGTTCCCAAGGTTAGTGGCGCAGTGACGATGTAAGGAATAGTTAATATTTCTCACAGCGTCATTGTCTATGGGTGATGGTGACCATTTACCATCAGGTGGTCCATATGCTCGTCCGCCAAACATACCATAAAAAAAAAAAAAAAATTGGTAAATAACATACGAAAATCTTATTACGTAAAATAATTTTCAAGTGACTGGCTCATCTACGCGCAGCCTTAACAGATGGTTCTAACGAACTGAATGTCAGCCTCTACCTCAAATCTATTAGGCCTTTTTTTCTCGCTGGAAAAACGCTTTACGCGTTTCCCCCACGTGATGGAAAGTGGGGGGGTGGCACTCCCTGGTTTTCTGGACGCCAAGTGTGCCCAGGTCCACCGGATTTACCCACTAAAAAACCAGCGGTACCCTCACCGTCCCTCTTCGGGCGCCACGGGATCGCTTACGCATGCTACCGTGGCGCCCTGAAATCTATGAGGCCTACCTGTAATAGTATTTAACCATTACGACCTTAAGTAGTAAAATACCATAAGGAGGCTTTCATAAAGTCTTGGTTTAATAGTTTAGTAAGTTTTTCGGTCAGCTTTTCAATAAAAATAATGTTCAGGTGCAAAATCTAGACTCCAATTAGGTATTCCGGAAATATTGAAAGTCCGAGTAAAAGTATTGTATGTTCTTCCTTCGGTTTCAAGTTTGATTTATACCAAATTCATTATTTTTTATATATAATGTGTATAACGAGGAGTTAGGCATCAACTCGTTACCAGACATGATGATATTCATAATATAAGTCTAGTCGTTCACGTTCGTTATATCTTTCTTTTTTTAAATGTCCCTTCATTCGCTGTCATGTGTGTCTACGTCATACCGACGTCGCCAGTATGTATGATAAAAAAAAACCTAACAGCAACAGCCTGTAAATTCCCACTGCTGGGCTGAAGGCCTCCTTTCCCTTTGAGGAGAAGGTTTGGAACATATTCCACCACGCTGTTCCAATGCGGGTTAGTGGAATACACATGTGGCAGAATTTCTATGAAATTTGTCACATGCAGGTTTTCCCACGATGTTTTCCTTCACCGCTGAGCACGAGATGAATTATAAAGACAAATTAAGCGCATGAATAGCATATATAATAAACATCAGCGGTGCTTGCCTAGGTTTGAACCCGCAATAATCGATTAAGATGAACGCGTTCTAACCACTGGGCCATCTCGGCTTTTAAAAAAACCTAATTGATTTTTATTATAGTTTTACATTTTTTTTTATTTTTTATAATAAGAAACAAATTTGTAACCTAACATCTGGGAAAGAACTGACTTCCAAAACACAGTGAAAGCTAGTTTGGAAATCAGGGCTGACATTAAATAATGTAAACAAAACTTGTGTGTGAAATAAATAAATAAATTAAGCTTTTTCATGATAATAAAAAAAAATATGTGTATGCCGAACATAATTTATTTTATTATAACAAAGCAAACATAATGATTTTTTATAAAGTAAAGTAGTTCCAATTTGGCAGAATTGTATACACAAAATTTTAAGAGCCGCTTGTCCGGTTCTAGCCATTGGGATACCAAGGCTTTTTGCGCTAAACTACTGTCATGTAAAAGAAATCTCAATACATAAAAAGTCAGTCAAGTATGACATACTTTTACTTCTCGGTCCGGCGAAAATTTAAGTCACAAATAAAATCCCGACGAATTCTCTAAGCCCTTAAAATCCGGTCCAGACCGGATATATCCGGTCGGATGGCAGCCTCAGGCCTCTAACAGATGGCTTGAATTTTCCTCACGAGAAATCACGTAGTTGCTTGTAATTCACATATTTTATGACAAACTTTTTTACAAATTATTTATATTAAATGTAATTTTCATTTTCAATCCCTATGAAATGAACTACAGGTACGAATAATTTTAAGTTTCATAATTAAATTAAAGTTAGATATATAAAAATAAAGACTGTGTCTTTGTTAATAGACTAAATATTTATATGTTATCCCATTAAATAGCTGCTAATCCGAGTTTTATAAATCCAAACTCAGCTCGATTAGATATAAATACATTTATTTAACATAATATACAAAGGTTCCATTGGCATAATTCCAAGTTGTACAATCAATCACCCTTAATTTTTAAGATAACCCTGTAATAATAACGCCCAAGCTCCATCTAGCTTTTTTTTCTAATTCCCATCAAATCAATTCAAAATCAACCGCCTTTTGTTTTTCTCGTGCCAGCGTACCAGTCGCCACACCACACCACGAGAAGAATTAGCGGGAGTCCCACAATACGGTGTCGATAACCGAATCAATAATCATACTAATAAATTATATTTCAATTAAAAAAAGTATTTAGAAATGAAAACAATAGTAAATATTATTATTTCAATTAAAATTATCTAAGTATATTTAAAAAAATCATGACACTAGTGGTTTATATGTCTGCGGATACCAAGTTCATAAGTTCAAAACTCTACACAATAAAACGTTAGAGGTACTTTTTTACATGAAAATTCTCGTATATTAGTATCATGTATTTAAACATTGTTCTGAAATGCAATCATTACAAATTTGCGAGTAAACTTGTTACTAATTGTGTTGTATTATTTTTTACTAGTAGTCACCTGCGGCTTTGATCATGTTTAGGTTGTTCGTTGTCATATGTCAGGCTTAAAAGTACCCTATGTCCTTTCTTGAAGTTTGGTTCATACCAAATTTCATCAAATTCGATTCAGCGGTTTGATCGTTAAAGTGCGACAGACAGACAGATATAGTTACTTCCTCATTTATAATATTAATATAGATTTTCGTGTGTGAAAATCTGTGAAATTCTCCAAACCCGCAATATGCGGAATGGTATATATTTAAATGTCATATGAAATCTCTGGTTTGATATTTTCTTCAATAGAAAGATATTCTTTATTAGAGTACCTTTTTACTATTTGTATATATATTGCGCTTTATGACTAGTCTATAGTGATGATAATATTGAGACAACATAATAATGATTACGAAATTTAGTACAAATCAATCATAATTCCAGGTGGGTGAAGTACTGAATATAAAATAGTCTTATTAACATAAGGCATAAATAAAATAGAATGTTGCGAATCTCTGTTGAAACGTAAGAAACAAAATAAACTTAATTCAAGTACTGAAAGCAACTTTAAATCGTTATACTACAATACTTTATGTACTATATGTATGCCATTGGTTCGGCAGACTGATTCTACTGAAAAAATAAATAATTAATTTTTCACATTTGATAATATTTCTGTAATTAAATCAAATCAAAATAAACTATATTCAATTATCCTTTTACAAGCACTTTTGAAGCGTCATTTTACAATTAAGTGAAGCTACCACCGGTTCGGAAAGTAAATTCTATCGAGAAGAACCGGCAAGAAACTCAGTAGTTACTCTTTTTTTATTATCACAGAAAGAAGCTGAGTCGCATAAGCAATAGCTCACTGATCTCGACGCCGAGGAGAAGATTCAGGAGTGCAGCGTCAGCGGCAAGATTCACGATATTCAGAGCAAACAGAGCGGGCAAGCTAAGAGCCAAGTCCTTTGCGAAGAAAGAAAAAAAGGCTACGCAAACATTGGCGATTGTACTCGGTGAGAAATGTTTTGTTTTAATTCGATATGGGCTTATTTATCCTGTTCTTCCTATGATTAGAGGATATACTCTTAATAATGTCGAGGATAATTATAAAATTATAAATAGACAGCTTGATGGTAGAACTTTGTGTAAGGAAATAAGGATAAGTGCCTCCAGGTTATACTAATTAGATATTCTGCCACCAAACAGTACTTATCCAATAGTAAATGTTGCTTTGGGTACAACAAAGTGTGTGCTCTGGTTTGTAGGGTGAGTGAGCCAGTGTAACTATAGGCTCAAAGGGCATAACATCTTAATTCCACATTTTGGTTGATGGCACATTGACGATGTAAATAATAGTTAATATTTCTTACAGCGTTATTGTCTATGGGTGATAGTGAGCACTTATCATCAGGTGTATCATCATAAAAATAAAATCGAATTGTTTTACAAAGTATGAAACGTTTCAAAAAGTCATATTTCTTTAATAACTTCGGAAATAAATATCAACACATTTTAAATTGGTTTACGCTCTATGACAGCTGTCTAGTGTCAATTACATACAAAAAATAAAATAAATCTTAATATATAATATAAAAATTATGCTTAATCTAAATAAATATTCTTGATTCACAGGCGTCTTCCTCTTCTGTTGGGCGCCATTCTTCACGTGCTCCGTTTTGGATGCGATTTGCACCAAATTCGGTTTCAACCACTCCCCTGGCGTAACTGTCTTCATATTGACCACGTGGCTGGGCTACATCAACTCCTTCCTCAACCCGGTCATATACACAATCTTCAACCCCGAATTCAGGAAAGCGTTTCGTAAAATACTTCACTGTTCGTAGCCCATGGACTTTTACTTAGTTTATACTTAAACATATATATAATGAGTATCGGTTGTGTATGTAATAAGTGTAAATATTAAAATGTTTGTAGATTCTATTTGTTTTGTTAAATTTAATGTAGCTTGTAATTTTATGTAAGATATCGCTCAGTGGAACTATGTTCTAAAATCTTCGATCTGCAAAATCAAGAGGCATATGAATAACACATATATTATAACCTTAAAAGAAATTTAATCCTTTGCTCGAAGATTACATTCTTACAATATTAGAAAACATTAACTCATTAGGTTGATTCATATTCGCGAATAATTTAGCGAAAACCGATTATTCGGCAGATAGATCATTTATTTGAAATTAAATATGAGATGTCTGTAAATCGTAAACGTCTCTCTAATGATGTTGCGTTGACTCGAAATAATAATCGAGTCGTTGAATATCGAAACAATTGCTTAAAAATAATTGCTCTTGAATTTTCTATTAAGGGAGCGATAAATGTTCAAATTTAAATTTAATTGTAAAGCTTATATTTAAATCAATTAAGTATGATAAAAGTATAATTTGTATAATTGTAAGGGACTGACCACATCAGCGCAAATTAGCACGCAAGTGTGACCGAAGCTTTGTTATCTCTCACTGCTGCATCATTCGCATCTATATGTTTGATCCTAAATAGCGTAAATTCTGCAGAGTTAAAAAGTGGCGGTTGCTCGCAAAAAAAAGTCGCAATGCAGGGCAAACAACTTGTTATCCCTTAAGGGCAAGGTCAGGAACCTATTTCGCCCCAAAAATAAACATGTCTCGAATGTATTGTCCTCGTATGAAGAGACGGTAAACAGTGATTAGACTCATGTTTACGGTTAAGCTTTAAGGCTAAGTTTTAAATTTACAGTTAAGATATAACGATCGTTAGGATTCAAGTGCTCTCAAATCTGTTGGTCTTGCCATTTGGAAATATTTTTTTTTCACGACCGAAGACATAAACCTCTTATTTTAGAATAAGGTCGAAGTTTCACTTCGAATTCATATTGTAAATATCTTAAAAGGTGTATAATATAAGTAAGTAAGTATACTAAATTATATTAGCTAGATACCTGTAGTGTTAAAATATCAAAGTGTTTGCAGGACGTTTTTCTTTTTTTATATGGAAGACGCAACAGGTGCAAAGTAACAACATTTCAAACAATTAGATTGTTTTTTCAACCAGCCTGGGTTTGGTCATATATTACCTCCAACTTAACATATAGCTCTAAGACGAAATGGCAATATTTCATACTATTTAAGCTCAGCTTTATTCACGCTGATATCACAAATCAACCGTTTTACCCCCTCGATGGCGAATTAATATCCTATATCCTTCCAGAACGTAATCTGTCCCCATACCAGCATATAAACCCTTAGAATTGACGACCTCTGTGGTAGAGTAGTGTGTACGCCGGTTTTCATAGATACTCCGAGATCCCGGGTTCGATTCCCGGCTGAGTCGATGTAGAAAATGTTCATTAGTTTTCTATGTTACTTCTTTTTTTCCATAACACAAGTGCTATAGCTGCTTACATTGGAATTAGAGTGATGTATGTGATGTTGTCCAAATCGGTTCAGCGGTTACAGCGTAACGAAGTAACAGACAGAATTACTTTCGCATTTATAATATTAGTATATATGGCCATGTTTCACGTTGCAAGGTAATTAGGTAAGGTCACTAATTCCAAGCACAAGGAATATGTTGTCTGCAATGGATGCAGAATAATTTATAGTTTTGAGGAAGCTAATGTATGTTTACTATTAAATTTACTTACAAATGCTCAAATTATGTTAGTGATAATTATAATATTTTTAACCAAAACATGGGATATTTATAGAGTGTTCCGATTATTTATACTTTTAGGAAGAGGTCTAGGGTAACCAGATACCTCATCTTTATTTTCTTTGATGTCCATGTTGTTATTCTTAGTTTTATACTGTTATAGATTAATTTTACCTAACGTTCAATTATTATTAGTTATTTATTTATTAAATGTATTTAATTTATATAATAAGAGCAGTATTTTTTTATATTACAAAGAAAGGATCTGATCGGATATTTTTTCAATTGTTGGTTACTAATTAAAATAGAAATCAAAAAATAACTAACCTAATAATTATATCATCAATGATAAGTGAATATATGATAACATCTTGAACAGAATGAAATACAACATCGCCAGTTTGGAAAGGATAGATTTGGAAGGATAAATACCCCAAGAAGAACCGACGAAAGAAACTCAGCGGGTTATTTTTTGTCAATATGTGATTGTTTTCTGTGAACATATGTTATATTCAATACAGTAATTAAACTAGTGTGCTAACAACTATCAACTCACTAATTGTACAATAAACTTTAGCTCACAAGCGTTCCAAAACTTTTCTTTACATTTATCAACAGAGTCATTCTATACGCTTTCTGGGATCCTGTTGTAAAGCCATATACATACATAGCAGAACAGTTACGGACTGTATGCAGTCGGGTAACAGGAGTAAATAGTTTGGAAACATTGTCTTCTCCAGACGAGGAGATTGTTAAAAACAGTCACAACTTATAAAAGTCATTTCACACAGAATAAATCCTTAGCCGTCAAATAATTCAGAATTGCCTGAAAGCATATTAGAAAGAAAGAAGAAAGAAAAAACATTTATTGACATACACACATATTATTACATTACATATTATTATTGTTATTCTTAACCAATCAAGGTATAAAATGCACCAATTAGATCTTCCAATGATAATATTTCGATCAATAAAATTGATGAAATAAAAAACCTATGATGATAAATGACATATTTCAACAAACAGGTAAAGTTAGCACTTCCTAAAATTCACTTATTATTTATTAAAGTACAGCCAGAGTAAGAGAACCTTCGTCACTTTTCAAATTCATTCCCTTATCAAGTCTTAGACTCTTAGTACCTTTTGAATCTAAACATCAAATCATTGCGACGCAATATGTCATTCTCGATCGGTAAAGCAGATTATCGCTCATACTGAGCACACGAAAATAGATCTTAAGGTGACGAACATTTTCTTACCCTGACTGTACATACAGGAACACGACTCATTAGTAAAACTTAGTTTAAACTTAGTAACCGTAAGTGTAAAATACTTAATAATGATTATGTAAGACTCAGAATAAGTTACGTGTTACCCTTAACCTTATTACTATTTTTGTTAACGGTTGTGAAATACTCGTTAAAAAGCTTTAAAATACATTTTAAGACGTTTAATTTCTTTACACTTCAATTGTTTTACCCAGGTGTAAATATTCGAAATAAATGTATTTAATTTAAAGATTAAATGATGTGTAATAAATGTATAAATGTACAATTCGAGAAATATAATTGATGTTGAAATATGAGAGTTATTTTATTCATTTCATATGCAAACTTTTTATCTAAATATACAAACTCTTTGGTAAGTAAACCGTTGAATGTTTTTATTATTTTAATTTTAGAATCTGAGAGAGGATTCTAATACATGTGCGCTACGATTCCGATACCAAGGTACAATAATTATTAACTCACATGGAATATCTCGCCTTTAACAAGAGTCTAAGCTTTCATCGAGCTTTGTGAATTGAATAATGTATTCCAATAGAGAGGAATAGAGAAATCTAATTTTAGATTTTCATATTCTATGCAATTTACTAATAGCTCGGCTATAGGTATTTTGCATTACAAATAGTTATTGATAAATATATCTTTATAATACAACCATCTGAGCTGTGGTTAGAAGGCGTGCATTTTAACCGATGATTTCGGGTTCAAACCCAGGCAAGCACCACTATATATAGATATGTGCTTATTTAGAGTTTATAATTCATCACGTGCTCGGTGGTGCAGGAAAACATCGTGAAGAAATCTGCATGTGTCTCCTTTCATAGAAATTCTGCCACACGTACATTCCACCAATCCGCATTGAACCAGCGTGGTGGAATATGTTCCAAACCCACTCCTTAATGGGAGGGGAGGCCTTAGCCCAGCAGTGGGGAATTTACAGGCTGTTACTTTACTAATACAACCAGCGCTGGACTTATCTACTTTATTAGGGACTAGTGTCTTTAGTGATCTTAGCAAAAGAAGAAAAAAAAGTTTATCCATTTTATGGGAAACTAAGAATAGAGTGAAATTTTCAGCGCCTGAATGCGCCACTAAGATAGAATCCGACACTGAATACAACACGATACTACTTAGCCTCTTTATCCTTAACACGAATCCTTAATTTCAGATTAAGGTCTTGGGTGTAAAGTTAATTCAATTCTATTTCCTTCATCATCATCAGATGTTGAGTAAAACAAGCTATGTCCTTGGGGTTCGAACATTTTCCAAACCAAATTGAATGCAACTCAGTGCAGTGTTTTCACTGTGGAAAAGAAACAAACAGACTCACACACATATTAGATTATTATTATATATGTCAGCGACTTGACTAAAAAATTAAAACAACATTTCAAAGAATTACGACCACTAATGACATACGAAAAATTTTGTTGGATTCTTCATTAAATTAACATTATTTATTTTTAATTAAAATACGAAACGAACGTCTTTTCATTCCTCAGTTCATTCGAATAAAAACGGGTTCAGATCCAATCAATCGACTGTTTGGCATGACGTAAATTCTTTACGTTTTCGACATTGCTCAAAGACTACACAAATCGACTTTGCTCGTTCCAAAAATCCGAGCTTACTGCAGCTAATTTGAGATGTTTTTGCCTTTAGGTATTTTGCCGTTTATTACTTAAATTGCATGCAACGTCAAAGCAAGCCTCTGATGTTGGATTTTAGTAAATAAGAGTCGGAATGTTACTTTACGTTTTTTACGACTAAGGATAAAGTGAAAAGGCTTAATGATATGTTCATAATGATCATTTTTTAATGATCATTTGGAACATACTCCACCACGCTGTTGCAATGCGGGTTGGTATTCCACCAACATGTGGTAGAATTTCGATGAAATTTGACACATGCAGGTTTCCTCACGATGTTTTTCTTCGCAACCGAGCACGAGATGAATTATAAACACAAATTAAGGACATATATATAGTGGTGCTTGCCTGGGTTTGAACCCGAAATCATCGGTTAAGATACACGCTTTCTAACCACTGGGCCTGAGCTCTTAACTTTTAACAATTCTACAATAATTTTCATGTGACAGAATTATCTTAAAATTAGGTATCCTCACGATTATGAAAATATAAAACACATGAAAATTTAGTAGTGCATGCTCAGATTTAAACTCATATGAGGTTAAAATTCATGTGTTCTCACCATCTCGGCTCCATCAAAAATAAAAAAGTTTAAACTAAAAGTAAAAACTAAAAGTATGCTTGTAATAAACCTGAGGATTTTAATGAAGTTTAATTGGCGGATTACCTAACATAACTCATAGTATTATTTCAATAAATGTCACGTATATGTGAATATCTTTATGTCATAAGTAGTATTTTTATTATCTGTTCTTAGCTTTATTCTTTCTGAAGTCGTGACGAACGAACTCATTTTCATATTTATAATATTACTTGCAAAACCCTCGGCTTTACTTACCCCAAATGTATAAAACTATAGGGGACACAAACCCTATACTTCCCCATTGTTCTCTCATAAAACCTTCCATTCCCTTCATACTCTTAAGGTACAACTATTGGTATAAAATCTAACCTATGTCCTTCCCTGGGATTCACACTGTTTCCAAGTTTGATCTAATTAGAGTTACTTCAGCATTTATTAGTAAGAATCAAGTTAGGATTTATTGTATTCACGAACGTTTCCGATTATTGTAATCAATGAAGACCATAACCTACATCCCTATTCCTATCCAGCGGATCAAATCACCTTCGGAAATTCAATTACAGGAACAAATGAAACCAAATCGACGCGCTCGTGATCGTAAGATTTCTTCATAGAATTCTAGTAATGAATTGAGAACAAAAACTTTATCAGTCCCGGAAGCAATGGAAGCGAGCTTTAATTCTAATTTAACTCAATCAAAGGGCATTGTCTTTCAGTAAAATTCAACTCCTTTGCAATCATGAAGAGATGACCCAGTGGTTAGAACAGGCAAGCATCACTGAATATTCATGTGCTTAATTTTTGTTTATAATTCATCTCGAGCTCAGCAGTGATGGAAAATATCGTGAATAAAATTGCATGTGTCTAATTTTATAGAAATTCTGCCACGTTTAGTATTCACGTTTTGTTCTGCATTTGTCGTTAAAAATAATTCAGAAAGTGGTTATACATTTTTGATAGTACATATTAGTAAGATTGTGGACACATTGAAAGGTATTTACGTAACAACTTTTTGTCAACTGGTAATAGAACAACGTAATGGTAATTAAGGGATTAGAGGAGACGAAGAAACATGACAATACGGCTGTTACGGGATTAACCTATATCACGAGTATTAATCACGTTAAATTAATTATTTTCATATTTTCTTTCGTACAAAGTGTTACCGCCTGCCCACGGGAAATTCGCGAATGCGAATATTCGCGCGGTGCGAACGGCGAACCCGTCGTGCGAATGAGACAAACGCATAGCAATGTACACGCTTCGCCGTTCGCACCGCGCGAATATTCGCGTCTGCGAATTTCCCGTGGGCAGGCGGTTAGGGCGTTGTATACATGACGATCGAACAGCAATAGGTACCCGGTATTGTTATGTTGGAGTTTGAAGGTCAGTGAGCCAGTGTAACCACAGGCACAAGACCCATAACATCTCACTTGCCAAGTTTGGAGTCCCATTAGCGACTTACAAAGACAGTGGAGGTCACCTAGCCGTAGGCATTTGTTAAACTGCCTACCTATTTCATAAAAAGATCTAGCACCTAGACTTTGAGTCTCCCTCAGATACTTTGGGAATATATATTATTAACAAATTAATTGCCGATAGGATTATCTTAGTATGTAATACGAGATCATAATGATATATGTTTATGTATTTTAAGCAATTATATATTTGGCAGGACGCCAGGGGATATATGTTTAGGGTCTGTGCTGGTCTTTATTAAATTAATTATGTATAAAGAATTATTTATTAATAAAAAACGTTAATTATTAATTAATAAAGACTTTTGGTAATCAGGTAATGAAATGACAATAATGATGATGTCGATCTTAAAAGAGACTAGTCTACTGGGCCGGGGAAATTAATGTGCAAGTGCATAGGGCGCGAAAAAATGACGACTCCGCCTCTTGACTGAGATTTTATCTATAGAAAAACCCAATAACTTTTTATCGACCCGACGGTTTTGAACCCAGGACATGACGATCGGATTAGGTTCCGCAGACTTATATCTGAACCGAGGTGGTCACGTCATGGCAGCTGATTCCACTGTTCTAATTAGAGAAACAGTAAAGATAATACCATATCATACTAACTTGACAGGCCTATGTTACTCCAGTTTGCAAGGGCTGCAAAAATCCACGCAATCCATGCATTTGGAACATCAGGTTCTTAGACAATAAGCAAAGCACTGCGAGTCGTTTAAATTTATTTTGAGAGAAACGGAGAACATGAAACTGCTTCCCTCCTTAAGATGAACTGAACTTTGATATTAAATTGAAATAATTATTCTGAACCAATTTATAATTGAGTTTTAAAATAATATGTGGTAATGAAATAATTAAACACACTAAAATTAACTGCAGATTATCTGGATTTGAAGCAGTGACCTTCGGTTAACTACTGCATAATCTCGTGCCATCACGACCTTGGTTGGCACAGTATTTTAGCTAGAATAGTGGGTTTTAATGAATACTAGATGAAAAGCCGACTTCGCACGGGTAAAATGAATAAAACTAAAATAATAAGATTTATACTTTACTTTTCATATAACATATAACCTTTCTATAAATGTTGTCTGTGTTTTTGTGTTCATATGTTGTGGATTCATTATGAGTTCGTTTAAAATAACGTTTTAAATGTTATATGTTACTAAAATTTAATTAGATATAAGTAGTTAAACGTAATTGTGTTGGATTATAAGTAAAACATATTATTACATATGAAACAACTGTTTTTAGTGCACAATATAGCAGAATTATTAGGTAATCGCATGGAATTTGTAAATGATACTTTTTCCATTTGAATATGCAAATAATTAAGTTGGAAACTATTATAATCTTTTTCGTTTTATGTTTTTTTTTTATGGTATAGGTTGGCGGACGAGCATATGGGCCACCTGATGGTAAGTGGTCACCATCACCCATAGACAATAACGCTGTAAGATATAATAACTATTCCTTACATCGTCAATGTACCACCAACCTTAGGAACTAATATGTTATGTCCCTTGTGCCTGTAGTTACACTGGCTCACTCACCCTTCAAACCGGAACACAATAATACTGAGTACTGTTTGGCGGTAGAATAACTGATGAGTGGGTGGTACCTACCCAGACGGACTTGCACAAAGCTTCTTAACATGAGATGAGCATTTCTCGCTGACATAACACGTTACGCGTTATAAATAAATAAATAAATATGAGACAACATCACATACATTACTCTGATCCCAATGTAAGTAGCTGAAGCACTTGTGTTATGGAAATCAGAAGTAACGACGGTACCACAAACACCCAGACCCAAGACAACATAGAAAACTAATGGTAATCTACATCGACTCGGCCGGGAATCGAATCCGGGACCTCAGAGTGGCGTACCCATGAAAACCGGTGTACACACCACTCGACCATAGAGGTCGACAAAGGTTGTCCCACGTGAAATAGGCTGTATATTAGACTGATCGATCTTCAGGAGTCCTAGTATGCCCTGGTACACCGAAAGACCCACAAAAAAAGCCAGTGGTACCCTCTCCGTCTTTTCTGCAGGCAACACAGGATCTCTTGCAAACCTGACTGTCATATTCGTTGCCTATGAAACCAGTTTGCACGGAAAATATTTATCCTAGTACAGTGTTACCATTTAAAAAATATTGAAATTTATTTATTTAAATTTTATCTTATAAACAATTGATAAACATATTAGTGTAATGTATCATCGCTTATTGTATACAAATAATCTCATGAGAAAGACCTTGTAATTACGTAATTTTAAATATTTTTTAACAATTTAATGCTACAATCTGATGTAAATTATAGAAAGTAAAAGTAAAGTAACAGCCTGTAAATTTCCCACTGCTGAGCTTAGGCCTCCTCTTCCATTAAGGAGAGGGTTTGGAACATATTCCACAACGCTATTCCAATGCGGGTTGCGAATGCACATGTGACAGAATTTCAATGAAGTTAGACACATGCAGGTTTCCTCACGATGTTTTTCTTCATCGCCAAGCACGAGATGAATTATAAACACAAATTAAGCACGTATAAATAGTGGTGTTTGCCTGGCTTTGAACCCGAAGTCATCGGTTAAGATGCACGTGTTCTAACCACTGGGCCATCTTAGCTTCACGTAAATTATAATTAAGTATTAAAAGTAATAGTACAAAGTTGTAAATGTAATAATTATTTGGAATGATTTATTTAAATGTAATAATTTGGTGTCTCATCAATTAGGAAGCGATGACGCCTACTTTTTAAACTTATTACCCGAGAGAAAATGCTTAATATAATAATTAATCAAGCGCTATTAAATAATTTCGTAATTTTCGATATTGCCTCTTGGGTCATACCATAACATTTTATCTATTTAATTAACTCCATGCATTTCATTACTTGAATTAATTATAAAACACCGTACAATAATTATTTTAATTGAGTATAATAACAACAAAAACTTAAAAGCGCCATGTTTAATATAATTTACCTTTAAAAACATTTCAAAAATCACTTGTCTAAAAATTTTAAACAATTATAGTTAGTAACTTTTTTGCTCTATTAAATATTGAGTACAACAGCTAAATAATTAGTGAAGAATACTCTCTGGATTAAGTAATCTTCACTCTTACCTACCTAATTTAATAATAATTAAGAAATATTTAAGTAACAATACCCAAATTAATATTTTAATAGAATGTACCTAAAACCATATACTAGCTAGATCATTTTTGGGTGCAATTTAATATGAAAAAAACGTACCAGAAGAAACGCAGTAAAACAAAGTTATATTTCTGTCATAAAAAACAACTGTGTTCTTGTGTTCATCGTTAAAACTTGATAAGAATAATGATACTAGTAACGCCATCTAGAAAAAACTATAGGAACTGGATAAAACCCCCGCCGATTAAAATTTAACCGAATCATATTATTAGTATTACCATCAAATGCAAATATATCGTCTATAACTAGCTTTCCAATTTTAATTTATGCTGTGTTACATTTTTATTCGTAATACACCGACAAAACGTCAGGTGTCTTACTTAAATATAAACCACATTGATGATTCCGTAGTGTGTGCTTGAAGCAATAGCTAAGAGATGGCGCTGTATCTACAATAACTTGTATTTGTCACGCCCAAATATAACTAAACAACGCTATCTTAGACGATTACGCGACATTGTGAAATAGAATGTTATTTTTTAATAATCCATAACAGTTTTCAAGTCATGACATTTGAAGCAGAATTTCATTAGCGACTTTTTCCTTTGCAATAATATTGCAATAAGAAAATGACGTTTGTTGTGTTTCTAGTCTTTTTCAATTAATTATGTTGGAGGCGCTGTCTCATTCTTTCTATAGCGCGGTCCGCGTGTATTAGAAAGAGATATACGAAAAGTCGGCTGCGCTTGAAACACAACAGTATTTCGTATCAGCTGACAACCAAAGCAAAACAGTCGGTGCGCGACCATCTTGTCAAAACTGGAGTCAGTGACAACAAATATATATTTTAAAATGTCCTAAATCGCTTGTAATGACTTAACGGTAGTTCTGTATCTAATAAAGTATAGTGTATAATTGATTTATGTGCTGTTTCCGACACGGATACTATTTATTTCGCTCAAAAATTCGGGTTTGCGTTGCGTCAAATGACGTCATGTGTGTGATACACGTATTGCTGCCGAGTTCGTAAGTATTTTCTTTTATAACTCTACTAATTTAATAAATCGATGGCTAATTGTGAATATATAGGTCTTGGGCCAATGCTAGTTTCATTCATGATTCGTAGGGAAATCGCTTTTCGAGCGCAGGGGCTCTCCATACTGAACGAGAAGTTGGCATCTCATTATGCCCTTGAAAATTATGCAGCAGAAATCACATCGTCGCTAGGCCAATTGACTGATTAGCGTTACCATCACTTTCTATCGCTGTCATGGGAATGGAATTCTTCCTTTTATCAAGAATTCAGGACCACATTCCGCTTGGCAACGAAAAAACGAAAACGGCACGCACTTGACTAAAAATGGAACGCTCTCGACTTATAGAAAGTATTGTTTTGTATAAAACATTCAATATTGTTGCTAACGATGATATTTGTGAAAACGGTCGAGGATTTACGATGAAAACGTTGCCTATTTATATTTTAATGAACGTTAAATAATTTCATATCGTCATGCAATAGCGTTTTAACATACATCTATAGAATGTAATTACGAACGTTGTTTTTTTCTGTTATTGTAGCGTCATACAAGTACATATATGTTACATCTTGCCTTTGTGGGCGTAATCCTCCAAATACAATTAGAATAACAACTCATTAGCGTCAACTGACGATTGTCGAAGCTACCCATATCCTAGCAATCTTGAAATTCTTTAATGTAAAAATCACAGATAAACAACTCGAGGTTTATTTTTTTCCGTGCTGTGATAAGTAGGTACTTAGCAAAGGTATAATTATAATTAATTCTTTGTTCGATATTAATGGGTATAATTGATAAACGAACAAATTCCTACTAAATAGTTAATTAAAAATAAATTTTATACTTTTTATGTTAAAGATTTTATTTCGCGACTATTTTTAATCTGTATCCGTGCATTAGCGATAGTTATGTACATTTTTATTGGTCACGTGTCTCAATATGGCGGTGCTTACAGCGGATATGAATATTTTACAGGTGCCATCCGCTATTAATATGATTATCGTCCTTATTGCTATATTTAATAAAGCTTATAAACCTACTTGATTTTCATAGATTTTGCGATAAATATATATGAAGCTAAGTGCCTAATGTTCAAGAGTTTCGACGTAAAATGGCTTGAACATTCTATATACTTACATAGCTATTGATAGATTTTTGCGTTATATAAATTGAAAAATAGTAACTTAAACGTCGGAAACACTTGTTTAATCAAACTAAACCTTATTATGATTATCCTTTTGTGTCATAAAAGTTAAAAAAGACATAAATGCATCATTCAAAATAAGCGTATTGTTATTGATTTATATATAATAGCAGATATGTACACTACAGCTAATTTAAACATAGGTAAGTTGATAAGATTTATCAAATGGTAGTTCGAACTCGTGCTTTGTGAGCGTATTTTTAACACGATTATTTATATTATGGTATATATATGATAATTATTGACGAAGATTTCTACATATGATGCAATTTGCTATCAATCTGTCTATAGGTCTCTAACTCTTAAAAAAGAGACCTTTTAGTACTGCCTAACTAAAACGATAGTAAACTAATATATACGTTGAAAAACATAACAGAAAAGGCAATCCAAAAGAGGTTTTATAACTAAATACGTTTTGCAGTTTAAGTTAAGACAGATATATGTAAATATATGAATCGTAAATAATGATAACACGTTACAATAATATGCAATAGGTATTATATTGGTAAAGAAATGAGTGTATGACTTCCGTTATTGTTCTATTGATTGATGTATATCCACAGCGGGATATACCTACCCATTGCAATGACCATCTTATATTTTACCTTGATAAATCGAAAGGTGAGGGTAATTGAATAATTTATTATTTTAATTTTTGTTAAATCTAACTTATTTACAACTGGTTTTGCCCGTAGGGCTTGATGTCATATTTAATATATTACAATGATATTATTGTCCTTTGACCTTGACCTTAGTGATCACAATGTTAGTAACACATTGTGCAAACGGTAAATCCCATGTGAAATCAAATAATTTAAATAATCGGACAGATTAAAATGTTTTTTTTAATTGGATCGGTAAATTTTCATATTTCGAATGTGATCTTCATTTTATGACTGTTTATTACAAAATATGTTTGTGTGTGAGAAATACATATTTGTATGTACAAGTATTATGTTGGGGATTGTTAAATACGATGTCTGATTTAACAGTCCAAAACCCAATATAATTTTTTTCGTACAATTTTTTTTATTATCTAATATAAATGAAAGAAATGTAATTGTTTAATTGCATAAATATAGCTTCCTTCGTCTTGTTATTGGTAGTGTCAATGTATATTGCGATCGGTGTATACAATACACTATAGTGATAATACCACATGATTTCATATTGATTTCATCGAAGGCAGTGTAATAATAGACACGTGAATTGTAACATCTGAGATCTCAGGGTCAATTACGAATATCAGAGACCCGCTGATCTCAAGCAATGTCAGTGTATAGACTCAGGTGACCGACAGCAGCCTGTAGGTTGGGACGTATTACAAATCAAATAAACTTTAGTCAAGTAGGCTTTTGCGAGCACTTTTGAATTGTCATTTTACAATTAATTGAAGCTACCACCGGTTCGGAAAGTAGATTCTACCGAGAAGAACCGGCAAGAAAATCAATAGTTACTCTTTTTCGACATTTAAAAAATACAATGTCATGTTAGTTAATACAATTATTTAAATTAATATATCCAGCTTGGAAGTCAACAGGTATTTAACTCCAAACTTTTTTTAACGTATATACAAATCATATATATTACGAAATATTTGCTCCCTCGGATTCTTCGGAAATGAACCCTTAAATACTTCAATGTATATCTCATAAGTTCATATAAATATTATCGATATGATATTCATTCAAAGCATGGTGTATATTCTGAGCTGAGATGGCCCAGTGGTTAGAACGCGTTCATCTTAATCGATGATTGCGGGTTCAAACCCAGGCAAGCACCACAATATATATGTGCTTGATTTGTGTTTATAATTCATCTCGTGCTGGGGGTGGAGAAACGTGAGGAAACCTGCTTGTGTCTAATGTCATCGAAATTCTGCCACATGTGCATTCCGCCAACCCGTATTGGAACAGCGTGCTGGAATATATTCCAAACCCTCTCCTCAATGGAAGAAGAGGCCTTATCCCAGCAGAGGGAAATTTACAGGCTGTTACTTTACTTTACTGTGGTATATATTCTGGTACTTTAGCATATTTAATCGTGTGTATAAGTTCCATTGATTAACCAGTTATACCAGTGCAATAGTATTCCGTTCCAGATTTAAAGGTTAGAGATCACGTTAATTATATTCATGAGATACAAAACGTCTTATGAACCAAAGTAAGCGATTTTGCGTAAGGGCTATTCCTTGAAATTGTAAAGAATTATTTCCTCAAAATCATTCTGTTGTACGGTTTACATTTCTTTGAAAATAGAAGCTAAAGAAAATCTTATGTATAAAATTCAGCAATGTATTTGTAATGGCGACAAAATAAATAGAATTGTTTTTGTACCCTCTTAACAATATTTGTTTAAATGAACTGCAAAGCCATTAGGCGCAATAATTTTATCAGTGATCAATTACAAAAACGCCAGCTCATATGAGTCTGACTATTCTATGCCGGTTTTAATATAATATGCTTTTGTATGTATTGATTGCTATTCATAACAATATTACTTGGTGGTAGAGCTTTGTGCAAACCCAACTGAGTAGGTACCACCCACTCATCAGATATTCTACCGCGAAACAACAGTACGCAGTATTTTTGTGTTCCGGTTTGAAAAGTGAGTGAGCCAGTGTAACTACAGGTACAAGGGACATAGCATCTTAGTTCCCAAGGTTGGTGGCGCATTGACGATGTAAGGAATAGTTAATATTTCTTACAGCGCCATTGTCTATGGGTGATGGTGACCACTTACCATCAGATGGCCCATATGCTCGTCAGACAACCTATTCCATAAAAAAAATGTATGCTGTGATTGGTACCGATGGCTCAACCTATTTTGGAACTTTAAGGCATAAATGACGCCAGTTCCAACATTAATTGGCACCAAGTGCTCCATGTTCAGAAGTCCTTAACAATTACAATTACATGTAAAACATTCGATTTCAATTATTCGAATCAATGTTGACAATCGATTAATTTATTCATCTGTTGTTATTTGACTGAGTCCACTTAATCACTCAATCGCGTTATGCTAATGAAAACAAGCCTTAATCAAAATGAAAATGTACTTTATTCAAGCAGGCTTTTAAAAATACTTTCGAATCGTCATTTAACAAACTATATTAAGTGAATCAAGTGGTTCGAAATGCAGATTATACCGAGAAGAACCGACAAATAACTTTTGCAATACTTGAAAATACAAAGTAATGTTAGTTAAATACAATTATATATGTATGTAATATATTCAGCCTGGAAGTCAAGAAGCAGAAGAAGAAGAAGAATAAGCTACGCGCTTTTTTATCATCTATATAATCTTTATTGAATAATATGTCTTCTTGACCAATGTAGTTTTTACAAATTATTTGAATTTATGAAATTCTCCTTATTGGCTGCATTGGTTAAAATAAATACTTAATTGTGTTTATACGCACCCCTTTTGTATTATACAAAATGCATTTAAAACATTTTAACTCTAATTATATTTTTATATATAAAAAAAAACATAAAATTCGCCCTTGAGGGACGCTCATTTTTACCAAAACAATTTATTTTTATTGTCACTGGAAACTTTATTCATATGGAACAATTCCGTGTGTCACACGATCAAATGCTTATAAGAAAACCCATATTTCAAACGAATAGCATTGTGTTATCTATAATACTTCGTATGTATACACGTGACCGAGAAATGACATTCCCATTTTAGCCGAAGAGTTGAATTGAGGAAGGAGTTCCTTAACGAAACTCTTGCTCGCTTCAATAAAAGATACAAAGGCAAAATCGATTAACAATATTTTATTTAAGGATGGAAATATTGTAAGGTTCTGATTACCAAGATCGCTTTTGTTTCCAACATTAAAAGCATCTTTATATTAATCAAGAGATTATACCGTTCTATGACTTTATTTTAAATTAAAACAATTTACGTAGCTTCAATTGAATCAAATTCAACGTTCGTAAAATGATCGTTACTCGTCTTTATTGATTTATAAAAATCGATTCCTCAATTGGAAACGATGACAGAAACTCAGTGGGATTACATACTTTTTAGGTGCCTCGTAGTATAGCAGCTAGATATATAGCCGCGGTTTCCGAGGTCTTGGGTTTAGAGGCTGATAAAAAGTCATTAGGTTTGTCTAGCGATAAATTCTCATTAACAGGCTCTGTAAGTTTGAAGTGTTAGTTCTGGTGCCTGGGGAAGAACGTAAAGCTGTTGACCCTGCAACTGATCTCTTTCCAGTCGTGTTGGAATATTCGTCCTATCAGATTTTGGGAGTGAAATAAACGAGAGTCAGTGTTTGCGTATAAGCTTGTGCGCTATAATATGCCCTGCGTAATGGATCTCCCTTGAGATTGGCTGGCGTGGTCAAAATCGATTAGGACGATCATGATACACCCTAATCAATGTATTGGTCTGCAATAAAATTAAACTTAAAGGTTCGTTTTTGATTCATAATTAAATTTTGCCTTTTTAAGAATTGATCTTAGTCTTGTATAGCCTCATCTAAACCTTATTCCAATCGAAGTAAGAATAAAGATAAACAAATCTTAGATATACGTATTTCAGTCAATTTGGTAATAGCTCAACTGCATTGTGCACTATTAAGGGTTTATGATTAATACATATTTATCTATAACACAACACTAGTACACTGAACTTCTTATATTTATTTTCTTCGTAAATTTCGATAACAGTTGCTTCGACGTTCAAAATGCCATATTTTCCCAAATCCATGATGAATAACAAAGATCATTCAAGCTCTTCACCAGATATTGCGTCATTTTGCTGTCAAATGATGTTTATTTGACATTGCTCTTGTGACAGTTGGAACAGAGTATCACGGTAATGTCATGTCGTTAAGTAATTTATCAATTATCGTATGCCGTTCTCATCGCGTCTTTATATATTAAATGCTGCCGTTCGATTTGATTGTCAACGTTTGCTTATTAGGCTTCCCACTCTTAATTACATTCCATTCTACTCTGAGACTATTTCATCGGTATTTAATTTATATTACAATATTAAGAATTAGCATGAACGAATACTGCGTGCATTTTTTATTATATCCCTTATTGTGTTCGAACAAATCGTTTACCGACTTCATTGCTTCTTCTTCCAGGTCTATCCTCGTTACTAATATTATAAAAGCGAATGCCAAATCACTGAACCAAATGTCATGAAATTTGGGATAAAACAAGTTTGAACCCGAAGGAAGAACATGGGATACTCTTTATACCTCACACCCGAGTAACCCTTAAAACGCGAATGAAATCGTTTGAAATCGAATCGTATTTAGGTTTTTTTTTCATAGCAGCCATTTCTTTGCCTTGTTGTATAATATTCTAATAAAATTTATTGCTTTTAAAAATATGACCACAACCGTCTTTTCAATCGTCGATTGATCGTCATTTTTTTCTAAAATTGAAAATTAATTTGCGAGTTAAATACAGTAATCATTTAATTTTATTCCAAAAAGTATAGCCTGTATCTTGTGTCGATAGATCTAATCCAGACCTTTGTAAATCACACTGATTCTAAATTAAATTTATACAGTCAAAAACGCGAGTCTATCGAGAAATACAGAAATAGTTTTAAAAATTTCAATCATCGGCAAACTAAACGTGATTTGTTATTTTACCATTCCTTATCATATAAAACTCACAATCGTATATTGTTTAATTAAAACCGATAGTAAAACACTTATTTGTTTAATATATCAGACTCACGTTGATAAACAAACTAAAGAAAAGGATTATATTTAATTGAATACAAAAATAACTCGATGATAGTTTCAAGGTAGTTTGTAGGTCAGCCTAAATTAAGAATTACCTACATATTATTAATTAAAAACGATTGCACGAAACAACACTTAAATATTAATTACTGACTTTTGATCTTTACTGTAATGTACTTTTTTCAACTAGATTTCTCATGCAGAGCCGTTTGTGAGATCGTAGATACGTCGAATCTGAAGCGTCGATGGTAAAAAATATATCCATACTCAATGCATCTCTTTCTCGCCCATGCAAGCCTAGTGAGATACATATAGCGTGGTGTACTCTATTCATCTATAAAACAATTAGTGCTCCATATCCGTTGATGTCATTATTGTCGATAAAATTTCCGATTCAGAGAAATGTCGAGTGGCGAACTGTTTTACCAACCAATCCTAAAATGGGTATTCCCCGTTTTGTAAACTTTAAAGCAGTTAGTCAATTGGTGTATTGTTGCATTATTGAATATTTGAAAGATATGCTATGAGACCGAAGGATGATAAGATTAATATTTCCAGGGTTAGTACTGCAATACTTGTATATATGATTATTATATACATAATCATATATCTTCTATATATTCTATATGTATGTGTATTATATATTAATGTTCTCGCTTTTAGCGTGACAAGATTCAGTTATAAAATTATTTAAATATTATTATTCTACAAATCTCTCGCATATTTTATATGCTACATTTTTTACGGTTTACTAAAAGTGACTTGATTCTCGCGAACTGAAAGGAAGTAGGGTTATGTGTAAATAATATATGTAATCCATAGGCTTTTAGGTAGGTTATGACTTATGTATTATATATACATATGACGTATGTAATTAAAAGTCTCCGTTTTATTAAAATAGTTGCGATAGCCAAATAAAAAACGAAAATTATACAACAACTTAATTTTAAAAGTGGTTAGATTTTCACAAGCATTCCTAATGATGCAAGCAATACATTAAGTTAAAAATAACATGCAACGCCCGGCCTCAATCAAAAAGTAGTGCAAACAAAGATTATTATTATAAACACCGAGAATATAAAAGATAAACTTGTTAAACCACAACCGACAAATCCGTTGGACTATACCGGGTTATCGATCTCAAATGAATATTGTGAATTGAAATCCACATTTTCACATGTTTTTGTTTATTAATCTCGTATTCGAGACGAAAAAAGTCGGTACGATAAAGTTTAAATACAATTATTTGAGATTTTTTTTTATCTGTGAAGCATAGCATATCTTACACTCCAGAGCATACACTGGTCCAGCATTCAAACCGGGACACAACGTTACCGAATATTTTCTCCAAAAATTTGTCAGTAATACAACCTCAGCTCTCTACTTACTACCAGATTATTTTATTTCAAACTTGCTGTTAAACACTCGCTTCACTAGATTTAAGTTAATCCTTCCAAGTGTACTTGTCAGCGCATTACATTTGGCTGTTAATTTGAAAAGGAGTAATCTCTTGAACCATTTCATTCTCTTTGCCAAGTTTCATTTCATACCGTCGTCGTTTACGTAACGGCGTGATAAACAATATGTCTTTATAGTCTTAGTAAGACAAGTAATTAGGAACTCATTCATCCCAATTTTTAATAATTCTTGCAGTTTAATAAAGTCATAATATTCTTATTATTTATCATGTATGTATTATATAGTGATATTGTCGAAAAGGTTTTAAATAACCTAGACATATTTTTTGAACCTGAGTAATAATTACACAAGAATCAATTAAACATTTACTTGGTCGTAGGGCTTTTTGCGGGCTTGTCTTGGTAGTATCAGATCATCAGATATCTTACCGCCCAACTGCACTAATCGGTATTGTTGTGTTTCGATTTTAATGGTTAATATTTTTAAAAGTGCCATTGTCTATGGGCGGTGGTGACTACGTATACCAGGGGTAATGATTAGCTACGGTAACGAAGTGTGCTCATACGGTTTGTATCGTATATATACAAATTTTTGAAAGTAAATAAAACAAGATTTTACTACATTTATCTATAATAGAATATCTGGCAAAGAAACTCAGCAGTCACACTTCTCCATTAAGATTTTGGTTATGTACCTGTCAATTAAATCAAACCACCTATAAGAAAATAGGAGAATGAAACTTCGTAATAATAGTTTTCATCTCTTGCATTTTTTATCTTCACTTTTCCTTTCAACAGTTGTCTGATTAAATAAAGTAATCATTTGACGACCTACTTTCTTTAGTTCAGCAACGATGTATTATTGTGAGTGTGAAGGGTGATTCAATGTCGTTCGGTGCATGTGAGAGGTACACTATGAAAACAGAAAATTTTCTCGCTATAGATCCTTTGGTTTGAGGAGCATTGACCGTGTTGTTTCAACATATGCTCGTGAATGAGCTGGTGTAATCATAAGCAGAGCAGAGATGGCTCAGAGGCTAAAACGCATGCACTTCTGCAGGTGATAACGAGTTCAAACCCAGGCACCACTAAATTTTCATGTGCTTAATTGGTTTCTAAATCATCTCGTGCACGGCGTTGCAGGAAAACATCATGCATGACTAATTGCAATCAAATTTTGCCCCATGGGGATCCACCAATCCGCATTGGATCAGCGTTTTTGAATATGCTTCAAACCTTCTCATCAAAGGGAGAGGAGCCTTAGCCCAACTATGGGGAATTTACAGGCTGTTGATAATGATGAATCATAAGCATTAATTATCATAAACAGAGAATTTTCGTGTATGAGTTAGTGTCACGTATTCTTTGGTTAAAGGAGCATTGACCATGTTGTTTTTTACGACCTTGTACGAGCCAATAAAGTTATTGGCACTAGAGATATTTCCTATGGTTTGAAGAGCATTGATGCAGTTGTGATTGATGCAATTTATTTACAATGCAAATGTATATGGAAAATTGTGCCTAGTTTATTATAAGCCATCCAATTACCGGTCTAATTATTATATGAAGAGATATAATCCTAAGTTGGATCTTGCATATTCACATGTGTAACAATTAAAATTACAAAAGAACAGGTGTCACACAGTATGCCTTTATTTATGCCCCAAATTTATTTCTTCAACTCATAACTCATGGAAAATTGAAAGTCATTTATGTACAAAGTTTTACATAATATTACACTCGCGTCAATGTCATTCACGACAATTGTTTTCACAAAATATTTGCTCATTAAAATTCATTGTTGTCTATTTATAGTCGAGCCAAAAAAGTGATCTAATTATAAGTATGTTGACGAAAATGTACAAAAACAAACAAATATCGTGTCGTCGTAATGCTTTTATATTATGTAATACATCACTTGCTCCCCGTTATCCCGTTTAATATTTGCGGCGCAGTAGGTTACAACTGGATGAATAGAAATGCAAATTTGATGGCTTACGATTACACAAATTTTGGCCTTTCAGTCTTCGGTCAACATTTTGCTGAATATTTTTATCAATGTCATTGACCTGGCATCGATGGTAGAATTCAACTTTTAATTGATCCCTGATTAAAACAGGGGACGTAGTGCTTTTCAGCTAAAGGTACTAATAATGTCGCCTGATAAGATATCATCATCATATGATATCACCGCAGTATGGGGATGTCCAATTTCTGCTGCAAACTCGGGAGATTAATCTTCAGTGCTTGACGAACGTCAGTCGACAGTCTGAGTCCAAGACAAACCTGATTAACCGTAAAGGACCAACGAAACTGTAATGTTATGTTAACCTTAATTCATGTAACCTTTTGTTTTTTTAGTGGTAATACTAGCAAAACCTGTCTTAATTGTCAAGTAAGGAACAAACTTCCCTTCCAAAATTAATATGCTGTGTCAAAAATTCGGAAGAAAGATCACAGGACTGGGAAAGTTGAATCTTGTCCTTTTCGCATACAGTTAAGCTATTAAAATAGAGAATTATGTTCGATATATACATATAAATTATATATGGACGGACGGATAGTTATAACTGTTACATATTAACCTAGCCTGAATACCACACTGAGTGATAACTGTTAACCGGTTTCCTTTTCGATAACAGCACCAAAAGTTTTTGTAGTTATTTACTTGTTCATATTTATAGTTTGAAAATTAATTTTGTACGTTTAATTATTGTATATTTATTTTCCTCAATTCATGTTTAAGACATCTATCTAAATGGTTATGATTTTTCAGAATAAATACAAACTTAAATTTAATTTAAGGGTTTTTTTTGGAAATATTATCTAGATGGGTACCATCCACTTATTAATTCTATTAATTGTTTTTGGGTGTGTGTTGAAGGGTGAGTGAACCGGTTTATTTCCAAGTGCAAGGCTTATCGTAGGTAACTTATAAGCAGTGGTGGATTTTTCTATTTCTCACAATTTAATCCATGGGCGTTTTAAAGTCTGCTTTCCTCTTTTATAAGTTATAAGTGATCGATGCCTCGTTAATAATATGAATGCAGTCTTATCGTACCATCTATTCCGTTCGGGTATACAGTTTTTTGATTAAACATTCAAACTTTAAACCTCTATAACGTTTGTGAGATTAAATCTTTGTTCAATCAATCGTATACGCGATTCGACTTTTATTCAACTGACCGACAACTTAATCACTTAAAACAACGTCAACAGGAAATATGTAACGAATTACGAGACCGTATCTGTCGGCCATTTGTATTTTTAAAACATACAGAAAAGAGTCAAAAAATTAAGATAGAATTGTTTTCGTATTAGTGAAGAAAGCGTTAACAAAACGATTGATTTTGACACTAATTAGATTACTAGAAGTAGTTAATTATGATGCATTTATGTAAAAATATTGATAGTATTTTTGAGTGACTAACTATTGTAACCTTAAAACCTAACTATTTTCGGATCATCAAATGTTGAATGAACCTAAACTAGTACAGTCCACAGAAACTATAAACAAAATTCATAATTATTTTATTTTCCCTTCAGTATATGTACCGTGTATATTTATATGACAAAATGTCTTTACTTCTTGTTAAATTTAGTCTCATTGGAACGGTTTTGACCTGAATTTGTGGCGTTTCAAGGTTTGTTATGGTAACCAGTGATAGTTACAATATTGTAAAACTTTTTGGAAAATTCTGAGTAGCCCTCGGCAGTGACTTATCTTATAACTTTTTTTTTCGAACTGATTGTTGCTGTTGGCTCTAATGGTCTCTACAGCGTCACCGGGCAAGCTGTACCACTCGAGCCTTGAGTGTGACTTATAAGTTTTTCTTTTTGTATCATGTGTGAAGTAGTGCAGTTGGCTCTACTGGCCTTTAAAACGTCACCGGTCGTTGGGGCGAGTACTTCGAAAGTGACGTTCCCCTGAGGATGTCTACTATGAGATCGCACCTCGGCTCAGAACGTAGTAGGTTGATCAAATAAAGTGTTAATACCGACTACAAATAACTAATAAAGAATATCTAGACAGCGCGATTCAGGAATATGACATTTTTAGTCAGCGCCATCTATCACAACCGGGTAGTAACACGCAATTATGCAATTATTAAAATATTGAATATACACCATCGCTCGTACGATATGTTTTATCCCCACCCATATTTTAATAGGACAAAAAGCGTACGACCTTCTTGTGGTATTTTCGCACACTAATATCAATCGTAAGGCTTATTGACAACGAAAACAGACCTTGAAATCGGATCTGAGTGACCTTATGCGTACGAACGTTGCCTAGAAACAAAGGTATGACTAGTGAGCCTAAATTAATGGAGATCTGTAGATCTGTTATGCGAGTCCATATTGGAAGGAGTCATCTCAGTAAACGATCGTAAAATGACAGAGAATAGTATGGTACACTGACTATCATATAAATTATGACGTATTAGTTGATGCTCGCGGTTTCCGTCTCTTTTCTTGGGATGGTTTTCAGTTTCTGACTCTAAAAACGCATAAATGTTGTTTCTTTGAGCTGAGATGGTGGTTAGAACGCGTGCATCTTAACCGATGATTCAAACCCAGGCAAGCACCACTGTATATATGTACTTAATTTGTGTTTATAATTAATCTCATGCTCGGCGGTTAAGAAAACATCGTGAGGAAACCTGCATGTGTCAAATTTTATCAAAATTCTGCCACATGTGCATTCCACCAACCCGCATTAGAACAGCGTGGTTTGGAACATATTCTATGTTCCAAACCCTCTCCTTAATGGAAGAGGAGGCCTTATCCCAGCAGTAGGAAATTTACAGGCTGTTACTTTTTTTGTTGTTTCTTTGGTAAACGTAAACGTAAAGGACGGACAATTAGGAATACTTTGGCATTTATAATACAAGTATACATTAATATAGAAAGTCGATTGTAGAGTGAGATGCAATTGGGCTATTTAGTAATGGGATGACAGAGCATAGTCTTTGGCACTGTAGAAAATTTTGGCAATATCCAACATGGCCAATACACCACTCACTTACTCTTCATACCGGAAAACGTCGTAAAGAAAATATATGATGATATTGGTAGAATTGTACACGTCAACCTGCATTGGAGCAGTAAAATAAGCTTCACCCCTGGCTTAAGTAATCGAGGATTGCAAAAGTGTAGGACATTTATGGGGCTGTCTACTTTGATTTATAAAATAGAAAAATCTACAAGTGAATAAAACAATAGTCGACTGACGGAAAGATAACTTTCTTTTTTCTTCATAGTAAATTTGCTACGCAGTCATTGTTTGATGTTTCAATTTTGCAACGTCAGCAGTTTTATTACAAGACCAATAAACTTTGTGACCTCTTCTATTTGATGTGATTATGATAGTAAGCTCGAATATAGCGTATCAATTTAAGTCGTGTTATGACATTTTAAAAGTAAAACAGCACCAGATGTTCCAATAGTTTGTTATTCATATTAACTGTTTCCATTATCAAGTGCTATTTACCTTTCGTAGAAAACTACACACTTGTTATATATTTGGGTATAATTAAAGATTATTTACTTTAACTTGCCACATTTTTTAATTTAATTTTGAATTAATTTTGGAAAAATAATTATGTGCCTTGCTCATGGGTGAGAAAGATTTGTAGATTGGTCCAATAGACTAATCCAATTTGGATTTGAGGATAATATGTTACAATTTCATCAGACCATGTATTAAGATTTGGGTATAATAAATAACAATAATAATAACAGCCTGTAAATTTCCCACTGCTGGGCTAAGGCCTTCTCTCCACTTGAGGAGAAGAACGTATTCTACCACGCCGTTGGTGGAATAAACATTGCAGAATTTATATGAAATTAGCCACATACAGGTTTCCTCATTATGTTTTCTTTCCCCGCCAAGCACAGGCTGAAATATAAAATAGAAACACAAATTAAGAACATTAATATTCAGTGGTGCTTGCCTGACTTTGAACCCGCAATCATCGGTTAAGATGCACCCACTGGGACATCTCGGCTATCTCTGGTATAATAAAGCACTTTTCAAATATGACTGTTAGTTCCAACGATGAAAACGTTTAAACAAAAAACAAACAGACTCGGCATCATTATATTAGTGTAGATAATATAATTCACAGGGAAAATAAACGGTTTTATTTACAAGGATAATATAAAAGTGCTTGGTCATAACTTAGGTATGACCTTGTCCTATTAAACTTGCCTTTAAATATCGATTTGAGTATGCCCGTATAATTTGAGCAGCTGTTAGGTGAGAACGGGATTATCCCTCATTTATGAGTCCAATAGGTGTTACACCGAAGAACATCGGTATTTTGTATTGTGATACGGTTCTAAGTGAGACCATGTGTGATTTGACAAGTACCATGTAATAGTGTAACATTTTGGAACTAATTATCCTACTCGATGGCGGGCAAAGGTACGGTACTTGACCTATTTGCTTCTGTTTCTGTAATCATATATTTGTTTTGTTTTCCCTTTTTAGTTTACATTGTATATAACAATAGTAATAACAAATGTTCGAAAATCGGCCGTAATTAAATACGAATAAATTATAATAATATACATTGATTCGAAAAGTATAAAATATGAGTTTCAACTGAATGAAACCTTTTTATTATTACAAAAAAAAAACAACGAAACGTTAAAACGACGTGCTATTGATTTTCAAGTAACGTGTTGTCGTTGGCAGTATGAATATAAACAATGAAAGTTTTAAAGATCATATAACGTAATTGTAACATATATTACATAAAATGGTACCATCTGTAAATGTACTATTGCTAGGTAAGGTTTCTCGCTCTTGAAGAGATGATTAGGAGATTATTTTATTTCATTTCATTGTGGGTTGGTGTATACTCATGTGTCAGAATTTCATTGAAATTAAACAGGTAAATAATTTTCCTCAAAATGTTTTCCTTCAGCGCCAAGCACAAAATGGATTACTTATACAATTTTAGCATACGAAAATTCAGCGGTGCTCGCCTGGGCTTAACCTCGCAATCATCGGTCAAGATACACGCGGTTTAACCACTGAGCCATCTTGATTTATTACATATATTTTTAGGCTATAATATACACTTTTTTATATTCTCCATATAAAATTTAAATTTGCCAAATTTCACTCGAAGTTTTATAATTGTGATTCACATACGACTTCTGGTTATTTTTAGCCTGGCAAATCACAGGATGTTTTTTGGTCACCGCATGCTAATGCGCTGCCACCATTGGCAACCAAGATGTTATGTCCTTTATACCAGAAGTAACACTGACTCACTCACTCACTAAGTATAAGTAATGCTATATTTCCGTGTAGAATATGTAATGAGTCGGTGTTACCTAACTAGTATAACTCCCTCTTTGGTCTAATAGCTAGATCACAATTCCCAAGGTCCTGGGTTCAAAAGTCATCGGGTTCTTGGGTCTGTTGAAAAATTCTCAATAACGGCCCGAAGTCTGGCAATTAGAAATGCGTACACACCCGTGGCTCGGACAGTCTGTTAAGCCGTAGGTCCTGCTCTCTTTCCGGCCATTTAGGATCTGCTATCCCATCGTATGATGAGAGTGTGGGAGCAGATTAAGGCAACACTTGGTGCACTTTATATGTCGCTCGTAGTAGTCTGGTCTCCTTTAAGATGCAAATCTTATGACCGTGACTGAAATCGGTCTGATAGACTTCATAACAACTATTTGGACGTGAATTCACAAAGCGGTCACCTTACTTAATTTGACTTAAAATATCGAATAGCGCCACAAAGTTAGAAGATATACATTTTTCAATAATGTTTGACTCATGAGAGTGTCAAAAAGTATCTGCATGTCTAAAGTCCATGCGCACAATATACATTGTAATGCAAGTCAGCGCAATGGCAAGGTCGTTATAATTTTCTAATGCCGATCAAATTGCAGCGACCATTTCAAAGATAATATGTATTAATTTCCTGAGCTATGATATGAGGAAGTAAATAATGAACTTTATAACTTTAGAGGTTACTTGTTATTGGACTATTTTTTGGTGTTTGATTTTATCTTATATAAATGTCCGTTAACCAAAAAATATAAAATTAGTATGCCCAAAACTTTTCCAACTTTTTTCTTGTAACATACATCCTATGGTGTATTATATTTTAATATTGTTAAAATAAATAATTAACATAAAACTGGGTCGATAATCATCAATAGTTCGTCAATTTTATAAGACATTCTAACACGTGAATCTGAATAAAATGAGCACGTACTGTACTGTACTGTGTAATTAATTTGTGTTTATAATTGAAGTCGTGTTTAGCGTTCGAGGAAGAAAACATTAAGATATTTTTTTGGAAAACGTTCTTATTTATGATTGATTTCGTGCTTTTAAGAAAATTCCGAGAAATCTGTGTCTGTATAGTAATAGCATGTGATTGTTTTACTGCTGCTCTGCTCTGTGCTCTGCAGGACTGTTCTCACTTTGTCCTAACAGAGAGAGCAATCCTGAGCAGCAACACTGATTGCTACATAGAACAATAGAACAAGCTCTGAACCTTCATAAGACTTAGATTGAGATCGTTATCATACTATGCCGTTCCTATTGATTACTCCATGCAGTATCAGTTATAAAAACAAACTTTATATCAGATAATACCCAAATTAAAATGAAAACAGTGTGAAGAAACTAAAATTCAGCCATAACAGGCATACGTTTCATTTATCACCTCGTCAAGAGTTCGTCGCGACCTTGACCAAAAAGCGAAGTGTGTCGAGGCGCGGGCCATCGGCCCTCGAAAGTGAAAACAGCGCACGCGCAGCGGGAATCGCCGCACGACGGGACCGGTTGATACTTGCGTTGCTTGTTGTAAATAGGACTAGTGTATGGACGTGTCTTATGGCATATAGACACGTTATAATTTTAATACATAAATAGATTAAAACTATAAAATTAATAAAATATCTAATAGCTATGTACTATAATTTAAATAAAAGAAAGAAAAAATCTTTAATTGTGTAACATTTTCCCTCTCTTTGATGCAATATATGGGAGTAAAGGAGAAGGAAGCCGGGATATTTGATTCAGTGATAGTACCAATCCCGCATTGGAGCAGCGTTGTAGGATATGTTCCATACCTCTCAAAGACAGAGGAGGCCTTAACCCAGCATTGGGAAATTAACAGGCTTTTGTTGTTGTTGATGGTACTTATATTTTCCAAGAGGATATAATATTAATACTACTTATATTGCGTTTATAACAAGGTAGGATGTTGGATGAGACACATCTGCAACTACTGTTGGTTCTTGTTTTTTTCTTTTACATACTACAGAAATAAACAAATTAGCACGATTCAAATTTCGCCTAAAGCCAGTTCAGTATGAGTCGGAACACTGGTTTTCAGTTTTCCTACACCTTTCACCGGAAATTACTCAAAATCAGCAATTAATGTTTAACTGGTTTCTGATCCGAGAAGATCTCTTATAAGAGGCGGTTCTGGCGTCAGTCAGTACCAGAAGATCATGATGATGGGTTGTATAGTTGATATGTGAAAGCGTAAGAAACAAATTAACAAACTCACTTATGTCTTCTTAATATTAGTTCGTAGTAGGAAACAAATCTTTGATCTATTTTATTATACGTTAATTTAGGAGCTTACAATCAATATTCTTCATTGCTAGTTTTTGAGTGAACTCTTCAAAATTGTTTTCCTCTATCCTTAATTAAAATAATTAATGTTACATTTAAAATTAAATTAATTAAGGCGAAATGGCCAAGTGGTTAGAACGCGTGCACATTTATCGAGAATTGCGGGTTCAAACCCACGCTAGCACCATTTATCCCTATTATCATTTATCCCGTGCTCTGCGGTGAAGGAATTGTGAGGAATTGCATTGTGAGGAAACCTGCATATGTCTAATTTCATAGATATTCTTCCACATGTGTATTCCACTAACCCGCATTGAACCAGCGTGGTGGAATATGTTGCTAACCCTCTCCTCAATGGGAAGTGAGGACTTAGCCCAGCAGTGGGAAATCGACAAGCTGTTGTTGTTGTTGTTATAATTAACTTGTCACCTAAACAAAGTAGAATTAAAAAAAAAGAACCTAATATATAAATAAAATTTTAACAAAAAGAAAAACCGACTTCAAACAAAACACTATTTTAAAACAAATGAATATGCACGAAAAAGTAATAAAAATAATTGCGTATTCAACATATTTTTTAGAGTCTTCCTAAGTTAAATGAAATGAAAAATATTAGACTACTTAAAAGTCGATTAACGATTATATCATGTAGTTATAGTTATTGGTATATTTGGAGCCGGTGTCAGCCACGGTGCCCTTGCCCCAACAATCAAAAGAAAGAAGCGATACGAGCCCCTTGATTGATCCAGTATATTATTGTGTAAAAGGTAATTTGTAAAAAACATATTTGTTAAAGTATTCTCGTATTGTTTTTTGATAGATATACTGTAGGGTTTTATTGGCTGACACCGACTCCAAATATAACAATAATTATAACTACATGATATAATCGTTAATCGACTTTTAAGTAGTCTAATATTTTTCATTTCATTTAACTTAGGAAGACTCTAAAAAATATGTTGAATACGCAATTATTTTTATTACTTTTTCGTGCATATTCATTTGTTTTAAAAGTGTTTTGTTTGAAGTCGGTTTTTCTTTTTGTTAAAATTTTATTTATTTTTTGATTTTAAGTGAAGCTGATGTTGACTAACTATTTTTTTTTAAAACGGATAGATTAAGCGTTCCGTTTATATGAGTCAGAAACTACTTCGAGGACAATTTCAAAGGAAACTTGCGAATAAAGCAAAAATAGACTTTCGAAAATGCGGATTTAATACGTCACGCGGCGTAAACTACAAGGATCCCTCGAAAGAGCTGTAATCGAACTCAGCAAAAAAACTTTGAAAAAGACCAACTATATTTCGTACATCATATGACATCACATCACATACACAAAATTTGATTAAAGATAGTAAGAAATTCTGCCCCATGTCGCACCCTAACTGCGAGCCGTATAGGAGTTCCATCACTACATAGTATAAAACAAAGTCGCTTTCTCTGTCCCTATATCTTTAAATCTACGCAACGGATTTTGATGCGGTTTTTTTTAAAAGATAGTGTGATTCAAGGGGAAGGTTTGTGTATATAATACATGAACAATATAGTAAAGAAACACTGATAATTTTAGAAGTTTGCGATGTGATGTCGTATATAAACAAATTCTGTAGTATATTTAGTATCAGTATTGCACCCGTGCGAAGCCGGGGTGGGTAGCTAGTTGATTATAATATTCGACTATGATAATTACATAAACATAACCACATTACGGAAGGTGACTCAAATATCCAAATAACCTATAAATAAAAGATTCGACCGAGTATCGCTAACGTGCTCCTCAGAATTGTTCCGTTCCCTTCCGTTCCGTTACTTTGTCATGGATCCTGTGCTCAGAACCTTACCAAACTATCACCAAATTACCCTTGAAGTATATATTTTATAATAAAAAAAGAATTATCAAAATTGGTTAACGTGATTTTCAGTTATTCACCTATTTGTCGCGCATACACGTAATGCAAATTTAAGACTTATGTCGTATTCACATGGATACCATCATCGGAAAAAAAAAATAAAAAAAATGGGACCCCACGGGAAGCACTACCTTTCAAACAAAAAAAAAATTATCAAAATCGGTCCACCCAGTAAAAAGTTATGAGGTAAAAAAAAATACAGACGAATTGATAACCTCCTCCTTTTGGAAGTCGGTTGAAAACAAAACAAAATAAAAATCATAAAAACAAAACATTGTATGCGGTTTTTTTACTGTCATTGTTTGAAATGTTATCAGCGTGTTATCGTTATCACAGTGATTATATTTTCTTTGCCACGAACAAATTTCATCACGTGATGGTACATGGGGTCATTGACACGATGCATAGATTGCAGGTTCAATTATATATATATATATATATATATATATATATTTTCCTCTAGCCTATTCCAACCACGAAAGGAGTAACGGCAAATAAATAATTTTATCATTGATTTGACGCGGTATCATTGGTCGAAATCTTGAGTAGTTTATGATATTCGTCGGCGAGGTTTTTATACAATTTTGGATGAGAAATAAAAGTATATATATAAGTAGTTAAGTGGTATAGCCTTTAATCCATACTAATATTATAAATGCTAAAGTAACTTTTTCTGTCTCGCTTTCTCGCCAAATATATTGGACCGATTTAAATCAAATTTATTAGACAAATAGTCTAGAATAGCCTGTGGCTAATGTCATTTGACATTGCTTACTTTATAGTTATAAAATAGTGTTATAAACAAAGAGGTCTTACATCTATGTAATATTTTAACTTCGTTTGTAAATATATTCATATTTTCTTCTCGAGCAAAGAACGGGTAACAGCTAGTGATAAATAAAATAAACAATTACAGATTAAGAGAGTGATTAATTATTATTTATATATTTAATTAATTATAATTAATATTAATGTCTAACATAACAGAGCTATTAGCAAATACATAGAATATCTTTATCTCAGGATTTTTTGATTAGGATAAAGTGTGTTCATATTTGGTTTATAAATACACGTGTATAGAACAAAGCTTTTGTTCTATAGATAAACAACTGTTACACTAATGTAGAACTATGACTGGAGCTACTTTTCTTATTTATCCATATGTAATTAGTATGTTTTTCATTTCGATTGATTACTTTAAATATCAATCTCACTGACGTAAACATCCCTTGACTGACACGAGATCCTGTTTAAGAGAAGCCTCTCTTGATTTAAATTATATATATATAACAAAAAAAAAAACAAGCAAAAAATAAGTAAAGAATCCATTTTTTCTTTGGTGTAAATAAAGAAACAAATATGAAGAAGTATGTGCGTGTGTGGTGCGGTTTGAAGGACGAGTGAGCAACTATAAACATGTTTATGGAATATGACGTCTTATATCCTAAGAAACGCCTTTTAGTCGGTGTTTAAGAGTACAATTGGTCACCTTCCTTACAGTTAACTAATTCTTAAAAGTTTATCTATCTGAAGTCCTGGGTGCAAACTCTGGGCCACGAATATTTTTTTGAGTTCTTTGCTGTTAAAAATTTTGAAATTGCAGCCTAGAAACCTTTTAGACATATGACTTGTATCTCGAATATGAAGTATAACTTCAGACTCCGCCTGGGTTTTAAATTTTAGCCAACCAGTAGCATATTGAGGAGTTGCAGATTTATTAAAAGTCGAAGGGGAGGTGAGCCAATCTCCAACTTTCTTGTGTTTGGATGGTCGTCCTAAATGAGATGCTGAAACACTTGATCTATGATATGTCTTACTCAACTGGGAACTATTATTATTTGGATTTCTAAAATTGATATAATGTTGTGCTTAATAGAGATTTGTATACCACATGCTTGTTAAGTTCAATACAACAACAACAGCCTGTAAATTCCCACTGCTGGGCTAAGGTCCTCCTCACCCTTTGAGGAGAAGGTTTTGGAACATATTCCACCACGCTGTTCCAATGCGGGTTGGTGGAATACACATGTGGCAGAATTTCTGTGAAATTTGTCACATGCAGGTTTCCTCACGATGTTTTCCTTCACCGCTGAGCACTAGATGAATTATAAAGACAAATTAAGCACATGAATCAGCGGTGCTTGCCTGGGTTTGAACCCGTAATCATCGGTTAAGATGCACGCGTTCTAACCACTGGGCCATCTCGACTCATTTAGATTAGTTCAATGCTGTGTCGAAATACGAAAGCAATGTATTTCTGTTTTTATCAGGAAGCTATTAAAAACACAAGTTTATTATCGTCTTTAGATATTAATAACTCTTGCACAATACTGCTACATCATATTAGTCATAATTTATACATAGATTGTTGGAGCAATTTGTGAGTGATATGTCATAGCGTGGCATATCATTCATTAGGAGTTATTTTATAAATTATACATTGCTGCCCCGGCTTTGCACCTGTGCAATTATTAATAAAGAATATGTGAATATAATAATGTATGCCCTATATCAATTAGGAGTAATGAAGCTTTTTTACTAGTTATTTTTATTTAGAATTATATTATTAATGAACTATATTATGAACTTCAGAGAAAAATGTTTGTGAAATTAAACTGATATATTTATTCTGATCGTTAACATTCACCTTGCAACTTCTCATTTTACAGTAGAAGTGAAATTTCATATGCATGTATAGTACGACAAAACTTAGATGTAGCATCGGCAAAATTCGTAAAACCTTTCACATCCGAATTGAGCACGCTATCCCAAATTATCAATATTTATTTCCCATGCGAATATGAGGAGCTAGCTATTTCTATTGGTTGTGTAAATCGTAATATAATATGAGCATTATAAGATGATGAATAATATGATCTTTATACAAACGTAACAACGTGTTATATCATATGACCAAATATATTCGTCAATTTGCTTTTTTGAATTCAACCAATTTCACGTGCTATTCGGTGAAGGAAAACATTGGCATAAATCCTACATGTCTCTAATGAACTCCAAATCTTCCTGTGTCCCTTTATCCTGCTTGAACATAGACATGTTTCTTTACTAACAATTAGATGTGTTTAATTTCAGATAATACAAAATGCAAGAACAGGACGTCGATGGTGAGCCGGCGCACCACGCGCGTCGGCCCATGAACGCCTTCCTCATATTCTGCAAACGACACCGGAGCGTCGTGCGCGACAAATACCCGAACTTGGAAAACAGGTAAACAATACTTATGTTATATTAGTTGTAGCACGCGGCTTCGCTCGTGTTTTAGGGGCCGGTTGTCATATGTTAGCCAAAAATGTAGCCTATGTCTTTTCTTGAGCTCAAGTTTGATTCATACCAGTAACCATAAATTTTGACAAATTTCTGTTCAGTGGTGAAGATGAAAGAGCGACAGACAGACAGGCAGGGTTAAATTTATAATATTAGTATAGAAATATAGATTATGTATCTCATTCGCTGATATCTTGAAGTATGAGTGAAAAGGCGTATTTGGATTTTCCACTCACAACTTACCACATATCATTCAAAAATGTTTCCTTATATGTGATAAATATAAGTTCAGTTTGGAGATAATTTGGTAATTTTCTTTATTTCTTGTATGCAATAAATTTTCAATAAACAAACTTACAGATCTATCACAAAAATTCTCGGCGAGTGGTGGGCAAATTTGGACAAAGAAGAGAAAGCTTGCTACACAGGTCTTGCTAAACAGGTATATCATTTGAATATCTTGTATAATTAATACATTTTTGAGCCAAGAAACTAATTATGCTAATCGTATTTCCAGTACAAAGACGCATTCTTCAGCGCCAATCCAGACTTCAAATGGTACAAGTTGCCCGCACCGCCTCTACGCACTCTCTCCTCGCGCCCTCGAGAATCCACTGAAAAACCCATAGAGTCCCTCAACAATGAATATCAAGAAAATGAATTGGAAAAGACAAATAACAATTCAACTAAATACGACTTCAACAAAAAATCAAGTGAGAATGTGTCCGAGATTGAAACAAAACCGCTGTCGATGTTCACGCCTGGCAAGCTAGCGGACGAAGCTCAAATGGGAGGACTCAGTAGCCTCCTAGCTACTAAGACTGAAGTTCAAACACCCAACCCCTACTACTCACCCCCCTCTTATAAATTTAACGCGATCTCAACTCCAATCGAATACAGATCTCAAAACACTGTAGACCGTACGAAATCCAACAGGGAAGACAGTATACGGGAATTACAGAATGCTCTCACTGAAACGACTAAAATGTTTGAAGAAGACTTTGAAGGGAAAGAAAAGCTGTACCGCTATACTGCAGCCAACGAGCCATTGACCAACCAAGACGTTATTGACCAAATAGTTGATAAACGATATTCTAAAGAGGAGGATGGATGTCAGAAAAGCTTGTCAGAGGACGACGAAAAGAATTCGAAATCCGGCAGATCGTGTAAGGGGAAGAGGTATCAAGAGTTTATGGCTGTTGGGGGACTCTTAATGAATAAGAGGCAGAGGAGAGATGGCAATGACAGTAATCCAGACGAGGACTACAATCCTTCTTGTAGTTGCGATCCTGGATCGTCACTTGAGGATTCGAAAGTAACTGAAGATTTGAAAAACAGCTCCCTAAACGATATGTCCGTCGATATCGAACTTAAAGAGGAACAAAACGACACGCCCGACCCAGACAATAATGCAAACAAAACATTCAAGGCCGCTGACTTCGATTTAGACGCTAAAATCAGAGCGCTACCCTCCCTTAGCTTAGAAAAATTCCAGCAGAAGAAACGCGACAACAAGCGCAAAAAGAAGACGATAAATCTCAAGCCGAAAGCGCTCGAATCCTCACAGATAATAAACTCCGTTCTGCGTCCAGTGTTGGAGGAGAGACGGGACACGGCCGAGAATTGGCGGGAAACCGTCATCGGAAGCCAGAAGCGCAAACCGAGGAAAATAAGTATTACGAGGCTCGAGATCAACAGCCTGGTCTCGAGCATGGGCATGAACGGCGGCAACAAGATAAGTCCAGAGATCAAGATCGCCACCGAGGCTCCTTGCACCGTCGTCCACAGCATGGAGATCTGCAACCAGACGCCCAGCAACGTGGACCTCTTCGCGCTCGCCACGCTGGCCGAGGTCGCGGCCAACACCTCCAAGATCGAGGACACGGACATCAACGCCAAAGCGAACGGTGACAACGCTTCCCAGGTATAAGATACCATCACAACTAGCCTTAATGAGATATTCCAAAAATTATTTACTTTATAATCAGATAATATTTATATATAGATCTACTTTTACATTGTACGCATAAAGATTAATATGATTGTACACTTTTAATTGTAGTTTTTATAAATTAGAGATAGAATTTATTTATATTAATGGTAATATAGAGAACTATATGTATACTTAGGTTGAATTTGACGTTTAGGCTGCGAAAAAATGCTTTTTAGAAATAAAAAATGGTGATAGATAGGATATTTAATGTTACAATTTATCACAGAAATAAAAAAGCATAATCTATTTACGTGTAATTTTGAAACGAAAAAATTAAAAAAAAAGATTCTTAACACAATGCGGTTTACAGCATTCTTCTTTACCAAATTGTCAATTAATGAAAATTTGTTAATAAAGAGAATATACTGTATTCTAGCCGTTCATCACAATATAATTTTTAAAAATGCCAAAAAATAAGTCATACATATAAATTGAATATTTTTTAACCTCATTATGTATAAAGTTAGGTTATTGAAGTCGCCTTAATACATTAGAATATAGATCAATAACTAAGACACCATGTGCATAGACTGCATTGCATTTTGGAGGTGATTAACTTATATGTTTACCTATGTCATTGCTATGTGCAATTGTATGTTATATATATACCTAGATACATTTTCACTAATGTGATTTCAACTAAAAAAAGCATAAATATGATCATTAGTTTTAACCTTATATCAATATTGATATTATGTGTGGTATAAAATTAATAATCAAACTATAGACGTGAGTCGGTAAGGCTGCATGTCGTATTATTGAGGGTCAAACCCCCGATATATCCCTTGTGATAACTTTCGAGTAGTTTTAGCAGAAAAAAAAAACATATTTTTCATTTTAATTTATCGTTCCTCTCACTCGTTAATGTGTCAAATTATCCTCTAAATAAAATCTGATCTATTTTCGACGCTACGTAAGAAAGCAATGTCCCCAATTAGGTACCTGAAGTTTGTCGAAAATTTTTCATGAATTTCACTTATAAGAGAAATCATTGCATCTTTTTTTATTTAAGCTATTTTTAATAATCTTTAATTTTACACCGTTCGTAGTTTAGTTATTAATTTTATTTGTGGAACAGTGTTTCTCAAATTTTGTTCATGTTTTTTATTTTTTATTTCGATGAATTTATTTAAGGCTTCTGTGATTATAAACATTACATAGAAATTTATAAACAGAATGTTAATGGTGCGAAGCGTTTGTCGATGGTCTAGTCTAGAATAGTATTTTAAAGAAATAATCAAGTACTAAATTCGAAAAGTGCACTTATATTATTTAAAGTTACAAACGACGACATAAGCCATAACGTGACATGCTCACCCAAAGACCAAATGTATTTAGTATAGACAAGCTAGGCTGTAGGATTACCATACATGTAAAAAATAATTAGTATATAAAGATATAGTATTTTAATTGTATCTAGTACTTGTATTACAAGTTTAATGATTTGGCATTCCGAAATTACAGATTTTATCCTATAAATAAGTTTGATTTTTTGTTGTTTGTTCTTCGGGAAGCTTAAATCTATTGTTGATTTTTTATTATTATTATTTTATAATATAGTTCTATTTATTGTTGCGTTCTCGGTGAAAGTGGCGAGCTTCTGATGGTTCCTTAATGAGATTTATCGCTGAACTGTATGGGGTTCGGATATTAAAATAAACATATACCAATCATCTTATGAATATAATTTTTGCCTTGTTGAAATCAGAGCCTTATTTTAAAATAGTAGGGTTAAGATATATATTACGAAGGGGCCATACGCGGAAGGATAATCAAATACGTATAAATAAATTTTGAATATGTATATATATAAAAATTTTTAAACGAAAAAAAATATTAGAGCTTACATTTTAATTCTCGTAAACATAAAATCTGTGGAGTGGTATAAAATATTGGTGCTGGCAGATCTGCATTAATTTAAGGAATGTTCTTCGTTCAGTAGTGTCCTACGGCGAGGGTTAGAGATTATAGTCAAATTACTTTTTAAGATGTATAACTAAATAGTTGCAAATGTCTTAATCCACAGCACAATGCAACGATATTTTTTTTATCAATATTGTATCGAACTATGTGTAACTAAGTTTATTATATATAATGAATTTAAAAAACGAAATAGTTCGATTTGAATTGAGAATATTTTTTGTAGATATATAACGTTTTAATTGGTTTGAGAAACACTGGTCTTTATTTGTTGTAGGGCATAATAAGTCGGCACCCAAAGTGTTAAGTTGGTTCCAAAGTGTTTGTTGAATGTTTTGTTACACGCCAATGCGGTTAAATATATATCCCTTTATGTAGTAATAAAGTTTATTCATATTAACAAGTTACTTGTTTCATTGAAACCCTTATATTTAAAACTAGCTGTTTTCATGATGTTATTGTAGCCTAAGTTACTCCTTATGATATAATTTATCTGCCAGTGAAAGTCCCGTCAAAATCGGTGCAGCCGTTCCAGAGATAAGCCGGAACAAACAGACAGACAAAAATAGTAAAACAATGTTATTTTGCTATATTAGTATACCGTGTATATATACATATGCATTGAGTGAAAAAGAAATATTTTAATATTACAACCAGACAGTCCAATTTTATTATATATAAAGATAATGTTTTAGGCTCTTACAAATAACACAAATCAACCCAAGAAATTATTTGTATTTGTACATTGCGTGTACAGATTGCTCTGAACTGGTTTGTTTGTGAGAAAACAATGTCGTCCAAGTGCTTATAACACATGGATGGTGTTGGAAATCTGCCACATGAGCACCCTAACGTCCAACAGGCTAACGTTTTCTCAGCTAGGGCTGGTGTATTTATTGAAATTTCCATAATTGAACACTTTTTTTAAACAGCTTTTCTATAAATTTTAACAGAAATATAATGTAACTTTAATTGAACAGTCGTATTTTTATATTTGTTGTTGTTGCCACCAGCGCTGCAGGTGAAAAATAAAAGTACTAAATTCAAATCACCCGCCTGGCTTAACATCGGCCCAAACCAACGGGCTAAACATTCAATCAGCCGGGTGATTGAACGTTCAGTGACGACGATTCATTTTACAAGCGGGCTAGCCTTTTAACTATGAGCCGGCGTTTAATTGTCAGTTAATTGCTATATACATAAATTGAATATTATCTTTCTAGTCAATATTTGTAAGAGCTTTTTAAAAAGATATATACCTAACTTTATTAATGTGAAATAAATAGAATTCAGTAAATACTTTCTTTATAGTAAACTAATGCATAAATTTGAAATATGGATAGCTACATATGAAATGAGAAGTAATGTGTCAACATTAGAGCCTTTAGTCTCCCAGTTTTTAGTGCAATAATACGGTTTATATCAATACTTTATTTAAATAATTAAGGACCGACAAGAAACTCAGTATGCCACATGCATTAATTTAAAATACAATGAAAAACATCAGATAATATGTACATACTTTTTATCTTAAAGTGTATATAGAAATTAAATAATTTGTATATAGAATTGAATTAAAACGAGTATTAAAGATATTGATTTAAGCAATAATATATTTCTGCCTTATTATTATATTCTTTAGTGTAGGAGCGAACTCTTTGCCTCGATAGAAAAAATAATTTATTTACTTGTTATTACAAATTTATTGTCGCCTTATTGCATCAATATTAATTCAATGTTTCTAGAATAATATTGAACAATATTATATATATACCCGAAAAGTACGACTAACTCTGTTATTTTAGTAACAAAGAATTTGGATATGAAACCGAATTGTGAGCAAAAATATCTTGGACTTATGTCGTCAATGTCAAATTTGATTGGCTGTACGGTGTAATACCTTTGCCTTTTCCCTCCAAGGAAAGAAAAAACAAAAAAAAATGTCAAATTTGAACACTCAATGTCATATTGACAGTAATTGTCGTTTATATGATCAGCATTCGGCATTTCGATGCGATTATAAGCAAATTGCAAACGAAATACACAAAAATATAATTTATTTTAAAGTATTTTACGCTCACGTGCAAGTACCAAAATTATATCATTTCAAATCTGGATGACAAAACAATGATTGCGGCTTCTGAACCATTGGTACTACATCTAACCATTATTTTTGTTTATACGAATTTTTTATAAAACTTTTGTAACATTCTGGTTGTTTTTTTAGGAGTTTGTTCCTCACGGTAGGACAGTAATAGCTAAGCATCCCTGTCAGATTTACAGTAGAGGACACAATGTGTCGTTGTCAGAAAACTCCCTACTTTACAAATTAACAAACTTCGGAATTAAAGATGAAAGTCTGTTGGAGGCTAAAGAGGAGGATCAAGAGTGGTGGTGTATCCGAGAAGTGTTCTACAGAGTTGATGGCGAGTAGATACTTAAATTTACTTCTAAATTCTTAAACTCATATTATTAATTTTATAAGTAAGGTAACTGATCCAATGTTCTGAGTTATGCCAGTAATTGAAATATGATAAAATAATCATTATTATAAAAAAATAATCATCATTTGAATTATTTTTTTATAATTACAAACTGTTGTCATGCTAAGTTAGTGCATGGAACCACATCCATTTTTACAATTCATAATTAACTGTAAGTACCAAGATACAATAACTTCTGATAAGAAGTTACTGCATATTAAAGTTTATTCAAGTAAAAATAAATAAATAATTAAACAAATGAAACTCATTTAGGCTTTGTGGTGGTGATTACCATTGGATGGCTCATTTGATAGCCCACTTAACTGTTACATTAAAAAGAACAGCATAGAATGGCTTGCATAAAGCTATATGACCATGTATACAACAAATAAACCTAATCGCTTCTTCTGTGGCCAACCTTGAATATGAAGTTAGACTTATACATATAAGCTAGCAACTAATGAGATAGTCAAAAGTATGTGTCTTAATAATTAAGCAATACTGTAGTAATGGTGAATACCTACAATTACCAATATTAATTTTATAGATTATAAAAAGGCGTGGAGTTAATACCTGTTGACTTCCAAGCCGGATATATTAATTCAAATAATTGTATTAAGTAACATGACTTTGTATTTTTTAAATGTTGAAAATGAGTAACTACTGAGTTTCTTGTCGGTTCTTCTCAGTAGAATCTACTTTTGGTGGTAGCTTCAGTTAATTGTTACATGACGATTCAAAAGTGCTTGTAAAAGCCTACTTGAATAAAGTTTATTTTGATTTTTTTTTATCTGATCATTGTGTGGTACAACAATTATTCTTATATGAAAATTCTTTCATTTAATTTCAGATGAAACAGATGATACAGAAAATACACAGAAGGAACAGAGATTTGATTACTTAGACTCTTTTCGACCACCAAGTCGTATAAAAAATGACTTCAATATTTCAATAAAGTCGGAGCTCCTGAGTGGGTTAAGAAAAGATGATATAGCCTCTGCTGGAACGTCAAGAGGGGGTAGTGCAAATAGTTCCAGCAATTTATCGAAAAAATTTAATTTACATTGTGCCCAAAATAAACGACCCAGAAAAAGGCCTCTAAATCCTAAAACAGATTGTTTTTATGAAGAGGAATTGTATGTGAAGGGATGCACAGCAGTATGGTCCAAAGGTGAGCTTTTCCTTTATGCAATATATATTAATAAGTTATATATATGGCTGTTTCAAATAACAAGAATATGTTTATTACTGTAAATTGTAAATTTACATTATAAAAAAAAATTCAAAAAATCACACTGAGTTTCTTTCGCCTGTTCTTCTCAGGTCTGAGCTATTATATTCCGAACCAGTGGTAGATTTTCGACAATCAATAAGAAAGTGTAAACACTTCTATTTTGAATAGTTTTTGACTTTGACTATAAATTGTATGATATCAGGGTTAAAAAGCAGTATTCGATAAATTCTATGACCTTTTAACTTTTATCATTTTATTCTTTTCCTAATTAATTTTATTGTATTCTAAAACCATTTAAAGTTACCCTAATTGTGAGTTATAGTGCAATTTATTATATGTTTAAAAACACCACTAATCTTTATTATTCTCATTAAAAGATGTATGTTTGTTTTATAAATGATTTCAATATTTGTGAATTGGTGTATTGAACATTATATTCAAATAATTTATAACATGGTATTTGTAAGACTATAATGACAAAAGAAATTTCTTGTAGTTTAAGGAAATTGCATGTTATTACATTGGTCCAATAACTACTAATAATTAATTACATACATAAAAATTTTAACAAAAAGAAAAACCAATTTCAAACAAAATACTGTTTCAAAACAAATTAATATGCAATAAAAAGTAAATAAAATCATTGATTTTTTCCAAATAAAATAAGATGAAAATATATTAATTAGACTACTTAAAAGTCGATTTACGATTATATGATGTTGCAATTATTGTTATATTTATACTCCTTATCAAATTTATTCAAAATTATATGCTTATAACTATACATCAATTTATGTAAGTTTCAAAATATCTAATTTTAAAAACATGTAATGCATATTTCTACTAATTACTTTATATTTTATATTACAGGTTTGATCTCAACTCCAGCAAAAAAATTATCTGGACCTGAGCACCGTGAAACAATAGCTTGTTACACCATTGAAAATCCCATTAAACATGCTGCCTTCGCTGACTTTCACATAGACATCAACAACACCATGTTAATTGACGCGCTGAACTCTCAAATTGGTGACGTCAAAAAGAATATTAAAATTGAAGATACAACTGAACATATAAAGAAAAAAATCATGCCGTCTATAGTACTTATAGACAGCAAATGTATGAGAGTGTATGCCATCGATGGCAGGGAATATATAACAAGTATTCCGTTTCAAGTTAAAAAGATCTGGCCGATGAAATATGGTGTACTGCTAGAGAAGGATGCAACACCAGTTCTACATAATTCCATGTTGCCAACATCTTTTCTAAAGTTAAATGAATCTCATAATAGCTCATTCTCCAAATCACGGACGTTTCCCTTCAATATGAGCGCCAGATTAAGAGCTGAGTCCATCTCTGGCTATGACCAAGATTACCCTTTACCAACTTGCTTCTCCTTGTCACATCCGCTGGATGAAGTCACGCCGATTCTTATGAAATCATCAGCTCAAGGCTTGCAGTACTATAACGATGGTGATTTACAAATTATATTCGTCAGCACGCATCCAAGTATAATACTTTTATATGATTGGAAATTACAAACGCATTCTTTATGGAAGATCCGGAAAGCGGTTCGAGACGAATGTTTGGCGATGTGTCCTAATATGAATTCTTCGACTGCTTTCAGTCAATCTTGTGATTTTGTCGGGAGTCCCATGCACAGCATGAGGAATACTACAAGTTGGACGGCAGGAAGTCCATTTCATTCTAAAAAAGGTCCTTCCACACCGTCACGGTCTAGGCAAAACAGTCCGATGGCCAACGTTTTCCATCAACAAGGCCTGTCCCCACATGCGTCTATTGGCCAAGCCAGCTCCACATCCATGATGGCCAACACCATAAACCAGACACCGCCGTCTTTGCCCCTGTACCCTGACATTTGTTTAGATCACATATGGACGGACAGCCAAGTAATCAGACGAGATCCAGTCGAAAGTCCAAATGATATAAAAGCGTTCCTACACACTGATCTTGTTGGGCATAACTATTTGTGTTTCATGGTTAAAGTCACTGGTGTGACGAGACTGCAAATAGTCAGATTGCAGAAGTCCCATTCGCACGGGCAAATGTCTAAGACGAATATTATCGTCGGGTCGATATCTTCCATTTTGGCGAAGGACGCGGTCGTTTTGGAGCATTTGAAAATGATCGCCCTGATCGACGAGTCCGGGAATATTATTTTACAATCCGGGAACAGCTTCGTCGGCAAGGTATAATCACACACAATCACCTTTCTACACGATTGTGAGTGAGTGAGTTGAGTGTGTGTATAATAGGCTATTTGACTGGTTTTTAAAATCCATTTTATATTATTTAGTAGATGTTAAGGAACCCAGTACAAGTTGAATTTTATATTTCTAGTACATATTTCCCGAAAAATATCATATTAAAAATTCCATATTTAAATAACGCGCAAAAACGCTACTAGGACAATATTGCGCTCCAATAGGGTCGGTGACGTCAATTTCCTGTATTTTAATCTGTGGTACATATAGTAGAAAAGCAAGGTTTACATGAAAGTGACTTCATCATAAGCCCGGCCAATCAGGAGCGTTTTGAGTCACGTGACAAGCGTTTGAAAATTTTCATTCTTATTTATTGATTTTTAAATAAATTAAGTATTATTTTTAAGTTTCGTTAGTAAATAACCATTTTTAAACTCATAATATACACTGATTACAATAATTCACAATTTATTTTTCGCATTGTCAAATAGCCTATTCTGTGCGTTTCAGGTGCACGTGGGAGGTATCCTGGCGAGGCTGATAGACTCCCCGTATACCAAGCGGAACACATTCCAGTCGCCGTTCCCGCGTCGCAGCAGTCTGTTGCCGACGCGCTGCGATGCGAACACGTTTGACGACTCCGCGCTACACCTCTTGTCGCCTGTACCGCATTCGTCCGCGTCGAGATTAGAGCAAAAGGAAAACTTAGGTAACATTTATTTCTGTTTACAAAGATAGTTGAAAAGATAGTAGATAAGTTGACGTAAAGTAAAAAGTCTGGCACCATGTCTAGATATTACTACAAAATGTAATAGCAAAGTTGACTAGTATAGTATCAAATGTAGTAGTGTGCGGACAATCTTGTTACTCCTGTTACTCGACTGCATAGAGTCAGTAATATTTTTGTATACGGTTCTACAACAGAATCCCTGAAAGCGTTCGAAATGCCTGATGTCAAATTTAAAAAAAATGTTAAGGATCGCTTGTGTGCGAAAAGCTACTATACAATTAGTGAGTTGAAAGTGATGATTGATAGCACACTTTGGGAATGAAGCAATCGCCTCCTGGCTATTTCTATTCATATTCAATGTGTTTTTAATTAATTTAACAAAAAAAGACCCGCTGAGTTTCTTTCGCCGGTTCTTTTCAGATCAAGGTATTTCTTTTTCCGAACCGGTGGCAATTAGTAAGTGTAATGCTTATTTGAATAAAGGACTCTGAGTGTTGTGTGTGTGTGTTAAAACACTCAATATTAAAAAAAACTAACGACGTATGGGGCATTTCGGTAAAATTCATAAATAACATCATACACGATATTGCTCCGTATATAGCAGTAATTTTTAACAAGAGTTTGGACACGGGTTCATTTCCTGACTTGTTAAAATGTAGTAAAGTCTTACCACTTTTTAAGAATGCAAATAGGAGCGATCCCAGTAATTATAGGCCTATTTCAATACTCGCATCTTTAAGTAAAATTTTCGAAAAAAAATATTTTAAATCAACTTCTTATCAAGAGGTCATGTATACAAGAGGTCGATCAACAACTGATGCGGGAATTGCGCTTCTTAAGCATATTTACGAAGCTTGGGAGAAATCACAGAATGCTATTGGAGTATTCTGTGATTTATCTAAAGCATTTGATTGTGTAGAACACGAGACGCTTCTTTATAAGCTCAAATATTACGGCGTTAAAGGTAGGGCTCTTGATCTCATTGCTTCATACTTAAGTCAAAGAATCCAGCAAGTTTTCATTAATGGAATAAAGTCTACTGGATCTACGCTAAAAATGGGTGTTCCACAAGGTTCAATTTTGGGTCCCTTTCTATTCCTAGTATATATAAATGACCTTCCTTTCTTTGTTAAAGGTATTTGTGATATAGTATTGTTTGCTGACGATACTTCACTGATTTTTAAGGTTGATAGGAAAAAAACTGACTATGACGATGTGAACGGTGCCTTATCACAGATACAAGATTGGTGTAATGTAAGTAATTTGGTTTTGAATACTCTAAAAACAAAATGTGTAGTTTTTACCCTACCCAATGTTAGAAAGCAAAATTATAATATATCTTTAAGCGGTATCCCGCTTGATGTAGCCGATACTACCGTGTTCTTGGGAATAGAATTGGATTCCAGACTTCAGTGGAGTTCCCTAACAGGGAGACTCAGCTCCGCAGCATACGCGGTTAGAAAAGTTAGACAACTAACTGATATTGATACCGCTCGTTTAGTTTATTTTGGTTATTTTCACAGTATTATGTCATATGGCATATTACTTTGGGGTATTGCTGCAGACATTGAATCTGTCTTTATTTTACAAAAGAGAGCAATTCGGTTTATTTATAATCTTGGAGCTAGAGACTCTCTTCGGGATGTTTTTAACAGAGTAGGAATACTCACTGTTGCGTCGCAATATATTTTCAACAATATCATGTATATTCACAGTAACATTGATAACTTTGATAAAATCAGTGATAATCATTGTATATGCACTAGAAGTAAGGATAAGCTTATAACGCCAAGTTTCCGACTCCGCAAAGTCAGTAAATCTTTCTTGGGGCAAGGTTTCATTTCTATAATAAAATTCCACAGACATTTTTAACTTTGCCGTCTCGTAAATTCAAATCGTTTATAAAGAATACATCGGTGAAAAAGGCGTATTATTCGATACAAGATTTTGTAGATGATAAAAAAAGCGTGGAATTAATACCTGTTGACTTCCAGACAGGATATATTAATTTAATAATTGTATTAACTTAAAAATTAACTAACATGACTGTATTTTTTTAAATGTTGAAAAAGAGTAACTACTGAGTTTCTTGCCGGTTCTTCTCGGTAGAATCTACTTTCCGAACCGGTGGTAGCTTCACTTAATTGTTAAATGACGATTCAAAAGTGCTTGTAAAAGCCCACTTGAATAAAGTATACTTTGATTTTGATTTTTGATTTTGTCCGCAGGCGTGCGGCGGCTGTGCGACGCGGCGGGCGCGCGCGTGAGCGTGGTGTCGGAGGCGGGGCAGCTGTACCGGATCGCGCTGCCCGAGCGCGCCTGCTCGCCGCTCGTGGCGCGCTGCTGCGCCGCGCTGGCCGCCGCGCTGCCCGCCGACGTCACCATGCAGGTAAACAACAACAACAACAACAACAACAGCCTCTAAATTCCCACTGCTGCGCTAAAGGCCTATTTCCCTTTGGGGAGAAGGTTTGGAACATATTCCACCACGCTCTTGGTGGAATACACATGTGGCAGAATTTCTATGAAATTTGTCACATGCAGGTTTCCTCACGATGTTCTCCTTCACCGCTGAGCACGAGATGAATTATAAAGACAAATTAAGGACATAAATCAGCGGTGTTTATCTGGGTCCGAACTCGCATCATCGGTTTAGATGCACGCGTTCTAACCATTGGCCCATCTCGACTCGACAGCTATCATTAAGTACCAATTTCCGACGGTCCTGCCACTTTCGTTTTGGTGTCCTTATTTAATTCGAAAAATTGACCTATGCTGCTATCTATACTAATATTATAAATCTGAAAGTAACTCTGTTCATCTGTCTGTCGCTCTTTCATCGACCAAAGCAATGTCCAAGAAAGGCCATGAGCTACTTTTTTTACCTAACTCATAACAATCAACCCCATAGAAAGCGAAGCCGTGGGCGACAATCAGTATGGTATATATGCTACTCTCGACAGTAGTCATATACCTTAATACCAAATTTAATTCAAGATATTTTCAGCAGTTCTACCATCTACCATATGGATGATGAAGAAAATATCTAACGAGATTTTCATTTATTATTATTTTCTTGGTCGTAGGGCTTTGTGCAAGCCCGTCTGGGTAGGTACTACCCACTCATCAGTTATTCTACCGGCAAATAACAGTACTCAGTATTGTTGTGTTCCGGTTTGAAGGGTGAGTGAGCCAGTGTAACTACAGGCACGAGGGACATAACATCTTAGTTCCCAAGGTTGGTGGCACATTATCGATGTAAGGATAGTTAATATTTCTTACAGCGTCATTGTCTATGGGTAATGGTGACCACTTACCATCAGGTGGCCCATATGCTCGTCCGCCAAACGATTCCATAAAAAAAATAACTGCATTGAAATAGTTAACAGTACGAAATGAATTGTATTTGTAGGTCATCATAAAGTGGTATGGCGTACGTAACGCTCCGGGAACACAAGATCTAACACCGGAACAGGAGTGGGTCATGTTCTCCAATCTCCTGTTATCTCTAATCGGCTACGACGTGGAGAAATTGTCTCAGAGCCGGCAGAGTGACGAGGAACACGTCGAGGTTGTCACGAAGAAGCAGAGAACTTCGAGCGACGGAACCCAGGACGATTGGGAGTACATGCTCAATTCCAAAATGCACAAAACGATGGGCAGTTCCCTGGCAAATATGCTGAATTTGAACCAAATACAAGCGGAAACGAGACACTCGCGATCGAACAAGAAGCGAGACGAGGAAAATGAGAAGCCTACACAATTTAACACAAACTCCCTACTTTTCCCGTACACGGTACAAGTTTTCTACGCTTTCCACTTGGCGTACGAGGATATAAAACTGAATACGCTCCTGGCGAGCGATTTGAACCCCCTATCCGCATTTTTATACCAGATATCGAAAGACCTGGGCTTGGACAATTACGTTAACCACTACTGGTTAGATTTCCCAACGGAATACAACTATGAATACGATCGAAATGACTCGCAGATGTCCGAGACGGTTCTGAAGAAATTGACCCAGCCGAATTATTTCAACACGGAGCCACCGAATATATTCCATTATATAAATTCAATGTTGAAAGATTCGGACGTCGGGTACTACCCGTTCATGCCGGACGTGAATAACATGTCCAGGGATATAATCGAGGTCAGTAACAAAGTTCATATTCAATTATTCAATCGTTGATATAAATTTGATTAATATTTAATTAATGGATAAACCATTTGATTAACCTTATCCCGTTTATTTGGGGCTTTTTTTTCTCTCCACTTGTCAATTGTTTTTCAAAGGGTACACATTCGTGTTTTCTCTATTTAATCTTAATACCAATTACAAACCGTTACTTTATAATTTCTTATGAAACTAATAGTCATAATTAAATCTATCCGAAACAATCGGATAATCTGAAATAATTTCGTATCTGTAAGCGGATCTAAAAACTTTTGAATTTTTTTTCCCAAATCCGTATCCAGATTTGAAGTGACATATTCATAATGTCCCTGTATACCAGGGATTTATACCAGAAAAACCTATTTATTGATTGACTTACCGAATAATTGCACGGTACCTACTACGGTACCTAAGTCCATGTTCGAGTTGGAATGGACTGAATAATCCGTCATACGAGGTTAAAAATTATTACGTTCAAATACTATCATCCATTCCTATAGAGATTAGTATTAATATTTATTGTGGGTCAAAAATACTAGGGGTTTTTTTATTACATAGGACATCTAATAATCAAAATATTGGCGGTACCCACTAGTAGTCGTATCGCATGAGGTTGGGCAGTCCCGTAAGTGATGCGAGCCGTGGGCCGCAGGCAGAGTCGGATTTAAAGGTCTGGAGGCCCCTGGGCCACAAAGCAGTGGGGGCCCTAGACAAACAGAAGCATGAACAACCTAATAATTATATTATCATGAATTAATTACTTTTTTTATTTCAATCAGTAAGCAATGATTTATTTACTTGTATCGGTAACTTTTAAAATATTAAATAATAACATTATTATAATTTGACTACATCTCGGTATTTGTTAACTCGTTGAAAACTGTGGCCCCCACTAATGTGGAGGCCCCGGGGCAATTGCCCCGGTTGCCCTAAATACGGCAATAAATACTGGCCTTAGGTGGTGTGGACGGTGGGCTACGGCGCGGGCGCGGGCGTGCAGGCGCTGAGCGCGCGCGAGGCCGTGGGCGCCAGCAGCACGCCGCGCGCGCGCGAGCCCGCCGCGCCCGCGCACGCGCCCGCCGCCGCCGTGCTGCTGGCGCGCGACCGCGGTGAGCGCACACGTTATCTACACTAATATTATAAAGAGGAAAACTTTGTTTGTTTGGTTGTAATGAATAGGCTCAAAAACTACTGGACCGATTTTAAAAAATCTTTCACCATTCGAAAGCCAAATTAATCCCGCATAACATAGGCTAAATTTTTTTTTTAAAAAAAAATAGGGTTCCGTAAGATATTTTGGGTTTTTCGGACAAAAAAGGAAAAAATCTACCAGAAACGTTGATTTTTTGCGTGTGATGCCTAAACTATAAAAGATAGAACTATAAAATGTTCTAACTCCGGTCCTTAGAGGGTCCATAATGGCCTCCGACCCTAAGAACCTCATCAGATTCGTGGCTGATGTTGGTCTGGCTGTGGTGTTGTGATCACAAATTTGAGGTTTATCACAATAGATCCAAGCGCCGGTTGCAGTAATTCTTCTAATGTGACCGTGCCTCAGCAGTAGGGATATTAGAAGACTGATTATGAACCGTTATCTACGCGGACGAAGCCGCGGGCGACCGCTAGTTACGTTATATACGAGCAGGCCTTCATTTAATTTTAAGTGACGCTACCACCTGTTCGGACTACAGATTCTACAGAAAGGAAACTCAGCACGAACAAGATCTATAGTTTGTTCGCGTTAAGAATGCAGTGAGTTGTCATTGTTTACCGACTTTATTCCGCCCCCTGACCAATCAAATCTTTTTTAACAGCAGGGTGAAGGTGTATGCATATTTGTGTAAAAATTCCAACAAATTATATTTGTTTTAAAGACTAAGTATAATGAATTTAAAAAATACACATTAAAATAAAAAATCGAATCGGGGTGTTTAATCAACAAAATTCTTAACACTATATACAATCGTTTGCGAATTTTCCCATCGCTATGTAGAAATTTACATATTTTGACATAACGTCATCTAGTACCTATAGGTTACATTAATTATTACGTGTACAGCTTGAATAAATTAAATATAAATATATAAATAAACAAAATTTAAATTATAAAAATAAAAATATCAGTTACTAACTAATTAAATGTGAACTCGACTTTGTAATTTGAAAAGATTTGATTGGTCAAAGGGGGCGGAGTCAGGCCGGTAAACAATGACAACTCACTGCATTCTTAACGCGAACAGACTATAAGCTCGACGTCGTCACATAATATATGAGATTTTTGCAATTGTGACGATGTAATTCTGGATGAGCGATATAATGAACAATATGCTGCTAGATTGCTACCTAGATTGCTGCTTCGTTAATCTAGTTCAATATTTTTCTTTTCTTTTTTCTTGTTCAACAGGCAGCTTTTTTTTTCAAAAATTGTGACGCCCAAGGTAATTTAGTAATGTCAGTGAATTTAAACACTACGTATTTATTATCTATCTGTTGAGACTAGTACTAAAAGTGGAAAACATTCTTCTGATTCCCATAAAGTACTTAAATACTTGGTTTTGACTAGGTTTACTTGTAATCTATTAAATATTTTAAAAAGCTTAAAAGAAAAATCAACCTTAATTGTTCAAAAAAGTTTGTAAAGACATAATAAGCTTCTCAACAAAAGATGATTATTTTATTCCATAATAGGAACCACAAATACTTTTTTTCTATTACCTGTATCGAGTAACGCTTCCTTAAACCTACAGTTTGAAAAATAGTTACCTAGTTTAAGACAAAAAAAAATATTTCAAGTTTTAAAAAACTAAATTTATTTTATCATCAGGTATAACTCCTCGAGATATAGACAATTTACCGCCAGCGATAGCACTGCTACTGGTGACCATATTCAGTCGATGTAAGAGCGACCCGCCCGCGGACTGGCCCGGAGAGGCTTACAACTTGGTCATGAGGGAAGACCTGGCATTGCAAGCAGAGATAGCGGATACTATCAAGTCTACTGATGAATATATGGAGTGTAAGTATAACACTTTATATGTGTATAATCTATACTTGATGGTAAGTGGTCACCATCGCCCATAGACAATGACGCTGTAAGAAATATTAAGTATTCCTTACATCGTCAATGTGCCACCAACCTTGGGAACTAAGATGTTATGTCCCTTGTGCCTGTAGTTACACTGGCTCACTCACCCTTCAAACCGGAACACAACAATACTGAGTACTGTTATTTGGCGGTAGAATAACTGATGAGTGGGTGGTACCTACCCAGACGGGCTTGCACAAAGCCCTACCACCAAGTAAACTAACTTCTATACAATACTAATATTATATATGTTCACATTTAGTAACTCTGTCTGTCTGTATGTCGTTCTTTCACGACCAAACTAATGATCCGAATTTGATGAAATTTGTTGTAATGAAATCTCGAACTTCAAGGAAAGACATAGACTACTTTTTTGACTGACACACAATAATTAAACCCCTAAAAGGAGAGGGAAGCCGCGGGTGCACACTAGTATCTATAATAATATTATAAATGTGAAAGAAATGTTTGTCTGTTTGTAATGCCTTCATGACCTTTGGATCGGATTTGATGACATTTGGTATGTAGTAAGTTTGAACTGCAAGTACAGACATAGGTTACTTTTGTAACCATTACTCCATCCCACTGGTGACCTCACTCTCTCAACGGGCGAAGCTGGCGAACACCAATCATATATATTATAATAACAAAGTGCTGTGAGTTATATTATAACATAGTGCTATGCTATGAGTTAAAAAGTAACAGTTCTTTTGTCTTTATCCCACAGCATTGGCCCTGGAAGTGTTAGAAAAGGACACAGCATACACTCAGCTGGCACAAGTGTCTACAGAGACGGTTAACAAGAACGAAGAAGAAAGCACTGGAATGGAACACTTGAACACAAAGCTTCTAAATTTACTGTATCCCAGGGACCACAGGTAAGTTCCAAAAAAATCAATAAGTAATATTTTGTATGTACAGAATGTACCAAAATTTGACTTTATTTTTATTTTCTGCACAGGAATAAGTTTACCTCTTATACTAATTATTATTACATTGGATTGTATTTGCTAATAATATAATTTGCTAATTGACTAATTACTGAAATTGTTTCTGCCTGATTTATTCTTTAAAAACTTTATATTTGTAGCATAATGTTTCAAGATTTTTGTAAAATCACGACACAAAATTTCCGTTAAGTATCACAAGAGAGTATGTTGGTTTGATTTGTAATTACAAGTTTTTTTTTATAATTAAACATAAAGAGCAAAAAGATTATTATCTAATACCTCAACAGATTAGTGCAATAATATGTAATATGAAAAAACTTTTTCAGAATGACGGAAGTATTCAACTTACTCCAGTCCTCAATCCCAGTGACAATCAACCTCACGCAGAGGCCCGAGGTCTCTGATCACGACTTCATTGAGGAACAAGAGAAACACCTGTACGCCATCAGTACCAGGACGATGGCATTACCTGTGGCGAGGTATAATCATCTTACGAGCATCTTTGTATTCATACACTGGTCATTTTGAAGTTTACTTAATACACACTGTCTGTTATGATTAAAGCCTTTTAAGCCTCGAATATACAGTTAAAGTCTTTATAGAAAATAAATAATTATAGTACGACACAACTTAGATGTAGCATCGGCAAAATTCGTAAAACCGATCACATCCAATTTACACATTCGACACTATTCGTTCAACCCGAGAAAGCAAATCGACGTGTCATATTGACGTATATATTAGGTCATACGATATTACACGTTGTTACGTTTGCGTAAAGATCATATTCACATAAGAAAAATATATTGATAGTTTGGGATGGCGTATAGTACGACACAACTTAGATGCCGCATCGGCAAAATTCGTAAAACCGATCATATCCGAATTGAGTACGCTATACCAAATTATCAATATTTATTACTCATGCGAATATGATCTTTGCACAAACGTAATAACTTGTAATATCATATGACCTGATTTATTCGTCAATTTGACGCGTGGATTTACATGTACTTGCTTACTCTGACGCGTGAATCTATAGCGACGAATAGCGTCGAATGGCGCGATAGGGAGCTATTTCTATTGGTTGTGTAAATCGTCAGTAATCGGTTTTAATTTCATTCCATTGCATTTTCCGATGCTACATCTAAGCTGTGTCCTACTATACCTTCGCATATATTCAGTGTATGTTTACCCCATGGTCGTGTGCAGGGGCATGGTGTCGCTGCGCAGCCTGCCCGTGCGGCCCACGGTGCCGCTGGCGCCGCCGCGGCTGTGCGTGTCGGGGCGCGGGCCGCCGCCGCGCTGCTCGGCCGTGGCGCTGGGCGGCGGCGACACGCCCCCGCACTGCCTGCTGTGGCCCAGCTTCCACAACGGCGCCGCCGCCGGCCTGGCGCTCGTGCCCGTCACCGGCGCCAGCATCCACGCCAGCTGGATCATCTACAACAAGCCGCGGGTGAGCCCCCTAACCTAACCTTTCTTTTTTTTTTTTTATCGCTGGAAAAACGCGTTACGCGCTTCCCCCACGTGATGGTATGTGGGGGGGTGTGTGGGACTCCCCGGTTTCCTGGACGCCTTGTGCGCCCAGGTCCACCGGTAAAAAACCAGCGGTACCCTCTCCGTCTTTCGGCGGGCGCCACGGGATCGCTTACGCATGCTACCGTGACGCCCTGACGGTCGGCCCGCCTATGCGGGCCTCCAACACCTAGGGGGTAGTCCCAGGGTACTGAGACCCCCCCTGGACCCTGCGGCGCCTATTGAGGCGGGGGGAGAAGGCGCGTACAGCCTTTTCCTCCTCCCGCCCCGCCCCCTAACCTAACCTAACCTAACCCCGCCGCTCCCCGCAGGGCACGCAGGACATGTCCGCCGAGCACGCCGGCTTCCTGCTGGCGTTGGGCCTCAACGGACACCTGCGCGACATGCCCTTCATGAATATGTACGAATACTTGGTGAAGTGTCACGAAATGATCAGTATCGGGCTGCTGCTAGGCTTGGCTGCGACCTACAGAGGTGAGGCGGAATAAATTGTATAGTAACAACCTGTACATTTCCCAGTGCTAAGATAAGGCCTCCTCTTCCATTAAGGAGAGGGTTTGGAACATATTCCAATAGACTGTTCCAATGCGGGTTGGTGGAATGCACATGTGGCAGAATTTCGATGAAATTAGACACATGCAGATTTCCTCACGATGTTTTCCTTCACCACCGAGCACGAAATGAATTATAAACACAAATTAAGCACATAGATATAGTGGCGCTTGCCTGGACTTGAACCCGCAATTATCGATTAAGATTCACGCTTTCTAACCACTGGGCCATATCAGCTCAATAAATTGAATAATACATCCTTATACGTATTCCATAAAAGTATCACAATTAAGTTGATTTCAACATTACAGTTAATATTAAAATAACAATTTCGTTTAATCTTAACCCGTAGGTACGATGGACGTGCAAGCAACGAAAATGATGAGCATTCATCTGGAGCCACTGCTGCCGACTACCTCCATAGAGCTGGACATCCAGCAAGGCATCCTCGTGGCAGCGCTGCTGGGCGTGGGACTGCTGTACCGCGGCACCGCGCATGCGCACTACGCGCAGGTGCTTCTCAACGAGATTGGTGCGCATACCTTACACAAAATCTTCATATAGGTTACAACGTCACATATGTTGACACGATACACTATGAATGTTATGTACACTTGTAATCGATGTACATATCAGAAGTTGTTTTTCTTTTTTTGGATGTTGTGTAAGCCATCAATTAATATGTATATTGTTAGTGTACTTATTAAATAAATAAAAATAAAATAAAACGTCGACGTCGAATTTTTACTTTTTGTATGCACTAATCTGATTTGTATGCACTAATTTTTATTCTGTAGTACTGTAACAGCAGTCTCGTTAACTTGCGAGAGAATCTTATGTCTTTACATAAGATTTAAAAGCTTTTCTTCGGTAAATTATATAACGCTTTTATTATATTTACTCATGTACAACAACAACAACAACAAGCCTGTAAATTCCCACTGCTGGGCTAAAGGCCTCCTCTCCCTTTGAGGAGAAGGTTTGGAACATATTCCACCACGCTGTTCCAATGCGGGTTGGATGGAATACACATGTGGCAGAACTTCTATGAAATTTGCCACATGCAGGTTTCCTCACGATGTTTTCCTTCACCGCCGAGCACGAGATGAATTATAAAGACAAATTGAGCACATGAATCAGCGGTGCTTGCCTGGGTTTGAACCCGCAATCATCGGTTAAGATGCACGCGTTCTAACCACTGGGCCGTCTTACTCATGTACACTTAACTGCAACCAACACAAATAATAATATCTCCGGCGCAGGCAAGCCGCCGGGCCCGGAGTTGGAGAACTGCGTGGAGCGCGAAGGGTACGCGCTGGCGGCGGGACTGGCGCTCGGCCTCGTGTGCCTGCGCAGCGGGGCCTCCGCGCCGCACCTCGCGCACATTGCGCCTCGTCTGCGCACATACATGCTCGGGGGAGACAGCAAGCCCAACGGTCAGTCCGCGCCCACCAACAACAACAACAGCCTGTAAATTCCCACTGCTGGGCTAAAGGCCTCCTCTCCCTTTGTGGAGAAGGTTTGGAACATATTCCACCACGCTGTTCCAATGCGGGTTGGTGGCATACAAATGTGGCAGAATTTCTACCCCCACCGCGGGTCACCAATGTAATTCATAGCCGCGTGAATAGTACACAATGTAGTAACCAAGCATGTGTTCCAGGCACGTGCAAGGAACGCAAGGGCGGGTCGTTGAACCTGGACGTGACGTCACCGGGCGCCACGCTGGCGCTGGGCTTGTTGTTCCTGCGCACGCGCAGCGCCGCCGTGGCCGCGTGGCTGGCGCCGCCGCGGACCGCCTACCTGCTGGACTTCGTGCGCCCCGATTTGCTAATGCTGCGCGTCATCGCCCGCGGTGAGGCTGCGCATGCGCACGCACGCACGCACGTGCGCGGACGTGCGAGTGACCGCTTGCGTCTGTCCAGGGCTGGTGATGTGGGACGATATAGAGGCGAGCGAGGAGTGGGTCGAGAGCCAGGTGCCGTCCACAATCAAGCCGTACTGCTTCGTGAAACCGACTGAGGACAATATCGACTACGAGGCTATGAAGTTAGTTACCAAAATTCTTTACCCTTTTTAGTACATATGTTTACTGAGCATTGTGTGTGGTTTGTCTGATCTAATTAGTGTAAACTGTTATTATATTGTAAGTAGTAAAGTAAAAGTAAAGTAACAGCCTGTAAATTTCCCACTGCTGGGATAAGGCCTCCTCTTCCATTAAGGAGAGGGTTTGGAACATATTCCACCACGCTGTTCCAATGCGGGTTGGATGGAATACAATGTGGCAGAATTTCTATGAAATTTGTCACATGCAGGTTTCCTCACGATGTTTTCCTTCACCGCCGGGCACGAGATGAATTATAAAGTCAAATTAAGCACATGAATCAGCGGTGCTTGCCTGGGTTTGAACCCGCTATCATCGGTTAAGATGCACGCGTTCTAACCACTGGGCCATTTCAGTCAGTATTAGTATGGTAATCGGTTCCTTTGATTTTACTAATATTAATGCGTTTCGTGTCACGGCTTGCAGTCAGGCGTACTGCAACATCATCGCGGGCGCTTGCTTCGCGCTGGGGCTGCGGTTTGCGGGCTCGGGCTGCGAGGCGGCTCGCGACGCGGCGCTGCACTACACGGCGCTGTTCCTGCGACTCGCCGCGCGACCGCTGGCCGACCTGGCGGGCGGCTCCACGCTCGAGGCCTGCACCTGCGTGTGCCTGCTGGCCGCCGGCATGGTAACACCCGACCCGACACCTTCTAACCTGCCCTATTGTCCTATCACATTTCACGCTATTCTTGAATTACTATTGTCTAATTTACGAATTAAACTAAATTCATGTCGCTTTAAACGTTCTCAATTATTCTAATTAAGAAGAAAGAAAGAAAGAAAAAACATTTATTGACATACACACATATTAAGAAAAAATTGATATAAAAAAAAACATAAACAAAGAAAGATATAATAATAACGAAAAAAAAAAAAAAAAAAATATATATATATATATATATATATAATGAACATTTGGTTGCGACCGATCACACACATGTGTCCATGTGTTTCTGTCCCCAGATAATGGCGGGTCGCGGCGACATCAGCGTGCTACGAGTGTGTAGGCGCCTACGAGCGCGCGTACCTGTAGCGCCGCGCGCCGCGCCTCCCGCCCCCGCCCCCCTCACGCACGGCGCGCAGGTAACGCACACACACGCCTACACAGACAACACTACGCGCACACACACATACAAACACACATACCTACACAGGTAACGCCCCCCACGCAAACGCTTATATAGAAATACCCCACTACACTTGCACGGGCCCGCAAAAAGTACATCCACTTAGTGACCCGCCTAAACCTATCAAGCTTTGGTTTTACTTGATTAACCAAATTTTTGTTTGAAGTAACATAACAGATAACAAAACTTTGTTGATCGCAAGTTGTACCGAATTACGTTGGCAATGGTATTCTAAAAAGTTATAGGGTATTTGCTGCTAAGCATTCCGTCAGCAAATATTTCATCTCTATTTCACGAAGAAAACAAATATATCGCAGTCTGTACAATAACTGCTGTACATATAGACATGTTTGACATCAAATCAAATGACCAAATATCGATGTATAATTAAACAATCAATTCATGGGTACGCCACTCTGAGGTCCCGGGTTCGATTCTCGGCCGAGTCGATGTAGATTACCATTAGTTTTATATGTTGTCTTGGGTCTGGGTGTTTGTGGTACCGTCGTTACTTCTGATTTCCATAACACAAGTGCTTTAGCTACTTACATTGGGATCAGAGTAATGTATGTGAACGGGCTAGTTAGCACACGTTCACTTAATTCGTCAGATGTCAGATGTCAGGTAGATCGTAGAGCAATCGGGGTTGCCGTCAAGCAAAGAAAACAAAATGTTTGTCAAGCCAACCGATACTACGGAGCGTATTTATTACACTGAAAGTACATAATTATAAAATGTAATAACATAATGATCGTAACTGGGTCATACGAATTGTGTGTAATACGAATCGTCAAGTGTCAAAGACCTTACAGGCACGTGTACAGCGCCAGCTTGTACAGTATGTGTTGTCTCTTATTTATTTAATTATTTTGTTCCATTCGTGGGCCAGATGGCGGTCCACAGCACCATCGGTCTGCTGTTCCTGGGCGGCGGGCGCTGCACGCTGTCCAGCTCCCCGGAGGCCGTGGCGGCCCTCATCACGGCCTTCTTCCCCAAGTTCCCCACGCACAGCGAAGACAACAGGTGCGCTCAATTCTCTATAAGTATATTTATATAATTGACTCTTTTACATACATACTTTATTTATTATTTTATTTTTTATTTTTTATGGTATAGGTTGACGGACGAGCATATGGGCCACCTGATGGTAAGTGGTCACCATTACCCATAGACAATGAGGCTGTAAGAAGTATTATGTATTCCTTAAATCGTCAATGCGCCACCAACCTTGGGAACTAAGATATTATGTCCCTTGTGCCTGTAGTTACACTGGCTCACTCACCCTTCAGACCGGAACACAACAATACCGAGTATTGTTATTTGGCGGTAGAATAACTGATGAGTCGGTGGTACCTACCCAGACGGGCTTGCACAAAGCCCTATCACCAAGAATTTATTATTAATAGGTCAAGTATAGTATTGAAATTGATTTAAAAAGAAAGGTTTTTTATAACACGCTTTTATTAGCTTCACTTATAATACTTGACCTGTATGTTAGAAAATCTTGAAACCTAAGTTTGAACAACTTCCCGGTCAAATTTTACACGCTCTGAGTTCTAATGACAATACGTAAGTATAGTACGACACAACTTAGATGTCGCATCGGCAAAATTCGTAAAACCGATCACACCCGAATTGAGTACACTATACCAAATTATCAATATTTATTTCTCACGCGAATATGATCTTTACACAAATGTAATAACTTGTAATATCCAATGACCTAATATATTCGTTAACTTGACGCGTCGATTTACATGCACTTGCTTTCTCTGACGCGTGAATCTATAGCGACGAATAGCGTCGAATGGCGCGATAGGGAGCTATTTCTATTGGTTGTGTAAATCGGCAGTAATCGGTTTTATTTTCATTCCATTGCATTTTCCGATGCTACATCTAATTTGTGTCGTACTATACATGCTTTATTATTAACAGATCATGTATAGTATTGAAATTGATTTAAAAATAAAAGTTTTTTTTTTATAACACGCTTTTATTAGCTTCACTTATAATGCTTGACTTGTATGTTAGAAAACCTCTTGGAACCTAATTTTGAACCACTTTCCGGTCAAATTTTACACGCTCTGAGTTCTAATGACAATACGTAACTAGCTAAGAAACGTCATTACAAATCCAATATGGCGGCCAACCCAAGATGGCGGACTGGCTGTTTGTAATCCACCCCACTGATATGGGTATCAAATGAAAGGCCAAGAATACGAAAAAAAAAGTCACGTCACTTAAATTTTTGTAATTTTTAGTGCGTGCTAAAATCGTTTATTATATTTATTCATAGCATTAAATTTTGTCCGTCTTTGTATAAGTCGTAGTATATAGCGTTTCCATTGTATGTTACAAGCTACATATATACATATAATATGTCGCAGGTACCACCTGCAAGCCTTCCGTCACCTGTACGTACTGGCTGTGGAGCCGCGCCTCATCCTACCGCGCGACCTCGACACGGGCAAGCTCTGCTACGCGCACATACAAGTACGAACTACCTTTAAATATTATTATTATTATTTATGTTTCTCTTCTGTTTTTTCTCCCTTTGAGAGGGGTAGTGGAACTGATACACGAGCCTAAGCCAAGTGTATCGGCCTTTAAATTAAGGATCTGATAATGCTAAGAACTTACGAGTGAGACGGCAAGTGTTGAGGATAACTGCTTTCTGAATGAGTCTGATGGTGGATGAGGGCATTTGCAGGGCATTTAGGTTATTCGATAGAGTTTTCGGGACAACGCCCGTTGTAGATATTACAATGGGCAAGATTTTTATGTTATCTACTTGCCATTGCCTTTTAATCTCATTAGCCAGTTCTAAGTATTTTGTATTATTACCTTTTATTGTCTATAGCTTGACGACTGGTAGATATAGGACACAAGTGAAACGCGCTGTGGCTCATTACGCACTGACTTTATTGGCGCTCATCTGGGGTGACGCAGCACGCACATATATATAGTTATATATCTACTAACGACCTCTGTGTTCTAGTAAACAGATATGTTATTAACGCGCAAAAAGTGAAGACTAGAAAACGTCCCAATTGGGACGTTTGCCTTTAGTCGTTTTACATAGTAATACGTTATAATACATCATAACTACGTAGTAATACGTTTTGCGTAATTAAAACATCTAGTTATCCATTTTACTTATTGTTTTTATCAAGCTATCCTTTTTACTTGTAACGAAATGTGAAATAAACAGTCCCCGGCGCGGCACACTTTTTTCTGTTGTTTAGTATGGATGTAACATATCTGTTTATTAGAATATCATTGGTACACCGGTTTTCATTGGTACGCCACTGCCGAGTCGATGTAGAAAAAGTTAATTAGTTGTCTATGTTATCTTGGATCTGACTCTTTATGATACCGTGGTTACTTCTGATTTTCCACAACACTAGTGATTTAGTTACTATGGAATCCGAGTAATGTATGTGATGTTGTACAATATACTAGCGACCCGCCCCGACTTCACACGAATGCAGTACAACATATTTTTTCTTGTTTCACATTGTCCATGTATTATATATTACAGTGTAAACTCTATATAACGACACTGAACGGACTGTGCATTTTATGGCGTTATAAAGAGTGGTCGTTAAATGAAGAGAAGAAAAATCAGAATTCGAAAAAAAAGTTTATTTTAGTCTATTGTTAGTAGTTATGTACAAAAAATATATATATCTTATTTGAACGCTATTGCGTGTACTCTGTTATTTTTGTCTGACGCCTTTTGCTGCACGACCAATTTTGTTGTATATTTTTAATTTTTTTATTTATATCTTATATAAAGGAAGTAATTTTCTAATAATTTAGCTGCTTTCAGAACTTCTTTAACGCTTGGCGGAGGCTCAAGCTCATCCGTCTCATCTTCTTCATCTCTTTATTCTTGAACCTCAGTTTTTTCTCACTGAATCCAAAATTTCTATGTCTGTGAGTGAAGCCGTTATAAGCAGGCAGTTGTCTACTTCGATGTAGGTTTGAAAATTTACCGTATTTCCTGCCATGATGACCTGCTGAATCCACTCAGTTAATGTAAGGTCGTCGTCGCTTTCAAACTCAAGTTCTGTTTCCACGTCATCAATCGTAGAATACATATGATAACGTTGTAATCCATGACTCCTACTTATTAGGCATGGTCACAGTCTACACGTGCAAGCAATCCCAATTTGTAAACAAATTAACAAATTTCTTAGAAAGTTCCTAATGCGTGGTGCCGACATTCGAGTTTATTGAGGGCTAGAATAATAAAGCGACAAAAGAACGTACACAGATGCGCAGTTTTTTCTAATTTTAGCAACTTAAAAGGAAAAAAACTTAATTTTTATTTCTCCATTTTTGTCGTTATTGAGAGTGGGTGTGATGCTATGTAGAGTGTATCATTGTATAGAATACAAGCTAAACCAACTAAAACCAATTGATTTCGACGCTTTAGAGAGTTTGCCGTTAAATCGAGTGACGTTACATGGAGTTTACACTGTATATACAAAAAGATTCCCTTCAAATATATCTTTTAAAAAAACGTAATAAAATTCGTTGTAAAATTTTCAAGATCTAGGCATACACAGGGACATACAGCGGTAAGCGACTTCCTTTTATACTGTATATGATTTATAGTAGGACTCGAGGTCTGTCGAGGTTACTTATACAAAACGCCGCACATCAACGCTATAATTATTTAGCCAAGAAAGGTCGCATTAACCAATGGCGCTTATAACTTTATTCAATCGTCCTTAATCGATCCGTACACTGTGTTACGTACTTTAACATTCAAACAACTATAATTTTACTTTGTGTTTTACCCTTATTATTTATGCAATAAAGTTGAAAATTAAAACAAAAAACAATTGTACAAAACTCGGTACATTTACTTAACGAATGGACGTTTTTGGGAATCCCAAAATACTATCGATATTTTAATAATATTTCCAATATCCGGAAGAATATGAACACTGTTGTAATTACTGTAATCATATGACAATAATATCTTCATTTATTTATCGCGAGTCGAGATGTTACTGCCGATTTGACGATGATTTCAATGTGTCCCTTATCTGATATTAGTTTGAGCTTCTCGATAATATCTACATGAGTTATCTATATTAACTGTACTAATGTTATAAATGCGAAATTAACTCTCTCTCCTTGTCTGTCTGTTTGTTACGTTTTAACGGCCATTACATTCAAAGAAATTTGATAAAATTTTATGTAAAGCAAAAATATTTTTGACAGAATACTCTCAGAAACCTTCAAGTGTCAACAACTGATCATTTATTTAATTTACAAAAAAAATAAAAAAATAACAATTATTACTTATTATACAAAAAAAACAATGACAGTTAACATGTAAGATTTTAAATTAACATGGTTATTTTTATTACTAAAGTTATTGATATCGGGACATTTAACATGTTTTTTATTTTTATTCGGTGCAGCTCGATATTTCGACATTATCTACGAATGTCTTGTTCGTGAACAATTAAAATAAAAAAAACATGGTAAATATCTGGAAATTAATGACAGTTAACATGTCCTAAATAGATGTACCATTCAGCCTCCAAGTTAGGTTAGGTTAGTATCCTGTACTAGTACCATATATTATGTATTATGTTGCTATCAAAAGCCTCTAGACAAGTCAATTTTCAACTTCTGTGAACAATGACATGATCTTGTTAATTCTTTTATCTCTTTTAATTAATAAGATATTTATTGTATAAAGATTTTTTCGCTAGATATTGAGATTATTACGTACGATCATTTAAAAAAATAAATACCTATGTGTTACAAATACTTCTTTATGCTAATACATTTATATTATATATAATTACATATATATTATTATAAAATTATATCTTTAATAAACTCATATTTTCTTAGTGTATCAGATTTCATAAAAGTGTAATCGATTTTAGAACGTATAAAATGATATAAAATGATACAAAATGTTTTCCCGCGCAAACAGATTATTTGAAAAACGAAAGAGAGTCGCGCATGGAACGAAAATTGGAAATTTTTGTAAATTTGATTTGTTTATTCATTATGTATGAATAAACAAATATACATAATATAGTAACAACATATTCTACTGTCGTATTTATTATATCTAAGCAAAGCCGCGTCAAAGATTATGTTTCCATTAAATTGTCCCAATGATTAATGGATAACTTATAATTAATAAAAAACCCAATTTATTATGTAAAACAAATGACTGTCCTGTGAATCAGATTTTACAAAACATGATAATCAGATAACTCTTATCTGTCCTTTACCTATCCAAATAGGTAATGCCAACATTAGCTTGTCATAATAATGATATATTTTTACTAATATACAAACATCTTTTGAGGTTTGAGATCTTTAGTATCGAAATTCTCACAAAATGAAGTAGCTCAAAACGAACAAAACAAACGAGCCGAGATGGCCCAGTGGTTAGAACGCGTGCATCTTAACCGATGATTGCGGGTTCAAACCCAGGCAAGCACCGCTGTTTCATGTGCTTAATTTGTCTTTATAATTCATTTCATGCTCAGCTGTAAAGGAAAACATCGTGAGGAAACCTGCATGTGACAAATTTCATAGAAATTCTGCCACATGTGCATTCCACCAACCCGTATTGGAACAGCGTGGCGGAATATGTTCCAAACCTTCTCCTCAAAGGGAGAGGAGGCCTTTAGTCCTTTAGGCCTTTAGTAGAATTTACAGGCTGTTGTTGTTGTTGTTGAAGTAGGTACATTTCAAATGAGGGTATGACAACAATAAATCTATTGTCTAAACAAAGACAACACAGAGTCAATGTTAATGGAAGTGTCATATATGAATTTAACTTGAATTTATTATGTTTAAGTTTCATAATGTAACTAGTTATTAAATTCTTAGAAATAACCAATAAGAAAGATCTAGATAATATTTTATTACTACCGGAATAGTTTTTCTTGTTCGTTGTTCAAAGTCCAAATTCCAAATTGTGACAATATCAAATGTAAATACTTTTCAATTGTAACTTATCAATACAAACTACAGATATTAATTTTGTTGCTCAATTAGCTATATTTTTACTGAAAAAATGTAAAAAAAATAGTTTTTCTCACAAACAATGATACCATAGAATTTGAAAAGATTTATTACATAATAAAACATCATCTTTTGTTCACATTAACAAAAGATAATGTTTGATTTAAATAATATGGATTTTTTAATATTTATAATTTTACGGTTATCTATAATATTTATTTTTTTATAAGAAAATATATATGATCTTAGTAGTAAGTATTAAATAACATACTGTATTCAAACAGACTAAAATATTTGCTAGTTACCGCCATCTATTATTTCTGGATTGTAACTGACGACGACTGAGGTATTCCTTTTAATTTGTTTTTAAATATCGAAATCTTTAAAACAAATTAAAAAGGAGCTTATCTTAATTCAAAAATGAAAATTACACAATTATTAAAATAAGTTTTTTATTTTCAGGTAATAAATCTCGAAGGCGTTGTTAAAGAAATGAAAGCGCCCTGTATAATTCCAGAGCTAAACACTCTTAGAGAGGTCAAAATAAATGATCCGAGATATTGGCCGATAACCTTCCACAGAGACCATAATTGGGATCAACTGAAGTAAGTAAAACTTTTACGGTCCATACGACAGCAAAAACACTATTTAATGGTAAATTTATTTGTCTCTTTTTCTCATTAATGATTTGATATTTGAAAGAAGAAGGCAGCATTGCTTTAAAACTTAGGACAATTATTTAATACCTTCATAAACGACATTATTTAAATTTTTTAATATTCGAAGGTCTATGAAGATATTTCAAAATCAAAATAAACTTTATTCAAGTAATCTTTTACAAGCACTTTTGAATCGTCATTTTACAACTAAGTGAAGCTACCACCGGTTCGGAAAGTAGATTCTGCCGAGAAGAACCGGCAAGAAACTCAGTAGTTACTCTTTTTCAACATATAAAAAAATTCAATACAAAAAAACCTTTAGAAACAAGAGAAACTCAAACATCTGGCTATGGTTCAATGGTGTTATAACAATCAAATGTTTCCCAACTTCCCAAACAAACAAAGAATTAATTACAGAGTTAGTTTTACTGGAAAACTATCAACCAGTCTGACTGGTGCTTACCATTATTTTGACTTTGAAATTTTTAAGTTAAATTATAGAAGTTCTTTAATATTGCGCAATTTTAACAATTAGTCTACTTTCTAGATTATTTAAAATTCGAATTTCTTGAATAATAATTAATTGATGTTTGTATATTTTATTTGTCAATTTTGTACTAGTTATGTTAATTAATGATATACACTGTTTATTTTTACTTTAGTAATTATTTAAAAAAAATATTACAGAACTTTCCTAGAGTATACATGGTGCGTCGATATCAAGCAACGCGCCGGCTGCCTCTCGTACCTCGACGACCCCGACGGCTTCCTGACGATCCTGGCGCAGACCCTCACGCTGGACAAGGCCAACATCTGGTCCGTGACGCCGGAGAACATCGAGCTCTTCACCAACGACGACAGGGTGAAGAATTTCGTGAAGCACTACCTGAATAGGAACGTGAGCGGCGCCGAGCCCTGCGGCGACTGCCTGCCGCCGCCGCGCCGCAAGCCCGCCAAGGCCGACGCGCAGCTGCCGCGCCGCTGCCTCTGCCGCCAGTACTCGCGCCACGAGCGGGAGTACCTGCAGTCGCTCGCCATGCTCGTCTACGAGTGCGTCGTCAAGGACATCATGTGCGCGCTGCCCATCTGGACCACCTTCATGAAGGTACTGATTTTTTCTCCTCCTTATATTATAATTTCTAGCATAGACGTAAAAAAAAAAAAGTAACAGCCTGTAAATTCCCACTGCTGGGCTAAAGGCCTCCTCTCCCTTTGAGGAGAAGGTTTGGAACATATTCCACCACGCTGTTCCAATGCGGGTTGGTGGAATACACATGTGGCAGAATTTGTATGAAATTTGTCACATGCAGGTTTCCTCATGATGTTTTCCTTCACCGCTGAGCACGAGATGAATTATAAAGACAAATTAAGCACATGAATCAGCGGTGCTCGCCTGGGTTTGAACCCGCAATCATCGGTTAAGATGCACGCGTTCTAACCACTGGGCCATCTCTGCTCTTAAGAGCAGAGCCTAGACGTACTCGAGAATAAATCTCTCCAACAGATAATAAAAACGATGAAGACCGAGCCGACAACCTACCACGTCTGGCAAATAAAGCTGCTGCTGTCGCTGATCGACGGGCACGACGAGCGGGCGGCCAGCGAGATGACGGTCGACGGGCTCGACGCGCAGAACGACCCGCTCATATCGGCCGAGTTCACGGGCGCCGTCCGGCAGCGCGTGGCGGCGCTGTTCGACGCGTGGGAGCCGCGCGCAGCGCCGCTGCTGCGACAACACCTCGGCTTGCAGCGTGGCCGAGCGCCCGCCGGCCCCCCCGCGCGCCGCTTGCCCGCCGCCCCCCCCGCACGCCGCCTGCTCGCCGCCTTCCTAGTGCGGCACGACCTGCGGCGCGACGCGCTGGCCGCCGCCGCCGCGCCCGCCGCGCCGCCGCTCGCGCTGGCGCCGCCCGCCGCGCCGCTCGCGCCCGCCGCGCTGGCTCTGGCGCACGCGCTGCTGCGGTGATCCGCGGGGCTGGCCGGCAGGTACGTCACGCGCTCGGCCTGCCGCGGCGACTGCGTGCACGACTGGTGCTAGCGGGACCTCAACTCGAACATCTTCACGCGATAAGTGAGCTAGTACGGCTGTTATGAGTATCTCATACCTCGAAGATCTTCACGCGATAAGTTAGCTATCTCGTACTCTTGTGTTCATCGTGTATAATATTTAACACTGTGTGTTACTTTTAAAAAATGACGTGATAGTAGGTTACTAAACTTTATGTAGTAAAATTGGTGTATTAGGGTCATTGTCAAACTAAACTAAAGTGTTATCAAATGTTACATGAACATTAAATAGTCTATAATATATGACTTCTCATTGGCTCTGTTAGTATTTTGACATAATAACCAGTTGTAATGCCATCAGGTATGGTATATAGTTGTATACATACCAGCTCATTCATCATTCTACCAGTAATATAAAAATATAAATTTTATAAAATATTAGTGGTCCCATCTAACACCTAACATAATTTTGATCCAGTTTGCAGAATATCCGGAATTTGTGAGATTTGTGCTAATAAAGTCATACGTCTTGTCCCTAGTACAGCAAGTCTATAACTAATACACACACACAGACACATACACTACATTGTACCACTACATCTACGTAGCAGAGAAATTAAAAAAACATATTTATAAATTAGTATGCCTTAAATATCTTATCTAAATGAAATACAAATTATTATAATTTTGTACAAATTGTCCTATTTGTGTGGAAAATATCAACTTATTGTTATTCCCAGCAACCGATCTTGAGATCGCTCTGACTGCTCATTCACTGGTTATCTATTCAGTCAGTAGATTATTTTTTAAGTATAAGTAAATGTAATATAGAAATACATTTTTATAAAAATGATGGTTACTTTCATTTATTATACCACCGGTAAAATTCCAAAGAATTGCAAAGTATAGTATGGATGAATAGTTATTGCGTAAAATAAAGATTTAACTGTTCAACTGGTTTGTTATTTTATTTCCCAAGAAAATCAGTATATGGTCCTTCCAGCCGGATTTAGTCATTTTGTTATTGAGGAAACCTGATTTATAATTAAAGAGCAGTACAATATATATAGTATCATAATATAATTTATACATATATATTGATTGATTATTGTACTGGTATATAACCAGTACAATAATCAATCAATCAATCAAATCATATTGTTGTTGTTTTTTTATTTATATATGTTGGGTAGATGTTTTGTAAACATACTGTTTAACGGTAAAAGGAATAGGTACTAGTGGGTGGTGGTATTTATGGTAGTATAAAGACTGCCCTCATTTCAGCCGTCTTAGTGAAGCGTTATCATATTTACCCTACTTTTTTTAGGTTTCAATTTAAATTTAATTAAAATTTCATGTACATTTATATTATTACTATTGGAAGTAAACTGCGTGTATAAAAAATCATATATAAATGTATTTTTTTTTTTAAGAATATTGTACGGTATACTATTTTTTATAAAAACCGATGCGATAAATTTTATCGCATTTAAATGAGAGTTTAATTAAATTACTGAATAAGTAATTGCATATCATGCATTTATACTGAATATATATTTATGCTGAGGCATCGGGTTGCTAGTATTGTTGATAAATTGTGAAAGTACGCCTCGATAATAAGAATACGGTGTGCGTATTTTATACATTATAGTTTGTGAATTACATTTTATAAAACATGTAGTATACTGAATATAAGTAGGTACAATATCTGTTTTATTCAATTCGAGATTCCTATTTTACGTACAACGACTCAAATTTTAATACTTTTCTTTTGATCTGTGTCTATTATACCTAAATGGCTTACCTATGGATAAATTATGTACGAATTAAACAGGGATTTGGTGACGCCGAGCTGGCCCAGTGATTAGAACGCGTGTATCTTAACCGATGATTGCGGGCTCAAACCCAGGCAAGCACACTGAATATTTATGTGCTTAATTTATATTTACAATTAATCTCGTGCTCGGTGGTGAAAGAAAAACATTGTGAGGAAACCTGCATATGTCTAATTTTATGGAAATTCTGCCACATGTGTATTTTATCAATCCCCATTGAACATCGTGGTGGAATGTTCCAAAAACCTTCTCCTCAAAAGAAGAGGAGATCTTAGGCCAGCAGTGGGAAATTTACAGGCTGTTGTTGTTGTTGACGCACACAAAAGCCAGCGGTTGATTGTAATGTTATGTCTTCTGAACAATCTGCCGTATAGTATTGGTCTTGTCGATGTTGCTATAGGCTAATAGAAATCTGACGTGCTCTGATAGCTGAAACTGGTTTAGTAAGATTTTTGAAAATAACATATAAACTTGAATAGAATCGAAATAGGTCTGTAGTGTTTCTGTTTTGGAATATTACTTACTCTACCTCAAACTCTTTATGGTTCCGTCAATTTTCAGTGCTTTGGTGTTTTTAAGCTATTGGAGAGTTGCATTAATCTTGTCTTTGGACTTGGTCCTCTTACTCCTCCCACCCACTCCCACCTCGTGAGAAGTTTGCACGGATTTTGAAGGGTCATCAATGATTCCCACTGGTTTCTTCGATCTCTAGATCTAGATGTTTTCTAAAACAGCCGACTTTAAAAACTGTACTTTACTGGCAATTACAGACTTAAAGACAAGAACTGGACAATTTTCAGTTTTGTGTTTTTAAGACGAATTCTTCCTAACTTGTTAAAACAGATACAATCTGGATCCATGATTTAACTCAATGCCTTGATAGCGAAAAAAGTGGGGAATCGGAAATATAATGTTCAGTATGGTCGTATATTGCCTTCTAACAATTTATAATACTCCAATACCAATGAAATTGTTGTGAATTTTGACATATATGAGAAGTTACTAAAAAGTATTAAAATTGTTTAGGTCTAAATCTCACTGCCTTTAATTACAGATATAAATAGTAACTATACAAGTTAATTTAGCCAGACTGATTAATAAATATTACCTAAAGTCGTTCACCTATAAGTGCAAGCATCTTTTGGGTTATTCCGGAACAAACCATGTCTCTTAAAGCTGGATTATTATTTGTAACGCTCCTCATTGGGAGCTATGGTAAGAGATTTATTTAATTATTGTTATATTATACTAGCGATCGCCTCGGCTTCGCACTTGTGCAATACTGACACAAAATTTTCTATAGAATTTGTTTATTTACGGCATCATATTAGAAACTTCTAAAATTATCAATGTTCCTTTATAATATTAAATATAAATAAATATGAGACAACATCACATACATTACTCTGATCCCAATGTAAGTAGCTGGAGCACTTGAACACACTGTGTTATGGAAATCAGAAGTAACGACGGTACCACAAACACAAAGACCCAAGACAACATAGAAAGCTAATGGTAATCTACCGACTCGGCCGGGAATCAAACCCGGGACCTCGGAGTGGCGTACCCATGAAAACCGGTGTACACACCACTCGACCACGGAGGTCGTCAAATATTGTCCATGTATTATATATAAAAACGTTCCTCTCGAATCTCTATGTATTAAAAAATGGCCTCAAAATCCGCTGCGTGATTTTAAAGATCTAAGCATACGTAGGGACATACAGAGGTAAGCGACTTTGTTTTATACTATGTAATGATAATAATGACCTATCCACTTTTGTCATTCCCAGCTCCAGAGCATACGAACGCTCAAGCCCGTATCGTCGGAGGCAGCACCGCAGGCAACGTGCCTTACATGGTGGCCCTCAGTACCGGGGTGTTGGTCAGGAGCTTTGTATGTGGTGCCTCAGTGATCTCTAATAAACACGTCTTAACTGCGGCTCACTGCATCGAAGCTTTGTTCTCCGGAGGAAGTTTGGTTAGGTACTAACAATTACATATTATAAATAAATAATGGTTTCTTAATAAGATCGTGTTGTGCAGAAAACCCAAAACCACAGGTTTTCGCTTCTAAATCTTAACAACTTTTCTATGTGCAACTTTTTCTTTTTGTCCTGTGGGTTGGTACATTTTGCACAACACGGTAAAATTAAAAATGTCCAAATCGAGTTCGTGTCTTCAATATAAATAATTAAATAATATATAAAAATAGATACAAAAATATAATTAACTTTATTGAACCATTCTGTGTAGAAATGTGCTAAACCACACGAGCACAAACAAAAGTTATTTACTCCTGTATTTTTGTAAGTAAAGCCACAGTTTGGAACACTCTTCCACCGTTTGTTTCCGAAATAGGAAATAAAATTTTAAATTATCATGGTTATTTTTGTTATTACAATTATTTTATACGGGATACAGTAATACCCCGGACTTACGCGATAGGTGGGACTGAGCGCTATCCGCGTAAGTCGAATTCGCGTAAGTCAGGGTACAATTTTGCATATAAAGACATACAAAGTATGTTTAATTGGGACTGAAGACTAAATAAAACAATAATTTAGGAAATAATTAGTATCTAATTCTAGATAATATGACAAACTATATTAATAGAGTGTATGTATAAACACAATCCGAAGTTATTTTGATGTAGAAGGTTTCATAAATTGTAACAAAGTCGTCTGACAAGTCAATGATTTTTTCTTCTCCCGTAGTAACTCCTCGTAGCATCGTAGTAATTTTTTTATTCCATGTTTTGTAACAAAAATGCGCTCTTCATTGGAGTCTATGCTTTCCAAAATTGTTAACCCTTTTTCAATCGAACTGAGAGCTCGATGTTTAGTCTCATAGCTTCATGCAGATGTGCAAACGATCGTCTCGTGTAATAAGCTTTGAATGTTTTGATAGCTCCCTGGTCCATCGGTTGAAGCAAGCTGGTTGTAACAAAAAATGAATAGACGAGAAAATTAAATCGCGTAACTCCGAATTCGCGTAAGTCGAGGTAGCGTAAGTCGGGGTATTACTGTATTTACCATGTTCTCGTGAACAAGACATTCGAAGATGAAAGAAAAGCGAAATATCCAGCTCTACCAACTAAAAAAACATGGTAAATATCCCGCATTAAATAGGTGTAATAATAACAAAACAAATAAATAAACAATTTTGCTGGAAGTAATGAATACGCACATTGTGGGTAAATCCAATTCATTCTAGTTCTCATTACACTTATCAGGTGTTATCTATATATATATAATAAAATTGGAGTGTCTGTTTGTAATATTAAAATAGCCATTTTTAATAAATGCATATGTATGTATACACGGTACATATACCAAAAGAAGCATTTTTTACAACTTTTGTCTGTCTGTTTGTTTGTTCCGGCTAATTTCTTGAACGACTGTACCGATTTTGACGGGAGTTTCACTGACAGATAACTGATATAATAAGGAGTAACTTAGGCTACAATATATTTTTTTAAATTCAAGCGAGTACAAGGTTGCGGGCACAGCTCGTTTCAAACATAACGTATGTTATCACGCAGTTCTCTTCGTGGCACCGTCGGCTCCAACCGCAGGAACAGCGGTGGTACTCAATACAAGTTCGCAAGTAACCTCACTCACCCCAATTACTTGCCAAGAATGGTGAAGAACGACCTGGGAATTCTCGTCACAACAACAGAGATCGAATTTACAATGTCAGTACAACCGGCAGTATTGCACTTTGATTTCGTATCTGCTGGTGTTCCAACCATCGTTACTGGATGGGGTAGCATAGCCGTAAGTTAATAATTAAAGTAATATCTATTTTTATCACTGCACTTAACATAGTGAAAGGTATATTAACATATATTTGATAACAAAATGCTTTTTTACTCAGATAACTGAAGGCCCTATTTACAATAATTTAAATGTGAAATATTTTATACAATGCAGGTCTTTTTAATGGTATAGGCAAACACAATTTATAGTGGTAGAGCCATGCTATACAGCTTTGGGTTTGCCGAATAGTCCGGCAACCCGAAGCTATAATGTGTGTTATCCCCCCCCCCCCCTTAACATGATGGTTGTGCAGAAATTGGTTAAATTATTGGTTTATTTAATGCTCAAAACGTACACCACGAGTACCAGGCAATTTTGCACAAGTCATTTGTTCGATGCAGGCGAAGCAAGCATCATAAGCCAATCCCTTCCTCCCCACTGTAGACTTCTGAACGACAACTTCAACGCCATTCACTTTCTTCTTTCTTACCGAGAGTCACATACTTGTACGGTTGATGACACAGGATATAAATAGACTTATAATTAATAATTAATTAAGTTACCACGGCCGTCATATCATCTCTAACGCAAAAGCACACTATTTACGTCAGACATGATATCAGCTCTCATCGCCTTGGCAGTCTTGAAGGTCCCTTGACCTTATCTGGCAGTGTGTATTACTAAAAACCGACCAACTGGTTGACTACGATCATCGAGCATATTCCGATCCGCAGAAGTTCCAATCTTCAGAAATCGTAATTTTGGCGATATTTACCCTTTTGAAATAATAAATCAAGCTAAGTTTAATTTCAATCAGTTAACTTTAATTTCTATAATAGGCGCTTTTTTGGCTGAAATACAATTCAACAATCCGCTGTCAGATGTCAGTTTGTATCACGCCACTTATATTATAACCATCCAAAGATACACATTGCCAGTGACACTGTTATATCAGGTTCGTGGACCCCTTGCCCAAAACCTGCAGCAGCTTTCCGCCGTCGTTATTGATGGTGAGCGCTGCGCCGTCGAGGTCAGGGAACGCGCCTCGGAGTTCAACATCACAAATGTTCCACCTGTTGAACCTCACATCGAAATCTGTACCTTCCGCTCCACCGGAAAAGGAACTTGCAACGTAAGACATTTAACTAATTTTCTTACACACTTGTCTCAACTACAATACATTGCTTCTTCTCGAATTTTAACGTAACTTCTGTTTTGAATAAAAATTTGGATGTTTCTCAACCGTCTTCAGCTTCCCAAACCTAATTGGCAACAATAACAACAACACAGCCTGTAAATTTCCTACTGTTGTGCTAAAGCCTCCTCTCACTTTGAGGAGAAGGATTGGAAAATATTCCACCGCGCTGTTCCAGTGCGCGTTTGTGGAATACACATGTTGCAGAATTTCTACAAGATACATGCAGGTCTCTTTACGATGTTTTTCTTCAAATTAACCACATGAATATTCAGTGCTGCTTGCTTGGGTTTGAACCCGCAATCATCGTTTAAAATGCACGCGTTGTAACCACTGTACTATCTCAGCTCTTCCTAACCTAATTGGCACCTTCCTCTAAACGATATACTGTAAATGTTCATAGAATCAACATTTCAATCGTCATCTTTCCCCAGGGTGACTCTGGCAGTCCACTTATGCGCGCTGACCTTGAAGAGCAAATCGGTATTGTGTCGTGGGGCCTGCCGTGCGCGCTCGGCGCTCCAGACGTGTTCGTCCGCATCAGCGCCTTCGCCGATTGGATTCATGAAATCATCAAATAAACGATATTAATGTTTCATACAACGTAACATAAATAAATTACTCGAATATATTGCTTTATATAACATTATTCTCATCTTTCATTTCATAACTCGTTATATTCGACTGCATAGAGTTAGTAACTCTCTTGTATGTATACAAAGGGATCAGTGAAAGCGTTCAAAACGCATCTGTTGCCAAATTTAAAATAATTCTTATAGAACTCTTGTGTGTGGAATAGACCTATACAAGGAGTGATTTTATGATTGATAACACACCTTGGGATTGAAACGATCTTCTATTCTATTACTATTAATTTTTATATTTAATATTTGTAAATAATAAAATTGACAAATAAAGACCCGCTGAGTTTCTTTCGCCGGTTTCATAATCCATACAGGTAAAAATGTTCCTTGCGGTTCGAGCTTGCATTGTACTAAATTTCATCAAAATCGAATTAGCGATTTAGCCTTGAAAGTGTAATAAGCAAACTGACAGAATTACTTTTGTATTTAGTATGAATACAGATTAAACATAATTATTAGTAATTATATTTCGTATCTTGGCTATCAAAACAATTTTGGATTACCATTTAATTTAATTTAATCAGATTGATTAATAAATAATATCCCAGATATTATTATTATAATATAAATGTTTAATATCAAATTAAAAAATAATTAAGCTACTCGTTTACTGTACAGACCAGAGAGGAATGCCCATCGAGAAAAATAAAAAAATACAATTAATATCTACATTTGAAATGCTGTTAAAAGTTATGACTAAATAATAATTTAGACGACTGTAATTTATTTTCTTATACATATATTAGATATATGGCGTATTTACTGTGTTAAAATATTTGAGTATAAGTATTAGTGTGTAATTATCTGTTTATGACTTTATGCCTGCGCGGCCTACCCGGATGTTTTTAAAAGAGCTCCCTCTGATTGGATTGTCTGGAAGAGATGGGTCATTAGCACTATATGCCCATTGTACAACACACAAAATAAGTGTTTATATTTTTGTTTTAAGTATAGAATATATTCTTTTGTTTTGTCCTAAGATTTCTTTACTTTCGTTTGTGAAGTAGTCAGAGTAAGAAAACCTTCGTCAGTTTTCAAATTCATTCCTTTTTCAAGTCTCTTAGTACCTTTTGAATCTAAACATGAAATCATTGCAACGCAATATGTTATTCTCGATCGTTAAAGCAGATTATCGCTCATATGGTGACCAACCTTTTCTTACTCCGACTGTACAATTAAGTATATTAAAAATTAACAGAAATTTAATAAAATAATTAATTATAAAAGTTCTTTAATATTTTATTTTTATTTTGGCAAAAAAGTCATTTTGAACGCTTTCTGGAATCCTGTTGTAGAACTGTTTACATTGTTCAATAAGGGAGAGTTACTGACTCTATGCAGTCGAGTACAGGAGTAACAAGTTTGTGTTTGTTCCTTGTACCAATACTATGAGTATCACATTTTCTCATAAAGTAATTAATAAATTTTCATATAAATTATATTACAAAATATATATTGAGAAGTAACAGCAAATATCTTGTTTTATGGTATTTAAATTTATACTTAAATGATTCTTAGGTGATACAAATATGGTATGTATACCAGCTATGTTACCCAAAACATAATAATGTACGAAATTATACTACAAAAATAACTGAAATTTACTAGGCGAGCCGTAGTAATACCGTTAAATATAATCAATTTTTTGATCACAAATTTTGCAAAACTCAATCTACTCGCCAAGCCATTAATATGATATAAATATTATATACTATTTGTTTCTAAACAGAAAGAGCAAGTCATTTATGTACATGAGGAATATAAAAGTCTCAAGAATTGATCCTTGTGGGTCCCCGATACCCATTGACAAACCAGGCGACCTTTTTTATTTAATGTCAATTCTATTGTAGATAAGAAGCCAGAAAATCGAACGCACATTCTCTTATTCTGTAGAATTAAAGTTTCCCGACCTGAGTTTCATGTTGAAAGTAATCTGCCCCGTGGTTCGCGGTTCCTTCATACGAAATTTCATTAAAATCGATTCAGTGGTATAGCCGTGAGGTATATAAAGCTACTTTTGTATTTAGAATTAATATAGATTAAATGATTTGTAATAAGTTATTATATTTCGTATTTATCGGCTATCAAAACAATTTTGGATTACAGTTTAATTAAATTTAATCACACTGATTAATGAATATTATCTAAGATAATAAGTTAATTATCTATTTCGTTTATATATAAACGCACACATCATCTTTTTGGGTTATTCCGGAACAAACCATGTCGCTCAAAGCTGGATTATTATTCGTAACGCTCCTCATTGGGAGCTATGGTAAGAGATTTATATTATTTGTAGTTTAATATCATTATTTATATTGTATTAGATTATTTCTTAAACATCAACCCACTTTTTAGCATTCCCAGCTCAAGAGCAGGATATGTCCATCTTCTTCGACCATACGGACCCTCAAGCCCGTATCGTCGGTGGTACTGTCGCTGGCACCACGCCCTACATGGTTGTACTTAGTTCCGGCGTATTGGTCAGAAGCTTGTTATGCGGAGGCTCAGTGATCACCAACAGACACGTCTTGACCGCTGCCCACTGCATCGAAGCAGTGTTCTCCGGTGGAAGTTTGATTAAGTACGAACAGTTACATAATATAAAAATAGATATATAGTTCCAAATTTAACCGTGTTGTGCAGAAAACCCCCACAGAAGGTTTTCTCTTCTACATCTTAACAACTTTTCTTTGTGCTTGTCTGGGTTGGTAAATTCTGCACAACACGGTAATTATATATGTCCTAGATCAGTGTTCATGTCTTATTCTTAAAAAAGAGGCAAATATTTTCCATCATTTTAAGCGATTGAGAATCATTTATGAACATTTTGTTAATATTTGAACTCCTCAAAAAAAGTAAGAAGCGCTTTGCTACTACTATGCATTTTTATGAGAACAACAAAATTGTGCAACGCTTCTCTGACATTTGTGTTTCCTGAGCAGTATAAATTGTCAATTATTTTATGGCAAAAGTTATTGTACAAATTAACCTAAACCCCGTAAATCATTTTGTCTTTACTTTTATCTTGCTCACTCGTACTCGTACTATTTCAAACATAACAAATTTGTAACACAGTTCTCTCCGTGGAACCGTCGGCACCAACCGTTGGAACAGCGGTGGTACTCAGTACAGTTTCTCGAGAAACATCACTCACCCCAACTACGTGCGAAGCACCATCAAGAACGACATTGGAATCCTCGTCACCGCAACAAACATCGCGTTTACAAACACAGTTCAACCTGCAGCTTTGAGCTTTGATTTCGCTGGAGCTGGTGTCCCGACCAGTGTTACTGGATGGGGTAGGACTGTCGTAAGTAACTAATTTAAATAATTGGTACCTATTTTCATCACCTTACGTAATATAATGAAACGTCAAAAATCTGGTAAATCTAATTTTGATTTAATGGTTTTCTGACGTCACGTCACACTAAATCAATTGAACACTGCGCAAGATACCAGTTTTTATCATATCCGTAATATTGCCAAAAATACTCTTATTCCAGGCTGGTGGTTCCATCTCCCAAAACCTACTGCAGCTTTCCGCCTCCGTAATCGATGGTAATCGCTGCATCACCGAAGTAAGGAATCGCGCCCTGGAACTCAACATCAGAAATGTTCCACCAGTCGAACCACACATCGAAATCTGTACCTTCCACTCCACCGGACGTGGAACATGCAACGTAAGTCATTTCACTTATTTGCTTACACATTTGTCTCATATTTTACACCGCTAATTCTTGGATCAATTTTAATTATGAATCAACTAGAGACCTTGTCATATACTCCAAACGATGTTACGACATCATATTAGATATTTCAAAAATTATTAGTTTTTGTTTACTATATTGTCCTTGTATTATAAACAAAAAAACTATCTATTAAAATCTTCTCGAATCGATCTATCCAATAAAAAAAACTGCATCGCAATCCTTTTCGTCATTTTAAAGATCTAAGCATACATAGCCCCTAAGGCAACTTGTTACTCTTTAATAATGTTTTTTTTTCACGTGTTTCCCCAGGGTGACTCTGGCAGTCCGCTGATGCGCTCTGATCGCTCACAGCAAATAGGTGTGGTATCATGGGGTCTGCCCTGTGCGCGTGGAGCTCCAGACATGTTTGTGCGCGTCAGCGCTTTCTCCAGCTGGATCCAGCAGAGCATCAGATAAACTTTTCGAAATTAATGCCTTTACAAATACCTAACAATAAACGAATTCCGTTGACATATCGACTTTTATTAAATTGTTCTCATTTTTCGTAACGATTATTCTTTTATTTCAGACGAACATATTTTTACTGTATAGTAAATTTCAGTATTAACAATAACTTTCACTACTATTGAAGCGTAAGTTAACTTGTCTACCATAATTATTATTATTCCTTGTCGTTTCGTCATAAATGAGAGTCGCGACCACCATGCGTGTGGCTCTCCTGTACACATCGCACCCAATCCAATCAATCCTATTGAGCAATTCGTAGGTAAGCCTGGGCATTGGATCTGGATATCTACCATAAATCATGACTAAATAGGCACTTATATATTTACTCTTCTCGTATCTAGTGAGTGTGACTTAGTCAGTTGAAATTGAAGAAGAAAATAAATGAACTTTGTATGTGGATTGGTATGACATTAAAATTCAACTAGTTAAGAATAGGTCCTGAATGGAAGCTGTGTGTATAGATTGATGAATAAATTATCCAATAAAAATCACTAGCAACTCACTCCGGCTTCGCACGGGTGCTGTTACTAAATATACTTACACACTTCAGTTTTTTGGTCCTTAGACAATACAAACCCCTATATCCCTGTGTTTTAAATCCAAAATATCTTCAAAAATATTAATTTAAGTTACATGCTCTAAAGGGCCATATTTAATCTTTATTAAATGCACAATGTTTTAAGGTACTTAATTGGGTAATTATTAGTGCTGCATTGCTTGAATTCTCTTAAAAATTAAAGGATAAAAAGTGTATTAGGGGTTATCCCTAAGACATAGACGTATACCATCCTAGATTTTTTGAAGACCTCTTAAAGGTGTACAATACTGTAGTACATTATTTTAATTTATCTTGTAGGATAAAGTCAGCGTTTGCAAAGTAAGCGCAAAAACTTGTGTCTATTTATGACATATCGTCGTTCTTTACTATATTAAACAAAAATCACTCTATCTGTTTAAATAAACCGCATCAAAACCCGTTGCGTAATTTTAAAGATCTAAGCATACATAGAGACAGCAGTAAGCGACGTTGTTTATGTAAGCATAATTATTATTATGATTATAATATACTCTACATAAGTGTTTGATCGAAATCTTAATCGATCTATTTTTTAATTAATTTTTCCTTAAGTCTCAGGGTAGTTGAAAACCATGCCGTAATAAGATTTATACTATGTACATAACTAGAAAATCATGATGGTTGTGCACAATTTGGTTTCAATCCAAAGACGGTACCATCAGCGTTGGCGATGGACAATCCCTCTGATTTCCAGCAACGAATAAAATAAACAATAAATATTTTTAATCCTGATAGTCCATTATGATATTAAGCTGTGCTTAATTGTTTTGGAGATTCTTTACACATATTTACATACAAACGCAGATATATAAAGGTATATTAAAAAAAAAAATCGAAGGCAAAGTCGCAACACGGTTTTGTTTGCTTGTATAATATATATCCGTGGTTATAAATACACAATTTAATCACATCAATTAATAATTAATATTATCTTAGATAATTATGTCATTAATCGAGTTTGATTATATATAAGTGCAAGCACTGTTATTTTGTTACTCCGGGTCGAAAACATGTCCCTCAAAGCTGGATTATTATTCGTTACGCTCCTCATCGGGGGTTATGGTAAGATGAATCTGTTTTATTTATGTAATTATTCATAGACAAGCTTTAATTATTTTTAAACCAAAAGACAATCGATATTTCAAATGATTAAATCAATAAAAATATGAAATTCGGAAATTCGGAAATTCGGAACAAATTTAGATACCAGTATAACGAAGGTTTATGAAGTATATTTTAAGCAGGCTTGTCTAGTTACATAACCCGTTATGCATGAATGTTTCGCCAAACGTTAATTTTCGCTATTACCTACTATGTTTTTGTTGTATTCAAATCTAGTGGGATACAACATCGTAGACCCTGGTTGGCACATTACAATATTAGTGCAAGAAGCCCCTTAGAGATCTCTCAGTGCCAATATATACGCGTAGATAAACTTAACAAATCAAATATAAATGTTTTATTCAAAATAAACGCATAAATTCATTTATTGAATGTCAAATTATAAACTGCTACTGGTTGAAATAGAAAATGCCTTGGCTTGAGAAGAACCACAATATAAAGATTTGGTAGCAAGCCATTTGTGAATGTGGTTAGAATAAATTTGAAACTGTCAAAAAAGGACTGAAACTATTTTAGGATTTATTATGTATTGTTTAGATATATCCTGATAATTAATTCTAGCAAGAATTGATAGGTTTACGATCACCATTTAACAGATAAATATCGTACAGATTTAACATATGAATTTAGAACGTGTTGTTAAAATATTATATGGATTTCATAAACACAAAGTTAATATAATATCACCCAGAATGAAGGAAATATCTGATACTCTTCATCGAAAACAATCGGTAAACGTATATTGGTAGATCAATTATTACAAAAATCATAATGAAATATTAATACTTTTGCAGCATTCCCAGCGCCGGAGCAGGATATGTCGATTTTCTTCGACCATACCGATTCATCATCTCGTATAATCGGAGGTACCACCGCTGGACGAGTGCCGTTCATGGTGGCCCTCAGTACAGGAGTGTACGTCAGAAACCTGGTCTGCGGAGGCTCTCTGATCACCAACAGACACGTCATGACTGCTGCTCACTGCATCCAAGCTGTGTTCAATGGAGAACATTTGCTCAAGTAAAAACAATTAATTAATTAATAATTATATAGTCAGTTCATAAGTAACAACTACACAGTGTAAGATTAGATCGGTGTCCAATCTCTTAAAAAGTATTGCATTTTGTTATTTCTTAGTTGAGTTTTCGTGAAGTTAATTTAATCTTTATTTGTTTTAGTCCCCTTAAATGTTGGATTTCGATGATTTTTTTTTTGATATTTTTAATTAAGTCCCTGTAAGGTTCAGATCGGACCTAGTAGGTGCTAGTGCAATCGGGAAGTAAATATAATTCTTATTATCAATGACGTAGTCGATACCGTCAGCTAGTAATTCTCAAATTTACATTATATTTGGAAGTTCAAAAAACAATATTTAAAGTATTAAATTGTCCATAATATTTTATTACGCAGTTCCCTCCGTGCGACTGTCGGCACCAACCGTTGGAACAGCGGTGGTACTCATTACCGTATCGCCAGTAACATCACTCACCCCAACTACGTGCACAACCTCATTAAAAACGACATAGGAATCCTCATCACCGCTGACAACGTAGTGATGTCAACGGCAGTTCAACCTGTTGCTCTGAGCTACGACTTTGTTGGCGCTGGCGTGCCAACCACTGTTACCGGATGGGGAAGAACGATTGTGAGTATATTTAAATAATATTGATTTTCATCACCTCAGCCAAATGTGTCTTAGTCTCATTCTCGTCATCAAAACAAATATATACTTTTTTCAATGATAATTCATTCAAGTACTTTTGAATCGTCATTTTAAATAACTGTATTAAACCCAAAGCTACCGGTTCGGAATATAGATTCTACCGAGAAAAACCGGCAAGGAACTCAATGCTTACCATAGTTTATTCTGATTTTCCAAAAAATATCATTAGATTTACCTATTTGATGTGTTTTTTATTCATAGCTTGCAACTGACATAATAATTGAACTTATTTTTTTTTAACCATTTATAACATAGACACTGTATTTTAATTTGATTGAATGATATGCTATCACCTGTACCATAATGTTGCAAAATACAAATTATTTGTGTATGTGTGAATAGTAAAAGCGTAGAATTATACAGTTACAAATGTATTCTACTCAGGATGTAAATATTTCAGACCGGTGGTTCGATGTCGAGAAACCTGATGCAACTCTCAGCCTCCGTCATCGATGGCAATCGATGCGTGAATGACGTAGCCAATCGCGCCGCGCAGCTCAACATGAGAGTTCCGGATGTCCAGCCGCACATCGAAATTTGTACTTTCGTGGCTTCTGGACGCGGCACGTGCAACGTTAGTATATGACATGACGCATGACATACACTTAGGTTGTGAGAAGAGTCGAGATGGCCCAGTGGTTAGAACGCACGCATCTTAACCGATGATTGCGGGTTCAAACTCAGGCAAGCACCGCTGTTTCATGTGCTTAATTTCTCTTTATAATTCATCTCGTGCTCAGCGGTGAAGGAAAACATCGTGAGGAAACCTGCATGTGACAAATTTCATAGAAATTCTGCCACATGTGTATTCCACCAACCTGCATTGGAACAGCGTGGTGGAATATGTTCCAAACCTTCTCCTCAAAGGGAGAGGAGGCCTTTAGCCCCGCAGTGGGAATTTACAGGCTGTTGTTGTTGTGTTGTTGTTAGGTTGTGATTAAGTAAATCCTTAAAAAGGTTTCCCAAATATCTATAATTTACTTGTATAGTGGCATAATTTGTGCCATATCTTTTTTTCTTTTCAGGGTGATTCCGGCAGTCCCCTGATTCGCTCCGACCGTCAACAGCAGATCGGGGTGGTATCTTGGGGTCTGCCCTGTGCACGTGGTGCTCCAGATATGTTCGTCCGCATTAGTGCCTACCGTTCCTGGATCGAACAGAGCACCAGATAATTACTGACAAATGAGTCTTCAAAACTGCGATACCACTGGAATAAATGTCAATATTAATATTGTCTGTTATTTCCTTTATAATTGGATATGATTTCTGTGTAGTGAATTTGTTAGGCGAAAGCAATGTACAGTCAGAGTAAGAACCTTCGTCAGTTTTCAAATTAATTCCTTTATCAAATCTTAAAGTCTTAGTAACTTTTGAATCTAAACATCGAATCATTGTGACGCAATGTCATTCTTGATCGGTAAAGCAGATTATCGCTCATACTGAGCACACGAAAATAGATCTTAAGGTGACGACTTTCTTACCCTATGCATCCTTTTCCTGTTTAGAGCAATATTTCGCGTCTCTGAGGAGTGTCCTGCCAACCAATCGAGTCATCTGAATGCGGTCTCGAGATCATACTAATCACAGTAAATACTCAAAGATAGGCAAATTTATTGTCTACCTGTTTATATGACATCAACGATACACGGCATATTAACGCGAATCAAAATAAATAAGATTCCTGATGCTTAACTTGTATATATTGTTTCACAATCAATGGAAGATACAATATCACATAAAATAATATGATATATAATAATTAAAATAATCTTAGCCATTTGAAAGATAATTTTAACGATTTACAGATAGTCTCATCATGCATATAACACAATATTTATTAAATATGTATGTAAATTAAACATAATCAATGATTATAGATATAAAAATGATATCTTGAAGCTTATGATCATGAACATTCTATTTTAAATTCGAATTAATTAAGAAGTTGGGAGTATAAACAAATTAAAAAAGATATAACACCTGGCATACAAAATTTCATGTCTCTACTGTTGATAGCTATTGAGTCATCTTCAGGAGGTAAAATGCAAAACCAGATCATGTTTGACAAGTAAGTTTGATTAAGATGTTCAATATAACTTCATAGGATATGAGGCAGTAGTTCCACTGCTTGCAAGATTTGCCCTTGAGAAATTAATATTGCAAGTTTATTTATTGAAATAGTTACATCATCTTATCACTAAACACTCAAAAGTAACAATTGATATAATCATTCGAAGTGACACGTCTTTAAAGGTGTAAACAAGATCGACCTTCAAAAATAACTAACTAATAGTATAAAATCAAATTTCAATGATATAATCATTTATATTAAAACAAAACAAAGATAAAATACAAAAATAAATAAATTAAAAACAAATTGGAATATAATAATAATACATTCAATCGCGTGAGACCTTTGGAACACATAACAAAATTTGTTTTATCTATAAGTATAATAAAATTGGAATGTCTGTTTGTAATACTAGAGTAGCCCCTTTTTCTCAATGCATATGAATACATGGTACATATACCGAAATAAGATTTTTTATAATTTTTGTCGACCTGTCTTTATGCTCCGGCTAATCTCTGGAACGGTTGACCGATTTTGACTGGACTTTCACTGGTAGATAACATATAATATGGAGTAAATTAGGCTACAATAATATATATTTTTCTTATATTCAAAGTCGTGATCAGCTAGCTAGTCAATTATAAAATGAAACACCTCAATATCGCCGTGAGATGGCAGGTCATTGAACGAATACGTGTCTGTTAAGGGTGTTTACCTAAATTTATTTTGGAGGTTATAGTGCAAAAGGAATTTCAATTTCATGTCTAAGAATAATACGAGGAACTGCTGAGTTGATATTCTGGAGCAATTCAGACGAAGACATTAAACCATAATTTAGTTTACATAAGGTGAAGTCATCACTAATTTTACAGCTCATTTCAAGCAACATCATTTAGAAATGAACATCTCGAGATAATACGAGTATTATACTCAGATAGACAGGACATCTTTATAACCTTATAGTTGGTATATTATTATCTAATAAATTTACTTAAGATGGTTTTTGCTTTTATATTATTTGCAGGCGCTGAACCAGTGTGACCAGAATGACCAATTTTGTCTGTAATACATTTCTAGACTACAGGCCCATATCCAAAAAATGATGGATCATATGAACCACCAGGTGTCGTATATAGGACGATATAAGAGCATAAAATAATAAGATTCAGCTCTATGCCGTCACTTGTAAGCTGTCCAACTGAGTGCTGGTGAGAATTCAAAAGCGCAGGTAGAGTGAGTACCTTTTGGGTCATATATTTTTGTATGGCATTTTTACCATCGGTAAATCCTTGAAAAATAATAAGAAAGCGCGCAGTGCCGTAAAAAATGATGCGCCACAAAGTCGGTAAGTTTTTTTGATTTTCTGACAATTTTCAATTCGAACGTCGATGAATACGTTGATTCCGATGACAACTCAGCGGCTGATTCCGATACTGAATAATTTAAATAAAAACCTTATTTTGTATTATCATCTTTAAATATATCAAACAACAACAACAACAGCCTGTAAATTCTCACTGCTGGGCTAAAGGCCTCCTCTCCCTTTGAGGAGAAGGTTTTGGAACATATTCCACCAAGCTGTTCCAATACGGGTTGGTGGAATACAAATGTGGCAGAATTTCTATGACATTTGTCATATGCAGGTTTCCTCACGATGTTTTCCTTCACCGCTGAGCACGAGATGAATTATAAAGACAAATTAAGCACATGAATCAGCGGTGCTTGCCTGGGTTTGAACCCGCAGTCATCGGTTAAGATGCACGCGTTCTAACCACTGGGCCATCTCGACTCTTTTTTAAATATATCGATTTTTTCTAAAAAATAGTTGTTTCATTTATTCACATCATTACAATAAAACAAATCATTTATATATACATGTATAAATAATGTTTGATGTATATTTTAAACCAAAAAGTACACAGAAGTGTTGATACTGGCATTTACAGTTTCAATCCTTGGATATTATATACACACCCTTCCACTTCAGTTATACGTTATAATGATTTTATCATATTATCAATTGTCTCTCAAAACTCTTTAAAAATATGTTAATAATGTACAGTATCAAATGGCCGTGAAGTACATTAAAATGGAAACATCATTTTCATCAGCCTAAAAGATATGGTCTGCATTAAAATGTACCTACGGCATCTTTTTTTCCTAATTTATTTATCTTTATACTATTTAGAACAAGAGGAAAATCTAGAAAATTGCTATATTTTATTAATCTATGAATATTTAAACTCATGCAATAATTTATAAAAATATCATTTTTTGCATTTCTCTATAATTTTTTTTAGAACAATTTCTTTTGAACGGCAATACTGTATAACGATTGTATTATACAATGTCATGTTTAAAAAAAGTTGCCGTACAGAGTCCAATGATTTTACAGCTTCATAAATCAAGTATACCAGGAAATCAAGATAATTATTAATATACATTCAAATGAGCAATATTTTTTTGGCGGCATTATTTTCAATAGTACTTTTGAGTACTCGATAATGTTTTAGAACCGAAGCCCGGTTAAATCACTTTTAATTTAAATCACCCCCCGGACCACGGAAAGAGAGAGGGTTGCAACCCTCGAATTTTTTCCCTTGTCGCATGATTTTTGTACGGCGTTGCGGAATAATGGATTAGAAGCTGTATTGAAACAGAATGAAACTGATGCCGTACAGAATAAAATGGCATTAGCAGCCAGCTTGGACATAGCGAAGGCCTTCGATCGCGTCTGGCACAAAGCGCTTCTTTCGAAGCTTCCTTCCTATGGGCTTCCCGGGAAATTATGCAATTGGATTACCAGCTTTTTGGCAGATCGGAGCATCAAGGTCGTTGTCGACGGTGCATGCTCCGACTTAAAATTCGTCAATGCTGGTGTTCCACAAGACTGCGTTCTATCACCAACTCTGTTTCTTCTGCATATCAATGATTTGTTGCAAATCGGGAACATTCATTGCTATGCAGACGACAGTACCGTTGAAAACGTCGAAGAGAACCGGAACAAACTTGTGTCTGAAATCGAATCTTCGTTAAACGTCAAAAGTCTCGAATTGGGGCCGACTAAATCTAGTCCATTTCAACCCCAAAAAGACGCAAGTTTGCGCGTTAACCGCTAAAAAAACACCATTTGTATCTCCACAATTTGAGAACATTCCGATAGCCGCTACAGGTAGTATCGGAATACTTGTCGTCGATATTTCGAGCCTCGTTCAGTTCCGCGGTCAATTGGAAGGCAAAGCCAAATTGGCTTCAAAAAAGCTGGGTGTGCTCAGCAAGGCGAGACAGTATTTCACGTTGGCCCATCGCCTAAAACTTTACAAGGCGCAAATTCGGCCTCACATGGAGTACTGCTCTCACCTCTGGGCGGGTGCTCCCCAGTACCAGCTCCTTCCATTTGACCGCATTCAACGTAGAGCGGCCCGAGTTATCGACGATCAAGCCCTTTCCGATCTCCTTGATCCTTTGGCTTTGCGTAGAGATGTTGGATCACTCTGCATCTTCTACCGAATTTTTCACGGGGAATGTTCCGAGGAATTGTTCGGATTAATCCCGGCTGCTGAATTTCACCTTCAGACATCTCGCCAAAATTCTAAGTTTCACCCGCACCACCTTGATGTCCGAAAATCCACAACAGCGCGATTTCTCAGACATTTTCTGCCTCGCACAACTACTTTGTGGAACCAGCTTTCGCCGGCGGTTTTTCCGAACCGATACGACATGGGAACCTTCAAGAAAAGAGCGTACTCCTTTCTTAAAGGCCGGCAACGCACCTGCAAGCCCCCTGGTGTTGCAGATGTCCATGGGCGGTGGTAGTCACTTTCCATCAGGTGAGCCTCCTGCTCGTTTGCCACATATGCCATAAAAAAAAATGACCAAATTTACCTTGGAAATTGTCAGAAAATCAAAAAAAAATTACCGACTTTGTGGCGCATCATTTTTTACGGCACTGCGCGCTTTCTTATTATTTTTCATGGATTTACCGATGGTAAAAATGCCATACAAAAATATATGACCCAAAAGGTACTCACTCTACCTGCGCTTTTGAATTCTCACCAGCACTCAGTTGGACAGCTTACAAGTGACGGCATAGAGCTGAATCTTATTATTTTATGCTCTTATATCGTCCTATATACGTCACCTGGTGGTTCATATGATCCATCATTTTTTGGATATGGGCCTGTAGTTTATTCTGCTTGAATGGAAAGCGTCGAAATTTACAATAATTCGCTTAAGATTAGTATAGTCATCTAGTGATTTCCAAGTCTAGTGGTTCAAGATACATATTGTAATATCGTCCTGACCGTTTTTGGCCATGGCAATTAATAACATGAAAATTAAACCTCAGCAGGATACATTATAGTTTACATGCATGTTTGAAAAGGAGTGGGCTTGGAACATATTCCACCATGCTGTTTCAATGCGGGTTGATGGATTCCAAATGTGGCAGAATTTCGATGAAATTAGACACAAGCAGGTTTCCTCACGATGTTTTCCTTCGCCGCCGAACACGAGATAAATTATAAACACAAAAATAAGCACCTATATATAGTGGTGCTTGCCTGAGCTTGAACCCGAAATTTTCGGTTAAGATACACGCGTTCTAACTACTGGGCCATCTCAGCTAATATTGATGGCTTTTCAATCGATAACCCAAATACTTTTTGTCACCTTTATCTGGAATATGATCCAGTAACCTCGGATTATGCGACCTTCCTTGTTAGTAGTAGTAGGATTTTATTATTTGTGGTAGGGCTTGGCAAGCCCGTCTAAATAGCAACCTCATTCATCAAAGCAGAAACATTTAACATTGTTTTATTCCAGTTTCAAAATTGTAAATACAGTTACAAGGGGTAATATCCCAATGTTTGCGACGCGTCGGTGATGTAAGGAATGGTTAATATTTCTTACAGCTCCAATGTCTGCAGTTGGTGGTAAAAATAAACTAAACGAAATATAGGGTATGAAATCTTTCAATCGAATCCTATCGTTTGAAATTATACATTTAATCTAAGCTCAGTACGATGTCAAGAATAAACTTAAATAATGTTATGGACAACCAAACAAAATCTTTGGAATTTTGGATTTGGATCATAGCTGCGTCTTATCTTGAACTTATCAGGCAAGGATTGGGTCACTGGTGGAATAATATGCCTAAGACTGTCTAAGGCTAATTCTGCACTAAAATATGATTAATCACTTAAATGACATCCTGTCTGAATTCGAGCTCGGTACTTTTATAAAAAAAACATCGTTCTCTTTGATAAATAGATGTTATCTCAGATAATTAACTTTTTATCAATTTTCAAATTTTATAAGAGGACGCATTTTTTTTGGATTCCTCACTTCGGACCGAAACATGTCGCTCAAAGCCGGATTTTTGTTGATAGCCCTCTTTATTGGGAGCCATGGTGAGACATTTTATTTTATTTTTTTATATAATATTACATTTAATCAAAGATTACGAACCAAGTGACCCTTTAATATATATTTTGAATGCTGCCTATAGAAAGATGAAAAAATGGGACATAACTATGTTTTTCTGACCGTATTTGCCTATGAAACCAATATCATCAGAAGCATAGTATACAATCATGGGCATGGATGGGTGCAATCTCTAATTCCTAGTTAATCTAATGGGACACAAATTCAACGATGAACAAATGAGAGAAGATGGAAAAGAGATTAGAAAAAAAATGGCTATATGCTTTGAGACCCTTTTTTTCGCGTTGGAAAAACGTACTTCCCCACGTGATTGGAAGTGGGGGTATGTAAGACTCCCCGGCCTGGACGCTGAGTGTGCCAAGGTATATCGGAATACCCACTAAAAAACCAGCGGTACCCTCTCCGTCTTTTCGGTGGGCGCCACGGAAATGCATGCTTTTGTGTAAATCGAGAATCAAGGAAGCATGAAAGAAAAACAATTCGCAATGACATATGTTGAAAAAATTTCTTCTGCACAAAACAAGTGTCAGCAGGCAAAACCTGCAGTGGAACATTCGGGCACTGTTTCAATATTATACTGTGTAAAAATCTACTCAATATTCTAATTCAAATTACAAATCTTATTTGAACACAATAATGGTGTTTGGCTAATGCAAATTAGAACTGAATTTATCAATTATAAAAATTACTCATTCGGTACTTAGTTGGTTAGGTTTTTGTTCTAACACTGCATGATATCTCAATGTAAAACAATGGAGGTAGGCTGTAAGAAAAATATGAACTATGGATCCGTATACATTTGTAGAAAACACATAGATCTTCGCTATTTCTTAATCATCGTTATCAATAATAACAATAATGTTAATTCCTTTTTTAGCATTCCCAGCTCAAGAGCAGGATATGTCCATCTTCTTCGATCATACGGACCCTTCAGCCCGTATTGTCGGAGGTTCCACCGCTGGACGCGTACCTTACATGGTGGCTTTGACTTCCGGTGTAACGGCCCGAGCCTTCATCTGTGGAGGCTCTCTAGTCACGAACAGACACGTCTTGACCGCAGCCCACTGCATCCAAGCGGTTTTCTCCGGTGGAAATTTACTCGCGTATGTATGATACTTTAAATTGAAATAAAAATTAAAAACGTAGTAATTTATTTTTATTGTCAAATAAATTATTACTTCAGTCAGGTTTATATTTCTGACCGTGATTTAATTTGTCACATATTTAAATGAAACTATTTTTTATGGAATTTTTCATCAAGCTTTAAGTCCAATTTTCGTTAACTTTCTAAATTAGACAAAAAAGGTGATTATCAACTGCGAATAATAATTTAAATTATTTAAAAAAATAATGATACAATTTTATAATAAAATAAGTAATTATATAAATATATTATCTCATTTCTAATATTTTGAACACGCAGGTCTCTCCGTGGAACCGTTGGCACCAACCGCTGGAACACCGGTGGAACACACTACCAGTTTGCCCGCAACATCACTCACCCCAACTATGTGCACAGTATAATCAAGAATGACATCGGTATACTGATCACCAGAACCAACGTGGCACTGTCGAGCACAGTAGCTCGAGTAAATCTCAACTACGACTTCATCGGTGCTGGCGTGCGAACCCTTGTGCACGGATGGGGAAGAACTTCAGTAAGTAACATTACATTACATGAGAGAAGAAAACAAAAATAACCTTTTTTGCTAATTATTAACATTGAAGCATTCACTATACACAAATAAAAATTAAATCATCATGTCAGCTAAGGTACGCCCACTGCTGGACATGGCCTTCCCTAAAGATCGCCACAACGACCGGTCTTGTGCAGCCCTAATATAGTTATTGTATCGTTGACACCATGAACGCTTGGAATGACGCCAAGAATGCTAAGAGCATTTCCCCGTTTAATCGCAATTTCGACCTTCTGGACCAAAAAATTAACCAGCCTTCCTTTTAGCATTGGAGTCGAGCTATTATAATTTTAATAGCTTAGCTTCACGTGTAATATAATTCTATAAAATGTCGATTCAAAATGCTTCTAAAAGTTTACTTGACCAAAGTATATTTTGGATTGATTTCATTTTAAATTGGTTAAAAATAGCGCAATTTGATATTGTTCAGATTATTGTCAGATTTGTGTTCATGTTTTAAAAGAACGTATTTGTTTTAGGCCGGAGGATCCCTTTCACAAGTCCTCCTGCAACTTACCGCCACCGTAATCGATGGTAACCGCTGCGTCACCGATGTAAGGAATCGCGCCGCTCAGCTCAACATCAGAGCTCCCGCTGTCCAGCCACACATCGAACTCTGTACCTTCAACGCCAACGGACGTGGAACTTGCAACGTGAGTAATAATTCAACTCTTTTAATATATATGTCACCGTGACATTGTAAATACCGTTAGATTATAATCTATCTCGCACAATTGTAAACTGTCGAAAGAATGTGAACGTTCATTGTAATTACAATAAAACACACACAATTATATATTTAATAATAGTTAATCAACTGAAATTTTTCTTCAATAGATTACAATCTAACAAAAAAAAATTCTTTAAATTATAAGGTAGGTTATGGTTCATATATTTTGTCATTTTGTATTCTCGCGAGATAGATTAGAATCTAACCATATTCATACAAATATATTTTGGTAAAATAATTGTAATTAATAACCAGATGAATATTTGTATGTAATAACGTCTATTATGAACTTTGCTTGTTCTAGCAGAGATTTCAGTGCGTCAGTTTATCCACACCATTTGATTACGTGTTCGTCATGATAATTATGATTTATTTCCCCAGGGTGACTCTGGCAGTCCGCTGATGCGCGCTGATCGCTCACAGCAAATCGGAGTGGTTTCTTGGGGACTGCCGTGCGCGCGCGGCGCTCCAGACATGTTTGTGCGCATTAGCGCCTACCGCAACTGGATCCAACAGAACACCCGTTAAAATATATTGACTTCTGTAACAGCCCTATTAAATATGATTCAACATTATTTGTTTATTTTTTACGCTCTTTTTCTCCTTATGGAATTGGTGTACCAAAGTTACTTTTATTTTCATTCTAGTTGAAAGAATTTGGGTACTTATAATTTCAAAATTCTTTATAATATATAATTTGTTTCATTGTATTTTGACCTTTGGGGCTAGCCTAACAACATTTGTGTACGACACCGCCGGTAAAATAAAAAATTAAAATAATAATATAATGTACCTTGCTGCGGAGACTCGTGACGGTGGCCTTTAAAAGGTCCAATGGATTAAATATAATTTATAATAATTGAATATTACAACAATAAATAATAAAACAGTACTTCGAACCATAAAATTAATTCATTGACTTCCTTCGTTTAGTCATAGTATCGAGTTCGTATAGGTGATGCGTTGTATTAAGAGATATATTTCTTAACAATTTCATCTAAGAGTACTCTTCATACGATTTATAATTCTTTCAAACAGACCATGACACAACATAGACACCACAAAATATAGACCAAGATAAAGCATGTAGGTAACTCATTAAAATTGTCTCTGTTTTTTCATCCCATCGAATAGAGAGTGTCAGAGCATGTAAGAATGTTAAATTTTAAACTGTCAATTCAGTACATTCGCAAGAGGGAATGCTATTCGTGGTGGCCAGTGGCGGCATAAGGCGTGGGCGGTGCAAAGGGCCTCGCGCTCGAAATTTGTGCGGGCAGAGTACTGTAAAAAAAACAAGGTCCTCGCAAACTGTATCTTGCCCACATTAAGATTCGATCTTGCGCCGCCACTGATGGTGGCTCATTAATATAAATACTATATCGTTATATAGTGCTACTATATCAGAATTATATCGTTTGTAAATCTTGAAAAGATATTTTGATTCTCAATCTGAAGGCCTATCAAACCATCCTGCGTGGAATTTCTACAGTACATTATAGTTTGCGTGTACCGTCCTCCATCGGGAGATTTTTTCTTATTTGAGTTGTTTATATTGCAGATAACGAATCTGTCTTTACTTTACATAAGAAAGTAATCCGGTCTATTTATAATCTAGGAGCTAGAGACTCTCTTCGGGATGTTTTTAACAAAGTAGGAATACTCAGTGTTGCGTCAAAATATATTTACTACATTAATTTGTATATTCTTATTAACATTGATCACTTTGATAAAATCTGCGATAATTATTATATGTGCACAAGAAGTAAGGATAAGCTTATAACGCTAATTTTCCGACTCCGTAAAATTCATAAATTATTCAAAGGGACCTTCCCTTATCCTTTTCTGTACTCAAATATTGCAGAGTTTTTTAACTTTGCTGTTTCATACGTTCAAAATATTTGTAAAAAATACTTAGGTAAATAATGCATATTCTTCAATACAGATGATAAAAAAGCGTGGAGTTAATACTTGTTGACTTCCAGGCAGGAAATATTACATAAATATATACCTCATTGTATTTATCTAACATGACTTTGTATTTTTAAATGTTGATAAAGAGTAACTACTGAGTTTCTTGTCGGTACTTCTCGCTAAAATCTACATTCCGAACCGATGGTAGCTTTAATTAATATAATGAATAATATATAATAAAATGTTAAATGATGTTTCAAATGTGCTTATTAACCTATTTTAATAAAGTATATTTTGATTTGATTTGATTTTGATATCAGTATCTCCAAGATTAGATAAATTAAGCTTATTTTATTCTCTTAATCCTCTATCTGTTAATGTCTTCTGGTATTTCCAAGTCCCAAAAAAAACCATCCCTTCCCAAAATCAGAAAAACGACAGAAAAAATTTAACATCCTAAATTTTTTTTATTGATTTTAAAAGAAGCGTTGTTTGAGTTTTGTATTTTTCCTTTATTTACTTATGTTTATATTTTGTTAGAATTAAGTAGGTATAAGATTAAGCCAGATTACGCACTGGAATCATTCAAACTGGTTACAAAAAAATATTTAATCAAAACATTGATTATTGTAAGATATGATATCATTATAAATCACTTGCTTAACAATCGTAAGTAGACGCTTATTTTTAATAACACATGCTACAAATACGTATATAAAAAATCTATATAAAATGTTTTGTACAAAATTATATTTATCATTTCAGTTTAAGTACAGTGTGTAAATGGGACCAGATGAAATCATCATCATCATCATCAGCGTACTGCTGTCCACTGCTGAACATAGGCCTCCACCAGAGCGAGTAACGTGGCGACGTTGCGCGGTCCTGTGCATCCCTCATCCAGCTTTTACCGGCGATGCTGCGAGGTGTTGAAAAATTCAGTTGAAATGCTAGTCCCTAAATAAATCAATAAAAAAAACTTACAAATCTTTTTATTGTAACTATAACTGTCATAGACAAAAGCCTTTAAAAAAGACATTTCGTAGCTGAAAAAGTCTACATAGTCTCGTGAAGCCGCTGCGCGTACCGGAAATGTGGCTGGAATCCAATTTTACATACTATCATATGAAGGTTCCATGCCGTGATAACTTTTAATTGAAACAACACTTAGCTAAAAATGTAATTACCTTTATTTTAAAACTTATAAATGGTGTATGTTTTGTAAGTTGTCCTTATAAATAAATAAATAAATAAATAAGGTTATGATGAGATTCCGATCTAACTTCGACTGAACCGCAAGTCGCAACTTGATTATACTTTTTTAGTGTATAGTTTGGCGGACGAGCATATGAGCCACCTGATGGTAAGTGCTCACCATCACAGATAGACAATAAAGATGTGAGAATTATTAACTATTCCTTACATCGTCAATATGCCACCGACCTTGGGAACTAAGATGTTATGTCCCTTGTGCCTGTAGTTACACTGGCTTATACGTTTCAATTGCGATAAAGTGACAACGTGTCAATGGAGTTGTCCTGGAATGATAAAGCCTCTTCTTCCCTAGGTCTCCAGAGACTGTTTACAGATAAAGAGATTTACCCCTTACTCCTAAAAAGGGATACAATTTACCGCACAATGCCACTCCTGAGCTGTAAGTCTGCAGAGGTAGAGAAACACCAGGAAGAATTTACAACAATCGAAGTTTTTTATTGATTCCGTAAACTATGCATATCTCAATATACAATCCTATATACATATATATACTAGTGGTTGCCCGTGGCTTCGTTCAAGATTTAGAAGGTTGTTTGGTTCATGTGTTAAGCAAAAATGTACCCTATGTCCTTCCTTGGACTTCAAGTTTGCTTCACACCTAATTTTATCTAATTTACTGCATTAGTTTGGTCGGGAAAGAACGATAGACAGACAGACAGACAGACAGTTACTATCACATTTATAATATTAGTATAGAAGTATATATGTTGTGTAGCATCAAATTGAAGTTTCACCATTATTGAATTACCAAGCGAAATTCAACATTCATTCAACATCAATCAAAACAGATAAAAAAATATCAGTCATCAATCATTGATTTATGTGAATTAAATACCTTTCTTATCTATTTATAAATGGTTGTGTATAAAAAAATATAATTAAGATATTATTCATTTATTATTTATTGTTTGTATTTCCTGTTTTGATCAACAATACCATATTGGTAACAAAAATGGTATTAAGGATCGAAGATTCCTGCTTAATAAATAAAATATACTAGTAGTCGCCCGCAGCTTCTCCATTTCTTCTTCTCCTTTCTTGTAGTTCAAGTTTGCTTCATACCAAATTTCATCAAATTCGGTTCAGTGGTTTAGTCGTGAAAGAGCAATAGACAAACGGATAGACAGAGTTACTTTAACATTTACAATATTAATATAGATTAAATAATCTTTGCATAAAGACATATATTGGCTATTTCAGGAGAAGCGATAAAATAACATATTTTTAAATAGAATGGTACAATTTCAATAACCTAAATTATTGCAGAATTATCATTAAAAACGTCACAATTTAAATATTCTCCTACTTACCACTATTCTACCCCATCCGGCTACTAGCGAAGTGAGGTCACCAATAACATAATCGTAGTTCAAGGTCACCGGCTGTATCCTGTCGTTTGAGGGCATGATATCGCCAGTGACCAAAATGCCAATATCGTTCTTGACAATCAACGAGTTCCAGTTCTCGTGAGTAATGTTTCTGACCACGCTAAAAGACCTACCACCAGTACTTCATCGATTTGTACCAACAGCGATTGGCTAAGAACTGTAAGTTAAAATGAATAAATTATAAAAACAAGGAATATTTTTACTTGTATTTTCTTGCTGGTGGGCCTTTTTGTGAACTTGTCTGAGTAGGTACCACAATTAGATTCCTATATATTTCCTATATATTATTTTCCTATATATAAGATATTTTTGTATCTTCCTAGATTTTCAAGTAAGAAAAAGTAGTCTATGCTCTTCCTTCGAGTGGCTTCGCCATATTTCATCAAATTCCGTTCAGTGGTAGGGCTTTGTGTAAGCCCGTCTGGGTAGGTACCACCCACTCATCAGTTATTCTACCGCCAAATAACAGTACTCAGTATTGTTGTGTTCCGGTCTGAAGGGTGAGTGAGCCAGTGTAACTACAGGCACAATGGACATAACATCTTAGTTCCCAAGGTTGGTGGCACATTGACTATGTAAGGAGTAGTTAATATTTCTTCCAACGTCATTGTCTATGGGCGATGGTGACCACTTACCATCAGGTGGCCCATATGCTCGTCCGCCAACCTATACCATAAAAAAAAAAAAAAGTAGTTTCATCGTGAAATCGAAACAGCATTTGTAATATTAATAAAGACTTACGATAAGGGTCATAGCACTAGCCATATAGTTTTTTATCTGATTCTAATATTAGTATTTTACTTAAAAGACAATTTAAGTAGCATTAATGAAGAACATTTGTGGGCCGTTGAGGATTCATTGACACATTGATAACATTTCGATAGCTAGTCCACACAACTAAGTTATCTATGTGTACAAATGTATTTGCGTAAGTACTGAAATGATCTTTCCGATAAGATTTCACAACTAATTACGTAGAGATACGAAACATCCGCTCATAACTTTTCAATACCATTTTATTGATAATCAAGCAAGTCATTAAATATTATAAAACAAAGTCCCCCGGCCGCGTCTGTCTGTCTGTATGTTCGTGATACAAAATGTGCTGAACGGATTCATAAGGAAGGTTTTTGAGATACATAATTTATTATGGTTTTTGTATAAATTAATTCAAATAGAACGATGGACAAATGTCAAAATGTGTGAAATGTCAAAAGGGAATAAATGAAATAGGGTATAATCTCAAAAGCATTCTTATCATTAAAAATATTCAGAATTACAAAGACTTTAGATGATAATTATAATCATCGTCGATAAGTTACAATAGTCGATTATGTTTGAATATTTTAGGAACTATTAAGTATAAATAGGAGATGTTATAAAGCTCCGTAACCGTAGTCAAAATCATCGGATATCTGAACTAAAAATGAATCCGAAAGTATGTGAAATCAATTCCGTACTTTAAATATTGTTTATTTTAAATTTGTGGTGGCATAACGATAGCTACCTAAAGAGAGTAGCTGTGTGTTTGTAACAGTTACCAAATAATAAACTGCAAATTAAGACAAATTGTTACCTTGTAAATCTATCTTTGTATCTATTAAGCTATCTAAACAATCGAATATCTGTTACTGAAACTATCCGAAATAATCGGATAAGCCGACATAATTTTATATCCGTAATTGATTCTGAAGCCGGTATAATATTTTATCCATATACATTTATGTAGCGTACATAGCGTTATATACAATTTTAAAAATATCATAATGCTGTAATTACAAAAAACTTTATACTCTTAGAAATAACCGAAGTTTAGAGTCCCAATAGAATAACATAGAAAACGCCTTTTCACTTACAGCTAAATGACCCAGCCAAAAATTATCGGATTACTGAAATCAATGTTTATTTATCTATTGCACGTAGTAATCAACTTAAAATAATGCGACCGATAAAATATTACAAAATTGTCTTGCTAAATGGTGTTGTTTTTCTTTTTAGAGATACGCAAATTTAAAATATGTAGCTGTAGCTATTTTCTCTCTTATTCCTTAATTTGTATTCCTAAGGAAGGAATTTTTACTTTTTATTAATTTGGTACCACTAATTCTATTTAAAAAAATCAGGTCACCGTAAGTGAACCTATCAAATAGTATACAAAGAGAATGAAAATAGCATATTCAAAATCGGGACAAAATTGGTAAAGTAAAGATTAATATGCAACATGCATAAAAATAAGGCGCGAATCTTTGAATAATTTTGGGCATCGAATTGATAATTTTCAGTAAAGGTGGTGGGGGCGTGTTTAATAATTGAATGGCCGTTGGAGACGAGTTCTGATGTAGAGACCATGGATCGGAAAACGCAGCGTTGGGTCTCCTCCAGTCAGTTCTAACGATATCTAAAGAAGGCAAGACCTGATTGTATGCGGAAGGCAAAGGACCGGGATAAACTGACTAGCCACATTTTAATAGACAAATTCCTATTATAAAGAACAATCACTGTCTGAGTCCGACTCACGCTTGATATGTTTAAGAATATAAATAACAAATAACCGCTTTCAACACTCGATTATCGTTTAAATAGTTACGTTAAAAGTTAACGAAAATGTACTTGAAATATTTGATCTTTTTAGTTTATATCGTTGGTAGCAAGGGTGAGTAGATTTTCATTTCCATATTAACTAACCAAAATACTAAGAAGTCGACTAAATTTATCAGTTCGATTGGATAATTTATTTGAAATGGAGAATAAAGCGCCAATTAGTGAATGGCACACATTAATTGACCAAAATTTCGGGAAGTCGTCAAAATTTATCAGTTCGGCTGGATAATTTATTGGAAATGGAATGTTATTTGGAAAAAAATCGCCAATTAATGAATAGTGCCATTTGTTTTTGAAGATTTACATTTACAATTTTTAGAACAGCTTCTTAGGCATAAACATCAAATACATTTGTAACTGGCAGGAATTGTTAATATTTAAATACTGAGAATATCATAATAATATACACACATAAACATTGTCTAGGGATATTTTGAATTTACTCAATTATTTCAAAATTTATTAAAGATAACATGTAACATGTTTATATTTTTATAAAGCCCATTTATCTGACTATACTCCAGAATAAAAAATATTATTATTTATATATATAATAATATTATTTTGCGTAAAAATTTTATCCTAAAGAAAAATCGTAAAATAATGGTAAAACTACCAATTAATGTTTGTCTCAAGAAAATGTGAAAAATGTAGAAAAGTTATTGTTTTTAACAGTCATATGAAAAATCAGTAGTCTGTAAAACTATCCAGGACATTTATAACGTCCTGCAACAATTTTTCATACTTTGGATTAAGTTATCCAAGTCTTGCTGCGGTATATTGTCCCAGGTCCGACTAAGATGCAAAAAAGTGGCTCATCCGTCGCAATATTTGCAGGAAAATTCCTCGAATCCCTTCTTTGGAGTATGGCCCACGCGTGCTCTATGGGATTTAGGTCAGGTGATTGAGTGGGACAGCCTAAGACCTATACGTCTTGTTCCTACAACCATCTCGTCACCACTCCCGCTGTGTGCGGACGGGTGCTGTCGTGCATGAGCGTGAATTCTTGGGCCATTTTTAGTCTATGGGGCTAAATTATTGGCACAAGCATCTCGTTACGACATTTTTTGGCCGCCATGGTGTTTCTGATCCAAACGAGGTCTGTTCTTCCACCAAGATAAATTCTCGCCCAAACCATAATTATGCCGCCGTGGTATGAATGGACTTTCTGAAGATGTTGCAGACGGCTATCATGACCAGGGAATCGCCAAACACGTACTCTACGTGTATCGGGATGGAAACCGAACCGGGACTCATCGGTAAACAGCACTACAGACCACTGGTTATCATCCGAGAGCAAATTTACACGAACCCACTCTAGTAGTCGTCCACGATTTCCTCGGCGTAGTGCTGGAGTACGAAATGGCCTGCGAGCATGAAGGTTAGCTTCATGCAGCCTTCTCCTTACAGTTTGGTCACTCACAAGCAACTGGTCCTCTGGCTGGAGCCTCTGAACCAATTGAAGTGCCGTAGCATTTGGTTCTCTTTTCGCGGCAACTTGCAAATATCGGTCTTGTTGTTAATCGGTTATGCGCTTCCCACCTGGATATCTTTCAGTCACTTCACCAGTAGCACGGTAGCGTGACCATAACCTAGATATGACGTTTTATCTTGTTCCAATCTCCTCAGCAATTCTCTGTTGAGTAGCCCCAGCTTGGAGCATGCCTCCTGCCCTTAGCATCTCTTCTCTCGTTAAATGGCACCGCTGCATGATGTAAACAATAGGTTTAACTCGAAATTAATCGATAACTTGTTATAAAACTTAAATTTGACACAAAAAAATATCTTAATATGACGGTAGGTAAACGTAACCTTCGGCCATCGCTACCATTATGTCGCGTAAAATTTTTTTTTTATTTATTTTTTTCAAATTCAAATTTAGAATCGTCCAAGAAGGTTTACAAAATAGTCTTTCATCAAAAGATTTAAAAACCGGATATGGTTTTTGGGTTTAAGAATTTTATACAAAATATCCCTAGACGGTGTTGATGTGTATATATCAGTAGTGTTCACTATGCAAGGTAAAAAATTTAATGCTAATGAAAAGTATTATAATTTTCAGCTGCTTCATCTCAATATTTGCAACTGGATGAAAGCAATCGAGTCGTTGGCGGATTAGTGGCGTCTGAGGGAAGTATTCCCTATATGGTGGCCTTGAGAACTGGCATCTTTATCAGATTTTTCATATGTGGGGGATCAATCATCACCACAAGGCATGTGCTCACAGCTGCTCACTGTATCGACTCTGTTTATAGAAGAGGTAGTCTTTCCATGTAAGTAGTTTTTATATTTACCTAGTAGTCGCCCGCGGCTTAGCTTGCGTTTTAGGGTGATGGTTGTCATGTGTTAGGCAAAAAAGTAGCCTTTTTCTTTCTTCGAGTTCAAGTTTGCTTTGTACAAAATTTCATCAAAATCGGTTCAGTGGGTGGGTCGTGAAAGAGCGACAGACAGACAGACAGAGTAATTTTAAACGAATCTTCTATCTATAAAAAAAATCTTTTTCTTACTTTAAAATATTTGGATAAATATTTGTTACTTATATTGCAGACTTAAAAAAGTAAATAGATTAGATCCTAAATATTTGTTTTTGGAATGTAGTACATTTGGAAACTACATAACGTAAAACAAAATACTATCCTTTACGTTAAATCCTAAATCGATTTTTTGGCAAAATAGTAAATTGTTTTTGAAATACTAAGACTACTGACACGACATAAAACAGGATTTTTTGTTATGTTCTTTTTTATTTAATCATTCATTAGTAAATCCCGGACAGCGAAAAATTACATTGAACTTTACCGTTATTTCTTATATATGTGGAATACTAAACTCAAAAAAAACTTTTAAATTGTATTCGTTTGAACTTACAGTTCCTTGCGAGTTGCTGTTGGTACAAATCGATGGAATATTGGTGGTAGATCTTTCAGCGTGGTCAGGAACATTACTCACGAGAACTGGAACTCGTTGACTGTCAAGAACGATATTGGCATCTTGGTCACTGGCGATATCATGCCTTTAAACGACAGGATACAGCCGGTGACCTTGAACTACGATTATGTTATTGGTGACGTCACTTCGCTAGTAGCCGGATGGGGTAGAACAGTTGTAAGTAGAAGAATATTTAAAATAAAACGTTTTTAACAATATGTTATGCACTCATTTACCTTTACACAACTAGAATGAGATTATTGGGTCCAGTACTTTTAAAATATTATAAAATTGAAAATGAAATATACATATATCTTTAATCTATTGGATATCAGATATTTATTGATTGATCTCTAATCGGGTTCCGTATTTCTCTTGTCATCATCATTTCATATGAACAGACTAATAATAAAAAGTACTAATAACAATAATCAAAAGTATTTTTGCAGGTAGGTGGTCCTCTGTCTAATCGTTTGTTGGTGCTGTTCGTTACTGCAGTTGAAGGAGATGAGTGCTCGAAGGCTATGAACTACGATATAAGTGTCGCGGAACAATTTGCCAAGTATGATACGGAATTAGAGCTGTGTGCTTTCAGTACTCGTGGACAAGGCGTCTGCAATGTAAGAGTATTTAAAGTAATATCTTAAGTTCCATGCAAGCAAATGTTGTAAATATGTAAAAACATTTTAGGAAATAGCTTTACAGCTATATGAGGTTATGGAACTTTGTTAAACTCCTTTGAATAGGAACGAAATATACGGATCCGTTATAAATTGAGGGAGATTTCGCACTGCTGGGCTAAGGCCTCCTCACCTTTTTGAGGAGATGGTTTGGAATACATTCCACCACGCTTTTCCAATGCGGGTTAGTGGAATACACATATGCGAGAATTTCTATGAAATTATACACATGCATGTTTCCTCACGATTTTTTCACGAGCACGAGATGAATAAACAAAAATTAAGCACATGAATATTTACTGGTGCTTGCCTGTTGCAATCCGATGCACGATTGAAGGACTGGTGCCTGGGATTGAACACGAGTTTAGTAGGAAAGGTATACGAGAAAGGAAATACGTAGTGATGTAAGATCTGTTTACAGGGAGACTCCGGCAGTGCTCTCGTTCGAAAGGACAGCAACGAACAGATCGGAATTGTGTCTTGGGGCTACGCGTGTGCCCGAGGAGTTCCCGATGTATATGTGAGGCTTAGCGCATACAAAGAGTGGATTGAGAACGCATTATCAGTACCGTCGTGATCCATATTAATGGAGATTCAAAAACCTCGAAGGCTGTGTCTTGCGGGATCTCCCTGATGATGTTGATTTCCCAATGTTTCCAGACAAATATTTCAGATCGCCTGCAGACTTATAGCACCCGGTGTGCTTTAGGCGGTTGTGTACTATTTCGTAAATATTACATATCCATGTAGGTATCATTTGGCAAATACCATAATATTGTTAAGTAGATTTGAATGTTGCTTCGAATCTGATTAGCGAATAAATTGAATATAAATGACATTAAATCTCATGTAATTAATACAGCTGTCGTTGATATATTTCCGATCGCTACCGAACATGAAATGAAGTAAAAACAACAAATATTCACGTGAAAACTCTACTTTGAATTTGAACCTGTAATAGAGTTCTACTTTTCTTTTACATTTGGCGATCTTTGATCTAATGTCGTTTGTTAATTTGTAATAAATTGTTAATTTATATTGTTTTTTTTGTTGCTTCCCCTACCCTTTTCTAGACTATGAATTTTAATACACTTTAAGTTTGTATCTGTAGGCTCAAGGGACGTCAAATCTTAGTTCCCAAGTTTGGCTGCGTATTCACGATATTAAGATTGGTAAATATTTCTTGCATCGTAAATTTAATAGGTAGTAATAAAGGCTAGCAAATTATAGTCTTTACATGCGATCTAGAGACCACCTTTCAGACTGGCCAAGTCTGAAGTTAAAGTTAAAAAAAAATCGGAAATAAAATATTTGTTGAAAACTGGTCCTTTAATTTTTTGGTCGCGTTGATTACATTTTTGTTAGCACACACATAAGCACTATGATTTATCTCGTGAAGGTGGCCAACTCTCTTTAAGATAAATGCCGTAGACGAATTGGCCTAGTGGCATCCTCATCACCATATCTTTCACTAGCATAAGGAAACAAAAGTCAGCATTACTTAGAACAGAAAACATAAAAGCATTTTTATTTTAACGAATATAAGTAAGTTAACAATATTTGAGTTGATTTCATGATTAATCCGTTTTCAAAGATATTTCGCCAGATAGTGGATATAGGCACTTATCCTAGTGTATACGTCTGGAATTCCCTGTGCGCATGCGAGTCCCCACGAAACAATGCCCACTTGCTTAGCGTCGTGTAACGTCACTAGGGCGCTGCCGGAATCACCCTGCAAACAATACCAGGTTCAAGGTGTTACCAAAATATAAGAAACAAGTATTTTTCATTTGACTTTTCCTGATAAGAAATTCTGAGCCCATACTTATATAACATAATCAGTTTTGGTCTTGGCTGTAATGTTGGCGAACACATTTATGGAAAAAGTTAATAATGCCAATAGCAAACTAGATAATTCTGATAACTCGTCTTGACTAGATTCAATTAAGATTGGCTCTAGTCTAAATGGAATTGTCACTATAAATATTATTGTTTAGCCCCTCTTCTCAACTTACACCTAACTACTGTAACCAAATTTTAAAATCAATAATTGCGTGACCACTTTTATGAATTACTGTGTTAATAAAAAATATATAAATGAAATTGAAGATTTTAATTTTATGCGTAAAGTCGTGTTCAAATTTAAATCTTTAACTAATTGTTTAATTTAATTATACAGATCACCTTTTGCAAACAAAGCAAAGTCGGATAGACCCGCTTATAATAGAAATAGAAAGAGTAGGACAACTCACATTACACATGCCATGTCCAACCGAGTGGAGTGTACATATCTCAATGTCGGGTTGAATCGGTGGTGTCGAACCCACGACTTGCTTCCAAGCCTCAATACATTGTTTACCAGAGATTGTGTTCACTTGTAACATTTTCAGGTGATAAGGGATTTCACCCCAGACCTTAAAATAAAAGTTATGTATCAGTGGCGATATAAGTCGTATGAGTATTTTTGGCAAAATAAGAACCTATTATTTCTACCGTTTGTATGAATTTGTCCTTACACGGTCAACTAGCGTTAAATCTATCTATGTGGTAGTTTTCACTAGTAAAAAAAAAATTATACTCACATCAACACGGCCCCACCCCAAGACACGGCTCTTTTCCCCACCATCAGTCCACGCGAAACTCAGAGCTATGGGACCGACGCGCTCGCTATATACGATCTCCTTCGTAGTTCTAAGGACGCCAATGTCATTTTTCAGGGTACCCCAGTCCCAGTGGGGATGGATGTCATAATCAGAAAACCTTATGTATTGTGACGAATTCCAGTTTTGCGAACCGATTACTCCCCTGAATTGTCTGTAAAATAAGAATGGCAACAATCATCGTCAAGGAGCCTTGCCAAAGTATTCTTACAGGCGTTGTGGGACCGTTAATTTCCCAATACTCACGGCGTTAACTCTCCCCAGATGACAAAGGGTTCGATACAGTGGGCAGCGGTCAATACATATCGCTTGCTGATGATGGATCCGCCGCACATCAAGGCTTTTACGTAATATCCCGTCACGAGCGCCACCATGTACTCCCCGTAACCTTCGGGTGCGTCTTGCCCACCCACTATGCGAGATGTTAAAAAGTTCTTAACATCATACTGAGGCTGCGCTGACTCAAGAGGATGGCCTGAAATTTGTTTTTACAAATATTAAATACCATGAATCTTTCTACACATATAAAATGAAACAAATAAATTATTTTAAAAGAAATTACCACTAATGGTTTGGAAAATTATCCCAAAAATAATAGCTAATTTGGTAAACATGTTTGTATGTTTCAATAGAAAACTGTTTGTGCTATATTTTTTCTTACCTAGTATTTATATGAAACATTATTATTTACTGTTATCATTTCGATAATGATTAAGAGTTAATTAAACTTTACCATTCTTGACTTTCATTAATACTCAGGCGTTGTTGTCTCAGACCGATAATATACGAGACAGGAAACGCACAATATAATAGGTTGGGGAAAAAGTTTCTTCGTATTTTATATGAAAATTCAAAAAGTTTTTTTTATAGTTTATTTACATTTGACTAAAGTATGTAGGTGCCATTTTGTTCCATAACTTTTTGCCATGTTGTTGGTAGTGACATGATCCCATTGCTGTAAAAATTTTGGGGCTTCTGATCGAAAAACTGCGACAAGTGGTTTTGGCAGTCCTCTCGTGATGTTAACCTGACACTGCCTAAGGAATTCTGCAGAGACCGAAACAGATGAAAATCTGAAGGTGCAAGGTCAGGACTATACGGCGGATGCATTAATACCTCCCAGCCAAACTCTCGTAATTTTTGTTGAGTGGCTAAAGATGTGGGAGGTCTAGCGTTGTCATGGTGAAAAACCACACCCCTTCTGTTGATCAATTCTGGCCGCTTTCTCTCAATTTCTTGCTTCAATCTCATCAATTGTTCGCAATACAGTTCTGAATCGATGATCCTGCCGGGCGGCAACAGCTCATAATGAATGATGCCCTTCCAATCCCACCATACATACAGCATTACCTTGTTGCGAGTTAATCCGGGTTTTGCCACAGTCTGTGAAGCTTGACCGGCCTTTGACCACGATCTTTTTCGCACGTTCTTGTCGTATGTGATCCACTTTTCATCACCAGTTATCAGCTTCTTCGAAAATGGTTCGGTTTCATTACGTCGTAATAAAGAATCACAAATGAGTACACGGTTCATTAGGTTTCTTTCAGTGAGTTCATGAGGCACCCATATATCGAGCTTTTTTTTGTACCCAGCTTTATTCAAATGAGTCAAAAACGTTTTGTAGTCAATTGCCAGTTCTTCAGCTACATCGTAACTACTAATATGCCGATCTTGCTCCACTTTTTCAAAAATGGCATCAATTTTGTCCGTAACAGAGCGACCAGAGCGAGATGCATCTTTGATATCAAAATTTCCGGCTTGAAAACGCTTAAACCAAACTTGCGCTACTCTCACAAATACTGCATTATGTCCATAAACATCAAAAAATTTTTTTGCGGCTTGAGTGGCATTTTTACCTTTTTTATAGTAAAATTTTAAAATGTATCGAATTTATTCTTTAGATTCACTCATTTTAACAACAACAAAAACAAATGAAAATCACACAAATTCCTAATTTGAATTTGGAAGTGCCTTCTTTAAAATTAAAACTTTTTAATGATACCAAAACCAGCCAGATACAAATGGTATAGCCAAAGAGATTTTATTACAAGTTCATACATACTATATGCGAAAAGACTTTTTCCCCAACCTAATATTTTGAACTTTACATCGTTGCGTTTGTATCGCCATTCAGATAAAGCGTTGAGCTTGTATACTAATTACGTTAATCTCTACTAATGATAAAGTGGTAAGTCATAGTTTCAAGCTCCATAGAGCCTTAAACAATATTCGCAATTATTGCCTATTTTTAATATTATATCTATATCTGTTTACCGAATGTATGTTTGAATAAAAACGTTTAAGAATGAATGTATCGGATAAAATAATCGTATACAAATATATATGTACATACATATTAGACCAATTGACCATTTAAGAAGATATGACGTAGGCAAATTCGTTTTTCCTCATATTTTACCTCTCTTTCTAACTATGTATGTATATTTCTTTCCCTCTACCTTCCTTTCCCGGTCTAGAGAGAAACGCTGGTAATAGTCAGCAATTTCCTTCAGTCACAAAGCAGAAATAGAAAGGGTTTTATTTCAAGTAGAAAAACGCGTCTAAAAAGTATTTGTATGATTGATATGATTAAAAAGTATTTTATGGTGAAAAGACGTCAATGTGATTTAAAAAAATATTACGTAAGAACAAGCACACAATTATTTTATTTGAAAAGGTAATACATATTAACCCTAAATTATAATATCTAAAAACAATTTCCTAATAATTAGTAAGCTATTTAAGTTATGAAAATGAATAATTTCTTAAAGACTTCAATATACAGGATTAAATAGCGAAACATGGATTTATCTTAGAAAAAATTAAAACTTTTTGAAAATTGTTAACTGTTAATTCTGATTACTTCGAGCCAAATTATCATCAAGAGGAAAATTTTTAATCCACTAGAACGACGAAACAACGAAACGTATACTTCCTAGAGATGTTTTATTGCCTGCATTTCCCAAAAGCGTTTTTTGCGTTGTAAGCGTTTTTAAAGTTTGTAAAATTAGGTAGTCATATTTTCAAAGGAATAGTCTACTTTACAGTTATTAATTACGGGATATTTACTATGTTTTTTATTTTTGTTCGGTGGAGCTCGATATTACAACATTGTCTACGAATGTCTTATTCACGTTCCACCGAACAAAAAAAAAACATGGTAAGAATCCCGTAATTAATAACTGCAATAATAAAAATAACCATGTTTATTTAAAATCTTATATAGTCTACTATATTTTCAAGAACGTCGCCTTGGAGATCACCGAATAAAGTATTAAGTCTAATATTACAGTAAGGTATTTACTGTAATATTAGAAAAACATTATTTGAATTCGTTAGCTATTATGACATTTCTATAAAATAGAGAAGGATTCGTAAGAATTATAACATACTAATTTCCCAAGACAGTTTTGCAGATATATTAGGGGACATTTAAACTCCCTAGGTTTTGACTGCCACCTGTGACGCAATTTTGTTGCTCATTTGGCCACATCCAGAATACTCAATAATAAAATAATAATGTCATAATATTTATAATATTAAAAAATAGACTATTATCTACGCCTCTATCATTAGTAGAAATAAATATAATGATTATAAAAACTCATCGTTTTATGTTCATGAAAATATTATCGCAAGGTTGTTAAGTTCATATCTTGACCCTAGTTCATATTGTGCATTTCCTATGTTTTCTGCATTATCGGTCCGAGACAACAAAGCGTCCTATAGCGTCTCCTAATCACTATCCAGTTGATAATCAATTATAATGTTCATATAAATACTAGGCAAGAAAAAAAATTAGCATAAACAGTTTTCTATTGAAACACACAAACATGTTTACCAAATTAGCAATTATTTTTGGGATAGTTTTCCAAACCATTAGTGGTAAATGCTTTTAAAATAATTTATTTGTTTATTTTGTATGGGTAGAAAGAATCATGGTGCTTAATATTTGTAAAAATAAATTTCAGGCCATCCTCTTGACTCAGCGCAGCCTCAGTATGATATTAAGAACTTTTTGACATCTCGCATAGTGGGCGGGCAAGACGCCCCCGAAGGTTACGGGGAGTACATGGTAGCGCTCGTGACGGGATATTACGTGAAGGCTTTGATGTGCGGCGGATCCATCATCAGCAAGCGATATGTATTGACCGCTGCCCACTGTATCGAACCCTTTATCATCTGGGGACAGTTAACGCCGTGAGTATTGGGAAATTAACGGTCCACCAACGCCTGTAAGAATACATTGGCAAGGCCGCCTTGACGATGATTGTTGCAATTCGTATTTTACAGACAATTCAAGGGAGTAATCGGTTCGCAAAACTGGAATTCGTCACAATACATAAAGTTTTCTGATTATGACATCCATCCCCACTGGGACTGGGGTACCCTGAAAAATGACATTGGTGTCCTCAAAACTGCTAAGGAGATCGTGTACGGCGAGCGCGTCCGTCCCATAGCTCTGAGTTTCGGGTGGACTGATGGTGGGGAAAAGAGCTTCGTCACGGGCTGGGGCCGTGTTGAGGTAAGAATACAGTTTTGTCTACGAATCATTGCTATCAGTGTCGAGTTACAGACTGCGAGCGTACAAAAGTGATTATTTAAATGAGCAATGGATGCGATTGATATATTATTTTTGGTTTAAGGCCTGGGGCGATATCCCATACCATCTGCAAATGTTACACGTGAACACGATCTCTGGTTTGCAATGCGTCAAGGCTTGGCAGGAGGCCTCCGCCGTTGTCGGCCCGACGCCTCCGGTGCACCCCGAGATCGAGATATGTACGCTCCACTCCGTTGGGCATGGCATGTGCAATGTAAGATTTACAACTTTTAGTTTTTGTGTTTGCAATATGTATGTATTGCCTTTGAGTAATAGCTAATATTTACTTCTGTCTCCAGGGTGACTCTGGCAGCCCCCTGGTGACGTTAGGTTTGCGACAAGTGGGTATCGTGTCATGGGGTTTGGCCTGCGCGCATGGAATTCCAGACGTCTACGTTAGGATAAGTGCCTACAAATACTACCTGGCGAAGTTCCTTTGAAAACAATTTGAAGAATTGCACGATATTACTGCTGAGCGAACTGGAACCGGATCAGCGTTAACGACTACAAGATTTGGGAAATCGTTTATAAAGAAATGCAACTTAAGTTATTGTTGTCTGTTAGTATTATTAATTGTGGATTATTTATTATTTATTTCCATTAAAGGATAAATAAATACTTCATACTTAAAATTAACGCTGACTTTTTATTTTCTTGTATTGTTCAACTTCTATTGAAATCACGTAAAGTAATTTTATTATTTCAGTTCTGTGATAAAAATAGAAATAAATATGCTTAATGAATTATTATTATATTGGAACTCGAACAGGCTATTACATTCTCAATAGTCCGATTTCTATCAGGGTCGTGCTACTACCGATGCCGGTGTACCCTTTGTTTGTTGTGGTTTCTTTTTAAGATTTGATGAGGCTGAGATTCACTCATTTGATTTTGATGCAAAATTGATGAATGGCGCCCCAAGTCGTTAAAGACCTCCGGCGATGCCACCATTTTAACGAATTGATTCTGTTAATTATGATATGTTTTTTTTAGAGATGGAACGAATAGCAGTTTGGTCAGATACCTAGCTATCCGGAAAGAAGAAGCCGAAAGCCTTCTTCGGAAGTTGACCTTATTTATTATGAAAACGCAACTGCCATTTTTTCCCATAGTGCAGTATGAGTACTAATTCATTCATTTTCTTTGAATTACATCAAAAAATCTTCGAAAAATTAATTCACAACCGCTTTATAATGTATTTGGCTCTTTTGACTTAATTACTGAATGACAATATGGCTTTAGAGCTAGAAATAACACTACTGCTGCAACTGTAGATCTAGTAACAAAAATAAGACAGAAACTAGATAGAAAGAACATACCTATGGGCGTATTTATCAATTTAAAAAAAGGCCTTTGATGCCGTAAGTCATAAACTCTTACTACATAAACTTCAAAACATAGTTATCAAAGGCACTGTACTAGAAATGTTAAAATCGTTTTTAAATTAACATGTTCATTTTTATGTTAACATTAATAAAGTTATTAGTTTTGGGATATTTACCATGTTATTTTTTTAATATTTTTTTTTCTGTTCCTCCGAACAAAAATGAAAAACATGGTAAATATCCCGAAATTAATAACTTTAATAATGTTAAAATCGTACCTAATAAACAGATTGCAAATCTTTAAAATCGGAGATATACAAACTAGTGCTTTGCCACCTGTGGAGTTCCACAGGGCTCAATTTTGAGACCACTTCTCTTTTTAATGTATGTAAACGATCTTGCAACTTTGAAACTAAATAGTCATCTGACTTTGTACACAAATGACACCTGTATATTCTATTACGGTAATAAAATAAATGATATAGTTTCTCAAGCTCAACGTGATTTAACTGTTCTGCATAAATGGTTCAATCAAAATCTAGTAACTATTAACGCTTCCAAAACTTGTTACATTGTATTCAAAACTAAAAAAAGGATTGCACTGCATGATCCATTAACTATTGACAATTTTCCAATTGAGTAAAACTGTGAAAAATATTTAGGGTTACGAATAGACAACTTAACATTCAAATATCAACTGGACTACATTAATAAAAGACTTTTCTCTTTAATTGGGTCATTAACAAATATTTCATAATGCATACCTAAAAATATAAAGTATAACATCTCCAATTCTCTAGTAAAATCGCATTTATTGTATTTAATAGAAATATGTGGTAATACTGGAAAAACAAAATTGCAAGACGTTCAAAGAAAATAAAATAAAATAATTAAAATACTTTTTAGATATCCACTTTTGACATCAACAACTAAACTTTACAAGGAAACAAACATTATGACGACACCTTTATGTATATAATTCTTGTATTCTTATTAGAAAAATTACTAATAAATCGATACATTCAGATTTGACATTCATAAAATAAAGCAATAACCGTACCACCCGTAGACCAAGCTTATTAGTACACCCCAAAAATTAGAACCAAATTTGCAAGAAAAAAAAATACTTTTGATGGAGCTCAACTTTATAACAAATTACAATCTTCTATAAAAAAATGTAAGCTCAGTTAACGGGCTCAAGTCTCAATTCTCAAAATATATTTTAGAGAATACCCACTTTTGTAGCGATTAAATACACACAGCTATTTTACTATATTCTATTCCGTTAACTAAGTATCTATAAGGCGAATATATTTTTGTTATTGTTACATTTATCATACTATTCTCATGTAAGTGAATCTGTCTTTTTGAGAATAAATTCATAAACCTCAAAATTGAGATTGTTAAACAGCTGTTTGGGATATTTTTATGACTACTCATAATGGAATTATTTTACTTGATTTCAACAGATCTGCAAGAGTACCAAATTCTAAATATTCATTAAATACTAGCTGTGCTCGCGACTTTTTAACAAAATAGACTATAGTACTTCTGTAGACTAAGGTACTCCTTATTACATCAGCTGTCTGAAAGCGAAAGTATCCTCACAGTCGGTGCAACCGTGTCAGACATTATTAACAAACACACATACACACAGACAAATATATATTTTTTTTATGGTATAGGTTAGTGGACGAGCACATGGGCCACCTGATGGTAAGTGGTCACCATCACCCATAGACAATGGAGCTGTAAGAAGTATTAACTATTTCTTACATCGTCAATGTGCCACCAACCTTGAGAACAAAGATGTTATGTCCCTTGTGCCTGTAGTTAATAGTTACACTGGCTCACTCACTCTTCAAACCGGAACACAACAATACTGAGTACTGTTATTTGGCGGTAGAATAACTGATGAGTGAGTGGTACGTAGGTACCTGGACGACGGGCTTGCACAAAGCCCTACTACCAAAAATATTGAAAATAATGCCACCTTTTTATATTATGTACTGTGTATACAAACATGCATTTAATATAAAGTGGTTTTCTAATACACTCCAGTTTTATTACAGGTATAGATGACAGCTAAATGAGGAGTCGCATATTTACTGTGATTATCATTTTTACTGAATAATTTCATAAATTACTGTTTTTTTTTTTAATTTAACCAATGGTTAACAAACAGTTATATTTTCAAAAGAAAATTCCATCCTCATTTCCGGGACCGTCACTGGGTGAAGCATTAAGTTAATTAGTGGTATTTACTGGAATATTATAAAAAATACTTTTCGAATGGAGTCTTCACCAAAATACCTACTCCATTTTGTGTGAATGTCTTACCTAGCCCTCCATCAAATTTCATTTTGCCTTTCTCTAAATTTATGATCTCATTAAGTAGTTGTCACGTTATTTTTAGATTTTTTGTAAAATATTGTGTTTTTGAAAGAATCACCAAATATTATTTTATGTCATGACTCGGTGGGTTTTAGTGTATGATGTTAGTACGATCATAAATCTGAGGTATGTTCCAATAACAACATAAAAGTTATTTTTGTATAATAAACAATTTATTTTTCTTTTAATGGAAATAAATAATAATTAATCCACAATAAATAATAATAATAACAGACAACAATAACTTAAGTTGCAAGTCTTTATAAACGATTTCCGAGATCTTGTAGTCGTTAACGCTGATCCGTTTCCAGTTTGCTCAGCAGTAACATCGTGCAATTCTTCAAGTTGTTTTCAAAGGAACTTCGCCAGGTAGTATTTGTAGGCACTTATCCTAACGTAGACATCTGGAATTCCATGCGCGCAGGCCAAACCCCATGACACGATACCCACTTGTCGCAAACCTAACGTCACCAGGGGGCTGCCGGAGTCACCCTGAAGACAGAAGTAAGTGTTAGATACCCAAAGGCAATACATACATATTGCAAACACAAAAAGAAAAAGTTGTAAATCTTACATTGCACATGCCATGCCCGACGGAGTGGAGCGTACATATCTCGATCTCGGGGTGCACCGGAGGCGTCGGGCCGACAACGGTGGAGGCCTCCTGCCAAGCCTTGACACATTGCGGACCAGAGATCGTGTTCACGTGTAACATTTGCAGATGGTACGGGATATCGCCCCAGGCCTTAAACAAAAAATAACATATCAATCACGTTCATTGTTCATTTAAATAATCACTATTGTACGCTCGCAGTCTGTAACTCGACTCTGATAGCAATGATTCGTAAACAAAACTGTATTCCTACCTCAACACGGCCCCAGCCCGTGACGAAGCTCTTTTCCCCACCATCAGTCCACCCGAAACTCAGAGCTATGGGACCGACGCGCTCGCTGTACACGATCTCCTTCGTAGTTCTAAGGACGCCAATGTCATTTTTCAGAGTACCCCAGTCCCAATGGGGATGGATGTCATAATCAGAAAACCTTATGTATTGTGACGAATTCCAGGATTGCGAACCGATTACTCCCATGAATTGTCTGTAAAATACGAATTGCAACAATCATCGTCAAGGTAGCCTTGCCAATGTATTCTTACAGGCGTTGTTGGACCGTTAATTTCCCAATACTCACGGCGTTAACTGTCCCCAGATGACAAAGGGTTCGATACAGTGGGCAGCGGTCAATACATATCGCTTGCTGATGATGGATCCGCCGCACATCAAGGCCTTCACGTAATATCCCGTCACGAGCGCTACCATGTACTTCCCGTAACCTTCGGGGGCGTCTTGCCCGCCTACTATGCGAGATGTCAAAAAGTTCTTAACATCATACTGAGGCTGCGCTGACTCAAGAGGATGGCCTGAAATTTATTTTTACAAATATTAAACACCATGATTCTTCCTACCCTTAAAAAATAAACAAATTAATTATTTTTAAAAGCAGTTACCACTAATGGTTTGGAAAATTATCCCAAAAATAATTGCTAATTTGGTAAACATGTTTGTACGTTTCAATAGAAAACTGTTTGTGCCATATTTTTGTCTTACCTAGTATTTATATGAAACATTATAATTGATTATCTATTCGATAATGATTAGGAGTTAATTAAACTTTACCTCTCTTGACTTTCGTATTACTAATTATTCGTTGTTGTCTCAGCCTGATAATAAAAATTAGAAAATCTTTGTATCATAGTAGTCATAGTAAGTATACATTACACACAATATCTTGAACTCTATAACCTTGCGTATTAAAATTTACAGATTCATGAAAACAAAATTATTTTAATCTATAAAAATACGAAATTACGATAAAAGTTGAAATAAAAAAAGTTACTATGTTGAGTATTATTTCCAAATGTAATTATAAAATAATATTATTAAAGGGAAGTTAGAAAAAAGTCATTTAATGTTCGTATTATATACTATATACGAACTTTGACTAATATAGGTATATTTATTTTTTACAGTCAAAATCCGGTATTGGCGCCAATAAAAATATTTACTTTTAACGATGTACAACTACCATGGCGATTGTGTAAATAATACTAATATTCGTTAACATTAAAATTTTGAAAAACGCCATATTGGAGGGTAGTTGTGATTTTAACTATGACTTATATTCAAATGATACCTTCAGAAGTTCCTTTTTCGATATACAACGTTCAAGACACCCGCTTTACACGTGGTAAGAATATTTTAATACTGTTAACTAATTTTACCCGAATGTTTTCGTAATTTGATTACCGCCTTTTTTCGTAATAAACTATAAACATATGATCGTAATGTCGTTTTGTTGTTTACAAAGGTTTTATACGGAAAAATGGAGGAGGAAATCTTTATAACAGACTCCGAAGGTCTTTACCCAGTACTACTTATACCTAAAAAGTGCACCACATTGGAGACAAACTGCGAAGCAACCGACAACGTATTCATAGACGTAAATATAACATCGCCGGATACTGAAGGCAACGAGATGTGCATATACTCGGGTTTCTGCAATGTCAAACTTATAGACAACTATGACGTGAACATCCACGAGGCTGACTCAAACAGCCACTCCTCTGATAACAACGATACAAACCCAGCTCCTATAATCGTCACCGAAGCGAGTAACCAAGGCACATATCCTCCATACAGTCAGTCACAAGTATGGATCGACCCAGCCAGGAGCCCATATGTATACAACAGTTATGATACAGTGGAATCTCAGGAACATTATTCAGTCTACCATCAGTCGCACTCGAGTCATATAACCGTTGAACAGCACAACACATATATAACACAGAATGTTTACAATTATAAAGAGTCAATACAGTACTCCCCGGTGGAGGAATTTGAGCACAAAAAGTTCAGAAAGGTTCAAGTCAGTGAGCCTGGGCAACCGGCTTCGGTGGATCAAAATCTGTATGAAGATGATGAGTTTGAATGTGGTGTGTTCCTATCTCAACTACCGGAAGAGATAATGAATGAGAAAGAAAATAAAGCTAGGGAGGAGCTGAAATACATTGGTATACAAAGTGAGAATGATGCCTTAAAACAGCTAATGTCCTCTGACATTCAGTCGTTGTCAAAACAACAGAAAACAATACTGTACTTGGGCCATGACTCACACTATGGTCAAACAATACAGAAAATTGCAGTCAATGATCCTTCCTTAGAATGCGTTGATAGCGGCAAAGATAATGATGTTGTCGTAGGTGAGTTGAATTGTTATTGTTTATTTACTTACATTTTCATACAATAAACAATTTTAGGTTTATCAAATGTATACATTATCTTAACTTATGTTAATTTAACACATGCATAGTAATTAAATTAATTTTATATATAATAATTTTCATGGTAAAATAATAACAAACATTAATTTAAAAAATACTGCTTTACAGAAAGTCAACCAAATCAAAAGAAATACCAATGTGATAAGTGTAAGCAAATATTTGACCAAATAACAGCATTTAAGCAACATATGGTGGGCAGCCACAAGAGTCCAAAGATTCCCATTTTAGGCACAGAGAATGTTAGTGAAGTAAAATTTATGTGTACAGATTGTGGCAAAATGCTCAAAAACCAGAAAAAGTTTGAACTCCATTGTCTAGGCCATGGTGATCCAGAACTAGAATGTAATAAGTGCCACAAGGTGTTTGCATCAAAATTCACCTTACGGAATCACCGTAAGATACATCAAAGGAAACACCAGTGTACTTGCTGTACAAAAACATACTCTAACTTTGAGGAGTTAAAGACTCATATGGCAAAAATACATTTTGTATTCATTTGTGACTTATGTGATTACACAGCGTCCAAATACTCTGAATTGGAACTCCATAAAGTGTGTCATAAAGAAACAGACATAAAAGAGACCAGTGATACAGAATTTACTCTTTCTCTAGACGATGATTTGATCAGTGAGAGCGATACTTTAACTCCACCTCCGGAAGATTATATATTTAACTCAGATATTGATGAATCATCTAAAATGGATGAAATTAAGAAAGCAGATTCAGTGATAGCCAAGGTCATGTCTAATAAGATATTCCTACTTCATTCAAAGAAGGCTCGAAGACACAAGAGATACAAAAAGGTAATGTGATCTGATGATTAATTGTTTTTAAATAATTATTAATAACAATGTTATCTTATCTCCGAGATTAATTTATAATCAATAGTTGTATGTTTAGTTAAAAATACCCTTTTTGTTGTATTAATTACATTTTATATGTGACAGTGGATTCTTTACCCTGATCACCCAATTTATATTGGGGTCAGGTTCAGATCACCAGCCATTTTACTGATGGCTGATTTTTTTTTAATTGACAGGTTATCACTGTGCAGCCAAAATATAATGTGTTAATTATGATTTTTTATGTTTTCTTAAATTTCTTATGTTAGTAAGTTAATTTTAATAGTTAAAAATAAAACAGTTCTAGTATTAATTAAACATAAAAAAAATTTTTTTAGTCTACGAATTTTATATCTTAGCTATATTATTTTTAAATAAATTTTCAGACATGTGACGTATGCTTGAAAACATTCGACCGAGTCGGCGATTTGAAACGACACCTAATTGAACACGTAATTAGAAGCACTCTCGCCAAGACACCAGTCAACAAGAACGGCACCCTTACTATACAGTGCGAGGTCTGTCAAGCCGAAAGCTTCACCAAGGTAGATAGATATAAGGCTCATTTACGCGAGCACGCCAAACTTACCTTATACAAATGCACCTTCTGTGACAAATCCTTCAGCGATTCCAGCAATTTTTCCAAGCACAAAAAGATCCACGGCACAACGTTCTTTCAGTGCGATCTTTGCCAACGGAAATTCAACTCTAAGAAGATGATAACACAGCACATGGAATACCATAACAATAATTCGCCAATACCGTGTTTCTATTGCAATAAGGAGTTCCATTTTCCATCGATGCTGAACAAGCATGTCAAATGTGCCCACACGCGCGAAATGTCACGGTTTAGGTGTCGGTTCTGTCACGATTATTTCAAAACATTGAAAGAGAAATGGGATCACGAATGGAGAATACACAACGTTAGAAAAATGATTGTTGACTGTCTTATTTGCGGATCGAAATTCAGAAAATATTCCGAACTGAAACGGCACTGTAACGATGTTCACGATATGGAAATTCCTCCCGCGAAAAAGTTGTTAAAGAAGAGAAGATCCCTTTAAAACAATGGCAGGTCCATTCAAACCGTTATAAGCGCCACCTAGTGTTTTTAACAGATTTCGTTGTAATCTTATTACAAAACACGTGACGAGACCGATACGACAAATTTCGAATTATTGATAGTTACTAAACGTATCTACGTAATATTGCGATTTTTAAGACTGATTTTCTAATCACTAGTCGAATCAATATTTTCCATAAAATAACTTTAATTAAGTCTTTAACCATAAAATGTGTATGTCAGTTGATATATACATCACAATTTGAATTGTTTTTTAATCATAAGTGAAACGGATCTATTTTTATTAATTTAGGAGATATTTTCTTTTGTTTTTCTATGTCTGTTATATTTTTATATGAAGTTACTAAACTGGTATAACCAGTTGTTTTTGAATATAATTGTTTATTTATTAAACTTTTTAAAGGTATTCTACAAGTTTAAGTGTAAAATGTATTTTCACTTGTATACATTTTAGGTAAATTATGAATCAAGACCTAATTATTTATTGTAAGAGTTTTTTTTATTTTGCCAAGCGAAACAAAATTATGAAATATTGTAGGTAACTACGATAACATACTACAAATCAAAATCCACAATGCATACTACGCATAAGACTGATTTACCTACTATAATCTCTTATCAACATGAACTTTTTCTGAATATAAAACTTTTGTTGTAAACTTTAAAATTTTATTATATTTTTGTTGAAATTATCTCGTTTGTCATTTATCCATACCACAAAAAACTTTTTTTTTTTCTTTTTGTAATAATAATTGCCCATAAAATGAAAACAAATAAGTAAGTTATTTATAAAGTGGAATTATTTATTTACATATTATACATTATCTAGCATTTATGTATTTACTTGATGATACACAATTAAAGTATTTAAAATCTTATACCGCTGTAAATAATATATATAGTAATATGTTAATTTATAATATTCGAATTAAAATTGTTTATTGGTAAAAAGCAGATTTATTAAATCGCGTCTTGTAAGCCGACTTTTCATGGACGACCTTGTGTTTCACGCATGCGCGGCGCAGGTCACCTGCCACATACATTGGATTATTTCTCGTTCTCATTCTCGCAGTCCGCGGACGCATATCGCGCGTTGATCACGTCTTAAAGATTTGAGCGCGCGAAAAAAAACGCGATCGCGATTAAATTATATTACAATTCAGTGAATAATTATCATTGTCAATACATATACATGTTATTTTTGTTATCGCTTAAACATTGAAGGTTTTAAGTGGCTTGGACATTGCTTGGAGTTCGTGTTAGTGTACGATAAGGTTAGTGTGAACGATTATCTTAGTATTATCATTTATCCGTCGTCAGTCACGTTCCGTAGTGCTAATATTTCGAACAGTATTTGTATGTCTATTGAGTTAGCAATTGTAGGCTGATTTTATAGCCCTATAGTAATGAAATAGTCAATTAAAAGATGGGCGGTGCTTGTAATTGGAAGTCAAATGTAAGCGATTTTTGTATAGTACAAGGTTATATTGAATTTAGTTGAACAGAAATAAGGTGTTAAATCATGTCTGGCTTGTTATTATATATTTTTTGTCTGTGTAATGTAATGATATACATTTTCGATACATAATCAAATACATACAAACATTTTGTTACTCTAGTGTATTAACACTTTTTTTTTAATTCGTTTATTTAAACAGTTTGATTGGACTCGAGACACTAAATTTCTTTAATTTGTAAATATAAAAAAAAACATTGTATACGTTTATAGGTCTTAATAATTTTTTGTATATATTTTGTTGATTTTAAAGTCGTATAGTATGTGAATATAAAGTAACTGTGAAATAACCTGACTTATTTAAGTATATTTCACATTTCACTGAAAAAATATGGATTTCATTTAGAAGAAACGAGTGGAAATTTTAATTCGATGATTTTAAAATTACATACAAGAGACAACCCGATTGTAGAATGAAACGTAAATGCACACATAATTCGATGTAATAAGAACATTCTAATTTCAAATTTAGTTTTTTTTTTTTAAATAACAAGTTAATAACTGCTAAGTGTAAGCGAACGCCAAACTCCGTAGGTTCATTATATTTTTATATACTAGCTGTGCTCGTGACTTCGTGCGCATTTTAATGAAACAAAGATGTTATTTTCTGTAGCCTAAGCTACTCCTTATTACATCAGCTTTCTGCCAGTGAAAGTCCTGGCAAAATTCGTCCAGCCGTTCCAGAGATTAGCCGGAACAAAAAGACAGGCACACAAAAATTAAAAAAAATACCATTCCGCTATATACCGTGTTTTTTAGAAAAAAGCGGTTATTTTAATATTACAAACAGACACCCCAATTTTATTATATGTATGGATAGAAATTATTGTACAAAGGAATCCTTACTACATCTTCCGACATATTTTTTAACGAGGTTAATATAGGTATTTTATATACTCATTTATGTATATAAGTACTTCAGCTTACGTAAATACAAAGTACTGGCTTTCTTACGGCTTCGTACGTTTTGTTATTGTTTTAAAGGCCTTCGTTAAATTGTATTCACATTTGAAATCACTAGGTACAAAATAAATCCCAATACTGACTGATTTATTTTAACAATTCCAATACGTTGTTACGGTTTGAAGGGTGAGTAAGCCAGTATAAACCCAGTCTTGTTATCTTGTTAATATGACCTTATATATGGTTTGCAGCGCATCGGCATTAACCGCCAATCAGCATTGGATCAGCTTGGTGGAATAAGCATCTAACCTTAGCCCAGCCATTGCTTATTAACATTGCTGTTACATTTTTACTTTTGTTTTGAAAGGGTTACAGAATACGCTCAAGAACAAATAATATATAATTTACTAGTTGTCACCCGCGGTTTCGACGAAACGAAAACGACGACCTCTGTGGTCGAGTTGTGTGTACACCGGTTTTCGTGGTTACGCCACTCTGAGGTCCCGGGTTCGATTCCCGGCCGAGTCGATGTAGAAAAAGTTTATAAATTTTCTATGTTGTCTTGGGTCTGGGTGTTTGTGGTACCTTCGTTACTTCTGATTTTCCATAACATAAGTGCTTTAGCTACTTACATTGGGATCAGAGTAATGTATGTGATGTTGTCCAATATTTATTTATTTGAAAAAAAAAGTAGCCTATGTCCTTCTTTGGAGTTCAAGTATTGTAAATTGGTTTGGTCGTGAAAGAGCGACAGGCAGATAGATAGACAGAGTTACTTTCACATTTATAATATATAGATTAATTACTTAAATCTTATCTTTATAGCACTATAAAGCTTAGTGAACGAAAAGATATTCAAGTAGGTGAATAAACAACAACAACAACGAACAGCCTGTAAATTCCCACTGCTGGGCTAAAGGCCTCCTCTCCCTTTGAGGAGAGAGTTTGGAACATATTCCACCACGCTGTTCCAATGCGGATGAATAAACAAACAAAATTATCTATACATAACAAATAAGAGCAACAAAGTTACCTACTTCTGGACACAACTTCCCTTCTTTAGAGGATATGGGGTTAATTTCACGGTATATATGTCAACGTAAAAATTGAAATACAAATATAAAAAAAAATGTATGCGTTTTATTGTAAGTTTTATAAAGGTTCACAATCTTTCGACAGTTCAGAATTGCGCGAGAAAGATTATAAGAACCAGCTCGCAATGGTAACTTTTGTCACGGTGACTGTTTCGTCACTCTTATCGAGTCCATGAATATATATGGAGGTGCGCGCACTTTACGACGTGACAATTGGGTGACATTTGTGTCTGCATCTGTACATATTCACGGATTTGACAAGATTGACGAAAAAGTCACCGTGACAAAAGTTACCAGTGCGCGCTAGTGCTAACTTAAATTTCAATCATAAACTGTCGAAATATTTTGAACCGTGGACGAGATCTGTTATCTTACGGTGACACCAGACTGATACAAAATCCTTAGAGTGGATACTTACTTAGATGGACTCACACGAAGCCCTATCTATGATCATTTATTAAATATTTCACGTGATTGTACGTCATTGTTCTGGCATTTATCTAATGTCTTATGAACCGTAAGACCCCTTCGTCCACATGAATAGAAATAGCCTGAGAAGTGACCCAAGAAATAAAGTAATTTACCGTGATGAGAGAACGCATTATGTATTTATAACAGAGGGTCGATCCTCTTTGTTTTATCATTTGTACTTACATTAGAATTCATTACGAACCTTTGGTATCCTATCCATTAGTATTGTAAACAGCCTTTTTTTCACAACCCGCCTAGGTGAAGCGTGCAATGATATGAACCTAGGAACTTCTATAATTATCAGTGTTTCTTTAATAAATTGTCCATGTATTATACAAAAACCTTCTTCTTGAATCACTCTATCTATTAAAAAAAGCCGCATCAAAATCGTTTGCGTAATTTTAAAAATATAAGCATATATAGGGACAGACAGCGATAAGCGACTTTGCTTTATAATCATTAGGACACTAATTACTGCAAATATACACAATAATAACAGCATTGTAAATCTGTTTATATGAAAAGAGCAACTATGCGAGTTTCTTGCCGTTTCTTCTCGCTAGAAGCTGCTTTCCGAAACGGCGGTAGTATTTAATTGTTGACGATTCAATAACGCTTCATTGTGAAGTTTACTTAATAAAATAAGATTTGATTTGAATTAGTAATGAAGTAAGAGCCGCTCATGTCTCGCGTGGGCAAAGGGCTGTTGGACTAATCTCCTCGTCAATAATAAAGGTATCTCTTTGATAAACTGTAAGATTAACATTTCTTATTGGTTGCGCACGATATACGGATATACATAAAACTTTTGTTTTGAAGAATATTTTTATATGGGAATAGTCTTGTTTTTTGAATTAGGAACTTAGGCGAACGTACACAGAACAATTTACAGAGCTCAATCAGATTAACTCAAAGAGGATCACGGTAAAACATTCGTTTTTGTTTACTAAGAAGAAGAGACGAAAATATTGTCGAATCTCCTCGGAACTACAAACACCAAAAGTAATGAAAAGGATTATTTATATAGTGTATATTCTAATTGTTGTTGCTTGGGCTTGTACATATAACATCCGATGTATATTTGCTTCATACGAATCATAAATTTCGGTTCATTGATTTGGCAGAGGTACACACGTATGCAGACGTATTTTCCCATTTATAATATTAGTATAGATTATTAAACTTATATACAATCTGTGGTTTCATCAACGTATTTAATTATTTACCGTAAAGTTCATATATTAATATATGTATAAAGTAAGAAAGTTTATGAAAATATCATATTTCTAAAGATCAACGCGCGTAGTTGCACTAAATCCAGCTTTATAATATAGATTAGAGGATATTTTTAATCAAGAGATTTTAAAGCAGTTTACTGTTCGACAAAATTCCTTAGATAACTTCATTGAGATCCAATTAAAACCCTTGATATTAACACCATCCTACGTACGCAGAAAAAATGTATCAGGAAAACTATTAACAGCAACTATTTCCATTGATTTTGAAACCATATATGTCAAAATCCTAGCAGTAAAGCCTATTATTTTATATCTGACAAAAATGTTGGATTTAATAAATCTGAAAATGGTCTCAATCTTCAATTAATATTGGCATTATAAGAAAACCTAACCATTTCTTAAATCGCCTTTGCATCAAAATTGAGAGTTACTATGTTGCGTCAGGGCACAACAGAAATTGAATGTTGTGTTGTTATTTTAAGTTTTGTTTTTGTTGGGAATTCGTCTCAATAATACATTCCTAATGATGATTCGATTGGTCCTTTAAAGTAATTCTAATTTGCAGTACGAAAACACACACAAAAAATAGCAGATAAGTATTTATAGTTAAAACGCTATATTGTAACAATCAACTCTCAATCCAATTTATAATACACACTAAAACAAAAAAAAAAAAAAAACAAATAATATCTATCGTGTGAGTAAGTTAAAATATTTAGATTTTATTAAATCAAGGTATTGAAGTATACAACCTATTACCCAAGAAAAGTTTACCAATTAATTTATCATTGTCTATGACAAGAACTCGCGTCTACGAAGAAGATTATAAATAAATCTCCTTTTATAGTTCGCAATGGCATTTATTAATTAGCAAACTTTTGTCCACGACGCTCGTCTCAAATGTCGATCACTTGTAAAAAAATAAAGTATTTCAATAACATTTATGTTAAGAGAAAATATAACAAGTACAGGTAAATTCAACATATTTTTACAACTTTTCACATATTGTATAAAAATTATATGTTTTTTTATGAGAAAACATTTGAAGATAACAAAAAAAGGAAAGGAAACTTTTATAGCTTTACTGAGCATTGTTCATAAAATACAAGCCTTTTCCATCAGAATATTAAAATGTTCTTCGAATAAGAATTGTTCCGTGTCCTTAAAACACTTTCGTATCAGATAACTTCGCACTAAGACCGGGTATACAATAACAATATAATATGTAAAGATATTCCCTCACAAGGACGCGCCCTTCCACCTTAAATTATTGGCGTTAATATGTCTGAGTGAGGTATATGATTACAAGAAAATCTTAGTGTGTGTATAATTAAGAGAAGAATAAATATATATAAATATTTTTGTGGCATAGGTTGGCGGACGAGCATATGGGCCACCTGATGGTAAGTGGTCAACATCACCCATAAACAATGACGCTGTAAAAAATATTAACTATTCCTTACATCGTCAATGTGCCACCAACCTTGGGAAATATGATATTATGTCCCTTGTACCTGTAGTTACACTGGCTCACTCAACCTTCTAACCAGAACATAACAATACCGAGTACTGTTATTTGGCGGTAGAATAACTGATGAGTGGGTGGTACCTACACAGACAGGGTAAGAATAAAGTTTCAAATAAATTTTATAATAATCGATTATAATATTTAACTTAGCATTAGGCGTCAAATTATCGGTTACATAATTTATGTTACAGAAAGGATCTCTTACTATTTTCTGTCAGTAAAATCAAAAGAAGTCGATCAAAACGAAATATTTTGTTTAATATTCTACTTGGCGGTACAGCTTTGAAAATGCCCACATAGGTAGGTGTCCACAATCATCATAATATGTCTAGCGCTGAACAACAATTCAGCAATTCACTCAGTATTATTATGTTACAGTTAAAAGCGTGAGTGACCCAGTACAACTTAAGGCCCAATCAACATCTCAGTTCCCAAGGTAGCCCAATGGTTATAGGAAGAATGGTTAATTTCATAAAATGACCAATGTTTATCAGAACCAAAGACCTCTCCTTAACTTAGAAAAAGGAGTATTATTTTTTAGTCAGTTTTTAGATGTTAACAAAGAAGGTTTGTTATAAATTATATGAAAAAAATGAATACAGCATATTATATAACCGTTGAATATGTTTAAGAAAGTAATCTGAAATTAACCAATTACTTTAATTAGTTATTACCGTAACATAAAGTATCAAAGATTATACCGTATACATTTTAATGGGCAGACTCGAGATATATTGTTTAATATAATGTATATAGATTTAATACCAAACCATTGAACTCTATAAAATGAAATACACCATAAAAGTATTATCTTAAAGTTATGTGAAGTCGTAAGTTATTTAACTTAACAGTATATCAAGTAATAAACAAGGATTTGTTACTCGTAAATCATTAAAATCGGTTGTTGACATCACGGGGGTAATAAAGACATCAAACATGTAAGGTTGTCGCCCTGATCATCTCGCTTTATAAAATTCACTTGGTGGTAGGACTTTGTGCTAGCCTGTCTGGGTAGGTTACACACACTCATCCTTTATTCTTCCGCCAAATAACAATACTCAGTATTGTTGTGTTCCGGTTTGAAGGGTTAGTGTAACTACAGGCACAAGGGACATAACATCTTAGTTCCCAAGATTGGTGGCACATTGACGATGTGAAGAATAGTTAATATTTCTTAAAACCTCATTGTCTATGGGTGATGGTGACCACTTACCATCAGGTGGCCCATATGCTCGTCCGTCAACCTATACCATAAAAAAAATAAACATGCCAAACAATCCTGTCAGACCAGTGTTGGAAATAGGCCCCAAGTACGCCATTGAGATACATAGATCTTCAGCTCTCCTATCCTTAAGAATATGAAAATGGTGTCAACAAGCTTGTCAATTGCTTGAGTACAAAGTAGTATAATTTTATAAAATGAATTTATTGCTAGAGAAAGTAATACTCTTAAATTCAAAATCAAGCAAATCATGAACACAAGTAAATAAGCCTGGTCAGTGGTCCCATCCGTACTGGTGTTGAATTTAATAATACCTGCCATTAATACTCTGCCATAGCAACTAAAAGCCGAAATAGCCTCGTGGCTAGAACACGGTCATCATAACCGATGATTACAGGTTCAAACCTAGGTAAGCACGACTAATTTTTCATTTTTATTTGCTTGTGTCTATTTTTCTATGAAATTGTGCCACATGTGAATTCATCAACCTGCATCAGAGCAACGTGCTGGAATATGCTCCTTCTCCTCAAAGGGAGAGTAGGTCCAGCAGTGAGAAATTTACAGGCTGTGTATATTATTATTTATAGCAACTGAGACGTTTTGTCGTTTCATATATACACTGGCTTACGCATTGTCAGACGAGTATAAATAAAGTAAACAACAACAGCCTGTAAATTTCCCACTGCTGAGTAAAGGCCTCCTCTTCCTGGAGAAGGTTTGGCTTTCTTGAGCTGAGAGAGTAAACAAACGAAGCGCTAAAGACTGTGGTGTTCACATACCATCAGCCACCCTTTTGCTCATCGGCTTACAATTATTAATTATACCAATTACTTTAATTAGTTATTACCGTAACATAAAGTATCAAAGATTATACCGTAATAATATTATGAAGTTTACATTAAAATATCAAATCTCATCAAATGGCTTGAAGCTATCCTTTCGGTACATTACCTGCAGAATCCTTTAATCGCTTGCGTTAAATCAAGTCGTCGATGGAGATGAAAAAGCGTGTCTTTGAACTCGTTTCAAGTTAAGTTACGTCAAGCTTGACGTAGTTACTTGCTTTGAACGTGGCTCGAAACTCATATTTCGTTGATTTAATCTCGTAAGTCAATGTACTAAATATATGTATATATTTTAACGATTTTTAATATATTTGTGTTTCATTTTTATTTTTTAAGTGGTTATTTATGGTGTTTTATTTTCCAATAACAAAAGTAGTATATCAATACTTTTATAATAATACTAGCTGACCCGGCAAACTTCGTACTGCCATAATCGAAATGCTTAAATTGGTCCAAATGTGATGTGAATAGAAACCATTGCACGCAGCGAAACTGGTGATATGAACTGTAACAATAAACCATTGATACTTACATTAAAAACAATAATTTTTCTATATTTTCAATGACACAGGAATCATGAGGTTGCGTGATAAATTGCCATGTTGCTATGATTAAGTCCTTACAACATAAAATTTGCAAAACCATTTAGTATAAACTGGCTATACCATATGTTTTAATTTGAAACTCATTTACAATACCAATCAATATAATTTCACTAAATACAACACAGATAAAATATAGGTGGTTAAGTTTTATTATGGTGTAACATATATAGTCGTAGGGGGTAACTGAACGCAGTGGGTAAGCGAGCGCACTGCCTGTATCTCCGAAATAAGGTGCGGGTGGCGAAGGGTTTGTTTCGACCAATCAGTGGGGCCTAAATGGTAAATTATTTGCGACTTGCCTGCGCGCCGCACTATGTGTTGTTTGTCAGTAATTGCTAAAAAGTATTTTCGTTGATTTACTCTCAACTTTTTAGTGTTTTGGAAAACACTGATACGTCTCAACCTGTTCTGTAACTACGATAAAATTACTCTTTCGTTTATCAAATATAAATACTTCTTTCGATTGTAAAGTGTAAAGTTATAGGTTATGTTGAGCGTTTGGGAATTGGCCGTCATTTGTTTGATATTTGGCTTTCTGGGTAAAGTGTGCGCGGGTAAGTGGGCGCATGCGCACACTTATAACATCATCATCATCATCATCAGCCCGTTCAGACATTCAGCTCCTGCCTGCCTCCTTGCGTAAATCGTCACTCCTCCGTGCCTAAGGACGTCCTACACGATGTTTGCCGAGACGCGGTCTCTACTCTTAAACACGTTCCCCCTAACGGTTATCGGTTCTACGACAAATATGGTCAACTCACTGCCACTTCAGCTTACTCATCCGGTGGGTTATGTCCATGACTTTGATTCTTTGACGAATCACCTCATTTCTGATGCGATCCCTCAGAGAAACGCCGAGCATAACCCTTTCCATGGTCAGCTGAGCGACTTTAAACTGGTGGATCAGCCTTGTCGTGAGTGTGAGTGAGTGAGTGAGCGTTTCGGCTCGTATGTCATGACGGGTAGGACGCAATGGTTGAAGACTTTCGTCTGAAGACACTGTGGAATCGACGATGTAAAGATTCGACGTAACTTCCCAAACACTGCCCAACCCAGCTGAATTCTTCTAATCACCTCGTCATCAAGGTTGTTTCTCCCTAATCGCAAAGTCTGCCCGAGGTAGACATACATATCTTTGAACAATTTCGAGGACGGTTCATTGAACATGATCTTGGTTTTATCCAAGTTTATTCGTAGGCCGATACGCATAGAAGAATCAGCTAGCTTGTTCAGCATTTTTTGTAGGTCCTGCAGCGTTTCTGCCACGATGGCGATGTCGTCTGCGAATCTCAAGTGAGAGATATGTTCGCCATTGATGTTGATGCCACGTCCTTTCCAGTTCAGCATCTTGAACATATGTACAAAAAATTGATCTGATAGACAGTAAACAATTGAAGTTAGTTAAAATTAAGGTTTAATTTTGTCCCTCCTAAACATGTACTTATAAAGATATAACTATTCTTTCAATTTGATTTCTGCATAACGGGAACAACATCAAATGTTTGACAAAGTAGGGATGACCCATGTTACAAAAGCATGATTATGGCGTTGGTAATGATCAATACCGAACATTGATACTTGATGTTTGTGGAGCTCTAAACTTCGATGTTAATCGATAACATCGGTATTTTTTTTTGCGACTGTAAGAAATTATTAAAATCGAGAAATAGATGTAACGAACTCATATGTAGCTCACCGCATAGACCTTTTATCATATTTTTAACGACAACGTGAAATAACTCTGGATCAAGAGTTTCATCGGGAATTTCAGTTGATATAACGATTATCGATTTGATCCGGAGTAATTTTATGTTCCAGCCAAATTAATACATGTGCATGTGGAAATCCCCTTTTTTGACATTCAATGTAGTACATATGGCAACGCACCTCTCCAAATAAACATTATTTATATAAGTGCTTTCAATTTTTGCCGAAAAACACGTGCTGTAATGTCGTGACGGTCAGTTGTCGACTGTTCTTCAAATAAATTGTTTTAATATTATCCCACTGCGGATTATATGTAACCGTAATGAATAGATCCGGTCAACCATTTTTCGTACATAAGAAATTGCGTCTTGTGCATATTCGCTCATATGCCGTGGGCAACCAATAAACAAAGAGGGCAATATAGTCAATCGCCCGATGTCATTTGCATTAGCATCATTCGCTATCACTTCTTGCAATTGAATATATTCTTCGGATCTTAATTTTGCTCGGTTGAAACGAAAAAAATTAAAACGTTCAATTTCTATTTTAGCATACGTATCAACGATACTAATGATACAGTTTACCACATCCCGAGTTATAATTTTGTGCTTGTGGACGAACCATCAATCGATACGAATAAAAATTCATGGCAGTAACTTTATTCTGTATATTTAGACATGAAAATAAATGCAAACACTGTACTTTTAAATAATAAATTGAAATAAGACGTATTACCTATTGAAACTGGTAGATGGTTGTACTCCTTTTTTAAATAATACTTACTTTTAATTTAACAGCACAATTCCTCGTCTGAAAAATCTCCAATAATAAAATGACCTGCTATTTATTGAATTCATTTGTTACAAAAAATGTGATAAATGAAGAACCACTCGACCGATTTTGAGCAAACTTCACATAAACCATCTACTGAATAGTCCAAACACACCTTGAAAATTTAGTTTGGATAGGTGAGCCCGCTCTTGAGTTATAAAGTGACATCGAAAAATGCCACTTAATTTTGTAGAAATAGATTCGAAAAATAGACTTAGCGATGTTATAAATAATGCAAAATCAATTTTAAAACATCAATGTTTTATTTTAAACATCGATAATCATAGAAAATCAATGGTAATTCTCTAATAAATCTATTTCTAAGGAAAAACAATGATGTTTTTTTTTATTATATTCCTAGCATTTTTATCATACTTTCTCACCTTCTAAACCTTCCCTGGACTTCTACCAATAATTTAAGACCAAAATTAGCCAAATCGGTCCAGCCGTTCTGGAGTTTTAGCGAGACTAACGAACAGCAACTCATTTTTATATATATAGATTATAAATGTGAAAGTAACTCTGTCTATCTGGCTTTCGCCCTTTCACTACCAAAACTCTGAACTGGATTTGATGAAATTTGGTATGAAACAACAGGAGCATCCTAGTAGATTCTGACGAAGGATCTGCTAGAATACTCTGAAAAAATCAAAGATTGAACAAACATACATTTAAATTACATAAAAGTAACTTTCTCTCATTCTGAGTCTTGCCACATTCCATCAACAAATGATATAGGTCTTCATAACTTCCACACTCATCGCATTTAGGAGAATTAATGAAACAAATTTGAACTCCAAGAACTACATAAGGTAACTTTTTGGCTAACACAGGACAAACAACGCGAAAGAAACCGTAGTAATAAATGAGTCGCAAATAGATTTAATTTTTTATAGGAACCTATTTCTTTTTAAATCCCTTCTTATTGTAAATGGGTTATATAGCAACGATCTTCCGTTACACAATTAGGGCGTTATTTAAAAGTAAAATGGCCGGCGTCGCTTTGGCATAGTAATTAAGAGTGACGAACTTCGGTACTTATTCGAATTAATTTTCGTAATTAAGTATTTTATCATCGCTTAATCTAAGTCCTGACTATCAATAATTTAATTTGTTTTAAAATGTAAATGTTAGGGCTACCAGTAATGAGATGTTGTTAGAATTCACTTGGTATCGGTCATAGGCTTTTTTTTATATTTATGCCCTATTAGTAGTCGCCCTCGGCTTTGTTCGCAATTTAGGTTGTTGGTTGTCATGAGTTAGGTAAAAAAATAGCCTTCGTCCTTCATTAAATTCGGCTTAGCGGTTTGGTCGTAAAAGAGCTACAGACAGACAGAGCTACTTTTACCTTTATAATATTAATATAGATTAATTTTATAATTATAGCCAATGTGTCAAATCACATTCTGACTTGTTCTTGTATTCTGCAGCAAACTTTTACAGATTCCTTTAAGATGTTTTTCCTTTGTGTCTGGTCAATGGTCAACGCAGAACTTATCCCTAATAATCCTCTGTATACTTATGATAATGTTTGGGTTTGATTAGGATTCATCATTTGACGTTTGATGACCTCCGTGGTAGAGTAGTGTTTACACCGGTTTTCATGGGTACGCTACTCCGAGGTCCCGGGTTCGATTCCCATCAAAAACGATGTTTTCTATGTTACGAGATAACATAGAAAACGATCTGGGTGTTTGTGGTACTGACATTATTTCTGATTTTCCATAACACAAGTGAATCAGCTACTTACAATGGGATCAGAGTAATGTATGTTGTCCAATATTTATTTATTATTATCGTACAACGTTACTTTATATTAGTTTTAGTTATAAACTTGTATTCATTAATATTGTATTTAAAACTTTAGCTTAGTTAGCGTAAAGCGATAAACTTAAAATTATGTATAAAACTTACTTCGTAAAGTTACGAACTTAGTCTCAAATATTGAAGTTACATATGCTGTTAATACTATTGTTGAATACTCAACGTCAACCGTTAACAAAAATAAACAACAATGGGACAAAAGTGACCCGAAACACATTCAAAGTAACATTTGCGCATTTCGCTCGTTGCTCCTGAATAAACGAAACCATCGTAAGCGTGAAATGGGTCGACGTACGGTCAGCAAAAAAAAAACGTATTTTTAGGTGTCACTTTTTTAAGAAAGGCGTGTTAAAAGTGGAATCTTCGCTCATAGACCCTACAAAAAGCAATAAGGTAAAGTAAAGTAACAGCCTGTAAATTTCCCACGCCTGGGATAAGACATTCAATGCGGTAAATTGCGGTGAAATTAGACACGTGCAGGTTTCCTCAAGATGTTTTTCTTCACCGCCGAGCACGAGATGAATTATAAACACAAATTAAGCGCATATATATAGTGGTGCTTGCTCGCAATCATCGGTTAAGATGCACATGTTCTAACTGGGCCATCTCAGCTCTTAGCAATATTATTACGTTTTGAACAATTCAGTATTTATGTTTGATATATGTTAGCATATAGTGTCTCTACCTACATTAAATATTATTATTAATAGAAAGAAATAATTGTGTACATGGGACACGGCACCATTATAAAAAAGAAGATTATATTACCTACTGATAAGGCTTGATAGATTTGATAAGCAATGATAGTTATTGTGTCCTAAATAGGTGTACCATTCGGCTTCCAATTGTACCCTATGTTGCTATAACGGGCTATGACAAAATTTGCTAATATTTAGTATAAACATTGAAACTTCGAATAACAATATAATTTTTATAAATAAAATAGGAAGGCAGACTAGCGAATAGGCTACCTGACAGCATCAATTGGTCACCTTAACCTATAAACACAGTTGCAAGAATAACTAATAATTAATAACTCCGTTCAATCAATACATAACCAATCGCAGTTTCTGTAATGACACTAGTTAATTCATCGTTCGAATCAGAACTCATCAGTACACAGTATTGATGTTTAGCGTTGAATGATGAGTTGGTGTGAATTCTGAAGGGAATATACAAAGACAGACCACCGCTGAAAAATAGCATTCAATCAATACTAGGCAGAGTTATTCGTTACAATGTAAATGGATGGACTAATTATTTATGGACGTATATTGTATATATATATATATTTAGAACTGATTTGACTGTCATTCGTCTAGTTGCTAGGTCCAGCGGTGAATAAAAATCGGCGTCAAAGGAAAACGACGTGAGAAAACCTGCATGCGTCAGTATCAATTTCAAAGTAATTCTGCCACATGTGTATTCCACCGACTTGCATTGGAACAGCGTGGTGGAATATGTTCCAAATATTGACCTCCAAAGGGAGAGGAAGCCTTAACCCAGCAGTGGGAAATTTGCAGGTTCTTGTTGTTGCTGTTATTGAATGTCTTATGTTGAATCTACATTCCAAAACTGCGATAAATTTTAAATTGATGGAATCTTGTGTAACGACGATTCAACAGTGCCTGTTAATCTACTTGATTAAAGTAATTAATGGAATAGGAGAGGTTTTTAAAAGGCACCAGCATCAACGCTGTAAAGACATATTTACAGTTCTGCTGAATGTGTGCTATCAGATAAAAGATACACAAAATTACTTTTTTTGACTTTTTTTGTTTATTTCATTGTGTATCATATGTATTTACAGTTGTGCTGAATATCAGATAAACAAAATACAATTTGGGTGTTTTGAATCCTTTTTTGTTTCCTTAATTGTATCGCAGATTTTTAAGGCGAACAGCCCAAAAAAGGATATCAAGTTAACAATGACTAATTTTAAAGTACCATTAAAGGTCACGTTTAAACATTAACCAAAGAAATTAAACGAATGCTATGTGTTAATATAATGTTTATCTGGTCTTGCTATTATTATTAGGATATGTTCGGCATTTTTTTATAATTTAGGTTAACAATTAACTAAACTGTTTGTATTAAAAGTGTTATTTACATTTTTGGCGTTATATGTAGGATGTATGTCTCTTAAACTAGTTTATTATATATTTTATGCTATAATTAAATTGTGTGGATAGCTTATTAGGCTGCAGATTCAATGGTCAATGGATTAAATTTGTACCTGAGCCGATTAAACCATAAAACAATGAAGACAACTCCTAGCCGATACGGGACCCCTAGGCACACCATGCATTGGGAAAAAGATGTTAAAAAAGTATTGTTAATCAATTGAAAAGAAAGCTAGATAGCTTATGTCTAACACGAGTATTACTTAGGGAAACTCACTTTGTTAATCCAACCTTGATCAGTGTCGAATACACATAAAACTATTGGTCCTATCCCTGATGTTTTTTGCGTTGTGTTGCTTCCAACAAGCTCTGTGTAAAAGTGCGTTTGCATTCACAGAGCCTTTAGAATAGCTTTTGAGCGGTTGAATAGTGTCGATAGATGATGGACACCGTGACCAAAATGATTGACAGTCGGCCGACAGGGTATATGTATATATAGGGTATATATGCAAGTTAAAACGGTTAAATTTCCCATCGCCATGGAACTCGTTACAACTGACAGATACTAACTATTGAACATGTGATTCCTGAAGATGAAATCGTAGAAACAAATCGACGTGATTTTTAGCAATTCTCCAAAAACTAGTTCTTAATAATATTAAGAATGTTTTTGCGAACGGTACAAAAAACAACGAGACATCTTTAACGGGTCATTTTCCACCCACGCTCCGACACACCCCCGCTGTACAGAACTGACTGTATATTGCATGCACACAACGCTAGATTTCATTTAACTGATACTTCGCAAGAAGATAATACGTACTCCTTGGAATTAAATGTTGTTATGATCGCCAGCCACGATCTTGAACGTGTTCATAGCATATCATACTACTGTCATAGTTGAAGAGCTGAGACAGCTTAGTTGAGACGTTAACCGATTATCGTGAGCTAAACTGTATCGGGTGATTTATAATTTGTCTCATTAGGAAACCAACATCAGGAAACTTTCATTTATGACGGAATAATTTTTGGTGTAATAATTTCCTCAATCTTGTACTCAAAAGTGAAGAGGGCTTTAAAATAACTTGAAACATTATAAGAGTCGTATGCTATGTATGAATATGCTATATTCCAAGGCCCTTGAAAGTATATAAATAATAAGTATATATAAAAAAATATTGGTTAACATCCCATACATGATTCTGATCCCAATGTAAGTAGCTAAAGCACTTGTGTTATGGAAAATCAGAAGTACGACGGTACCGCAAACACCCAGACCCAAGACAACATAGAAAACTAATGATGTTTTTCTACATCGACTCATACTACATGAAAACCGGTGTACAGACTACACAACCAAAGAGTATGAAATATCGTCGTATATTATTTATTATTAAGTTATATTCGCGTGACCATTTACTAAAGTAATTTCCTGATAATGTGAGGGTCTTGTGACATTTTAGTCTAATTTGTAATTTATATGAAAGGCTTTCAAGGTCGTTTTATTTTCTAATCAATTTCAATAAGTAAAGAAGAACTACACTTTCCTACTGATTGAAAACCTGTATAGAATTGTATCATAGAACTGAAACCTTATTAGATATTCTATTGAACGGCAATATTGTGTTTGTTTTGTGCTATTGTGAGTGGGCCAGTGTAACAGGCACGAGGGAAATTAAGTTTTATTTTCTAAGGTTAGTGGCGGAAGGGTTAATTTTCTTTGCAGTGCAATTTTCTATACTATTATAAAATGTATTATTTAATTGTTCTAGTACTATAACAGTCTGTATATCTAATCGTATTTGGACTACACTGACTTCAACAAAAGAAATGCCTCTAGAATTTTCTTTCTATATACATATATTATACATTAAATAACAGATACAATGAAATAAATCAGCATGTTTGAGAATAAAAGATCGATAAGAAATAAAATTGTTCTTCCATCCGTCCGTTTCTTCATTCCGTCTGAACTAAAACAATATATTAAAACATATATAAAAGAAAGAGACGGGGATAAAGAAAAGAGAAGGAAAGATTGGAGAGTTCTTAACGCTTTTTCCTTATGTGGCAATTTCAGCCAGTCCACTCTACCATAAGTCGTCTTTAAGAACTTCGTTACAAAGCATTTCCTTCGCATCGCATTAATTAAAACATAAAACCTTTAACTAAACCCGATTCACATCCAAAGGTCTGTAAAAGAAAAGGGTTCAGTTGATGAGGTCAATATATCACAATATCGTCCAGCGACCATTGTGCGCTCGTTGGGTGTTTGACCCACTTCCGTGGTGATAAATTAATGCCACGGACACACACTTCGAGATTAAAGTGCTGGGATCCAATCGAGATCCAATGCCTTCTTTATTTCTACAGTTTATTTCTTCAACATTAATTCTTGCAATTGCAATTGCATTTATATAGTACTTACATCTTTTGAATAATCAAAATTTTATCATGAAAATTAACTCAGACACTGGTACTACAAAATTAAAAACGAATCAGTCCATGTGAATGCGATCTTTAATTATATATATTAACTTCTACAGTTTTTTTTGCTTGTTCGCCAAACCAGTCTCTATACACATGAACGCCCAGTGCAATGTTAGTCATTTAGGAGAATAAAACTAAATTTTAAATAACTTCAATACACTTGCACTTTAAAACTGTTTCATGAATGGTAATTTTAGTAAATATACAATTAAAAAACTTGTCGCAAAAATATTTAAGATGTGTTACAAAAAAACGAAGGTCCGAGCTGATAACACCAGTTTTCCAAAACTTTACCACTTAACAGAATTTCGTTGCAACTATTCACATACATCCTCGTGATATTTTCGTTTACTAACGCTTGCGATAGATTAAAACTGGACCATATCTACTTAAACTACATCATACAAAAACATTTTTTTAATATTTTAATCTTGTTTCTGAAAGGCGTTTAGGCATAATTTACTCAAATACATTAGCACGCGATCAAAAATTCTCCTTGGCCTAAACATTGTATGATCAGCGAGGCGAGGTCGCCGACAAATTTTATGTTTTTAAATGATTTATACGCCATTACAAGCGCTTTTTACTATCCGCTTCGTATTAACAGCTCTAAATACGTTACGCTAGCGTATTTATAATGCTATTTGGTATTTGTTTTTCATTACTCCGTTGTGGTAATGATCAATCACTTTGATCTAAGTTCATCCGTTGTTGGTGTTTAAAGTGTTTCATTTATAGTTACCGATAGACTCAGTGGTGGTGGAAATCGTGGTTTTATCGAGAAGTAAAGATTTCATAATACTAAGTTTCTAAGGATTTTTTTTCTTAGGAGTGCGGATAAATTTTGTTTTCTGTAAGAGCATTGATGGCTCAATAACGTGAATCATAGCTATTTTTTAAGGTCACAACCGGGACAGGCAGTACTAAATTCATTTTTTAATTTGTATAATTTATCTTGTGTTCAACGGTGAAGGACATCTAGAGGAAACCTCCACGTGGTGCATAGGAATCTGGGACTATCTACCAATTTGCATTAAAGGAGCATTGCGGAGTCAGCCCCAAACCTTCTCCTCCAATGGGAGACATTTGCTCAACAGTAGGGAAAATGTCTCCCATTATGTAACAAATTGTTACTTGAATCTTATCTTGATTCAGTCTGTTAATAAATTTAAATTAGATATATAAAGCGATTTATACAATAAGTACATAAACATTTTGCAGTCCATTGTACCCATAATTACACTCGCTCACTTACCACTCAAACCGGAAGTCAACAATACAAAGCGTGTCTGTTTTTTGTAGTTGACAAACAGTGTCCAAATAAAATTCACAAATTGATTGGAAAAATATCTGTGATAGCAACTCTAACTCAAGGCGCATAACAATTGACTAGTATTGCCTGTGCTTTCGTCCGTTATAGTGGACAGTCAGATGTTCTAGGTATAAAAACATAGTATGACCTTTATTGGGGTTCAATTTTGCATTACACCTAATTGCATCACATTTGTGACACCACGTTCAGTGGTTTAGTCTTGAAAGCCTAATAAACACACATGGAGTTACTATATATTTTATAACGACATTTATTTACTCCTTGTTATAAATCAATGTCTTACCGTAACACGAAAAATGTAAAGTTTCAATGCTAAAAGCAGTATACTTAATGGATAAATTACATGATAATTTGGGTATATTAGATTACGATTACGATAGATTACGATTTAATTATTATTCATCTCAGTATATTATTCACCTGGTCTTGTAGAAATAGTAAAACTCAAAGCAATTAAACGTATGACTTCATGTAGGACCAGCTACCATCCGTAGCTTCTTCTACGTTTAAGGATTGGTGAGCTTGAAGTAAAATAATCACAATATAGCATACTAGATTGTTGAATTTTCATGTGCTTAATTTGTGTTTTTAATTCATATCGTGCTCGGTGAATAATTCATATATGTATGTATAATTCATATGTGTCTAATTTCAAAGAAATTCTTACACATGTAAATCCACTTACCTGCATTGGAGCAGCGTGGTGAAATAAGCTCCAAGCCTTCTCCTAACCTTGAAGGGAGGCTTTAGCCCAGTGGGAAATTAAAGAACTATTAACTATATACTCCCGCGTCTTAATTGCGAGGGGTCGTGTTTCTGGTCACTTGTGTTTCTGTACAAAAATCCGATATCCGGCCTTGGGGTGCAAGCTTGTTTCCTAATTCATTTCATCAAATTAGGTTCAGCAGTTTGGCTGTAAATGCGTAACAAATACAGTAACTACTAATTCTAATGCACTAATAATATTCGTGTAGATATATTGATCCCACCAAAAACATTAAATGTAAAAAAATGCCAAGTCTCTCGATACAGTCTTTCCATCGTAAAAAGTTTTGCATAGACCCAATCAACATTTAGTAGTTGTATCAATATTTTTTATATTATAATTATAGTGATTTGGCAATGAGCAAACAAAACCTAAACTCTTAGCTTTGTCCACGTCGAAGATATAGGGTCGAAACAGCCGTGAATCGCTTCGATAAAAGATGGTACGGCCGTGCCCGTTTTGCTCGAGACTTGGTTGGTGCGCTGCCGTGCCTCCAGATTTATATTAGCTTTATTTCATTCATTTTTTTTTTAAGGTTTACAATTTGCCGCCTTGTTACTCATGCATATTCCAATGCCAGGAGTAGAGATAAACAAAACCTAGTTTTACATATTACACGTGATTTGCTAATAGCTCTACTATATTATGCATTACAAACAGTTATTAATATTTATTTATAATACATGAATATCCACTTACAATTTCCTTTCAGAGTACTTTCGATGACATTCAAAACGCTTTTCCATTTGAAAGGCAATATCATTTTATCTCTCGGCTAATGATATCGTGTCGATTCAAGGACAAAGTAGTTTATTTATTTATGTCACATATACCAGTACATCGAAATCGTTTATGATAGATCTATTTTCGATAAAAAAATGAACATAAGAATTAATAACATTAAATGCTTAGATGTATACAAATAACTAGTTACTGCATAAATCTTGACCGCGTGGAATGGTGGCAAGAATGCTAGAAGCATTTCCCTGTTGAATCACAATTGCGATCCTCTGGGCAAAAAACGAACCAGCCCTCCTGTCACCAGTGGAAGCAATGAAGCTAAGTGTTATACTTTTGATTAAGCTTTTTGCAACACTACTCCAAGGGCCAAGCGTTTCTACAACAATTTGGATAAAAGTAAAGTAATTTGACATAATACACGAATATTTAGATCATACATATTTTGCTACAGCTTTTTCCGCAGCGGTACCGGCTCTTAACATTGTTTCTCGGATATAGGATGGGGCCAACGTGTCAACGCATGTAGCGTCCCACACAAGGGCCCGACCTCGTTCCCAGGGAACCAATGTTAATCCATCAGGTCTCTTAACATCATCACGATTGATTCCTCGTGTTTCAGTAAGAGCAGGAACGTTTACGAACCTTTTTAATTTAATTATAATTTATTCACGATATCCTTTAGATAAAACACTTGTAATTCAATGAATTAAAGTTAACTGAGACGTTTATTATACGATCTTATTAATATTATAAAGGCATGTTTTTTTATTCGTGTTTGTGACTCATTTATACAAGAACGACTGAACGGAACTGATTAAAATTTAACACAGAGATACACTTATTATCCCGTGAGTGTAACAAACACACTACTACACACTACTATAATTTATGAAAATTAGTATGCGTTTAAAATAAATGTTTCCTAACCCATCCCGACTCAGTACTTAATATTATTATTGGTAATTATGAATGTGGACCACGGAACCATCAATGTATATGTGGCACATGATTGGCATAATATAACTAATTCTATTAAAAAAGTAGGTATTAATAAAATGTGAATTAAAATAAATAATGATATTCATGTAATTTAAAGCGAGTGAAACTGCAAAGCGCGTCTGTAATAATCTTATATTCTAAAACCACCTATGTGCGTTGCTTGTTCTGTTATAAGTTTTATGTAAATAGATTCAATAGTTCTTCATTTAGGTTAGGTTAATTATAATGTTACCATGCGAATAATATTCGTTTAAAAACTCAAATCTTTAAAAGCCATTTGTACCATTATGTCACTTAGTATGATTATGACATATCTTTAAGAAATTAAATGATTCGTCGATACTGTTTAAAGTATATTTCTATCTCTTTCTCGCGCTAGTTAAACAAAGCTACCGGGTCAAATTGGATTTGTATCGAGACATTGTACTACAGACTACATTACTATGCATTGGTAATTCACATGTTAATTTCATGGGAAACGAATCGAATAATCGTACCGTATACAATTAATTACCGGTAATGTGGGAATTGTATTGTTTACCCAAGTATAACACATGCATGTAGCTCTATGAGGTACTAGAAACCCGCGCCGACTACGCACGTGTGCAATACTGATACTAAATTACCATCGAATGTCATTATATACAAAGTTCATAGCTTTTTGTCATTAGGCAATACAAACCCCTATGTCCCTACCTTTTAAATCCGGAATATCTTCGAAAATATTCATTTATATTACATGATGTAAGGGGGCCATATAGATCTATATGAAATGCATAATGTATGTGAGATACTTTATTGGATAACAATTAATGTTGTTTTGCTTAAGTACGCTTTGAAAACTATCTTTTCTCGTAAAAATGTAAACGATAAAAAATAGTTATTGTGGTTTATTCTTAAGAGATAAATATATACCATCCCAATTTTTTCTGAAGGCCTTTTAAAGGTGTATAATATACTGTAGGATATTATTTAGTATCCATCTCGTATTCACCAGCGTTTGCAATGTATGTGCAAAAAGTGTTTATTTTTGAATTCACATTAGAAACCTCCAAAATTTTATAAATAATATAATACATGCACAATAAAGAATCTCTTCTTTCATCATCATCATATCAGCCGTAAGACGTCCACTGCTGAATATAGGCTTCTCCCAATGATTTCCACCTTGACCGGTGAGTAGCGGCCTGCATCCAGCAATTATTAATCTCTTCTTTATTGTGCATGTATTATATATTATAAATATAAAGTTTCCTCTTAAATTATACCTATTAAAAGCCGATTCACAGTCCGTTGTTTAATTTTAATGGGCACAGGAACACACATCTATAAGCGAGATTGTTTTATACTAAGAATTATATATAAGCCACCTGTGTTTCGTAAAGCAGTATGCATTTGTATGCTTCTGACAATTTTAATCATATTTATGGCAAAGGTACGTTTTGTTTGTTTGTTTGTTGTATTGTGATAGTAAATGGTTTTAATGCGATTAAAGGCCGTATAATATGTTCATGTAATCGACTTTTGAAATGTTTGTTCATTCAGAAATGAACCTTTAAAAAGTTATTGTTTTGTTTAGGATGTCAAACTTTATGTTTGATTGATTATAATTCTTGTATTATTGCAGAGACATTGCCGGCTTGTAAACTTTTCAAACGATTGTTACTTATTTTTTATAAGGAACAGAGATGCTCCTTTGTAAATTTTATGGATTTCCAAAATGTGTTCATTCCTGATTGGATAAGACCAACTAAATATCATTCAATAAATACATCTTCCACTGGTTCGTAAAGAAACACCTCTAATCTGAGAAGAATCGGCGGAAGAAACTTATGCCTCTCCTTAATATTGTACCTAAGTCATAATTTCTAGATAAAACATTTTCATATTCAAATAATCAGTTATGTCTAAAAAATTACAATTTACTGCTGACATTTTTGTCAACACCTTCCAGTAAAGTCCAGAACTTTTTCACATTTCGCAAGATTCAGAACAAAGGGTAATGGTTAAATGCGTTATAAATTAATTCTAACTGAGATGTTTTTATGACCGCTCTTAACGTAAGCTGTAGTCCCTTTAAGTACCGGCGTTAGGGCGCAAGTTTTAAAAGTACGCAGGAAAGTCTGGCCCAAGAATAAATCAATTAAAAAGAGTCACTAATGTACAAAAATTCTAAAGTGCTGTGAGTTCGAAACCACGTTGGCTAAACTATTATAGAAACGGTAAAAAATCTCTCAGGAACCTGCCTGCTAAGTACTATATATGGGACGAATGAATTGTCCTGTAATGGAATAAGAAAAAATCCTTATCACGTAAATGGTGGGTTGGTGACGTTATTCTTCATTAATTGGTTTTGTATTTTGGCCACTAACCACTCCGAAACCTGAAAATTTGCAAAGCTACTTTGATGACTACAGAAAAAAAGTGATAATGTCAATATCAAACGATGATTCAATATACGACCAATGAGTATTTAATTGGATTAGTAAATCTTTGATCAACGTTTCAATAACTGTTGAGTTCAGACAAGCGTTATCATTTCCACCTTCAAGATCTTCCAAGCAATGATTGCTTTATTAGATCAGATGATGTTTGAAGGAAATATATCCATCTGACAATTTTTTTCTATTGAACTGCTATATATAAATACATATATAAATAAATACAAATTGTTAGATAATTACACGTGTATATATGTAAGCGACGTAGAAAATACGTAGAAAATACATTAACATATATACATATATGTATATATAACAACATGTTAATGTCGCACCATCACAAACTTATTTTAAGAAGAAAGCGTTTAATTCTCCACGCTGGCTCTAAAGTGTGGATCACAATATGAATTATAAATACAAAATAAATATAAAAGCGACATACCATTTTATTAATCAAAAAATCTCATAACTGTAACACCTACAAAATGGGAATATGGAAGGTAGGTTCCTTCGGGGGTGCAGAAATGCGCTAAGAATTTAATGAAATTCTACCCTTGAGGGGGTAAGACAAGGGTTGGGAAGTTGTGTTTTATAAATTTAATTTCGCATGGCTGAAGTCAGATGGCTGAATAGATAGAGAATTAAGAAATAAATAGAGATTACGTTGATTCCTCTCAAATATTGATTAACATATCCATTCAGAGAAGTCTTGTTTTTCTAAACTGGTAACAGTGTAAAAATAACAAGTTTATCAACGCTTTATTCGTGGAGATTCTTATTTACAAACAGACGTTCCTCATCGCTTTACATAGTGTTATAGAATACGCTATAAATAAGTTCGATTCATATATATGTTTGTATTTGTTATTGTCTTATCTCATTACATCTACATTTGCGGTGAATTTGTATACGATGTTTACATGTGAGTCATGAACTAAATGAAGCTAATAGCTCAGTGGATAGAATAATAATTGAGTGCGGGTTCCTACCTAGATAAGTCAATCAGTCTTGTCACAAGCATAACGTGTATTCTGAATGTTATGATTTCGTCACAATCTGGAATCTTAAACTCATTCGATAATCATGAATTTTGGCCCCCAAACCACTTATATAAACACAAATCAGTTTTGTTTATTATATCTTGTAAAAGACGAGACGGCCCAGTGTTTAGAACGGGTGCATCTTAACCGATGACTACGGGTTCAAACCCATGCAAGCACCACTAAATATTAATGTGCTAAATTCGTGTTTATAAATCATCTCGTTCTTGGCAGGGACGAATAACATCGTGGGGACACGCATGTGTCAAATTTCGTAGAAACTGCCACATGTGTGTGTATTCCACGAACACGCATTGGAACAGCGTGGTGGAATATGTTCCGAACCTTCTCCTCAAAGGCCTTAGCCCAGCAGTGGGAAATTTACTGAGTGTTGTTGTTATTTTATCTTTGCACCTAAATCGATTTTTTAACAGTTATGAAATATTGTGGAAAATTAAACACTTAAAGACTAGAAGTATAATAAATACGTGGTTTCATTTTAGTGGACTTTGGTAAAGGTTGTACAATGTTTTTATCAGTTATATGTTGACTCAGGATATGAGATTAAAAACAGTTTAGTGGTCTTCGTGTTATCTGCTTGTATATTTGTCGCTGTAGTGGCGTAACTCGTAAGCGGTACAAATATTTATACACGGCATTTACAGTTATGTATATACTTATATGAATATATATTTAGTAATCTATGACAAATTATATTCAAGACTATAGTTTGATCGTCCAAATATTTAAAATATTCTCAATTCTTAATTTTAGGAATTTCGTTAAGCTTATTTATTCGTTACAAGTATATACGTCGATAGATGTTATCTGCCATTCTTTATATATAGTAAAACCTTTTTTCAAAACAAAACTAGATAGTACAGGATCCGGGGCCTATTTTGTCACTTGATTACTATCAAGCTAATTTTCCGTGAATAGCTTCATTTTGATAAGACGCCCAACAATTTCCTGTGCGAAATTTCACGATATTGGTAGCTAACAGATGTAGCAATAATAAAATATGTCGATTTGATGATTCTCAAATATTAATTACTAACTGGATTGTTTTTTATTAAATCTTAAGATAATTATCTAAATTATTTGAAAAAATATTTGTCCTACAAAATCTATGGTATCACCAAAGAGTCCTCCCCCTCCAACATGTATTGATAACGAGATCACCAAAAATTATTACTAACCAGCTGATTTTTTTTTTATTACTTAGTTAATATATATATATAATGTAACGGTCATATTGTCCTACAAATTCCGTGGTATGTTATCCCGGTCCTACGGTCGAAAGTAGTAGTACAGATCATAAATGTAAAAATAGCGTGGTACGCTATTGCGGTGCTCCAATTGAATATATATTGGAAAGTCATGAAATTAAAAATCAATTTATTTCTCCTACAAAATTTTAAAACAAAAAATCGTAGGATATGATCCTTCCAGTTTGCCACCAACAAAAGAAGAATTGTTACAAAAATTAAAAGAACTGTATTTATCTGCAATGTATGGTGTAACGCACATATGCGGTACCCCACGGAAAAATTGCCGGAAAATTTTGGATGGACAATAATTGATGGCAAATATGAATACTATTGGTTTGATGGTCCCCAAAGTCCATCTTTTGAAGAATTATCTTCTGAAATACAAGGTAACCTATTTATACTATTGTTATTTATTGATTGATTATTCATTATTATATAATTTACTTAATTTTTTCATGTTATTATAGAGTCAGATATCACAAGTGAGGAAAGTGACACAAATGAAGATGACAGCGATGTTAGTAGCGAAGATTATGATTCATCGGATGAATAAGATGAAGATTAATTTTTATTATCTATAAATACACCAATACACCAATTTTTGTACCTCATTTTTCAAAAAAATAAACTTATTTAAATTTTAAAAAAGATTTTCTCACTGTATCTTATGTTAGAAATCGGAAAACGAAAAAATGACAATTTTTGTCGGACTAGTGATACATACCTGTTTTTTTGTAGGACATTGTTTTATTTGGGCACTGAACACACTTACCTATTATGTAATATTTTTGTCCTACAGTTAGTAATGAGAAAAATGGTCTTATGGTGTTAACAATTTCTGACCGTAGGACCGGGATAACATACCACGGAATTTGTAGGACAATATGACCGTGACATTATATATATATTAACTAAGTAATAAAAAAAAAATCAGCTGGTTAGTAATAATTTTTGGTGATCTCGTTATCAATACATGTTGGAGGGGGAGGACTCTTTGGTGATACCATAGATTTTGTAGGACAAATATTTTTTCAAATAATTTAGATAATTATCTTAAGATTTAATAAAAAACAATCCAGTTAGTAATTAATATTTGAGAATCATCAAATCGACATATTTTATTATTGCTACCTCTGTTAGCTCCCAATATCGAGAATTTTCGCACAGGAAATTGTTGGGCGTCTTATCAAAATGAAGCTACTCACGGAAAATTAGCTTGATAGTAATCAAGTGACAAAATAGGCCCCGGATCCTGTACTAAGACTTTTAATAAAAAAAGATAAATCTCCGTTGTTGCAATTATATTTAGGTACAAATTTGAAATTTAATTACCTAATAATATTATAATAATGCAACTAATATTCAAGATAGAATATATTAAAGACGAACATTGCTAAATTCATATTAAGTCATTATGTGTATTAGTATGTGTACATTTTAATGTGCCACCAACCTTGAGAACTAAGATGTTATGTCCCTTGTGCCTGTAGTTACACTGGTTCACTAACCCTTCAAACCGGAACACAACAATACTGAGTACTGTTATTTGACGGTAGAATAACTGATGAGTGGGGGGTGGTACCTACCCAGACGGGCTTGCAAAATGCCCTACCACCAAGAATAACATTATGTTCTGTCTTTTTCTTTCGAATTTAAAGTAACTGTTGACAGAAAGAGAAGTTAATCGTTAAATAGTCTATACTATAGTATATTTAACGATTATTAAGGTAGGTTAGGTTTGAGTCAGTTTTTTTTAACATTAATATGTCATTTACACTGATAAGTATTATCTGTATGACTTAATAATCGACCGCTATCCATAGTGTGTTTCAATGGCGGGAGGAGTAAAGGCAAATAAACAAGTTTGACCTTTTCCATTTCAATATCATCATCTAAAATAATCTATGGTTTTCATATACGGATTTATGAAAAATACAGTTGGAGTAAGAAAAGGTTCGTAACCTTAAGACCTATTTTCGTGTGCTCAGTATGAGCGATAATCTACTTTAACGATCGAGAATGACATATTGCGTTGCAATGATTTGATGTTCAGATTCAAAAGGTACTAAGAGTTTAAGACTTGATAAAGGAATTAATTTGAAAACTGACGAAGGTTTTTTACTCTGACTGTACATTACAAGATTTACATGGCTAAGCTGTTATCGGAAGTTTTACAATCAAAGTTAAGTCTATTTGTGTAATTAATTAAAACAGTGTTGTAGTATAAATAATGATGATAATGTCTTCTTGGCCGATTTAGGTCACAACGGACAATCTCAAGAGATACTAACCAACTACGCACAGTTTATTATAGTATAATAATTGTGTGTGTTAACACACACACAGATGTACTCTCTATTCATTCACTCTTATTTTCCGAGAGGATAGCAAATCCAAACGATACAGAACAAGTATAAGCGCAGTGACATCGGCCTTACGTAGTTTTCAAGACACGAGAACACTTCTGAGTCCCACACAAGTTCAACTTCTGAATTGTGGACTATTACTGAAAGATTTCATCGGCCCGAGTTCATATCAACCACGAGATCTGTGGCCTTTATAGTGGATAGAAATAATAATAACAATTTATTGGTGCAAAAGTAAGTAGGTACATATATACAAGTTTACAAAATAAGTATAACTATTGTTAAATATGACTATTAGGTAAGTACTCTATTTACATGCGTTTTGCCACTTAGAGAAATCATTCGAGCCAGTAGGCCAACGAGGGAGAATAAATAATAATATGTTATTCAAGCGCTGTTTGTAACGCATAATATAGAATTGATAAACCTCTCGGAATATGTTAATCTAAGGTATGTTTGTCTCTATTACTTCCGCCATAGGGATATGCTTTATAACACACTAAGGAACCCCGGCTTCGCATGGGATATGTATCGTTATATCATGACCAAGTTACATAAAATCATTAAAGATTATAGCCTATGTGTTATTTTAATGTTTAAACTATATTAATGTACTTTTTATCGAAATCCGTTCAGTAGTTTTTCGTGAAATAGTAACAAACATACACGCATCCATCCGCTTTTATAATATTAGTACGATAGCTATGTGGGGCTACTAACTTTACAACTGTTTTATACATTTCTATCCTCTGACAAAGCTTGGCTTGCTTTTGGCTTGTTTAAATTGCTATGTTCCGGTCGTAAGGGTGAGTAAGCCAGTGTAACAAACACAGGGGATATAATTGGCGGAGCATTAATAGGTATTATAACAGTGCCAATGTTTATGGAAAGCCATAAGCAACGTCTACGTAAGAGATCAGAATGTTCTCGATATCCATAATAATGTTATAAATGCGAAGTAACTCTGTCAGTCTGTTGTTCTTTCACGGTTCTTCCAAACCACTTAACGGAATTTTATGAAATTGTATGAAGCAAAATTGAAATCCAAGGAAGATTATATGCTAGGATATAGGTTTATTACGTCTAACGTTTAATAACCAATTCATAACTATTAGTCTTTTATAAATAAGTTACAGAAAAACGTTTAAGAAAAAACAAAGTCACTTCTCAATGTCTCACTTCTGGTCAAACACATCCTTACCTCTTCATGAGACGCAGATAAAAACATATGAAGCTCATAAAACAGAGGTTCATACCGGCTTCGAACCAGTATTCTTCAGTTAAGACTAACGTCATATAAACACTGGATCAACTTGCATTTACAATTTTGAATACATAGTTCTATTTAATAGATGACAAAAAAACTCAAAGCAACTGTGACGTCACTGATTAAATGTCACTCAATAATTAACAGACTCATTTCTACAGTGCGTCTCACACTTGTTACAACAACAAAATGTTGCCAGGTAACATAATTGTTAATAAAACCAACAACTTATAAACATTTGGTTTTATTTTCCTTCCTCCTATAAATTCTAAGAGTAAAGCCGGCCCCATACAGGAGTACCAACAATATGTGCCGATGTAATGTCAACCTAGTTCAGTTCTTATCGCAGCATATAGTATAATTTGTAAATAAAAAAATATATAAATACAATTTAATTTAAAAAGATGTTCAATTAAAACAAAGTTTTTTTTTTGTTAAAATGTATCCTGCAATCGTTGTCTATTAATAAATTTAAATATGAAACAAATATTACTATAGTAAGTTTCAATAACAAAAGCTAAATAAACAACATTTTTAATCGAATTGACGCAATATGTGATCGAGAGCTTGATGAATCTGTGATATTTATTATGTATTTGCGAAAAATTACTTTTTGAACGTCGACAATACTGTTATCGGGAGTAAGATTATCGTAGATATACATATTTAAGTGTAATAATGTTGTATTATAAATTAAACTATATTTATCAAAACTCTTAGTACAATGCTAACTTATTAGTAAATAGCATGAAATACACAAATCTACAGCACAAGTTCAAAGACGTTAAAAAGCGCGTATTCCATTTGTTAAATAGCAATTTCATTATGTTTTCATATTTTAATTGTGTTTGTAATACACTTCGAGCTCGGTGTTAAAGAAAAACCACGTCAAAAAGCCTGCATTAAAATTTATCACATGTATATTGTATACACCCATCAACCCACACCAGAGCGTGGCGGATTAAAACTTCATTTTTATTCCTGTAGGACACAGAACTCTTACATACTGTTAAAGTTATTTAATACGGGATATTTACCATGGTTTTTTTTATTTTTCGTTGGTGGAACTCGATATTTTGACAATATCTACGAATGTCTTGTTTACGAGATTGAAGTTTGATGAGAAAAAAAAGAACAAAAAAAATTAACGAGACTGAAGTTTAATGAAAAAAAATCTTAGAGACTGCTACTAATATATATTATGTTGCAGATAGACTGCCGTTTTCCAAACCATTAATTGTTTCACTCAACAGCTCAAACACATAAAACAATGAACGTTAAGATATATTTCCATTGCGCTACGTTTATCAAAAACATTACTCAAGTTTGGAGAATCCTTTAAATATACTTACCTAACCTTATTAGTAATTATGAAAAAGCATTGTTAATCTTAGTGAAGCTACAAGTGACATACATACACACAATAACAAGAAAGACCTAAAAGGAATTTGCAATGTGACACAAATATATTCTAGCTAAATAGATTTTAAGACATTTTCGAACTGTGAATTAACTGAATTCCGTGTAAAATTTAAAATACAAGAATACATAAAAAAGGCTACTTATTTTGAGTCACTCTCAAATTTGAGTGATGTTTGAGTATGCGAAATTTTTATTTAACGGCGTTTCAAATAGTTGAGTTGGACTTAAATATTTAAGTGACGTTCCACTCGACCGTAAAAAAGTTATTACGGTTTTTAGCAGCGTGGCTTAAACTCTAATCAACCGGCGATCTCCGTGTGTATGGCGCGTGCTTTACAGTGTAATCAGTGACCTCAGAGTTATCAAACACGCTGTACGTGTTTACGAACTAAACTAAACTACAAATTGTACACGCTAAATCAATTTTGAAGTATTATTCAATTTTGTTATAACAATGTGTGTGAAATCAATTCAGTGAAGTCATATGCGTAGTTTGGTGAGTTTAATAAATAGTGAATAGTTTTTTGCTGAATGAATACGCTTTACCCATACATATAAGTTTTGTATATGTGTGTGTTTTGTTCCGAATGACAATTAAGGGGCAACTATAACGATTGGAATCTGTAAAGCTGAAGTTAACATAGGTTTATTTCATAGCGTCCACTATGAAAGTGTTTTTGGAAATAACTTCTATCGTGGGAATGTGAGTTGTTACTTTGTTTACTTCCATTCACAAGTATTTGGTATGTCACATAATTTATTGGGTGTGACATCTATCCGTAAATGTTTTCGCCAAAAAAATTGGATATTCTTTAAAGAAAAATAGTTTACTACTGATAGTTTATTTACTCGTCACATTACTCTTTTTAATGGCGTAGGTATACTAGCAGACATGTACTTCGTGATGGTAAGTGGTCACCACTAACCATAACCATTACTGCAGTGGGAGACTACCTTTGAAACTAAGATGTTATGTCCTTTAGAGATGCAGGGATGGCTTCTTCGGTCAAATGACGATTGTAATAGAAAACTTAAAATATAAAGTGTATTTGGATTTTAAATATGTTGCTATCGTATATGTCATTTCGATATGACCAACTGTTTCTAAACGATTTATTTCGTTGCACAAAATTTAAAAACGGTCATATATTCCAATGTTGTATTGTAAACGAAAATTATGCTCTACATATATTAAATTTCAAAAGTAACTAATGTACTCAATTAAATATCGATTAATAATGAACCTGAGAAACCGGATTTTTCTAAAATATTAATATAAGAGTACCTTAGAAGATATGTTTGTGTGGTACAAATGCTATCACGACTTTTGTGTAAGAATTTTGGACACCAGTTTCTAGTAGATTATTAAAAAAATCTCCTACGATTTAGGCAGCGTTGTACGATTACAGTTTTGGATAAAATATCGTATAAGCGTAGCCATTACCTGATATTTACAAATTAAAAAACCTTTTTTATTTATCGCTCTTTATATTAGAAAAACCCGCATCAAAATACGATGAGTGATTTAATACAGGCAAAAAACCACTTTGTTTTATACTTTTTTATTTGTATACATAATTTAATCAATATTGCCAAGTGCATGTAATATTATTATATGATTAGTACCTACTTCTTACGGACGGTAGAATTGTCAACGAGGCATAGGGTGTAGGTACCATTGGTTTACTACTCACCGATCGCTACCAATAACGGATAGTAAGTGACAGATGACAAGTCATTCAATAAAAAATTTAACGTCAATTATAAACAATTATAGATTTAATTGAAACGAAACGTTATTTGCATAACGCTAGCGGCTGGAATCGTATAACTATGTCATACGTTTCACTTCAATGCATAATCAATCCTCAAATTATTAATAGTGGTCAGGTTGCGTCAGCTTTTACGGTGTTTACAGAAGTCGGTTAACACTAAAGCGATCGAGAATATTGAGAGCAACCGAAAAAATGTGGATTATGTACCTTGCATCGTTATAGAATGCGTCATTGATATAATAAGAATATTCACCAATAGATGGCGCTGTTGTCACTCGATAATTACACTATGGATCGAAATGTATTATTTATTTTGACATTGTTAATTTTGTTTTTATTTAATAATATTGTACTGTTTCGATGTTTTTTTTATTAGTAATAGTAATAATATAAGTTTGCCAGTAATTATTTTACTAAAATAATCACTGGCAAACTTCTTCACACAGGTGCAATACTGATACTAAATTTACTGTAGAATGTCTTTATATACAACGTATGCAGCTTCTTTGTTATTCGATAATACAAACCTCTATATATGGCCCTGAATGAAAATGTGTTATTTACGAAATCCATTAGATACCTCTAATATTATCAGTTTCTCCACTACTCCATACTCCGGAGATCCACAATTTCGTTTTCTATGACATTTTTTGTACTGCCCAACCATTCTGTGCAAACAGCTTTCGTCCGTGTTTCCAAACCGATACGACTCAGTAACCGTAGAGAGAGCGTATACGTTTCTCTTAGGTCGGCAACGCATCTGTAAGCTTCTCTTTTTTGAAGATGTCCATAGGTGATGGTGGTCAATTTCCAACAGGTGAGAGTACTGAGTACTATTATAACTCGGGAAGTTTTACTAACCTAGGCATTTACAGTCTTATAGCGAAACTCATAAGGTAGTTTATTGCCGAGCTTCTTTCTTAGTAGTTACTATCTTTCATTTATAGTTAATGATTATCTTCCATAGTACTTACATTCAATTACGGGCCTTCAGGCCCTTAGGGTAAAAATAAAATTTACAGTCTGCAACTGCTTAAACAGTGCAATGAAATCTAAATGTTATTTTTATCTAACTCATAAACGTCAGACTACCGTTGCTCGCTATGTGAAACTATGCGATCGATAAATAAGATTTGGTATAAAGTGTATCTGTTCATTGTTACCTTTCGGATCTTTAAGTCTTTGTATACAATCGACTTGCCGCGGATTCGGGTATTTTTACTTTAAGATTAAGTATTTGCGATTCAGTATGTAATTACCGAGCTTAAGTCTATGTTTACCTACTAATTAAATAACCTATAGCCCTTGATTTATGCATTTCATGCTATTTGGTAATAACTTTTCATACTAATTGGTAATAACCGATACGACATGGGAACCTTCAAGAAAAGAGCGTACTCCTTTCTTAAAGGCCGGCAACGCACCTGCAAGCCCCCCGGTGTTGCAGATGTCCATGGGCGGTGGTAGTCACTTTCCACCAGGTGAGCCTCCTGCTCGTTTCCCACATATGCCATAAAAAAAAAACTTAGCTATATTGTGCACTACTAACAGCTCCTGATTAATATGTCATTTCTTTTTTGTAATATTCCATACTAACTACTTATTTCCACTTTAATTTTACTTTTAAAGTAACCAAATAGACTCAGACTTGTTAGCAAGTCTGAATATTTTTGTTTATTAATATAAATTTAAAGCTACTACCGGATCGGAATACATGTTTTACCGAGAAGAACCGGCAAGGTACTTATAATGAATATAATAGTTTGTTAAATATATGAATTAAAATTTGAATGCCAGAGTCGCCGACGCTGATCAAGCGTGGACCAGGACCCGCTGGATTGTAGTAATAAGAATTACGTAAATACTGCTACATATTTTTAGTATATATAATTTATTAAAGATTATGTATATTTTATTTTAAAATATTAAAAAAATATATATCAATGTGGGCCAGGTCTCCCAAGAAGGCGACAAGAATGAAATCATGCGAAGATCTGCTGATGTTTAGTATAAAATATAAAACGCCAAAATGTTTAAAATAAAATGTAAAAAAAGGCACGGGCATCTGCGAGCCTGTGGATTTTGTAAAATAAATTAAAAAAATAAATTTGAATGCCTTTTTGCAAGACTCGAATCTTATACGTGAATATTTCACGCGATTTATAATTCGATTTATTTTCAATTGTCCACGCCGCATAATGCTTGTATACATAAAGATCGTTTCTAAATATATAAATCACGTGTATGTACATCAAGTGAAACCTTATTAGAACGACTGACGGCTCGTTATTCAAAATCGACCGATCACTGACTAACTGTTGATTAAATGTTGGAGTATTTCTCTGCTTACCGTGTGTATTTCAGTTTATTTTCATTTGGGAATCATATAAAATGTTCACATAAGATTCTAATGAAAATAGGCGAGCCATTAGGATTTGTCGGTTGTAAAAATAAGCTAGAGATCCGGTTATTTGAAGTCGCACGTGGCGGTTTAGTTAAATTAAAAAATAATATTATTTATACTATTATAATTTATATGAGAGCTGAGATGGCCCAGTGGTTAGAACGCGTGCATCTTAACCGATTATTGCGAGTTCAAACAATATATGTTCTTAATTTGTGTTTATAATTCATCTCATGCTCGGCGGTAAATGAAAACATCGAGAGGAAACCTGCATGTGTCTAATTTCATCGAAATTCTGCCACATGTGCATTCCACCAACCCGCATTGGAACAGCGTGGTGGAATATGTTCCGAAACTCCTTAATGGAAGAAGAGGCCTTATCCCAGTAGTGGAAAATTTACAGGCTTTTACTTTACTTTACTTTTATTATTTATACTATTTTCGATGTATCGAAACTAGCATTTATTTTTTTATAGTTAAATTAGCAACCTGGCCCGATTTCAATGCATAACATACTACAGATTTTTTCTTGTTTCCTTGCTATATTATCCATTAGCAACAGGACCCGGCTTCGCATAGGTGTAATGTTGATACTAAATAGGTATGCTAAAGTGATTATCTTACAACGTTCGTCTAACCGACGTCTAAAGAATGTCTTACAACGTTCACAGGTTTTCAATCATTAGACAATACAGAGTTTGCAATATAAGCGCAAAAAATATGATTATATACGAAATCAGATTCGCAACTTCTAAAATTATCAGTGTTTGTTTACTATATTGTCCGTGTATTGTATTGTAATAAAACTACTCACGTAACATTTAATTATTTCAGTATATTAATTTATCACTTGATACAATATTAAGTATCCGCTTAATATATTAAAATTAACTAGTCTTCACCACTATTCTCACAAGAATGTCCTTTTTTTCTTTTTCGTTCCCAATCAATCCCTCTTGTGTTCTTTTTCTCGTGCCAGGCGGTACCAGTCGCCACACCACGCCACGCCACCCGAGGAAGGCACGGGCTTGCACCAATATGTTGTCGATAACCGAATCAATAATAATACTTAAAAATGTTATTTAATTTAAAAACAACGTATTTAAAAATTAAAGCAGTACTAAATATTATTACTTCAATTAAAATTATTTAAAAATCATGACATTCGGCCATCCGACATCGTGCCGACTCCCGGCGCACGACATGCTAATCATTATAGTTTATATATAAATACACCCTTTGCTAATATATGACAATAATTGGTTGTTATATTATATAACCACATAACACTTAGCTCAATTCTCAACACAAACTTAACTCTACACTATATAATAATGATACATAAATTTAAGAGTACAACTCAAAGGTTAGCGCGCTAATAATCCTACATACAACAAATCATGACATTCGCCAATTAAGCTAGTAATCGAATTATTTATAAACATATTATATAGTGAATATTGATAGTTTGAAATAATTAAAGAAAATAGAGCGATTACATTGGAATAAATCATTTGTGTTAATTCATACATTACATATTATAGTTACATTTATATTTGTTTTCATTTCAACAGATGTGTGTAGATCACACAGTGAGTAATTTATACATATACATATACATATATATGCACATACACACACATATGAACATATACATAATATTTTTTTTTTTCATTTAATAAAACACACGCTGTACCAAAAATAATTGTTTACAGAAAAAATATTTACATGGATTTAGTATAAGACCCTGTACACATACATTCAAGCGCTATTGTGATCACTATGCTCACTGGAACTGTTATTGTCTGAATTATATACCTCCAAAGCCTGTATATGTATCCAGGGTCTCATCCTGTCTGCCGCTATTACAGTCTTATAGGGCTTGCCCGTTCTATTGAAGCCTGGGACATCGGCTATCGTATATCTATCGTTTCCTAGAACCTCTAGTACTTTATAGGGACCTATGAACTTTGACAAAAGCTTTGTGCTCTTCCCATCATTGGCAAAATTGTTTCGCAATATCTTTACCAGGTCACCGACTTTATACTTTACAGCAGAAATTCTGTTTTTATCATGTCTTAGTTTCAATTTTTCTTGCTCATTCTGTATGTTAGAGCTAATATCTTGTCTAAGTTTTTGTAAATTAGAAGTCATAGATTCATCTATAACATTAAGTTTATTTGCCAAATGATCCCGCATTTTGAGTCCAAACAAAGCTTCGGTCGCCGTTTTTTGTGTTGAGGCATTCACAGTGTTGTTAATGCCCCACTGGATTTTCCCCAGGCACTTGTCCCAGTCGCGCTCGTGGCCAAAAGAATTTTGTGCCGCTAGTGAATTAAGAATAGTCTGGTTGAATCTTTCGGCTTGACCATTGGCTCTGGGACAAGCGGCCGCATTCAATACATGCTTAATTCCTTGTCCCTCACAAAAGGTCTTAAAGGCTGTCGACGTGAAAGAAGTACCGCGGTCAGATATTATCCTTGCCGGAATACCGAAATCATAAAATATTTTCTCAAGGACTTTGATAGTGGTTTTGGTTTTAAGATCTTTTACTGGTCTAACGAACACGTATTTTGTGAAAGCGTCGACTACGGTCAAAATGTGAGTATTACCATCCTTACTGCGAACAAATGGCCCTAAATGATCCATATGGACAGTGTGAAAAGGTATATTAACATTTTCAATTGGGTATAAATGTCCAGACTTTCGTTTTGCTGCAGTATCTTTATTGTATGCACACTCTAAGCAAGCCGCTACATATTTTTTTTTACAAATTTTCTCAATTTTGGGAACCAGAAATTGCTTTGTATCCTTTCTAGCGTTTTAGAATAGCCGTGATGTCCTACTTCGTCATGATTAGCCCGACATACTTGCCACCTTGCACTTCGTGGCACAACAAGGCGTAATTGGTCATCTATTTTTCTATAAATAACGTGGTTTTTAACAACGTAATTTTTGCGAATATCCCGGCACTCTAGGTCGTCTTCCGGTTTTAGAATTTGCGAAATACGCGAGATGTCGGGGTCTACTCTTTGTAAACTTAGAAGCCAGTTGTCCTTCTCTATAGAATAAATGTTAACGGATAAATGTTCCTCTGAGTTCGCGGGCCGAGTGGTATTTCGACTGAGAGCATCAACATGCTGCATTTGTACCCCGGTCGATACTTTATACTAAAATCAAATTCGCTTATTTGCAGCCACCACCTCGCTATACGCGGAATTAAATCTCTTTTTGTTAGTGTCGTTCTAAGTGCAGCACAATCGGTGAAAATCTTAAAAGGTATGCCCAAAAGGTAAACCCTAAATTTTTTTAGAGAACATACGACGGCTAGGGTCTCTAACTCATAGGAGTGCAAATATCTCTCCTCTGGAAGACGGCTGGCGCGTTAGCGAGTCCGAAGGGCATTCTTAAAAACTCATAATGCCCATCAGGCGTGACAAAGGCGGTGAGATGTCGGCTACTTGGAGCCATTGGGATCTGATAATATCCTGATGCGAGATCGAGGGTGGTAAAGAAGGTATTCCCACTAAGATTAGATAACTGATCATCAATGAGAGGAAGAGGAAACCTATCTTTGACTGTTTTATTGTTCAATGCCCTAAAATCTACACATAGTCTCTGCTCACCGGTTTTTTTCTTTACCATTAAAATTGGACTAGCATAATCAGACTTTGACTCTTGAACGATATTGTTTTGTACAAGTTCATTAACTGTTTCTCTGACCTTTTCACGTTCGGAATGAGATAGGCGGTAGGGTCGGTAAACAATCGGTTTGTTATCCACGAGATCAATTTTCATTTCCACGTCAACAGCACAGCCTATCTCACCCAAGTTGGTAGCGAAACAGTTCCGGTATTTCTGAAGTAACGAATAAAGCGCATTTGCTTGACTATTGTCAAGACCTGGTCCAATCTTAATGTCGGCTTTATTGAGGGGTTCTATCGTAGAGAAATTCTCTACAATCCTGTTAATCTGGTAAGCAGGCCGTTCAACAAAGGGATTTGCTCTAGATATCAAGGCGTCCTTTTCAAAAGTTAAAGTACTATCGGACAGATTGGAAATAATGACCCCACCTTTGCCGCAACAAATACGGTAAGCGCCCGGCAACAACCGGTATTCCTTCCGTGGTTCGACTGAGTTATAGCCCCCAATATCTCCGGTAAAATCATGATCTATTTGCACAGGGACAACGCCGGTTTTCGAAATGTTAGTGGTATCGGTAACGTAAAGTTTTAATGTATCCTCATCGTTATCAAATGGAATTTTATTAGGACTTAGATAGAACGTCAGATTGTCACTATTCTTTAAGACTGTAACGAATGGCTGTTCTGTAAAGTTTTGTCCAATAATCACATATACCTGCATGTGCGCGTCATCAACCACTAATACTTCGATAATCGATTCAATGTCATCAACCCTCACAGAAACGAAGGTTTTGTACAAAGGTATTACAGAAGACTGACCAAACCCTCTTACAATTGGAATATTGTCATAATTTTGTACAAGTTTCAAAAACTTTGCATCGCTTTTACGCAAAAGAGTACATTCACTCCCGAAGTCTATGTAGGCTTTGAGAGAATGGTCATTGATTGTGATAGTTTTGAAGAACTTACTGTTAGGCTCATTAGTTGTGTCAATTTTTAAAGTGTTTTTTTTTTTCAAAATTCTCTACGTTATTGTTTGAATTACGATTTGTGGATGTTAAGGAGTCAAGCCTGCATCGGTCGCTGTCATGTCCTACCCGATTACAACGTTTGCATATTGTTAGCGGCTTAGTGCATTTAAAATAAGGATGACCTTTAACGCGACAATTGTAGCAAATTACAGAATTTAAATTTGAGTTGCTGGCACCCGTATTGGTGTTTGCAGAGTTGTTGGGCTTTTGAAATGTGCGTTCACGCGGTCTATTATTGTAACTCATAGCCTGTTGTGGTTTTTGGGAAGAAAGGTAAGTAAGCAAATCTTCTGGTTCCGTACTATCGAGAGCCTGTGCCCCATTCCTAACAGATCGGTCGCTTATGCCGTACACAATACAATCAACAGCCTTCTTACCAGTAATTTCACACATACTTAACAAACCCAATTTGTCATAAAAATATTCCCGCAAGCTCTCATCATTACGTGATGTGCGATTTAACATTTCTTCCAAGAGACGTCCGTAATTTTCGTCGCTGGGGAATGCCTTGCATAATTTCAGTTGCCACTCGTCCCAAGTAAATTTGACCGTCTGCAAAGACTCAAACCATTTCTTAGCCAGACCAATTAGCTTTTGTAAAGAGTAGTGTATTGTCTGCTTATCCTCCCAACCGTATATAGAGGCACATTCGTTTACTTTTCGCAGCCAGCAATCAATAGTTTGGGTCCTGCAGGACGGGTCAAATTCAGGAATAACATTATTAAAATTATTGTTACTACCAAAATTATTCTTTGTTGACTCTCCCTTCCATTTGGACAGAAGTTTCAGCACGTCCCTAGAGGTTAGCCTGCTTGATAGCTTACGCGTCCTTCGCGGTGAAGACTCATCAGCGGATGATGACGAAGAAGACGAGTTCCTTCGCCTTCTTCGTTTACTCGCCTTCTTCGGCCGCCGTCGCTTTGGAAGCGTAACCGGCGGCGTGTCCGCTTCATGATCAGATGACATTGCCAGTAAATTCTAAAACGTATAAATATTCTCTGAGACGTAATCTGTTTACCATACTATGTGCAAAAACAACAATAATTTCAGCTCAGCTACATATGTACATAGTCCATCTCCTAACATTATCCGATGAACACACATAGTTCACCCCCTAACATGATCCGATGAACAAACATAGTTCACCCCCTAACTTTATCCGATGAACAAACATAGTTCACCCCCTAACATTATCCGATGAACACACATAGTTCACCCCCTAACATGATCCGATGAACAAACATAGTTCACCCCCTAACTTTATCCGATGAACAAACATAGTTCACCCCCTAACTTTATCCGATGAACAAACATAGTTCACCCCCTAACATTATCCGATGAACAAACATAGTTCACCCCCTAACTTTATCCGATGAACAAACATAGTTCACCCCCTAACATTATCCGATGAACAAACATAGTTCACCCCCTAACATGATCCGATGAACAAACATAGTTCACCCCCTAACTTTATCCGATGAACAAACATAGTTCACCCCCTAACATTATCCGATGAACAAACATAGTTCACCCCCTAACTTTATCCGATGAACAAACATAGTTCACCCCCTAACATTATCCGATGAACAAACATAGTTCACCCCCTAACATTATCCGATGAACAAACATAGTTCACCCCCTAACATTATCCGATGAACAAACATAGTTCACCCCCTAACATTATCCGATTCTATAATACTTTAAGACTAGAGAATAAGAGAATAGAGATCAATAAGATAATTTATTAGTAGATGGACACAGAAAAAGAAAATCAGCATTGGGATTTATTAACCAAGTAAATGTGTAGTCAGAATGGTAGATTATTTATAAGAATAAAAAAAATAAAAAAAATATCATCATATTTTTATTATATATATTCTATGTTAAATATTTTAATAAGCCGGTCAACAGCTTAATTCAAAAAGAAATAAGCTATATCAAGATTATTTGTCTGCTGACAGTATTAAAAATTCATTAATTAATTAATAGTGTATAATTTACCGCTGTGGGCGTTAAAACAACATCCTCACAGACAAAATGTCTCGATAATATTTGCTTAAACATACCTTTTTATCCGGTCCGTGTCACTTCTGAAGTGTAATAAAACTACTCACGTAACATTTAATTATTTCAGTATATTAATTTATCACTTGATACAATATTAAGTATCCGCTTAATATATTAAAATTAACTAGTCTTCACCACTATTCTCACAAGAATGTCCTTTTTTTCTTTTTCGTTCCCAATCAATCCCTCTTGTGTTCTTTTTCTCGTGCCAGGCGGTACCAGTCGCCACACCACGCCACGCCACCCGAGGAAGGCACGGGCTTGCACCAATATGTTGTCGATAACCGAATCAATAATAATACTTAAAAATGTTATTTAATTTAAAAACAACGTATTTAAAAATTAAAGCAGTACTAAATATTATTACTTCAATTAAAATTATTTAAAAATCATGACAGTATACAAAAACCTTCCTCTCGAATCACTCGATCTAAGCGTACATAGGGACAGACAGCGGTAAGCGACTTTGTTTTATACTATGTAATGATGATTTAAATAATGTATCTGCGATGTATCCAGTGGGAGTAAGCGGGCAGATCAGATCGTTTCAAATATCGATATAAATACGATTTCAAAGGCTACCTTTACAAAGTTTACTTTCAGTTAAAATCTTTTCATAAATCAATGAATAAATTCCATCACGTCTTATACTCGGGTTTCCGATAGCTCGGAAGTTTTCAATGAAAGAAAATGAGAAGTAATAGTTTCTTTTAGTACTTCTAGTTTTATAACTTCTACGTTTAATAAATCATAAGTTTTGATTTATTTGTTTTCGATTAATTATATATTGTTTTTATATCTACCATCACCTTCGATTTTTTATATCTCCCTTGCTTACCGGAGTCGAGATGGCCCAGTGGTTAGAACGCGTGCATCTTAACCGATGATTGCGGGTTCAAACCCAGGCAAGCACCGCTGATTCATGTGCTTAATTTGTCTTTATAATTCATCTCGAGATCACGAGATGAATTATAAAAACAAATTAAGCACTTGAGTCAGCGGTGCTTGCATGGGTTTGAACCTGCAATCATCGGTTAAGATGCACGCGTTCTAACCACTAGGCCATCTCAGCTCTGAAGAAATAAAAGCATTAGAGTTTAATCATTTATGAGTCCAAGGAAGTACCGTCACGTGAATTGTCTCTAAAGCTACCGCCACACATGTGACTGACGTTGTGTATATTCGATCTCATCGTACTTCATTACATAGTATAAAATAAAGTCGCTTACCGCTGTCTGTCCTTGTGTATGCTTTGATCTTTAAAATTACAAAACTGATTGTTGTGCATTTTTTTTAATAGATAGATTGATTCAACAGGAAGTTTTATATGTATAATACATGCACAGTATAGTAGAGAAACATTAATTATATTAGATGTTTCTTAAATGATGTAAATAAACACATTTTTTTTATCTTACGAAATAGATAAAAAATCATGAATAAATGATGAATATTTTATAGACGAATATATTACAGATTTAAAACACACGGACATTGCTGTTTGTATTGTATTGTAATGGAAAGTTGTATGATATTGTGTAGTATATTTAGTATCATCATTGCACCCGCGCATTCGGCGGGTAGCTAGTATATTATAATATATGAGGTATTATGAAAGTATCAATAAGATGAATATAGTAAGTATGGGTACGACTTCCTCGCATATAGAATTTCCAATTCAGGCTTTTTCGAATTGAACATTACCAAAGTATTAAAACTTTTTATCTAAAGTTATGTAGATCTTAAAAACGTCTACACGACTTTCAGCATATACTTGTCATTTTACAATTCCAACGATTTTTATCTTGCAGCTTGTAAAATATAACATTTGTTAAGTTTAGTTTAAGTGTCGATGTCCACTCAAAGCTTCGCGAAAAACGATCTTGATCCTTTGCATTTACTACCTATCGTTCGCTGTAGTTGACGGAAATTGCTCAAGGATTTTTTGGTCGACAATTTAACGTTAGGCTTTTCCAGGCCAAAAATTGTCTCTCTCTGTTGATTTACATTGCCAAACGGATTTTAATGACTGAACTTAAACGTCATCAAAACAAATAACATCATAATTTTAAACGTTTTACGTAGATTACATTGGCTCTTTGTATCAGTAATTTATATCGTTTTTATTACGGAAAAATGTGTTGAGCTAGCACGGCTTAGCATAGCAAGGGCGAATAGATCGGCGAATATTTATGTGTCATTGGTTTAAAAATTTCTCGGAATAAAATCCTTATTCCTTCACATCGGAACGTGAAGCGAGCGCTATGTAGGAAAGCATTTCTGATGTAAAATTCCATCTCTTACACGAGTATTGAACTTACAAAGACTTTTTATTATTTTTGCTATCCAACGAACGTTTGTGACTAGACAAAACATCGGTGTATAAATGAAACCGGGCGTTGGAACACGTTTAGTGTAAATTAATTACGATTTTCAAATGTTAAGATTGTATGATTTGGTTAATTTCATTGTGAATTCACTTCCATGCAGGCTTGTCTCATCATTACATACATGATGATTATTCTAAAAAAAAGCGTATGCCACAATTCAACAATACATATGATATGATACTAGTTCTCGCGCCCGGCTTCGCTCGCGTTTTATCATAAGTCGTTAGCCTATGTCCTTGGGGGTAAAAGCTTCATAATTTAATGTCCGTGAACACAGACAAATTACTACAGTTAATATAAATAAAAAAAGGTTATTAGCATTTGACTGTTTCATTTATGAAGTATCCTGCAAAAAACGCGGTATACAGGACACTGCGTTTTTTGCTTGGTCTCGGTAGAATATATACACTATGACATTATAACAATGAGTATTATACATTGGTAACATAGAGATTACGATATTTATAAGAAGCAAGAAAACAACAACAACACCAAATATTATAATATCGATTTTTGACAGAGAAAATTAATAAATTGAAAAGGATCAAATAGATTAATCGAATTGCCCCGTAGGGTTCTCAGTAATCGCTTCAAGCCTCACTTCCACGTATCCTTGAGAAAATTTAATTCATACGAAATGAGTATATAAATGTTTCATTAAAGCGTCCTTATTCAATTTTCATATGTGAGTTTTGTATAAATCATCCTACGCTTCGATATATTTATTTATATTGCTACACTGTATACATATCATTACAGAATTGTGTTCCAATTTGATATTACAGAGCTTTAAAAGAAACAAATTTAAAATATCTATCCATGTTACAATATAATACTAAATTGTATATGATATATTCCAAGCAGCAATTATTGTAAGTTCACTCAGGCTGCACCAAAACAAACTGTCTGCTATCGCATTGAGAGTACGTAACGTGCGCGTCAGTGGTGCTTCCTTGAGCAACTTGGTTCGCCCGGTGGGCACCGCTAGCAACGACGGTCGATGTCTCCGCCACACATATCTATCTGGGCACAGACTCAATTGGCTAAGGACATCAGCATTATAGAATACACCTCTCAAAACCTTAAAAACATATATTACAAGATAATAATAATCTATAACGGTGTACATTTAAAGGCCCAAGTTTATGGTATTAGACAAGATTATTATTATATATAATATAATTAATTTGTTAATTGGTCACATAACATTTTCACTTATCTATCAACGGAATAACATTTTCAATTATCTATCCTTTGAGAACAAGAAAATCTAAAAATGAAAATGGTATATCATAAATATAATTTATACTCTATCATTCAAAAGTAATGTAGCTTTCTACCATTTTTTTAAATTGGGTCATTAGTATTAGTAATAGTCCCTTACATACAAACAAACAAAATTTATCTCTTTTTAATATTAGTATACATATTACATAGATATTACATATTATACAAAGATGCTGGCTGACAGGATATTTGCCTTTAATTGTCTAAGTGCTCGCTAATGGCGGAAAACGCTGACAAAGGCTGCGTCCTTCCTTCTGTCCTTTACACATTAAATTACATAACGTTAGAATAAAAAGTATCGAATTAAATCGACTATTTATTTAGGTTCATTGGTATAATAAGTATGTAATTTATCTTCTCTCTCTCATATGTAAAATCATTGATGACGAAAAGTGAGAAGAGATTTTTTATCATGGTTATTATTTTTATTATTGCAATACAGATACTTCATCTTATATTATGTAGTCATCTCCGTCTATAGATATGATATCTGTAATATAAGATGGGCAATTTCATTTCACACATACACAAATTTAATTTCAAGGGCTACCCAAGTAGGACATTATAGTACATAGGTAAGTGTTGCAAACACAAATTCACTCTATTTCCTTCCTTTCACAATTCTATGATATGGGATCTCCGGAAAGATATCAGGTTCAGGGCCAATAGCCAATATGCTATCCAAGGCACGAGAGTGTACTTTACGTTCTTTTAAACTCTTAAATGCTACTGAGGATATTTGGACAAATCCAATAACTTTATATCAACTCAATCTAAGATTTGAACCAAGGACATCATGTAATAAATAATCTTCCTCCTACCATATGCATACTGCATTTAAGATGTAATGTCGCAACTGGCTGTACATCACACAGTTTAAAGTTGGTCCTCAAAATATGCCCATATCCTATCGTCGAGCATTTTTTTTTTATCGCTGCAAAAACGCTTTACGCGCTTCCCCCACGTGATGGAAAGTGGAGGTGTCCACCACGCTGTTCCAATGAGGGTTGGTAGAAAGCACCTGTGGCAGCATTTCGATGAAATAAGCCACATGCAGGTTTCTTCACGATGTTTTCCTTACCACCGAGCACTAGATGAATTATAAACACAAATTAAGCACATATGTATATATAGTGGTGCTTGCCTGGGTTTGAACCCGAAATTATCGGTTAAGATGCACGCGTTCTAATCACTGCCATCTCAGCTCTAAAAACCTCATTCAATCCGTACAAAGCCAGGACTGGTGTCTAGTTTTATATAATTGAAATAAATATCATTAAAGTTATATCCGTCCGCTAAGTATATTACTAACAAATCTTATATATTCAATTATATAACGAAGCCCCTAAAGCACCGTTAAAGCGATTATCCGGGGCCTTGGAGGAAAATAAGGCTATACTTTATATAATTTGTAAAGCGATTTTTTGGAGCAAAGCTGCTTTATGTCATTACTGAATAATGAAGTTTTTTTATTACGTTTATCTTTATTTTCATTCATTTTTATTTCTAAACTAGCTGCGCCCGAGACATTGAACGCGTTTAAATTTAACAAAAAAAAAACATATTTTACCCTAAGTTACTCCTTATTATATCAGTTATCTGCCAGTGAATGTCCCGTTAAAATCGGACCAGCCTTTTCAGAGATTAGCCGGAACAAACAGACAGACAGACAGATAAAAAGTAAGTATATGTATCGTGTATACATACATGCATTGAGTAATAAAGGGCTATTTTAGTATTACAATTTCATGATATGTGTAGATTTGTTCTAATTTCTGAGTTTATCAGTTTCATCCAGCGTAACCCCGAAGTTGACTCCTGCGAATTGAAATATAAGTTAATTGTTTTTTCATATTGCACGTATTCTATATATAAAAATACGAGCTGAAACTGCGGCTTTACCGGGCGAAATTTGTAAAACATAAACTTCAAAGCCACGTTTTACCCCCATAGGGGGTCGAGTTTCATAAAATCCCGTCTAAGCGAATCTCTATACCCTATAAGGAACCAACCTGACAAATTTGAAGTTTGTAGGTGTTATATTTATCTGAGATTTTGTAATCAATCAGTAAGTGTTATTTCGTTGTTCAATATATAGACCAATATGTTGTCCGCGTCTTCGCTTGTCTTATTCAGATTGGTCGTCAGGTGTTAGGTATAAAAAAGCATGTCCTTAGGGTTCAAGCTGGTTTTATGTCAAATTACATAACTTTTGGTTTGCTTGTTAAAACCTTACGGACAGACTTACTTCTTCATTCATAATATAAGTACACATACGCTTTGGTAGAGAATAACTCGGTGTTAGCCACGGAATATTTTGCTAACTTTACATAAATGTAAAATACTTACTGAGCATAAAAGTTCGTGCGGAATTTCACTAGTAAGCATGCCTAATTTATGAGGCAAGGCTTTTAACCATCCTGTTAGCACAGCGTTCCTGAAATTCATGTATTTCATGGAAATTTCTAGGCTAATGTAGTTTTTGGGTTACGAATACATGTCTGGAATTTAATGCTTATTTTACAGTTTGTATGAACTATCTAGTTCGTATTGGGTGTAATGAAATGAAAATATATCTTAGTTATTAGCTTAATACATATAGTTGATAGTTCATTGACCTCGTTGATTATGTTTTAATGAAATAACTAGTTTTGCGCCTTAGAAGGGTGTGTTTGAGGTTTTACAAGAAGCGTAGCGTACCTCAAACAATTTTATACGGGGCTCCCGTATAAAATTGTTTGAGGCTCTTAGGAGATTTATTTGACCCCCGTGACTCGGGGGCCCCGTGCTATTGATGTGGCAGACACTTCGGTAGCTACGCCTCTGGGTTCAAGCTTGTTAAAATTCATCAAATTTGGTCAACGCTAAAAGCATAATGAACAGATAGACAATGTTATACTCCCTATTTTACAGCATTAGTATGCATAAGCTTCCGCGTTCTCTCATTATTCAGGCGATAAGTCTTTATTCAGGATCGTTTGACTCTGGGCCATCCAATCATGACTTACTCAACCGCCAAATATTAATTATACCAAACCAATCAAAATATACTTTATTCAAATAGGTTTTTACAAGCACTTTTGAATCGTTATTTAACAGATATATTAAGTGTAACTACCACCGGTTCGGAAAGTAGAGAACTTTTGCCGTTTCTTCTCGGTAGACCAAAAAATTCAGCAGTTACTCTTTTTCAACATTTAAAAATACAAAGTCATGTTAGTTAAATACAATTATGTATGTTTGTAATATTTCCTGCCTGGAAATCTACAAGTATTAATTCGACGCTTTTTTATCGTCTGCATAATCTTGTATTGAATACTATGCCTGCTTTTCCAATGTATTTTTTTACAAATAATTTGAATTTATACCTGTGAATAAATTGACCCTGTAAATAAAGACTATAATAACCATCAAAGAACGTCGATATTGAATACAGATATTTGAATGCATCATATGTATTTGCATTTGCATGGCTACGAGGATGAATTAAGATGTTTTTCTTCATATTCAGGTACTTTAACTTTTCTTCCGATTGTGATTAAACTGTACTTGGCCCAATAATTCAATTTTTTTTCTTTGCCTATATAATAAATATATAATTACTGTTGGACAACAACCCATAAATTATCACAATAGCTACTATAAGCACTTGTGTTATTGAAAATAAGAAGTTACGATAGTACCACAAACACCCAAGACACACCCAAGATCCATAGAATGTTCTAAAACCTCCTCAAAGGGAGAGGAGGCCTTAGCTCAGCAGTGGGAAATTTACATCGTTGTTGTTGTTGTTGTTGTTGTTGTTGTTCTCTGATCTATTCAAACCCGGGACCTCGGAGTAGCCTACCCATGAAAACGAGACGACGGGTCGAACAGCTTTGTGCACTAATAAAAGCCCGAACACGTACCCAAGTATTTGTCCGTCACGACCGTAAAAATCCAATACTTACGGCGAAACCTTACACCTGGCAACCCTAAGTTTATAGGACTTTAAATGTCACGGAGGCCATTAATCAAAGTTAGATTTTAATAGAAGTTTCAGATTGATATTTGGAATTTGTCGTTAATTTAGCTAATGGCTTAAACTGGAGTAATTAGCCTACGGATTAAACGTGACTCACAACTTTTGGACATCGCTACGGCTACCTTTTAGTGCTATGAACTTGTTAGTCATTAATAGCCAGTACGTATGTGATTGATGTCCCAATCAAAGCTTTTTTTATGGTATGGGTTGGCGGACGAGCATATGGGCCACCTGATGGCAAGTGGTCACCATCACCCATAGACAATGAAGCTGTAAAAAATATTAACTATTCCTAACATAGTCAATGTGCCACCAACTTTGGGAACTAAGATGTTATGTTATATATCCTACATAAGATATTACTATCTGTGACCGTGACTTCTGAAAAAAAAAATATGTTGTAGCATAAGTTACTCCTTATTACACCAGCTGAAACTCCCGTCAAAATCGGTCCAAACGTCCAATCAGACAGACCGACAAAAATGAAAAAAAAAGTTGCTATATCTACCGTGTCTACATACATATGAATTTAGTAGAAAGCGGTAATTTTAATATTACAAATCCACTCCAACTTTATTATATGTTTGTATAGATTTATAAAATCCATTAATCGTAACGGCTTAAACAGATCAGGCATCACCAACTAGTCAGCTAATCTTATCAACTGTCCCTATTACGTTAGAGGTGTCAGTTAGTGATACTGATTTTAGACTAATGTAGATATTTCATTCTAGTCGAATAAGTGGTACGAATTCCAGACAACTATATATATGTTCACGACCTAGTAATTTAATAAAGCACTGTTGAAAATCACAAATTCAAGCCCGCTCCATTTGTTGATACTGTAGCCTATTGTCGCACTCACCCATTTCCAGAGTAATCATGCTCTTTCTGAACATGTAATGTAACAAAAGGATGGCTGTCAGGCCTTTGCAGATTTGAAATATTGAAATTTATGTTTATTGTAAGAATAACAATAAATATGCCCATATGCCTGTTTACTCACAATCGGTTCTCTACTTAAAGGGTTTTACTTGGTTATAGGGCTTTGTGAAAGTCCGTTTGGGTACCACTTGCTCTTCAGATATCCCGCTGTCCGACAGCAATACTTAATTTTGGTATGTCCCGTATTGAAGGGTGAGCAAGACAGTGTAATGTGTATTGTAGGCAAAAGGGACATCTTGGCTCCGAAAATCGGTGGCCCTTTGGTGTTATGTAACGAATCGTTAATGTTTCCTACAAAGACAATATTCTGAACATGGTAACCGCTTACTATCAAATGACTTATTCAAACGTTCTTTATATATTACACGAAAAAAAACCTGTACCTGTAAAAGTTCGCTGTTTTGGCTATGATGCACCTCATGTATGTAATAAAAAAAAACATGTTTTTTATAATAATATATAGCAACGATGTATATATTATACACACCATACACAACAAGGAAGGATCGGTGGAGGAAAGGGTATGACGGAATAATAAAGCGTCATGAGGTCACCTTAAATCTGCCGCCATTAAAAATCTAAACTCTAAAAACTATATTCAAGTCACTGAAAAAAATGCGACTCAGACTTGAGAAGAACCGACGAAAGAAACTCAACGGGATTTTTTTTATATTTTTATTTGAAACGGTCTGGAGGCGATCATCTCACTCCCAAAATAAATGTATGACATTAAAAAATAATGCGTATTTTAGCATGAACATAATTTCAGAATGCTGATGCAATAGCTTCCATATCTATGCAGTTTAATGTTTATACACCATTGATTTTCAAAATATAAGTAACATATCGATAATTTAAAAAACTTATTTTATGAATAGACTCGAATATAAAAGCAAATTTCTCTAGATAGTTTCTTTTAATGAACAACCCCTCCCAAGAAGCTGTAATTTTCAAAAATCCTTGTGACCGTAGTAAGTAAGTAGTAACGCTAAATTTTAAATTCGAAAAGTCTATTGCATACAAGCGACATTTCGAATTTTTTGACCGTTAAGCGAAGGCTTGCCAGATTTCTTGAATGTGGCGGAAGTATATGGCTTATTGATGTACATTTCAAAGTATTTAGATTTGAGTGAATTTGAGACTTTACTTGTATTTCATAACCGATCTGACAAAATCTACTAAACCAATATACATACTAAATTTGCAGTGCGTAACTTTTAGAATTACATAATTAGCTGCTCTAAATAATTTAGACGAGTGACAGGCATGAATTTCACATTCTTCTCACGTGTAATGATAACAAAAGCGCATTAGTAAATGTCCAAAAATCTACAGTTATAATTTATAGTTGCAATTTCGCGCAAATAAGTCACCAATACGCGCGCTTGTATTGTTAAAATATCGAATAACGACTGTAATTGTATGCATTGAAGGTATATTTAAAATGTTCTCGACTAAAGCATCTATGTAAGAAGATATTTCAAATAGAGTATAGTAATAAGCGTAACCTACTTTGTGATGTATTCAGTGGAACGACGGGGTGATATCTCCATTTTTAGCTGACTTCATAAAAGCAGGGTATCAATTCTCTTTTTCACTGCCTTACAATGTTGATCTTAGATCCGTTATAGAAAATGTGATGTCTTGATATTTTTATGAAATTTGTGTCAAAGGTTTTATCTATTTAAATTACTATGTACGATGTATGGTTGGTACAAAATCATTCCCAAAAATTACACGTGTGTTTGGCGTAAAAGTTCTTGAATCAAATATTTTGATATATTTGATATGATTTTGATCCAATGTTGGAATAGCTTTATGGGTCATGGGCGCAAGGTTGGGCCAAGAGTCGGGTCAAGGATCGCTGGATTCATCTTAATGACAGATCTGTTGTTTTCAGCTTGTTAGACGAAAAACGTGAGATGATAACATAATAAAAGTAAGCAATTTAACTTATACGTAAATCTTAACCAAGGCCAAGTTAGTTTGTAAACATTTATTTTTTTATTATTACGGGAAGGTAAAAGAGCAAATGGGAGTATTGATAAGATATATAAAAATATTTCTCTCATTACGCAGATCGATAGATAAGATAATAAATCCCTGTTTGCAATTACACTAAATCATCAAACCATTATTCAGTTTTTGATTAATTATTCCTTATTACCTAATTTTTAAAATAAACACAGCATTAATGAAAAACATTGAGTTTAGGAGTTCTTCTATTTGTACTCCAAATATTCTAGTCGTAAATAAATCCATAGCACTTATACTATTTTTTTAATGAACAAATTACTTTTTAAAATCGATTTTGTGATTAAATTAAAATGCGATAGTTTCCTATGTTTGCGATAATCGGCAATAGGGTACTGCACTATATGTATACTGCACAAGATACGTATCAGATCTCCCAAATATAACCTTTATAGCACCTAAAATATTACGTTAACTATATGCCAATTTATAAGGTAGTTATTTCTAATGCTTAATTTGAACTACCATTTGATACTTTAGTATTTACAAAAACATTAACAATTAAAGTTATTAATTTCGGGATATTTACCATGTTTTTTATTTTTGTTCGGTGGAGCTCGATATTTCGACATTGTCTACGAATGTCTTGTTCACGAGACTCAGTCTCGTGAACAAGACATTATCCCGAAATATCCCGAAATTAATAACTGTAATAATAAAAATAACCATGTTAGTTTAAAATCCAACATTAACAATGTCATAAATAAATGCAAAATAGCTAATTTCCATAATTTTAAATATGAAAATGTTCTATACAAACTTTTATTCTCTCAGTTAATGAAAAAACATTGTAACAGCTGTATTTTCTTTCACGTACCCATTTCCCTGTTTCCAACACGAAAAGTGGCCATTTTCGTCGAAACTTTCATCCGCAGTTCCATCCTCGTAATGTTATAATAAGTCTTTTTATTTATTAAGAAGGAAAATTTTGTTTATTTTTCAGGATTCACGCAAAAGCTGCTTATTTGTTTGATAAGGCTTTTTTGCTATTGCTAAGCGGAAGAGCTTATGGGCCACTTGATGGTAAGTGGTCACAAACGCCCATAGACAATGGCGGTGTAAGAAACATTAACTATTCCTTTCATCGCCAATGCGCCACCAACCTTGGGAACTAAGATGTTATATCCCTTATCCCTTGTGCCTGTAGTTGGATTATTAGTTTCGCAAGTTTCCCTGATTCTTCTCAACGTGCGACGGTAACTGCTTGTTTAAAATTAGTTTATAACGTGTCAAATTCTTGCAACTCTGCCCTGGTTTGAAGTGAAGCGGGTCGTCTTACACAAAGATAATTAATCATTAAGGGCGAAATAACAAAACGTAACCTCTTTACGAGGAGATAGAATGTCGGTAAACTTTATTATTTAATTTGTAAGACAATCGCGTTGACTGTCTTGTTTTTGTTTGAATCCAAGACTTGTCGTCTGATTTGTTTCTTTTAATGCAGTCGTGGTTATAATTATTCCAAGCAACCAGTATTTTCGTACATAAAATGTTTTTGAACAATAACACAAGGTAAAATTTTAGTTACATTTTTTGACAGTGTTAAAATATATTTTTTTATATTTCTTGATAGGCTTTACCGAAATACGAATATACTGTATCATATAAAAATTGTAGTTATACTGCATTTCAATGTACTGGCTTTGGGTTTTTTTTCGATTTTCGATGAATTCTCAGAAACACCACGGAGTCTGAAAGTTAGAAGTGCAAAATGCTAACTCAAAAATCTACCATCGTTTGGAAAATTTATTCAACCGTAAAACACTTCTGTGCTTCGTAAAGCACGTAAAGTTGGTCTTGCGCTTCAACTATTTCCGGTTTTATCGGTGTTGCTGTACCTGCGCATTTGAGAGTAAGGGAATAGATAATTCACCTGTGCTTGAAAGCGTATTTAATTGTCATGCGGTTTGGCTGATTTTATATATGGCCAAAATCGAAATAATTTTATTTTTTGAACGGTTTTCAATCTATTGATCTTCTTTGTTCTTACAATATCAATGTGTGTCAGTTGCTTCTGCTAAATTGGTTATGATTGCCTAGTACCAGAAAAAATAAGAACCGAATAAAAAACCAAAAAAAAATTAAGTTTTATCATATTATTTTTTCCTGTTCACAGATAATGGCGAATTGCTGAAATCATTCAGAGGCTTGTGGGTGAGGAGCTGATCCTGACTTTACATCATGACAAAGAAGTTTGAATTTAATTGGCAAATACCAGTACCGGAACCACTTCTACAGGTGAGTTATATTTTTATTTTAAACGGGCAGGAGACTCGCCTGATGGAAAGTGATTACCACAGCTCATGGAGATTTGCAACACCACGGGGCTTGCACGTGCGTCTAAGGAAACATTTCACTATTTCATTGATATTTTGTGGCATCTTATATAATTAAAAGTCTTCATCCAAGAAAAAGTTAATAGATTGTCCTATCAAGAATTTCTTCGTAACTCTATTCTGTTGAGCTGAAGCATTTTCCGTTCCATTAGACTATGAAACGGAAGGAGCAGAGAGTGTATCCGTATTTGCACGCGTTCGAGCTTTGCGTAGTTGGCTAATCTCCGAGAAAGGCCGGTTTGACCGTAATCGATCAGTAGAACATTAAAACGGTTTCACAACTATACATCATTATATTCTTAACCGCATAATAATAATTATCGAAGTTATTTTAATGACTATATTAATTGAAACAGCAATTAGTTAAATTCTATTGAATCGTTAGATAATTATGTAATTTCAAATAAGCTCTCACTAGCGTATAGAAAGACTAATTGGCAATTTCATTATAGTTGCATAATTATTACTTTTTTTAATGAAAAATGTAGACGGAAAAATAAATGGATACCTGGGTTATAGAAGGGCCACACGACACAGACTCAGCACATACATTTGTCCTACATTCACCTTTACAGACTTACAAGTCTAAGACTTTTTAGTACCCCCGACTTTTAATTTTGAGGATGCAGAGTTTTTCAAACAATTTGTAGTATCGTTGCAGACGTCAATTCATTAATAATGTTGCTCCAAATAATACGCAGACATACATATAGACATTCAATTCAAGCTCCGACTTCTTCATGCAAAGGTCAGACTTTTCGAATACACCGAATTTTGTGTGTTTTGTCGCTGCTAAGTTGCACAGACAAAATTCAATAGATATCTGAGTTGTGTGGATCTAGCATAAGTGATCACCACCACCCATAAACATTGGCCCCATATTTTAATCATTCCTTTCAATGCCACTAACCTTGAAAACTAAGATATTGTCCATTGTGTCTGTGCGGTATTTACACAGACAAGCTTGCATGAAGCCCAAAGGAGATAGACGATTATATAATATAATGTTAATACAAGACACATATAATACAAGTTCATTAGTAATTTTTCATATGCGGCCTGATAAAATACCTCATACACAAGCTAAGGTCACCGTGAAATGACCGTGCAATAGTGAAAAGGCACTTAAGCTGTTTTCCGCTAGATCATGTCACCCAGCTCAAACCGAACGACCGATGATCATTAATCATTCACCATCTCATGTCAAATCAGTCTTTGTTTTCATTTCTATACAGTATTAACTCGAAATATCTCGAATGTTCTATATAGTCTATATCATTGTTCAGGTTCAACAAAGCAGCGGATATTCAGTACGTTAATTAATTATCAATAATAAAATAGTTCGTTCGATACATATTACAATATGTTTGCTTTGAGTCGAAATGGACCTGAGGTCAGGCCGCTTATATTTTAGTCGATGATTGCTGGTTCAAGCTGGTTCATCTCGAGCTCGGCAATGAAGGAAAACATCATGAGGAAACCTAACTCAAACTCAAATGTGAGTTCACCAATCTACGGCGTGGTGGAATAAGCTCTTAACCATCCCCTCAAGGAATAATCCCTCAGATTAGGCCAGCTGTGGGAAATTTAGAGACTGCTACTATACATGTGGAATCTTTTATTTATTGGATAATTTAAACCGATTAATTCAAGTTGACCTATCTTTGGCTATAGATATGTTCTGGCAACTTAAGAGCTACAGGACACATCCGTGTTGCATTTAATTACAACACGAGATTGGCACCGAAGCAGACTTGGACAGCTCTATAACGGATCATGTTTAGCCCTAAGGTCTACCTAGACTTAATTTTATACAATACAAACCAAATATATATAACTCGTTCAATCGTCCGCTACTTTTTAAACTATTGCCGTTAAATCGACGGAGATACTTTGTGTCAGTGTGCAACAAATGTGCAGTGGTGTGCACCATTATTATGTTTTTATATAGTTATGATTGATTTGTGTCCTTTTATCCCCAGGGCGCAGTATTCGATAGATGGACCGAGGAGAAGGATAACACCGAATATGAACAGAATTGTTTGTTTAAAGTCGACGAATACGGTTTCTTTATCTATTGGAAGAGCGAAGGAAAGGTTTGTACATATCTATTTTCTGGAAATTTCTTATTTTTATGGTATAGGTTGCCGGGCGAGCATATGGGCCACCTGATGGTAAGTGGTCACCATCACCCATAGATAATGAAGCTGTAAGAAATATTAACTATACCTTACATCGTCAATGTGCCACCAACCTTGGGAACTAAGGTATTATGTCCCTTGTGCCCGTAGTTACACTGGCTCACTCACCCTTCAAACCAGAACACAACAATACTGAGTATTATTTGGCGGTAGAATTACTGATGAGTGGTACCTACCCAGACCGGCTTGCACAAAGCCCTACCACCATGTATTGAAAAAGTTCTAGTTTAACTAATTTCTGTACGAAATTATTCTTCTTGTTTTTTTTTTCAAAGACTTTTGAAATTTGTTATGTTATTAGTAGTAGATAGATCGAATTGGCAACTAATATTGGTTTTTGTTTATAGACAATAATTGTTTTGTTTGAAAACTAGCATCTAGATAGTGTAATGGGAAAAAATTAAGAACAATATGGCTCGAGTCGATCGTGGTGGAAGGCACTCACTAAAGTTTTACATACATATAATATATCACAAATAATTTCATAAATGGTATTACAGAAACTGAGCTAAGATGGCCCAGTCTTTAGAACGCGTGCATCTTAACCGATGATTGCGGGTTCAAACCCAGGCAAGCACCGCTGTTTCATGTGCTTAATTTGTCTTTATAATTCATCTCGTGCTCAGCGGTGAAGGAAAACATCGTGAGGAAACCTGCATGTGACAAATTTCATAGAAATTCTGCCACATGTGTATTCCACCAACCCGCATTTAAACAGTGTGGTGGAATGTGTTCCAAACCTTCTCCTCAAAGGGAGAGGAGGCCTTTAGCCCAGCAGTGGGAATTTACAGGCTGTGGTTGCATAGCTCGAGCCGATCATTACAAATAATTTCATAAATAATATTACAAAAACCTTTCATGTGTACAAACATATCGTTTTAATCAACTCGCGAATATTTCAATTTGCAAATGGGCTGAAAGTTTAATTTCAATTCATATCATTTGAATGTGGCTTCAACTACCATAAATTTTAATAATTATTCCCTCAATTGTTTGACAGATTATGTTTTATTAAATGATCATGGTCATTATTATTGTTCAACAAATTAAATATACGATCTGTGGTTTGTATTGGTAGGTACTAATACAATAAATGTGAAAGCAATTAGGTATATGACTTTTTAACTACTGAACCAAATTTAATGAATTTTGATGTGAAATAAGCTTGTTTTAGGGAAAGACATGGATTACAGTTTTATGCCTAACACCCAAAGACTATTTTCGTTTGCTCACTATGAGCGATAAATAGTCTGCTTTACCGATCGAGAATGACATATTGCGTTGCAATGATTTGATGTTCAGATTTAAAAGGTACTAAGAGTTTAAGACTTGATAAAGGAATTTATTTTGAAAACTGACGAAGGATTTTTTACTCTGAGTGTACAAGCACTTTTTGAAGTGAAGCTACCACCTTTCGGAATATACTCGTATGTAGATTTTACTGAGAAGAATCGGCAAAAAAATCAGTAGTTATACTTTTTCAACGTTTAAAAATACAAAGTAATGTTAGTTTGATACAATTATTTATTTATGTATGTTTGGAAGTCATCAAGTATTAACGATTTAACTAAATGTTGTGTTTAAACCAAATTACATAATTACATCATAGTCGTCATTGTCTGTTTATGCGTCTCCTTGTTCTGATATATTCGAAAACAGTTATTGTTTCCTATCCTATCTGTTTCCTATTTGTTTCCGTCAAGTGACAACTCAAATCATCATAGTTCAGTTCTTCAGTCATTTAAATGACAAAAACTAATTAAATACTCGTAATTGCTAAAAAATGAATCCGCAGTCTCGTTGACTATTGATGAATTCATGTTTCCACAAGCAAAAACAGTATCAGATATTTATTTCCCATAGGGTTTGAGTTTATGCATATGATATTAGTACAAAATAGGGTTGTCACTCGTGAAAAATTCATATATTTTATTCTAAGCTTGGGTGGCGCTTCGACAGTGTTTAATATTTCTGTCAGTGCTCACTTACCATTAGATAACCCATTTAACAGCTTACGTAACTATTTTAAATAAATAAAAAAATATTTATATAATATATAAGTTAACTACAAATCCTACTACTATATTTTGTCATCTTACGCGACTAGTACTCCCATAAATAAACGAGAAAGTTTTTGATTATAATCAGCACTATTTATATTAATAATAATTATATTCCCTAAATATATAGGAGCTGAGATGGCCCAGTGGTTAGAATGCGTGCATCTTAATCGATGATTTCGGGTTCAAACCCTGGCAAGCACCACTATATATATGTGCTTAATTTATGTTTATAATTCATCTCATGCTCGGTGGTGAAGGAAAACATCGCGAGGAAACCTGCATGTGTCTAATTTCACCGAAATTCTGACACATGTGCATTCCACCAACCCGCATTGGAACAGCGTGGTGGAATACGTTTGAAACTCCTTAATGGTAGAGGAGGCCTTAGCCCATCAGTGGGTAATTTACAGGCTGTTACTAATCACTAATCTAAACTAGATTCCCAGCTATATCAAATGCTCGTTCACGCGGTATAGATGTATGATCCCACGAAGACGCACCTCGTAGCTAGATTATACGACTAAGCTAATAATGTAAATGCGAAAGTAAGTTCGTCGTTATTTCACGGCGAAATCCCTTATAAAAGGTATGAAATTTTTTTATATCAACTATTTACTCAAATCCAGCACGAAATGTATGCAAGTTAAGCTCAATAGAGTTTGTATAAAGTTATTTCAAACCCAGTCACAAGATTTAACTGCTTGAAGCTTGTAAACACAGACTTACTGCCAGTTCTGAAATGATAACCAACGCTAAATTCACTTTATCTAAAATACTGGACTCTCATTGGTCCCCGATTGCGTCATCAAATGCCATCAGCCAATAGGCATTCAGCTAAAAGTCAAATTAGTTACTTTGATTAGCGTTTCATAAACTCGATAATAGAAACGGATAAATGAAATCAATCCAGAGACAAACAAACGGACGAAATTACTTGTGCCGATTTAAATACCGGTTTAATGATCAATAAAAGCACTCAGGTACGTATCAGAGAACACGATAAAGATAAAATGTTTGATGGCCGGCGAAGCTAATTTCGTAAGTAATCATTGCGTTTTAGTCTTGAGTAGGGTTGCCAGCATAAAAATAGTTACCAATTATTTTTTAATATGGCAAACCTAAAAAAATGTAAATACATATTCTGTTGCTTTTATTCCGTTATTCTTATTTTTATTTTATTTTTTTATGGAATAGGTTGGCGGACAATGACGCTGTAAGAAATATTAACTATTCCTTACATCGTCAATGCGCCACCAACCTTGGGAATTTAGATGCTCTGTCCCTTGTGCCTGTAGTTACACTGGCTCACTCACCCTTTAAACTGGAACACAACAATACTGCATATTGTTGTTTAGCGGTAGAATGTCTGATGAGTGGGTGGTACCTACCCAGGCGGGCTTGCACAAAGCCCTACCACCAAGTACCGGGCCTGCAAGATTTATATATATCGAATCGGTGAAAGATATTAGTCAATCAAGTGTAAAGCTTCTATATATATTTAATAAAGATTTTCTCTTATATTAAACTAGCGCCTTTCGGCTTCGGCTCGGCTTTGTGAACGGCGGTAAGCTGAGGGATTAAAGGTACCTACATATTGTGCTGAGAGAGTATTCGGTCTAAGCGCTCTACAAATCACTCAACAATCCAGCTGAGTATTTAGCCCGTCCTATTCACAGCTGACTAACTTTGATCATGTAATAAACTAGATATATATTTATTATTAATTTTTAATTATAATTCTAATTATAATAAAACATTTTAAAAATTTGAACAAATAGAATAACCGACTTCAAACAAAACACTATTTTAAAACAAATAAATATGCACTGAAAAGTAATAAAAATAATTGCGTATTCAACATATTTATAGAGTCCTACTAAGTCAAATGAAATGTAAAATATTAGACTACTTAAAAGTCGATTTACGATTATATAACGTAGTTATAGTTATTGTTATATTTTGAGCCGGTGTCACCCAAGAAAAACCCTACAGTATATATATAAAAAAAAAATACAGACGAATTGATAACCTCTTTTTGCAGTCGGTTGAAAAGGCGTGGCGTTGTGTTAATTGAGTTCTCGGTAGGATATACAAAAATAGAAATTATTTATCCTGAGTATTTAACTATTCTGCATTTGAATGCAACTGCGGTGGCCGAAACCGTTCAGGGCTCATATGCTCATATTATAAATGTTCAGAATATATTTCATGAGTCATATCACAACGAAATGTTGACAAGCTATTTTATAGAAATACTAGCGATCCGCCCCTTTCGCTCAGGTGCTATACTGATACTAAATATACTACAGAATGTCTTACAACGTTCACAGTTTTTCAGTCATTGGACAATACAAACCGCAACGTCTTACGGCATCAGTTTAGAGACCAAAATTATCTGTAGTTCTCTACTATATACCTACTCTATTTTTTATGCATATGAAATGAAACTTCCTCTTGTATCAATCTATCTATTGAAATAACCGCATCAAAAATCGTTGTGTAGATCTAAGCATACATAGAGACAGACAGCGACACACTTGCCGTCGCTAATTTGTTTTATACTACGTAATGATAATAATGATGACCTTGAAAGTTATGAAGTTATAACTAGTAAGAATAATATTTGTACATTTTTTTGTTAATATACAATTATGTTATAATTTAAGTCTTTTAGAATTATTATTAATATAATGGTCATTAGTAACTAGGTTAAGCCGTGACAGGCGCGTTCGCTTATGTAGGTCGTGCCGGTCATAGTCTGTTCTCATGTATTGACGTGATTGTCTACCTTCGTAGGTATATGAAAATTGAAAAATATCTGCACCGTATTCCATATTCAAATTGTCGTTTTGAATTTGGAATTCCGAATCGAAGACTTAAAATGCTTTAGCTTTTAGATCTGTATTGTAGTCTATGATCGTCTTTGTTAAATTGAATGAAATGAATGAATGTTTCAGATTTTGTCAACTTAAAATAAAATCGTCATCAAATATTTTCGAAAACAAAATAAGAATTGTCCAAATCGATTCACATTTGTTCGAAGGTAAACAACAACTCGTACCAATAATAGAACCTTTCTTTTTTTTTGTAGTCGATTAAAAAAAAGCATGCGTCTACTATAAGTGTCGATTTTTAAAACTTGATGCAAATATCCTTTTCGGGGTATACTTTTCTAGTTGCTACTTTATTTTTTGGCCACCATGACAGTAAGTGGCCATCACCTTCCGAAGACAATAAGAACTATTAAGTATACCCTACATCGCCAATACGCCACCAACCTTGGAAACCAAGAGATGTCTCTTATGCCTTTAGTTACACTGGCTTAGTCCCCTTCAAACCGGAACACAACAATACTGAGTACTACTGTTTAGTAGACTGCAATTTAATGCTATATTAATTTAAAATAAAAGATCTCTAAAACAGCACGTGAAATACATACTTATAGCATGTTTATAGCTAACACCGGCACGCGATGCAATGTTTCATTCATTATTTTTTTGTAATCCATTATCCGACATGCTTCACGCGCCGCCCTTTGTACTTTGGTACTATGTCACCTTACCTTTGAACACGTGCTAACAATAACTACAAAGTTTATACGAGAACGTATATAAAACATACTTTACTATAAATTAATTAGCTGCTTCGAGCAGTTACACCCACTCCTCCCTTCACACTCCCTCCCATGTGTCGTAGTGAGAGTAGCTCTATCCGTCAAGAAAGTAACTTTTTATATAAATCAGTTATCTAAAGTGTCGGGTAAAGACCCAGTCGAAAAGAGACCTAAGACCAAAACTATGTATTGACTTAGCTCAGCTCATTTTTCTAAATAAATTAAGTGTGGTAATAAAGACCTTTTTCAAATGAGGCATTGATTGGTTCTAAAAAAACATTACTGTTCTACTCGCAATCACAAATCATCACATATTTATTAGTCTTACGGTACCAGCATAGAAGCATACAAGTAATGTGGTCCATTTGCTAGTCTTCCTAAGCAAACGCATTTTATAAAATGAAACAGCCTATAAATGTCTTTCTGCTAGACAACGGCCTTTTTTTATCATTGCGATACTCCTATGCGGGTTGGATACATTTGTAGCAGTTTTATTTCATGCTAATTTCCTTACAAAGTTTTCCTTCATCACACAAATTAATAGCGAAAAACAAAATGCTCGCTAGGATTCAAATATACAATCACCGATTAAGATTCACGTGTTCTAACTAACGATGGCGGCTCGATTTGCTTTGATTATGTAAATATTAATTAAGACTCAGCTCGGCAAAATATGAAGGTTGAAAAGAGCAAAATTTAAATGAAATAGGTATTCATAGCGACACGTGATCAACGATTGACGGATGGAAAATTACTCAGACAATTGTTCATTTTGCGGCAATCAATCTAGTCGACGTTGCTTCACATTGGTCTTTCGACGAGTTTCTTACTTAATCTTATATATTTCAATTTTGATGTCCGTTTACGTTGCAACTGCCAATGCTTTCTATAAATGTATGAAATAATAGTAAAAAAAGTGGCCTATGTCCTTTCTTGGATTCTTTTCTTCATGTTTGCTTCACACCAAATTTCATGAAATTCGGTTCAGTGGTTTGGTCGTGAAAGAGCGACAGGCAGCCAGACAGACTGAGTTACTTTTACATTTATAATATTAATACGAGTATAGATAGAGTAGATATGAAAAGCTAAGACAATTATCAAATGTATGTTAGCAAAAATTTAATCTTAATACACTTGTGGTGTAATAAAACGCCTTTCTTCTTATTTATTAATATATTTCAGTACTTTCGGTGTGAACATTTAATACAAAGTACAACTTTTATACTGACAATACTAATTACTAGGGACAATAATTACGACCAGTTGACCAAGTGACTCTTGTCAGTGCTCCAGACCAATTAAAATTTTCGACCAGTCCATCGTTTTTTTTTATAATGCTCCCTATAAAAGTCAAATCACTTACTTTTTTAACAATATTGAATAAAATAGTCAAATCAAATACCCTTTAACAAGCTTAAATGTCAAATGAAAGATTTACTCAAAAACTAATGTAATTGCTTTAGAACATAGATAAACTAATAGAACAAGTAATATTTAAAAATAAAATATAAATTTTGAAAATCATCACAGTGGGTTCCTGAAAAATTTCTTCGAAAATTGTAGACATCAAATTTTTAGCTTTTATGTAACATATACATTTGCAAATTTTATTACAAATTCCACGACACATTCTGCACAATTACCCTCAACGAAAATGTTCGGGACAAAGTATTTCGAAATCTTGAAAACTACCGAACCGAAATATACTGAATATGGTTGAAAATGTTCTAAACATCATTACCTGCCCCTCAGCCTTGCCAGATTCCACTTGGATCAAGTCGGAGTGAGCTCCGAGTGTGCTTGAGAAGTTCCGAAGGTAGTTTGCAGTGAATTACTAAATCCGACCCAATTGTGACCAGAAGTATGACTGTTGAAATTAACATGTCTTTGAATGGGAACCGAGATGGCCCAATCATTAGAACGCGTGCATCATAACCAATGATTGAGGGTTCAAGCCCAGGCAAACACTATAATACAACTCGTGCTCGGCGATGAAGGAAAACATCGTGAGGAAACCTGCATGTGTCTAATTTCATAGAAATTGTATGTGTAATGTGTACTCCACCAACCCGCATTGGAACAGCGTGATGGAATATGTTTCCAGCCTTCTCGTACAGGTCTATAATAGAACCGATTGAAACCTAGTCACAATTATGTACAGTTAAAAAATAATGTTTTTTTTTTTTAATAAATATGAGACAACATCACATACATTACTCTGATCCCAATGTAAGTAGCTTAAGCACTTGTGTTATGGAAAATCAGAAGTAACGACGGTACCACAAACACCCAGGCCCAAGACAACATAGAAAACTATTGGTATTCTACAGCGACTCGGCCAGGAATCGAACCCGGAACCTCGGAGTGGCGTACCCATGAAAACCGGTGTACACACGACTCGAGCACGAAGGTCATCAAATTTATTTATTTGTTTACAATATATATTTCCAAAATTTTCGATATTATATAAATCCATAAAAGTGACATGACATCTCAACGGGAGGCCATGTTTGATGTTTACGGGTGCGTTCAGGAAGCTGTGTTAAAATGTTTATTTTTTGTTTTCACGACTTATATATAAAGTAGATATTTGACATTCAAAACGTTTATAAAGGGTTTATAATATGAAAAGTAAATATTAAACAGCAGTGCGATTTTGTAAGACATCACTTCGCATGTATCTTATAAATTACATAGACATTCACATATCACAATCTGACATTTCATACTCATATTATTTTGAGATTCTTGTGAGTTTTCTTGTTACAGAATAACCCTACAACTAAGCTCTACATTATTTGTTTAATTTTATTCATTTCACGCGAACGAAGCTGACTTTTCATCTAGTCAATAAATATATATTCTACTTGTTAAGCTTGCGTTTATTCATCATGTTCCATATCGAATATCAGATTGCTCGATCGTGTTCTACAATGAACGATCGTTTTCTATTATGTTCTTATAAAATAGTTACTCACTGTTACTTACCATGCCGAAGACAGATGGTAGTCACTCTGCCAACTGTCAAAACTGTTATATCGATGCTTTCAAATATGACCTAGTTTGAATCTGGTTAATTTCCACAGGAAAACAGTGAATTTCTTGCCGTTTATTCTCTTTAAAAATTATTTTGAACTGCAGTGCGATTAACTAAGAATTCATTTCGTATCTCATTCGTGAAATATTGACGACATACTTACGATGATAGGTTATGTTGATACGTGTATACTAGCATTTTTGTAATTATTTATGTCATTTTCATTTTTATGTCATTTCACGCTGGTGTTTGAGGGTATAAAACCCGCTGAGTATCTTTCGTCGGTTCTTCTCAGGTCAGGGTATTTTCTTTTCCGAACCGGTGGTACTGTTTCAATTGCCAATTTGAGTTTGAGTTTGAGTATGGCTGATGTTAAAATTTATAAATGATTGAGACCCTGACAGATGCTCAACTAAGCTGGACATATTATAGTGCACAATGACAGGTGTGTTTTCTATTCCCTCACATAGTTAAGAAAAAAGAGTAAAAGATAGGAAACATATTTATTTTTTGATGGAAAACCCAATGACCATCAGCCCGACCGGAGGTTTGAACGATCTTCGGTCTTCTATCTAGCCCCCAGATCAACGAGGCATTATATAACTACATAATGATCAGAAATGCTTTTCATAAATGCTCCGAATTTATATCAGAAAATAATTACCATCGATTTGTTTCCATTGGAAAATAAACTCTCGGCTCTTTTGTGAATTCATTGATTCTCGAGTATCTTATATATCTTCTATTTAATTAGGAGCTGATGTGGTTTGTTGCGTTAGAACACAGCACAATGTTCCGTTCATAAGGTTTAATGTCACATGTTAATCAAATTATATTGCTGTGAAGCTTCGTTAGTCTAATAACTAGCTTATAAGGTTATAGATCAAAAGTTCTATGTTCAAATCCCAGGCCAATAAAATGGCTAGGGTTATGATAATAAATCTTCAAGAGTTTCGAAGTTTGTTGTATTTATACTTCTTTACATCGAAAAGCAATAATTTATATATCACTAAATTTAAATATCATGTTAAATTTTATTTTTAATAATAGTTAAGACATTATACCAGTCAGGATTATATAAATGATTGATGATAAATTATAAAGAATATAGGTATATGTGTATGATTATTACATGTACTTTTTTTAAATATAAATCCTAAGTTTCATTTCTGTTATTCTAGGTAAAATAGAATGATGAAGACCGTGACTAAATGACGAAACAAGAGTCTAATAAATTTAATAAAATATATATGGTTTTTCCACGTAAAACCTGATGTTACTTTGTTTCTTTGTTTACTTTTCTCCTGTTATGTCAGCTTTCCATCCAATCCGATTAAAAAGAGGGGATAAAGAGGGTATATCTGTTGATACACATTCTTGTACAATATGTGTGTCTTAATTAATAGTGTTAGAGATTGACCCACGGCGATATTACTTAGGCAATACTTTTTTATGTCCTATTCGTTTAAAAGGGGGGAATGTGTTTGGGTCATTTATTATTACTTCTCAATAAGAATACATCGTAAGACATATTATCCTGGCTTTATTTTTAAAAACAATGTCAATCTCTAAATGTCAAACTGGACCAAGGAGTCTTCTCTTGATGTTAAGGCTTTTTTTAAGCTTATGTAACCAGTACACGTGTAGTGGATCTCTAGACACAGGGTTCTTGGGTCGAGATGAATAATAAATACAATATACACTGAAAATTTCATTCTTGCTGTTTCTCGTTTAAACCTAAAGAGATAAAACGAAATTTGGATTAAATTAGTTAGGTTTTTAGGTTTCAATTAGAAATCGTCGTATTAATAAGGGTATTATAAATTAACACTAATTATTTTGACTGATGATCTACATACATTCATGCATTGTTAGATTTTTACAACAAATGTATTATTATTCATTTACATGAGAATTATTAAGTCCGTAAATATATACATATATGAATAAAAAATAGTTCCTGTAGAAATAATAACCCCGTGGAATGGTGGCTATAGTAGCAATTCCAATCTTCTGGGCAAAAAACGAACCAGCTCCTCTGTCACCAGTGAAGGCGAAGTGTTATAATCTTAATGAAGCTTTTTGCATCACTACTCCAAGGACCAGCTGTTTCAACAGAAATAATAAAAAATATTATGAGTAAATGTTCTTACAAAAATCGACTTCAAATACGCCCATAAAACACACAATTATTTATTGTAAAGAAAATTAGAACTCATAAAAAAATCACCTCGAAAGTGGACAATATATAGCATACAATACACACATATGTATGTAGAATATATAGAATAAGGGATGGGTGGCGGGCAAAAATATAATTGAAATGAAAAATATAATTGAAATGAAATGGAATCTCTTAAAACAAAATTTCTGTAAATATTTCATTCTAACCCTCGTACCTATAGCTGTTAAGCTACCTGCATTTAAAGTAAAACATTTTATTTAACTTCAAACAGTAAGACGAAATTAATGATGTACCAAATTATCCTCCGACATGAAAAGGAACTCTCGCTCGTACAAGTGTGTGAAAGTGATCCTTTTTCAGGCTAAGTGGCGACCCCAATTATCAACCTATTCAATTACAAATGATTTCGTCCTTATGTACTATATATGTACCGACTAAGTACCGACATTGTCTTGTGACTAAATATACTGAGGCCGCAAATCGAAATCCTGAGTTCAAACGCCAGGTCGAGCCTATAAAAAGTTGGAAGAGGATTCAGCCCTGAGCCTCAAAGCACATTAAGTCGTTGCATCTTCTTATCGTGACAGAATAGAGGGTACCCTTGTTTGCACCCACACTTATGCGCTATGGTAAACCTTCCTTAAATAGCTCATATCCTTTAAGAATGGTTGTTGATAAGTTTTCAGAGTTCACTTACAACTCTATAATACGCCACGATAAATGTATTTAGTCATATACCTACTCCTATTCGATTCAATTCCCTGCTAGTCATCTTTGAATGTTATATTCACATTCATTTGTTACGTATTTCAGTCTATAAACACATTCATAAACTGGATGCGTCCATCAATGTTTCCGTCTCCGACACCTCGCTGTACAGTGACATTCGCTGTCTAGAATGCGAACGTATCTGGGTCGCTCCGTCGCTCCGCTGACGTGACGAACAAACAACTTCACAAAGACCCTTTCAATGAGCTGTTCAGTGATACGTATAGCGCTCTATTTTCTACATATTCGATTTTAACTATAGAGCCGAGATGGTGATAGACGGTTCAAACACGGCTAAGCATTATTTTCATGTGCTTTATTGCTGTATATTATTAACTCTTTTTAGGGTTACGTGCCCAAAAAAAAAAAAACTCGCACATGGCCGTTTTATTATTTCATAGGTAAGCGGATGAGCAAATGGACCAGCTAGGTTGGCGATCGTGACTACACATAGACAATGCAACTCTAAGAATTATTGCTACCCTTGGGAACTAAGATGTTTTCTTAAACCGAAACAGTACGATACTGAGTAATGGTTTTCGAAGGTAGAATATCTGACAGGCGGGTAGTTCCGCCCTATACGGGTTTGCACAAAGACCAACTTTGTAAAAGACTATTATTATTTTGACGCACATTGTAACTCTATAGTCATTACACGAGACGCAGATCATCAATAAATCTCTAAAAATACAAAAATATAATGCACATTCATTATTTATATTGCGTCTTTTCAAGCGACAAATATGGTGATAACAAATAAAACTAAATTCCATAATTAACACAACCCAGCTCGATTATCAGTGAATAAAACAAAGAAATTATACAACGCTAAGAATTCCCAGTCTCAGTGCTGATAAGGTCATTCGCTTTCCGCGATTACCCCGTTAATATCCGACCGGAATCCTTACAGTACTTCTGGGACGTAATATCCGTGCAATATCTTTATACGACTTCAGCAAATGGTTCGAGGAAATGAACTCACTTAAGTTGGAGTTCGAAGGACAGGATCAAAACAAAAGGTAGCACGTGATAGCCGCTGAGGAGAATGATTGGATGAATTAGATGAATAACAGCCCTTTGAAACCTAGTCACAATTATGTACAGTAAAAAAATAATGATTAATTTTTTGACAATTTATATTTCCAAAATTTTCGATATTATATAACTCCATAAAACTCAGTGACATGACATTTCAACGGGAGGCCATGTTTGACGTTTATGGGTGCGTTCAGGAAGCTATGTTAAAAAGTTTATTGTTTGTTTTCACGACTTATATAAAAAGTAGATATTTGACATTCAAAATGTAAAGGGTTTATAATACGAAAAGATAATATTAAAAAGCATTGCGATTTTGTAGGCCATCATTCGCAATGTATCTTATAAATTTTATAATTATTATAGACATATACATATCACAATCTGACATTTCACAATCGTATTCTTGTGAGATTCAAATTTCTTGTTACAGATTAACCCTACTATGCTCTACATTATTTATTTAAGTTTATTCATTTCACGCGAGCGAAGCTGACTTTTCATCTAGTCAATAAATATATATTCTACTTGTTAAGCTTGCGTTTATTCCATCATGTTCCATATCGAATATCAGATTGCTCGATCGTGTTCTACAGTGAACGATCGTTTTCTATTATGTTCTTATAAAATGGTTACTCACTGTTACTTACCATGCCGAAGACAGATGGTAGTCACTCTGCCAACTGTCAAAACTGTTATATCGATGCTTTCAAATATGACCTAGTTTGAATCTGGTTAATTTCCACAGGAAAACAGTGAATTTCTTGCCGTTTATTCACTTTAAAATGTATTTTGAACTGCAGTGCGATTCAGTAAGAATTCATTTCGTATCTCACTCGTGAAATATTGACGACAAACTTACGATGATAGGTTATGTTAATACGTGTATACTAGCATTTTTGTAATTATTTATGTCATTTTCATTTTTATGTCATTTCACGCTGGTGTTTGAGGGTATAAAACCCGCTGAGTTTCTTTCGTCGGTTCTTCTCAGGTCAGGGTATTTTCTTTTCCGAACCGGTGGTACTGTTTCAATTGCCAATTTGAGTTTGAGTTTGAGTATGGCTGATGTTAAAATTTATAAATGATGGAGACCCTGACAGATGCTCAACTAAGCTGGACATATTATAGTGCACAATGACAGGTGTGTTTTCTATTCCCTCACATAGTTAAGAGTAAAAGATAGGAAACATATTTATTTTTTGATGGAAAACCCAATGACTTTATCAGCCCGACCGGAGGTTTGAACGATCTTCGGTCTTCTATCTAGCCCCCAGATCAACGAGGCATTATATAACTACATAATGATCTGAAATGCTTTTCATAAATGCTCCGAATTTATATCAGAAAATAAATACATCGATTTGTTTCCATTGGAAAATAAACTCTCGGCTCTTTTATGAATTCATTGGTTCTCGAGTATCTTATATACCTTCTATTTAATTAAGAGCTGATGTGGTTTGTTGCATTAGAACACAGCACAATGTTCCGTTCATCTGGTTTAATGTCACACGTTAATCAAATTATATGCATGTGAAGGTTCGTTAGTCTAATAACTAGCTTATAAGGTTATAGATCAAAAGTTTGTTGTTCAAATCCCAGGCCAATAAAATGGCTAGGGTTATCTGATAATAAATCTTCAAGAGTTTCGAAGTTTGTTGTATTTATGCTTCTTTACATCGAAAAGCAATAATATATATATCACTAAATTTAAATGTCATCTTAAATTAATTTATTTTTAATAATAGTTAAGACATTATACAAGTCAGGATTACATAAATGATTGATGATAAATTATAAAGAATATAATATGTGTATCATTATTACATGTACTTTTTTTTATATATAAATCCTAAGTTTCATTTCTGTTATTCTACCAAGATTGATTGACATGATTCTATTCTGCAGTCATCTGTAAATGACGAAACAAGAGTCTAATAAATTTAATAAAATAGATATTGTTTTTCCACGTAAACCTGATGTTCCTTTGTTTTTTCTTTTGTCCTGTTATGTCAAGTTTCCGTCCTATCCAATTAAAAAGAGATAAAGAGTGTATATCCGTTGATACACATTCTTGTACAATATGTGTGTCTTAATTAATAGTGTTAGAGATTGACCCACGGCGATATTACTTAGGCAATACTTTTTTATGTCCTATTCGTTTAAAAGGGGGGAATGTGTTTGGGTCATTTATTATTACTTCTCAATAAGAATACATCGTAAGACATATTATCCTGGCTTTATTTTTAAAAACAATGTCAATCTCTAAATGTCAAACTGGACCAAGGAGTCTTCTCTTGATGTTAAGGCTTTTTTTAAGCTTATGTAACCAGTACACGTGTAGTGGATCTCTAGACACAGGGTTCTTGGGTCGAGATGAATAATAAATACAATATACACTGAAAATTTCATTCTTGCTGTTTCTCGTTTAAACCTAAAGAGATAAAACGAAATTTGGATTAAATTAGTTAGGTTTTTAGGTTTCAATTAGAAATCGTCGTATTAATAAGGGTATTATAAATTAACACTAATTATTTTGACTGATGATCTACATACATTCATGCATTGTTAGATTTTTACAACAAATGTATTATTATTCATTTACATGAGAATTATTAAGTCCGTAAATATATACATATATGAATAAAAAATAGTTCCTGTAGAAATAATAACCCCGTGGAATGGTGGCTATAGTAGCAATTCCAATCTTCTGGGCAAAAAACGAACCAGCTCCTCTGTCACCAGTGAAGGCGAAGTGTTATAATCTTAATGAAGCTTTTTGCATCACTACTCCAAGGACCAGCTGTTTCAACAGAAATAATAAAAAATATTATGAGTAAATGTTCTTACAAAAATCGACTTCAAATACGCCCATAAAACACACAATTATTTATTGTAAAGAAAATTAGAACTCATAAAAAAATCACCTCGAAAGTGGACAATATGTAGCATACAATACACACATATGTATGTAGAATATATAGAATAAGGGATGGGTGGCGGGCAAAAATATAATTGAAATGAAAAATATAATTGAAATGAAATGGAATCTCTTAAAACAAAATTTCTGTAAATATTTCATTCTAACCCTCGTACCTATAGCTGTTAAGCTACCTGCATTTAAAGTAAAACATTTTATTTAACTTCAAACAGTAAGACGAAATTAATGATGTACCAAATTATCCTCCGACATGAAAAGGAACTCTCGCTCGTACAAGTGTGTGAAAGTGATCCTTTTTCAGGCTAAGTGGCGACCCCAATTATCAACCTATTCAATTACAAATGATTTCGTCCTTATGTACTATATATGTACCGACTAAGTGCCTCATTGTCTTGAGACTAAATATACTGAGGCCGCAAATCGAAATCCTGAGTTCAAACGCCAGGTCGATCCTATAAAAAGTTGGAAAAGTGTTCAGTCCTGAGCCTCAAAGCACATTAAGTCGTTGCATCTTCTTATCGTGGCAGAATAGATGGTACCCTTGTTTGCACCCACACTTATGCGCTATGGTAAACCTTGCTTAAAGAGCTCATCTCCTTTAAGAATGGTTGTTGATAATTTTTCAGAGTTCACTTAGAACTCTATAATACGCCACCATACATGTATTTAATCTTACACCTACTCCTATTCGATTCAATTCCCAGCTAGTCATCTTTGTATGTTATATTCACATTCATTTGTTACGTATTTCAGTCTATAAACACATTCATAAACTGGATGCGTCCATCAATGTTTCCGTCTCCAACACCTCGCTGTACAGTGACATTCGCTGTCTAGAATGCGAACGTATCTGGGTCGCTCCGTCGCTCCGCTGACGTGACGAACAAACAACTTCACAAAGACCCTTTCAATGAGCTGTTCAGTGATACGTATAGCGTTCTATTTTCTACATATTCGATTTTAACTATAGAACCGAGGTGATAGACAGTTCAAACCCGGGTAAGCATTATTTTCATGGGCTTTATTTCTATATTTTATTAACTCTTTTAGGGTTACGTGTCCAAAAAAAAAAACTCGCACATGGCCGTTTTATTATTTCATAGGTAGGCGGATGAGCAAATGGACCAGCTAGGTAGGCGATCGTCACCACACATAGACAATGGCACTCTAAGAAATATTGCTACCCTTGGGAACTTAGATGATTTCTTTAACCGAAACAGTACGATACTGAGTAATGCTTTTCGAAGGTAGAATATCTGACAGGCGGGTAGTTCCGCCCTATACGGGTTTGCACAAAGACCAACTTTGTAAAAGACTATTATTATTTTGACGCACATTGTAACTCTATAGTCATTACACGAGACGCAGATCATCAATAAATCTTTAAAAATACAAAAATATAATGCACATTCATTATTTATATTGCGTCTTTTCAAGCGACAAATATGGTGATAACAAATAAAACTAAATTCCATAATTAACACAACCCAGCTCGATTATCAGTGAATAAAACAAAGAAATTATACAACGCTAAGAATTCCCAGTCTCAGTGCTGATAAGGTCATTCGCTTTCCGCGATTACCCCGTTAATATCCGACCGGAATCCTTACAGTACTTCTGGGACGTAATATCCGTACAATATCTTTATACGACTTCAGCAAATGGTTCGAGGAAATGAACTCACTTAAGTTGGAGTTCGAAGGACAGGATCGAAACAAAAGGTAGCACGTGATAGCCGCTGAGGAGAATGATTGGATGAATTAGATGAATAACAGCCCTTTGCTAGGCTCAATGCCAACGCCGTATTAAAAGGCTACTAAGGATCACCCAAGTTAAGAGAACTAAATCGTGACGCCATCGAAAATATTCTAATTATAAAAAAAATAGAGTCATTAAATTAATTTAAAATTTGTGTATTAGGGGCTGAGACTAGTCTATCCTGGACCAGATCTTTGTAGATTTCCAAAAGTTTCTCCAAACCAGTGTTCAATAAATCAGCGGCAAAAAGTACACATGAATAATAAACACAAAAAAAACACATGAAAATTCAATGGTACCATTGGTACCGACGCTCCTCGCTTAAGATTCACCTTTTTTGGCCACTAGATTAATCTTTGTTATTAATCGTAAAGTACTATTTCAATTCGTTAGTTGTAAGTATAAATAGTAATAGTAAGACCTTATTTGGGATTATGGAAATTGAAACTTTTTAGCAAGCGTATAAGTGTAGCAACAGAAAAACTTTAGGATCAACAAATTAAAATAAAAGCGAGCGAAAAGCTTTCTTCCAGACTGTTCTAGAAAATAAAATAACAAATAGAAAACATAATAGAAAAATCCCGTCAAGGATTAAGTAATCTAAATACTACGTAAAATGTTTTTTTACACAATTACCCAAAAAAAAAAGTGGGTTTCTAATTCCGCCATAACTTTTAAATGCCTAACAGATTTACATGACTGCGGTATCGTTAGAGTCCTTACATCTCCCAGACTGACGTTTATTGTTCATGTTTTAAAAAGTAAGTAACAGCCTGTAAATTTCCCACTGCTGGGCTAAGGCCTCCTCCCCCACTATATAGAAGGTTTTGGAACATATTCCACCACGCTATTCCAATGCGGGTTGGTGGAATGCACATGTGGCAGAATTTCGATGAAATTGGACACATGCCGGTTTCCTCACGATGTTTTACTTCACTGCCGAGCATGAGATGTATTATAAACATAAATTAGGCACATATGTATATATAGTCGTCCTTGCCTGGGCTAGAATCCGCAATCATCGGTTAAGATGCATGCATTCTAACCACTGGGCCATTTCAGCTCGTTCATGTTATGCTTCAATCATAATATTGTGTAATTTTAAGGTTGTGTCCAATTCGACATATTTGTATTACCCAAAAATGTTTACTTCTTATGAAAATCAGCTAGCAACTTTTTTCTTGATTTTGAAATTAAATATTACTTATGTAAACATATGAAGCGTCAACATTACGAGAAATTCGCAACTTTTGTTGTTAACAAACATTGTTACAAAGTTGTATAATTCATTGTGACTTTCTAAAGAATTGTCAACATTCGCAAACGCAAATTGGCAATTATTATAATGGAAACGCAACTTTACGCCTCGTATAAAAATGTTCAGATGACTTTAAGAGTCAATATAATCAATCATCAGTGGTCTTCAGCGTGATAATGATTTGATGATAACGAATAATATACACGACTATAATATAATACGACTGTAATCTAATGAAACGCGTAGTCGAACTCTCTGAGTACTACAAGATGACTTTTTTTATGGTATAGGTTGGCGGACGAGCATATGGGCCACCTGATGTTATGTGGTCACCATCACCCATAGACAATGACGCTGTAAGAAATATTAACTATGCCTTACATCGTCAATGTGCCACCAACCTCGGGAACTAAGATTTTATGTCCCTTGTGCCCGTAGTTACACTGGCTCACTCAGCCTTCAAACCGGAACACAACAATACTGAGTACTGTTATTTGGCGGTAGAATAACTGATGAGTGGGTGGTACCTACCCAGACGGGCTTGCACATAGCCCTATCACCAAGAAACTCTTACCAGAGTTTAGATTTCAGCAAATCTGACCGAATTTAAGAACTTCCAAATGATTTTCTGTGACATTTCTGTGATGTAGATTGAGAGACTATCAAATCTACCTTATAACAAGTGGTAATTACCGATCAAAGACATTGGGTCTGTAAGAAATATTAACCATTCATCATCATTTTATTGTCAATGCGCTATCAACCTTGAGAACTAAAATGTTATCACTATCATGTTATAGTTAGCTCTTCAAACCTAACAAAATAATGCTAAGGACTGACTCTTTAGAGGTAAATTTGAGATGAGTGAGTGATGCCTACCCAAACGAACTTTTACTAAAACCTACCACCAAGTAATTAAAAATATATTGTTACATAAAGAATAAGTGAGCCAGTGTTATTTTAGGTAATAAACATTACTTTTTAAGTCGCATGATTGGTGACTGTTTAGTACTACATTGACAATTTCCAGTAATTGTGACAACTGAACAACAGGTGGCTCATCTTCACACCTATTGGAAGAAAATGCCTAAAACCACAGACCAGGGAAACATTAAAACAGCTTATACATTCTACATACTACCACTGTTATGCATTGAGTACTCTGTAGAGAGTATACGAGTTTAAATATTTAAGGCACGTTACGCCGGCTGACCTTAATGACAATGATGACCTAGAACGGGAAAGAAGGGCGGGACTATAGGTGCGAATATGACTGCATCTAAGTTTACTCAATGCTCAAAGGAAGTAAAAAGGAAGTAATATTGTGATGAAATAATTAAGAGAACGCTTATTCTTTAACACGTGTTACATAAGTCTAATTCAATTCGGACACGATTTTGACAAGCAAAGTCTTGAGTTTTGACTCCCGGCATATGAGGTTATATGATACCAATTACCATACAATAGGATATGATAGAACAGGAACAGACTGACGTTGCAACGCCATCTAGTAGGGAGTTACAATGAAGTTGATTGTACAAAAACCTTATCCGTCAGAAATTACATAAACATGTGACTACATTTGAAACAGACATTTTTATATGTATAAGAAATACATATGTAGTTAAAACAATGTACATAAATTACACTATAATTCAGTTACTAGCGTTTAAATTTAGGTATTTAACAAAGTCCAATGTCCATTTGTCTCCAATGAAACTTCTTCACATATTCTATCTCTCCTATGTCATCAATAGGAAAAACGCGAATAAGTACGCGTAGTACGAATCGAAGTATATACGATACACGTCTTCTCGCTCACATGTCTTCGAAATTGTCTCATCGCCGAGCAAATTATGACAACGGTAATAAGACATGTAGCTGCAGGCTGGCCGTGTAATCGAGTTCGTCTAACACCGATGCGATACATATTAAACTAGTTTGCGAGCGTGTTGTTAATACGTGATAGTTTCAGTTGCAGGATTCAGTACTGGAATGCTAGACTGTTTTATCTTACTCGATTACGATGCAGTCGAGAGAGTTTATGAACAATTACGTCATTACCAATAGCGAAATGATAAAAGTGGTATCTCAGTTGGAGGGTGTGATGCTGACTTGTGCTGTATACATTTATAACAGACTGGTGTTTTAATTTATCACGTCTGTACTGTAAAGTAAAACATCGTCAGGAGACCAGGGTATAGCAAATGTAATTTTGTTAGTGTATCTACTTCCTGTTAAAACAGCGTGATGGAACAGCTGATCACAGGATCTACGAGACGGATCTAAAAATATTTGTCCGTAAGAAAACTATTTATTGAGAGAATACAAAAGTTCAAATTTCTGGTTCGGCGCAGTCACGAAATGCTTTATTTAAGCTTGATTGACAAACTATTTGGAATGTAATTCTCTTATAATCTTCCCTGTACAATTGCAATACGTGACACAAAACAAGTTATCAGATAATTGTTCCAAATACCGTTTTCAAGTATGAAACGGCTTTGCGCGGTACAATCTATATTCTGAAGTGTAAAGTCTGATGATTAAGAAGGATTTGGAATGATAAATTCAGAAATGTGCTTTTCCATAACACCATAATCCGCTAGCGTTCCGAGCTGCAGTGCAATTCAGTAATTCACTTCGATTGTCACTCGTGAATTTTGACAACCGATTTACGATATGACGTTTTAATACTATAAGTTTTATACTGAAAACATGTGTAATTTTTTTTTATGTAGTCCCTTGGAGCTATGAATTCGCTTTTGGGGCCATAATAATTTTTTGGTAGTTTTTCGTTTGAGCCGAGTTCAGTCGTTTTATTTTTTTCACCTTTGTCATATATTCATGCTTGTACTATTGACGTATTCTCTGATCAATTGAAGCACAAAAAACTGGGATTGACGAAAACTGACGTTGTTGGCATAATTTCTGCGTTTCTCAATGCAATATCACATATATTTATGATATTAGATAATACGTATACGTCAATGTTCCAAGGTAACTCATTTGAATACGATCAAAATATACACTATGCCCATCTTTCCGCGCGATCACACCTGACTGATTTTATCTTAAACCATGTCAACACGACACAGTTATGTATTTGGAAAACGACATTTCATATTTGATGTTATTGAGTGAATACACTTACATGATATGTTTTTGAAGATAATTGAATTTATAAAAAAGCTAGACAGGATACTCTTTGCAATTGTGTTTCTGTTTTTCCGTTTAATTTTCTCGCATTGTTTTTTACAGTTCGAAAGTATTTTTGCTAAGGCTTCTGAAAGTTTTCTCACTTCATCAATCAGAAAGAATAATTTGTGTATAACATCAACATCATCACATTGCCGACCTTCATGGTCGAGTTGTGTGTACACTGGTTTTCATGGATACGCTACTCCGAGGTCCCAGGTTCGATTCCCGGCCAAGTCGATGTAGATTACCATTAGTTTTCTATGTTGTCTTGAGTCTGGGTATTTGTGTTACCGTCGTTACTTCTGATTTTCCATAATACAAGTGCTTAAGCTACTTACGTTGGGATCAGAGTAATGTATGTGATGTTGTCTCATATATAGACATCAAGTTATAAATATACGACATCAAACTTCAGTTTAATTTGGCCTGGAAGTCATTGATAAACTTCAGTTTAATTTGGCCTGGAAGTCTATCAATATATTTATGAGTTCAAGAACTACGAGTTAAAGAACACGCTAATTATAAAAATCTAAATGTATTCAGCTTAGCACATGTGTCACATGCGGATAAATACGTGTCATTTCAATTGAATTTTGATTATTATATGAGATTAAAACTGGTAAGAATATCAGTAATTACTCTATTCCGATTAATATATTATTTACAATATACAATACTTCATTAAAATATTGGTTAGTTAAGCTGAGGAATTTAAATATAGCAGCGAACACATTGCCGAATGAATTGACTTTACGGAGAGGAAACATGGTATTAGTTTAGTATAGTTTAATTATTTCGATTGACTGTCTCATACGTGTAGAAGCTACGTAATGACCCGGACCCCGAAGGCCTGCCCCAGATCGAACTCGTTTCGAGCCATTAAAAAGTTATCAGGTTTTCTGTCTATCAATCCAGTAGCAGATGAGTCTGGAAGATGTGTACTTCTGTGCATTGGAAAATATGTAAAATCCATTGGTTGGAAAAAGTTTTAAACGCTGGACCAAGACGGGATATAATGTCCTATCTGATTATGAATGTGTGTGTTTACTCACACAATTTATTTTTAAATAAAAGACAACATCACATACATTACTCTGATTCCAATGCAAGTAGCTAAAGTACTTGTGTTCCATGAAGACCAGTGATCACACTACTAGACCACGGAGGTCCCCAATCGTCGTACAATCGTAGTGTATTAATAGCCAGCTTTGGAATTGGCAACTCTCCCTTTAAAATTATCGCTTTAACCCAGAGAGATGGTTTCATTGCCATGGGTCAAGCCGGTTACGGGCCTCGAAGCTTTGCCTTACGTGGACTTGTCCTCAACGGTATCTTCCGCTGCACTAGTGGTGTGTCCGAAATGGCATTATTATTTTAATTTTCTAACTACAACACGGATATAAGATTTACTATAACTTTAACTTTGTTTTTGTTGCAGGACGGAGATGTCATCGAATTATGCCAAGTCAGTGACGTGCGGTCTGGCGGAGTGCCGAAGGTAATATTTATCTTTTTTAATGATTACCTGAATTAAGCAACGTTATACTCTTTATGTCCTAAACGTCTATAAGTAATGTCGAATACGTATTTTTAAAATTCATTATTTTTTTACTTATTATTCAAGGTATTAATTCTTCGTCACTTTGCCTAATACTTGGATATTATGAGTTAGAAAAGAATTGATTATATTGTTATTTTGTGCATAAATAATAAGTAGTAACATAATGTAGTTAAATTACTAAATTATAAAATTTTGATGCATTGTTGAATTTGATAGTAGGTTGCTAGGTAATGTTAATAGGCAAATGAACAAAAATTCGAAGACGAATTGCGAAACATTTTTAATTTTTTGAAACGACTTGAAATATGAAACAATTTGAAATTTAGGTATGTTGATAACTCATTGCCTTAATTTATAGAATACTACGTATTTTTATGTAAAAGGGATGTATAAAGGGATTCCTTCAATAAAATGATCAGCTTTTCAGCTCCATTACTTTTAACGGTTGTAACTACAGCCGGCTACTAGTCAATATCGCTCACAACTTTCTGACATTTCACAATCGTTTTCTGAGCCGAGTTTCGAGTTTGTTCTAACAGAAGAGGTCTCTTTAAGCTGCTAGCTTAAGGCTACATAGATTGAATTTAGCTGCAACGCTAATACCATTATTAATATATATCCACGCACTACCTTGCCAAATTGCATTACTATATCTACATCTATAACTATGTTAATAGATGCATATTGTAAATTAAAGTAGGTATACATATATAAGATAGATTTTTATAGATTAATCTATAACTATACTAAAGAAAAAAAAGTAAAGTAACAGCCTGTAATTTTCCCACTGCTGGGATAAGGCCTCCTCTTCCATTAAGGAGAGGGCTTGGAACCTATTCCACCACGCTGTTCCAATGCGGGTTGGTGGAATGCACGTGTGGCAGAAGTTCGATGAAATTAGACACATGCAGGTTTCCTCACGATGTTTTTCTTCACCACCGAGCACGAGATGAATTATAAACAAAAATTAAGCACATATGTATATATAGTGGTGCTTGCCTGGGTTTGAACCCGCAATCATCGGTTAAGATGCACGTGTTCTAACCACTGGGCCATTTCAGCTCGGTGGGAAGAATGTTAGCACATATTAAAATGATATTTTATTCCATTTAACTGATGAATAATTTTCTTTATAGGATACGAAGTTGAGCAACAATCTAATAAACAAGCACGGCAACAATCTAGAAGAAAAATCCCTGACGATATGCAGCGGGACGGACTACATCAACATCAATTACCAGCACGTCGTCTGCCCGGATGCGAACACCGCTAACGTAAGCCCGATCTTTAATATTACAGCGAGTCCTCGACTTACGTCGTTTCGATACCGAAGTTACGTCCAACAACGTTTTGACCAATGTGATATTCTAATAAACAGATATGTTATATCCATACTAAACAACAGAAAAAAGTGTGCCGCGCCGGCGACCGTTTATTTTTACATTTCGTTACAAGTAAAAAGGATAGCTTGATAAAAACAATAAGTAAAAGGGATAACTAGATGTTTTAATTACACAAAACGTAATTATGATCTATTATAACGTATTACTACGTAAAACGACTTCAGGCAAACGTCCCAATTAGGACGTTTTCTAGTCTTCACTTTTTGTGCGTTAATAACATATCTGTTTACTACAACATCATTGGTTTTGACACTATTCCTCAAACATCAATTGTTTCGATTAACATTATAGCAGAGTTCATCTGTCATGAAGTCAATGTCATAGCAAGGGGTCATTCATTTATTACGTAAGATGATTTAGTGGGGGCCTCCCCCCATGGTCGACCATATCTTATGATCTCTTACAAGGAAAGGAATTTCGATAGTTTTTACAGCGAAATCGGATTAAAATTAAATGTTTTTTTATTTCATAAATCTTTGTGTCGATAAACAACAGCTCGTCATTTCACCCATTGACTAGGTTACATGGTACTAAAGCGACTATAGTGATCTTGGTACATACGTCGCTGGTGCTTTGCATTCGAAGGCGACATTATATTTTATTGAATTATTTTGGCTTTCGTTATTAAAAGTAAAACGTCGTAATGTTAACGACTGAAAATATAAAAATATTCCTATTGTTTTCACACTGGGTTTATTTCGTATAAACGAGTCTCGTATAAAAAAGCTTTCAATTTGAACCCGCATACTTTATTCAATATATCATTTATAGCACCTAAAACCAAACTATTTATTTATCTACATCATATTTGAATTCCCTATTTATAAGGTTGTCGAGACCCAAACACAACTTAAAGTATTAATAACCGTTCAAAACTACAAGCTCTACAGACTTGTAGTCTAGACATGAAAATTTATTTCCGTATTGAAAATTCTAAACTTTTATAAGTGTCGCCAATTGCGTAGATTCGGTTGGTACTCAGTTAAATTACACTTGTAATGGACATATTCCAGAATATAATGGTAAGTAAAGTAAGCCTTGGAAAAAAGGCATAATTACTTACTGTCTAGAGGGCGGTTAGTGAATTTCATTCCTAGTGACTGTAGTGGCTGCTCCGCGTTTGGACGTCACTACCACAAATCAGGTGGAAAAGTGTCATTTGTTTACCCGGAACATGTATATATAAAACAAAACCATACTCCTTTAGAGAAATATTGTGAGCCTTTTAGGTATTAGGAAGGGATCAATACTTATCAATAAACCTGAATATTGTGTAACTGTAAATAGTTCTAAGTTATTTATATCTTTGACGTGTAAAATAAATATAATTATATATAAATAAACTCCTAGAGAAATGGTCTGAGCCAATTGGGTATCAGCAAAGGATCACTACTTAGCAATAAACCTAAATATTGTGCATTTCAAATAAGTCTAAGTTATTTATATCTTTGACGTGTAAAATAAATATAATTATATATAAACAAACACATTCATCCCAAAGGTTTGGTTGCAAGGGCTAAGAAAGATCACACATAATGTTAAGGCGAACAACGTGTGCCCTATGACGTGTCTGAAGAAACAGTAAGTCGAAATAAATGCTGTACAGTACGACACAACTTAGACGTAGCATCGGCAAAATTCGTAAAACCGATCACACCCGAATTAAATACGCTATCGAAATTATCAATATTTATTTCTTAAGTCGATCAGTGGCGTAGCTAGGTGAGGAAGGGCCCGGGTTTATAGAAAAAGAATCGGGCCCTCATCCGCTCTTTCCCACCCCTCTTTATAATTAATAATTACCCTTTCAAATTATAGATACCACATAAGAAATCTTGAGAGCAGGGTCGTGATTTTCTAGCTACAGAAACTTTAGTTTAGAGGGCCCCCTGAACTCCGGTGCCCTGGTGCATTGCACCTCCTGGCCCTACGATAGCTACGCCACTGATGTGGATATGGTCTTTACATAAACGTAATAACTTGTAATATCACGTGACCTAATATATTCGTCAATTTGACACGTCGCTTTACATGCACTTGTTTTCTCGGGTTGAACTGACGCGAGAATCTATAGCGACGAATAGCGTGGAATAGCGCGATAGGGAGCTATTTCTATTGGTTGTATAAATTGGCAGTAATCAGTTTTATTGAATTTGCCGATGCTATATCTAAGTTGTGTCGTACTATTCTTATATATCTATATAATTATGTGCATGAAAATATCTTATTAATCTTCTATCCAAGTTATACAAAATGTAAACAACAATTAAATCTTCAAAACAATTTAAATCTTCGGTTTATATTTAGGCGTTAAATATAATATTATAATGACGTTATATTGTTTACATTTTGTATCAAAATAGTTTAATATAACACATGGTTTACTATTAACAAAAATGTGCGTCATAGTCAAACGTGGAATGGAGTGTAACATATGTTTTGTCTCCCTCTTTCAATTAGCAATTATGTGTAATAATGATAAATTTTTTTCATAATTCGGTTTCTTTTCAATGAGTTTACATGAAAAGTACTACTGTTCTTGAGAAATTTCTTACTTTTCAGAATTAAACCCATCAACTAATATATAAATTAATTAATCAAACTATTACCTATAAGGAAATGTGTTACTTGTGTATTTTACTGTTATCGCGTCACCTATAAACTAAATATTTTTATATTATTGCAGACAAAGTTTCATGAACATTTTTCAGTTTAAAAGAGTCAATTTTAGTTACTTTCTTATGATGTACATTGACAAGAGTTCAGATGATTAACAAAAGCAATTCTATCTGTCTATTATCTGACTATTTAACTGTAGTAAACAGCATTTTAATGTCTTTATTCGAAATAGTCTACGATTCAGTATGAAATCATATATTAAATACTTGTGTGTTGGCTAGTAAAATTTAAAAGTAATATTATTTCCACTGTAAAATGATAGCCATCTATATAAATATTATATTCCTTTAGTACGCTTCGTCGTTGTATTAGAAACAGTCGGATAGCAACAGTTCAGCAATTCTAATTCGATCCTAAATTTAAGAAATACAAATTTTTCGAATAAATAAAACTTCCATTTTATCAAAAAGTATGAGGGTTCCTCAGTCATCGTTTGTTTTTTATTACAACATTTATACAATATAATTCTATAAATATAAATCAATGAAATAAAAATCAAGGGTGTTAGAGATATGTCTATTCGGAACTGGGCATGGATACGACTTGTCAAAACAACGCACCAACGTTTCCTGACAACTTTTAAGAATGACGTATATCTCTTAATCAAGTACATAACATAGAAGCTTCGCACGTGACATTGGCGAAATAATCTGTGCCTTTTTGGCACAAATAAAAGCCACAAAAAAGGAAAAAAAATCATAGAAGCTGTATATTTTACTTTCTATTTTTGTGTATATAAATGATATGTTTGTTGGTCACAAATCTTTGTATTTATTCAGTTTTTACTAGAAATCATCGAAGTACCACACGTCTACGAGATAATAACATCTACCTTTAATTCATACATTCAATCTATTAAGCGATATTTACCTCCCAATATTTTAAGAAACATATGTGACGTTAACTTAACTGTTAATGTTGCATATGGGGGTTAAAATTATTGCAAATAGTCACCCCTATCACCTCCTAACGGATATACGTCGAGTTACCAATAACCCTGTATAATGAACCATACCACGAATTTAATAATTAACACACTATTGTTTTTGTTAATGGAAAACCATGTTTTATATACTTAAATGATTGTTATTTAAATTTATGTTGCATGTTTCAGCGTGTGTTGTAAATGCATGTTAAAAATAAAGCTTATTACTAACATAGTATTAATGATAACTAACAGCATCCTGAGGATCCTGGTGGCTTCTGTCAAGCACTGCTTCTCTTAAATCAATTAATAACAAAGGACTTTAATGGTATATAACTATCGAATATACTATTCACTTAGGAAAGAACGCCCTTCCTTTTTAAACTCGTAATACTTAAAAACAAAAGTATTATGTAATGTATATTTTTTACTCGTGCATTGATCTTTCACGCACACTAAGATAATTTAAGAACAAAAGAACACCGACAGCATAACCTTACGACAAGTACAAAGTTAGGAATAATGTTAGAAAAGCTCTTTTAAAATTTAGGAAGTCTTGTATTGGTATGCTTTTGATTCAGACCGAGTAGGCCTGTGAATATGCCTTGGGCAAAACTTGGTGCGATATTATTAAGGCTTCTATAAGAATGACCATGTCAATGCTTATATAATCAATGTGTTCAAACACTTTATAGTTTACTTGTAGGGAGTTTCCGATTATTAAAGATATAGAGTAGACCTAAGACGTCCTAGGAACTATATCACGGTAGCATGCGAAAGCGATCCCTAAGCTACTGCTGAAGAGACAGAGAGGGTACCGCTGATTTTTTATTAGGTATTCCTGTATATCGGGGACACTCGGCGTCCAGGATACCGGCGAAATACATATACTACCCACATATCCTCCTTCTATGTGGGGGAAAGGCGTTCGGAAAATAAAAGGGTTACTTAGGAATGAAATCCATTTATAGTATAAAACCTAATAATAAAACAAATGGATATTAGTGGCGACAATAGAAAATAAAATACACAACTATAGATTACAAAGAAAATCCAGTCCCGCGGTCAGTAAACTACATCAAATCGAAAACAATATGTAAAGAAACGTATGTCAGCATATCATTTTAAAAACCGTATCAATAAAACATGGCCCAGATGTTTTCAAATAAAAATTAATTCAAGTAGATCCAATCGAAGTATCTCGATGCATTTGTAATACATAAAACTGATTACATTTTCAAACGGCAGACAATTTCCTAAATCGTTTTATTGAATAAGTATAGTTTTTATTGTAATTTTGTTTTGAACAAAAATCTCATATGAATTACTAATTTACAGAAACGGGATTATTTTTGGATGGTGTTTTTATGGTTTCGTATTGTTATGTATTCGCTTTGTAATGTAAAATATAATAAGATTTACAAATTTTGTGCCCATGGGATGAAGCCGCTACATTGTTAGTAAAATAATTATGTTTACATTTCTTGTAAATCTTAATTACATATTTAGAAGTTAGAATCAAAATTCTTTTGTGATATTTTGAATAATTTGTACATATAACTTGAAATATATTTCTTTCATCTTGTGACGGTTTAACGTGGTAATTAAGTAAATTTTTTACCGGAAAAAAAATAATAATTTTATTAACATAAAATTAAATAATACCTTAATTATATAAAAATTAACTGAAAAATATTTATAATCAAGATCGATTGGAATTGTAGAAATGTGGGAATTAAAATAATAACAGAAAGAGACGGCGAGAAAAAGAAAGAGACGGAACGATCGCCTGGAGTGAGCGTAGCAATTTGTTATCAAGTTACCTTTTCTACCCAGTTCAGTCTAAAAGAACTTCGTTTTGAAAACCTTATGTCCTTAAATTTACCTTATAACGTGACATACATCGACCCTATGTCAAATTTTCATTCATATAATATAATAATAACTCGTCTTGAATGATTTTATGTTTTTATTTTTTGCATGTTCATTGCTTTGCTTTGCGAAGGTGTGGAAGGAATCGCTTCGGGCTATCAGTCACAACAACAAAATCAGCAATGTCTGTCCAAGAACCATCCTTATGAAGCAGTATGTAAAGTTCAATTTAGCCTGAAGATTTATGTAGGATTTAATTATAAGCTAATCCTGTGACTTCGAAAGGGTTCCATTTATGGTTTTAGATTTGATACTTTTCATAATATTATAGCCAGCAGTTAGAACTCATGCATTTTAACCGATGATTGCATAAACCCAAGCAAACACCATTAAAATAACATTTGCTATTTTCTTTATAATTCATTCTGTCGGTCGTACAGGAAATCATCGTGAGGAAACCTGCATGTGTCTTATTTCTCTCAAAAGTAGAGGAGGCTTTAACGCAACGGTGGACATTAATAGTGATACTTTTATATAATCCAAGTATCAAAACGTCTTACACTCTACAACAGATTATATCACCAGAACCAAATTTGTTATTTTTTTTAGTTTAGTTTTTCAGTTGAAAGATTAAAGAAACATACACTTATATATGTTAAAGTCTCTGAAGATCTTACTTATAAACGTTGTATAGTAGGTATAGATATATATCTATTTCTCTTTCTATCTTAAGTAATCTGATATTCGAACGAAAAAGACAAAGCATCGTAACTACAACTACAACTACTTCGAAACATTCATTAGTAAGACGGTAGCGTGTTTCACTATTAAGTAAATCGGTAAATACTAGTTATTACCGGTTTTACAAGAAACTAGATCAACTGGAAATTCGATATTGCACGGGAAGATGGGAGGAAATTAATTTCCCTTCTTTTGTTATCTCGTTTTTTCTTTTTCATTTTGTGAGTTACGAAGACATCTATCGTCCAAGTAGGTCGAGTCGGATAATAAATTGTTTAAGCTACATATGCCCGGCGGAAAGTAAATGGACTATCCCTTTGAAATCATTATTCAGTTATGCAGAAAATAGGTCAAAAACCTGCAAAAAGTCGTTTATTATAAGATTCTATAAATTGTTGATATTGCATCTTAGTTTGCGTTTTATTTTGAAACGTCGTATAAAGATGACGGTAATATTCTGTAAGAATTTACTTCATATCTCACTGAAATGTTGATAACTGATTTACGGTGATACCTACGTCTTTTTGATACGTTTATGATAATTTTATAATTACTAGTATAGTCAATCTCGCAAATCTGAAATTTGACACTTGTGCTCCGCAGTGAGTTTCGAGTTTCTTCTTACAGAATACCTCTATAGATATGATATATTATATCAGAAGAGATTCATACAAATGCAAAGTACGCATATAATACAATCCTAATTGAAACCCAAAAATATACAAGAACCTTACCATTTTGTTCAGTAGTATTAATATTTCATTTGTAGATATCATAAATAGCAACAATGCTTTGTACATAGATTATTAATTATTTTGTATACAAATGTAAAGCTATGAATTATTATACAATACAAGAAAAGGGAACTCAAAATCATAGAAAAATCATAATACGAAATGCACCCGTTTTGTATACAGCTTTGCACCAAATTATAGACGATCGATGTTGCATTCATGTAGCATGCTAGCTTATTTAATTATTCAGCTGTAAATAATTATACTTCATTCAATTTATAATTAATTACATTTTAATATACATATTACTTCCCAAATTAATCTTTACTTATAATTAAACAGTAAGCTATCTATTATTACTCTCTCTCTCTGTTAGATAGAGTTACAATAATTAAAAGTTATAGAGTCACGTCTAATGGTAGATCCACACGAGACAGACAGAAAAATGAATGAAATACCCGAGGCAATGCTAAGTCCATATATACCTACATTTTAATGGTAGGATCTACTTAGATTTGTACAGATATCTGTACGACAAAAGCAGTAGCGGCGCAAGATTGAATCTTATTGTGGGCAAAATACAGTTTGCGAGGCCCTTGTCTTTTTTTTCAGTACTGTGATCCCAATGTTATGTTGTACTTTTTCAAATTTCTACCGCGAGGCCCTTTGCACCGCTAGGCCGTGGCTGTTTGTTACCAGTGGCGGCGCAAGATCGAATCTTAATGTGGGCAACAGTTTGCGAAGCCCTTGTTTTTTTCAAATTTCGGACGCGAGGCCCTTTGCACTGCGAGGCCGTGGGCGGTGGTCCACACCGCCCACGCCTTACCCCGCCTCTGGACAAAAGTCTTGTGCCAATTTTATGTCGTGTGGACCTACTATAAGTGCTGATAATTTTATTGTCAGCAGTTCCGTCACATTTTAAAATTTTAATTTAAAGAATAAAGCTAAGAAATTGACCTACTTAATAGAATGGATTATAAATTATTTACACGTGAGTAACCTTGTTATGAATCCGCTTTCTTGTAATATTAATACAATAAACACGTGATTTCTAATTAAAATACTCACACAAAGGCTGTCCTTTGATGTAATAAATCAAACGTAATTCAATTGTATTACATACTAAGAAAATAATGATTACTGTAATTATAACGACAGAGATTGCGAAAAAGATATTTTACAAAAAAGACAGCCTGTGAATTTGCATGATACCTTCAAATGAAAACGAATTATAAAATAATACAGCTCAAATTATTAAAGTAGTTTTTTCCTAGATTCATTAAATGTAATCTGCTACATTCCAAAGAATATAAGGCCTTTCTAAATATTCCAAATTGTTACAATGTGATAAAACTTAATCGCATTTGAAATATCTAACGTGTATTTTATTCCTAGTTGGATGCGTTTATCATTTCTCGTGGATCCAAAAGGCAAAGTGCCAGTTAAAGTGGTCGCGAGGACTTTTGCATCAGGGAAAACAGAAAAGTTGGTCTACCAATGTCTATCAGAACTGGGGCTCCCTTCGGGAAAGAATGAGTCGATGGAAAAAGAAGCGTTCACATTCGATAAGTTCTACGCGCTATACCATAAGATCTGTCCGAGAAATGATATTGAAGAATTATTCCGATCTATGTGAGTATTACAATCGACTATTGTTAAAATTTGCCATTATTTTGTTAAGCAATTTTCGACCGAATCACGAATAACTTCTAGTTGACAGTTGCATTTATTACCATGAATTAATGAATGAAATAGAATACAAATATCCAAAAATATCAATTATATTTGCGTTTTTGAAAGTAGAAACATACGTTCACAAGAAATTGATTTAGGGTTATATGTCTCCAGAATTTATGTTTGTGTGCTGTATAACAGTACTGGTAGCAGACACTTGTTACCTTTTAATAATTTACTGTTTACTTTCTTTTTACATTCGCTATATGAAAGTGTGTTAATTCGATCATTTATTATATTACAGAACCCAAGGCAAATCAGATCGTATCAATTTAGAGCAATTCGTGAACTTCTTGAACGAGAAACAGCGCGATCCACGACTTAACGAAATCCTTTACCCCCTCTATGATGAAAAACGCGCTCTTGAAATTATAACCGATTATGAACAAGAAGAAGAGGCCAAGAATGCCAGTAAGTGACAATTATCAATGTTCTAGAACATATTCAAGATCTGTTTGAACTAATTTATAATAATATATTATCTTATGATATGATGTGATGGCCCGAGATGGCCCAGTGGCTAGAACGCGTGCATCTTAATCGATGAATGCAGATTCAAACCCAGGCAAGCACCACTGAGGAAACTTCATGTGTCTAATTTCATAGGAATTCTGCCATGCATATTCCACCAACCTGCAATGGAACAGCGTTGTGGAATAATTTCCAAACCTTCTCCTCGAAAGGTTAGGAGACTTTATCACAGCAGAGGGAAATATGCAGGCTATTTTATTGTATCTTTTAAAGCTAAACGCTAAAATATTTAGCAAATGTCTTCATCGTCAAATTAATAAATAAATTTCAAAATCATAAACAATATGAGAGATTTCTTTTAACACAGAGTTTTATACAAATTTTCAGAATGTCTGACAAAAGACGGGCTCGTTCGTTACCTGATGTCGGACGAGAACGCTCCCGTGTTCCTCGACCGACTGGACTTTTACATGGAAATGGACCAGCCCCTATCCCACTACTACATCAACTCCTCACACAACACCTACCTCTCCGGTCGACAGTTCGGCGGGAAGAGTTCAGTGGAAATGTACCGACAAGTGCTCTTAGCTGGATGCAGGTGAGCTTAAAAATTTAGTAGATTAAATAATGCCCGTAAAGTCTTCTTTTTTAAAGAAGCTTTATCTGCCAAACTGCTTCACTGTAGTACATACAAACATATTTATATACATACTAGAATACTTCTTGTCCATCCATCGCACACATGACAAATTCTGATGATGAATGCTTCTGAATGATTCCCAGCCGAGTCGATGTAGAAAATGTTCATTTGTCGCTTTGGGTCTGGGTGTTTGTGTTACTGTCGTTACCTCTGATTTTCCATAACACAAGTGCTTTAGCTACTTACATTGGGAACACAGTAATATATGTGATGTTGTCCAATATTTATTTGTATTTTTAAAATTCATTAGTCCATTTTTAGCAAATTTGCTAAATAAATCTGGCAAGTTTAGTCCTCTACAAAGACCTTATTATTTAAAGGTGATATAACACTTTGCAGGTGTGTGGAGCTCGATTGCTGGGACGGGAAGGGTGAAGACGAGGAGCCTATCATAACTCACGGCATGGCTATGTGTACGGACATCCTGTTCAAGGACGTCATATATGCTCTTCGAGATACAGCCTTCGTAGCTTCCGACTACCCTGTGATCCTGTCATTTGAGAACCACTGCTGCAAGGCCCAGCAATACAAGTTGGCGAAGTACTGCGACGAAATTCTGGGAGATTTGTTATTGAAAGAAGCCCTTCCGGACTACCCAGTGAGTGTGTAGTGTAGTTCGACACCAATGTCACCCTAATGAGTTTTAACAAACTACTTACATCACGGTTTTAATGCTGAGGTCCTATATTTCAGTAATTAATATTTTTTTTTTTCATGTTTTTTGGTCTAAAGTTACTAACAATTATATCTTAAGACGTATGGTCGTCTTACGGAGGAGAGGTGGACACCCTTTACATATATATGTAATGTTAATTATATATTTACAGAATTGACAAGAGTTATAAAATTTACAGCAACGACTTTTTTTTTGCAAACTATTTTCGTCTCTCTTCATACTAATTCTATGAAACAAAGACGCAACCAGTTAGGATTATGGATCTTATCGAGAAGAACCACCAAGAATCTCATTGGTTACTCTTTTGTTTTTATATCCATTTGCGTGATTTACATACAGTCGAAAATTCCACTTGATTGATCCAATGTTGTAGTATGTAAAAATATACTTTTTAATAAATCCCTTAATTCAGTTGGAGCCAGGTCAACCCCTGCCGCCGCCGTGCGCTCTGAAGCGGAAGATCATGATCAAGAACAAGCGCCTCAAAGCTGAAGTGGAGAAGCAAGAGCTGGAGCTGTTCCGTCAGGGGCAGTTCGTCATCGAGGACGAGGTGAAGGAAGACGCCTCGGCTGTGGTCATGCCGGAGAAGAAGGTCAGGCTCGTTCGATTGTTTTCTTCTAGCTATTTCTAGCAAAGCTTAAAGTCCAAAAGGTAAAAAAGCAAGAGGCCGGCCATATTCAAGATGGGCAGATGAGATAACGACAGCGGCTGGCCAGGAATGAATGGTTGCTGCCAGGTATAGAGAAAGATGGAATTCCTTGGAGGAGGCTTTTACCCGTAGGGGGACACATCAGTTCAATAGCACGCGAAATGATAAATAATTAAATCAGATTGTTTATTTTTTTTATATTTAGTTATTTGTATTTTGATTGTTATTTTTTTTTATAGTTAGTTTTATTTAATTTTGTTTGGAATTAAATAAAGCTGTAATAATAATAATAATTTCTAGCAAAACCCTAAAAAATGTATTTGGTAAATAAGATTAAAGATTAGAAGATATTTAGTGGATGAATTTGTTGTACTAGTAAAACAATCGCAATCAAATTGTTATCTCTGCACGGTTGCAATACTAATACTATATATACTGCAGAATGTCTTACAATGTTCACAGTTTTTCAGTCATTCTCTACTATATTGTGCATGCATATATATAAATCTTCTAGTTAAATCAATCTATCTATTAAAAGAACCGCTTCAAAATCTGTTCCGTAATTTTAAAGATCTAAACATACATAGGAACAGACAGGAGTAGTAATTGGGCATGATATAAAAAAGTGGCCAATTTGTTTTAATAATAGGCTATTTGACTAGTTTTTAAAATCCATTTTATATTATTTAGTAGAGGTTAAGGAACCCAATAAAAGTAGATTTTTTTATTTCTAGTACATATTTGCCACAAAATATCAAATTAAAAATTCCATATTTAAATAACGGGCGAAAACGCTACTTGGACAATATGGCGCTGCAATGGGGTCGGTGACGTCACTTTGCTGTATTTTAATCTGTGGTACATATAGTAGAAAAGCAAGGTTTACAAGAAAGTGACTCAATCATAAGCCCGGCCAATCAGGATCGTTTTGTGTCACGTGACAAACGTTTGAAAAAATGCATTTTTATTTATTGATTTTTGAATAAATTAAGTATCATTTTCAAGTTTCGTTAGTAAATAACTTTAAACTCATAATATACACGGATCACAATAATTCACAATTTATCTTTCGCATTGTCAAATAGCCTATTAAGGCTATTGTTATCACGGCAGAGTTTATCATGTGTCAATATGTGCGCAGCCTGAATTATCATGTGTCAATATGTGCGCAGCCTGAAGAGGTCGTGGCAGAGGCGGCGACAGCGGGCGAGGACGCGCCCCCTCCAGTGCAGTACACCGGTTCCACAACCAGCGTGCACCCCTGGCTCTCCTCCATGGTCAACTACGCGCAACCCATCAAGTTCCAGAGCTTCGAGGAGGCCGAAAGTGAGTGTCCTATCATCGTTCTAGATCAGTGATGATTGACTGTCAGATATAAATTAGCATAACAGCCTGTAAATGTCCCACTGCTGGGCTAAGGCCTCCTGTCCCTTCGGGGAACATATTCCACCACGCTGCTCTAATGCGGGTTGGTGGAATACACATGTGGCAGAATTTCTGTGAAAAACACATGAAGGTTTCTTCTGGATGTTCGTCGAGCACGAGATGACTTATAAATACAAATAAATCACGTGAATATTCAGTGGTGCTTTCCTGGGTTTGAATCCGCAGCCATTGGTTAAAATGTATGCGTTCTAACCACTGGGCCATCTCGGTTTCCAGACTTGTAGACATGAATTAATGACATTAATATTGTAGTAGATAGTGACGAATTGGAGATGTAAACTAACGCTGATACTAATGCCCCCCCCCCCCCCCCAGAGCGCAACATCCACCACAACATGTCGTCGTTCGCGGAGACGACGGGCATGAACTACCTGAAGTCGCAGGCCATCGACTTCGTGAACTACAACAAGCGGCAGATGTCGCGCATTTACCCCAAGGGCACGCGCGCCGACTCCTCCAACTACATGCCGCAGGTCAGTACCTTCAAACTTATCGTATCTTTGCGCTCGTGTCGGGTTCCCCCCCCCCCCCCCCCCCCCTCCAACGGATTGAAGGTAGTGTGAGGGAATAGAGATCTTAATCATAGCTTCCTTAGCAGAAACGTGACCAAAATTGTAGGCACTCTGGACTCAATGTAGGCACTAACGAAACAAATATTTGTGGCTCGTTTATTAGTCTTAGAATATTTTATGTGAATTGGGGCTTAAGATATAAACTATTCGAGAAAAGACTACTGTAGCTATCTTAAGGGAAGGCTCAACTGCCAATGACTTAATTCATGTTTATTTACGACCACAGATATCTTGAATTTCAAATAGTTGCAATGTCCATTTATTTAAGGGGGTTTATATAAAAACTATCTAATATTTCTACTTATGAACGCTACATTAAATTATATCAGTATTTTTAACTGTTACACGTATTAATGAAATTCTTGGAGGTCTATAGACTCATGAGTCAACTACTTGACTAGCGGGTTGGTCAAAATAAATGCAAAAATTGATTTGAAGAAAGATTGCGATACACATAATGGTCTGACCCTATAAGGACGTGTCCCGCAGGTGTTCTGGAACGCGGGCTGCCAGATGGTGTCGCTGAACTTCCAGACGTCGGACCTGCCCATGCAGCTCAACCAGGGCAAGTTCGAGTACAACGGCAACTGCGGGTACCTGCTCAAGCCGGACTTCATGCGCCGCGCCGACCGCAGCTTCGACCCCTTCGCCGACGCGCCCGTCGACGGCGTCATCGCCGCGCAGTGCGCCGTGCAGGTGCGCACGCACACGCACGCACACACACGCACACACGCGCACGCTCACACGCACTCGCGCACGCCTACACGCACACTCATACTCACACGCATACTCCACGCGATCACACGCGCACGCTCACACGCACACTCGTATACCGTCACGCACTCGCGCACGCCTACATGCACACTCATACTCACACGCATACTTATAACGCTTACACGCACACACGCACATACGCTAACGTGCACGCAGACACGCACACACTCACGCAGCTGTACTAAAGGACAGCTTTCTACGACACTCACACACACATACCCTCAATGATTCAATATTCTATTTGAAACAGTTTGTCCGAGTCCCACTGCGACTTCTATTTTTGAGACCCGATCATCTTATGTTCCAAACCTTCTCCTCAAAGGAGAGGAGGTCTATAGCCGAGTAATGGGAATTTACAGGCTGTTGTTGTTGTTTTTGAGCATCTAATGAGTAACTTGAATGAGAAGAACAGTCGTACTTGATTGATTTTCCAAGATATGAGGTTAAGAGACGCGAGTAGTTGAAGTGGTACCGTTGTGTGGCAGGTGATAGCGGGGCAGTTCCTGTCGGACAAGAAGGTGGGCACGTACGTGGAGGTGGACATGTACGGGCTGCCGTCCGACACCATCCGCAAGGAGTTCCGCACGCGCATGGTGCCCGCCAACGGCCTCAACCCCGTCTACAACGAGGAACCCTTCCTCTTCAGAAAGGTAACCTACCCACCTGCTTCTATATCCTATGTTCACTATTCAAACGTTTTAATTATATTTAAAAATATATTAATTTTATTGGCTGCATTTTTTTTTTTTTTAAAGCAATATTCTTCTTTATTATTGATCATTAAATATAATTAATTAATTTATCCATGCGGTACATTCAAATGAAAATATTTGAAGATTTATATAAAAGTTATATTTCAAATTATAGCACCTTCGACTAAAAATATATTAAACATTGGTTCAGGATATACAAATCGTTATATCCATTACCCATCAGCCAATCGGGACCTTAATGAAATTTGCGCAAAAGCACTGACAAAAAATTTAAGAACATTGTATGAACATATTTTAAGATAGATTGATACATTTTGAACAAACCTCGAAGGATGTATAACAAAAAACAGTATCCTTAGAGACACGATAAAAAGTTCAGTTCAGTTCCTTTTGCTACTCACATATTTATTTGAACAAAATCAAAATATATTTTATTCAAGTAGCCTATTTTAAAAGCACTTTTGAATTTTCATTTTAAAGAACTGTATTAATTTCGGAAAGAACTCTTAATTACTCTTTTCCAACATTTGCAGTACAGACACGTAACACAGTATCAAATACTCATTATTATCGACGTATATTTATATAGCCCAGATGGCCCAGTGTCCAGAATGCGTGCATCTTTACTGGTGATCGCGGGTTCAAAACCAAGCAGGCAACACTGAATATTCTCGAGACATAGGATTATTTAAGATAACTTCCATATTCACTTTTCAAATAAAATCTTTTGACGTTTGACTGTAAGTTAGAATAAGACGTTTTTTAAATTAATTTTATCAATTCCAATTGAACTTAGGGTAGGATAATTTATATATTAACTAGTGTAATATAAAATAATGTTTATTCTTTACCTTTTATTCCTTAGGTCGTACTCCCTGATTTGGCCGTACTGCGTTTCGGAGTTTACGATGAAAACGGCAAACTTCTCGGACAACGAATCCTGCCTCTGGACGGTTTGCAGGCAGGCTACCGACACATTTCCCTCAGGACTGAGGCCAACTTCCCCATGTCTCTACCCATGCTATTCTGTAACATCGAGCTGAAGATCTACGTACCTGATGGCTTTGAAGGTAAAATATTATTTTTTATTTTTTTATTACTGCAATATACTATTAATATAAGAAACAATAAACTCAAATTTGTTCCACTTAGGGAAACAAATAATAATTGAAATTAATTCATATAAAATTTAACGATTTTTCGAAGGTAATTCTGCCTCTTTATTCACACATATAGCATTGTTGATAGTACTCATCATATATTTTACTGATAAACAGCAATATTTAGTATTATAGTTCTGGTTTGAAGGACAACACATGCATTGACGTTGTAAGAAATGGTTCTGATTTCTAACGGTGCCAATGTACAGTCGGGGTAAGAAAAGGTCCGTCACCTTAAGATCTATTTTCGTGTGCTCAGTATGAGCGATGATCTGCTTTACCGATCGAGAGTGACATATTGCGTCGCAATGATTCGATGTTTAGATTCAAAAGGTACTAAGGCCCAGCACACACGGCGCAACGCAACTGCAGCGTAACTGCAACTAAACCCTTCTGAAATTATTAGCTTGAAACTCGTTTCAATCGCAACCTCACGGCTCACAATCAGTTCGGTTTTCTGAGAGAATAGAAGTCTGCAAAATGACTAGTTCATGTGATGAAGAAGTTGTGGTTATGTATTTATATCTTCGACAAAGGAGAAGGCGTCTCAGTTCTCCGAGAGTAGATAGGTAATGTGTTATTATATAAACAAGGATATTTTTCTACTTCTAACACAAATTCAATGCTTTGATTATCACCGTCAGCCATTTTGTTGATGAAAAAGGCGCGAAATCCGAAGAAACGCAAACACGAGTTTCCTGCACGCCGGTTTCAATGCAACTGGTTTGAAACGCGTTTCCAACCAGTTTCATACAGGTTGCGTCGTGTGCGGTCTCTCAAAGGAGTCTATGGCTGAAACTCAAAAGTAACTAGAAGTCGCAGTTTCGTTGCAAATGCGTTGCGCCGTGCGTGCTGGGCCTAAGAGTTTAAGACTTGAGAGAGGAATTGAGTTGAAAACTGACGAAGGTTTTCTTACTCTGACATCTCTGATTCCGAAAATACCTTCAAACCCCACCCGTGACATAGCACGTTGTGTGCGCAGACTTCATGGCGGCGCTGTCGGACCCGCGCGCCTTCATGGGCGCCGCCAAGGAGCGCACGGACAACATGAAGCAGCTCGGCATCGAGGAGAGCGGGCCCGAGAAGAAGGCGCAACCCGAAGAGAAGAAGGAGGGTGAGTAAAAGTAAAGTAAAGTAAAGTAACAGCCTGTAAATTTCCCACTGCTGAGATAAGGCCTCCTCTTCCATTAAGGAGAGGGTTTGGAACGTATTCCATCACGCTGCTCCAATGCGGATTGGTGGAATACACATGTGGCAGAATTTCTATGAAATTTGTCACATGCAGGTTTCCTCACGATGTTTTCCTTCACCGCCGAGTACGAGATGAATTATAAACACAAATTAAGCACATGAGTATTGAGTGGTGCTTGCGTGGGTTTGAACCCGCAATCATCGGTTAAGATGCACGCGTTCTAACCGCCCATATCTACTCTAACTTCTTATCTTCTCCATGACAAAATAATTTTCTCCAAACGTTTTTCCGATCAAACGATCATACGTCCAAAAATAGCTGAAATTCCACAAAACGCTTGAGACCGCGAGTGAACCAGATACTTGCATTAACATTTTAAAGCCGTCTGAAGATAACCGGGTACGCTTTGTTTATGTTATGAGAAACGCGCAAATAGACGCTGGAATCATAATTTACATTCGAGCTAAAACATCAACTCGCGAGTATTGCGCTCGTATGACAGCGGGTATTTTCAGATATCTTAATATCATCTGTCGCAATTTAAAAGAGCGAGCGTTTATCACTTTTCATAATTTTCTAATAAATGTACGAAAAACATATAATCTCATTGGTAAGACTGTAAAACCATCTTGGAAACTTGAAACCGCCCAGTCATATATATTCTATCACCAAACAGTAATAGTTAGTATTGTTGTGTTCCGATTTGTAGTGCATTGCAAATGGATTATGAATGGTTAATATTTCTTATACTGCATTGGCGTTATCATAGTCATGGCTTTTTATTACCACCACTTACCACTAGATAAATCATTTGGAAGACATGTGTTTTTTTAGCAAATCTCGAAATACTCTCAATTTAAAAATATGTATGAGTACATCGAAGCATACCCGAACTAGTCTTTGCCGAGGTCTTCAGACCAAATTTGCTGTGGTCATACTATAAAGTCCCTACAAAATGTTAGTTCTCATTGAACTTACATTTTATATCGTTGGCTTAAAATGGGTTCAAAAATGTGACATAATAACAGGTACTGAAAAGTACTTAATACATGATGTAATCATTCACGCTTGTCTAATCAATAGCCTTCAAAGGTAGGACTGAACTACAAATCGCTGATATATATTTAATAATATTATACAATTAAACCTTCGTAACCCGCTACGTATTTTGGTATAAACTTTACATATATTCGTTTAATACTTTTTTCAGTATTATTATATTATATTCGTATTAAAACAAAATCGCTTCATCCCATAACTTACACCATACACTTTCGCGGTTTGATCTCGTACAGATATTAGGTGGAGCAGTCGATTGGCTTTACACATGTGTTCACTACTACTTTCAATACTCAGACCATATACAGTTTAAGAACGTTTAAAGTCACAAATGAGATGCAAGTGTCGTCTCGAATATACAATAAATGAATATATATTTAAACTCGTCTATTGTGCTGTGATTTCAAACAATGTGGAAGTTTATTTTAAACAAAGGTGAACAATGTGATGAAACGGTTTTTGTATCGAGATTTTACGACGGTGTTATTTTTAAACGATTTCGTTAGCTTCTCCAGGAATCGCTGTATAATGTATATTATTAGTTATAGCCATTTTTACATTTAAACATGATGTGTACGAAAAATTGGGTAAATATTCAAAAGCTTTTCCAGAACGAAATATGTTTACACCGTAATACTGTGATCCAATTTCATTGGTTACTGAGCCAATGATTTCAAGTACAAGGGACCTAATACATAAGTCTATACTTGGTCATCAACTAACCCTCTATTCGCGATCCATTTGCACGTGTTTGTAAATTATTTCTCTACTAATAGCCGCCCGCGGCTTCGCTCGCATTTTAGGCTATTGGTTAGTTGGTTGGTCATGTATCATAAAAAAAGGAGCCAATGTCCATTCTCGGAGTTCAAATTGCATAAAATTCGGTTTAGCGGTTTGGTCGTAAGACAGACAGACAGACGGAGTTACATTCATATTTAACAAACTGGTAGTGATGGCTGCTTTAAAAACAAATGACTATATTAAATTACGTTTTGTTTATTGTCCAAATTTCATAACATAGAAATCTCGAACCGCAGAACCGTTGGTATTCGAACCCATCACCGTAGAAAGCCTTCAGAAGGAAAAAGGCTTCGTGAAGACCGGTCGTAAGCAACAGAAGGATCTGGAAGCGATGAAGAAGCGCCACACCAAGGAGAAGATGACGCTGCAGAAGCAGCAGTGCGCAGCGCTCGAGAAGATGATCAAGGGAAAGAAGTTAGTAGAAATATACTTGTAAAACTAGAAATATTTAGTGATTGGACGTGCTCAGTAAACTACTAATCTAGTTTTGCGTTAAAATACTTTTTGAAAAAGGATCAAGATTAAAATTAACAGGCTAACATATATGATTATATGTAAAATCATTTAACAGTTTAGAGTTATATATGATCCAAATTTAAAGCGTGTTTTAAACAATGCATAGCTGTTATATTAGGTTATTAGGTCATGAATCGAATCGAATGAAAGTAAGCGTTGCAAACGATATGGGATCATGTCTGGTTATACATTTATATATAGCTATGAAGTCATTCAATGTATCAATTTAGTAGTGACTTAGATTCAATATTAGAAAAATTTACGGGCCATCTGACAATCTAGAAGTAGCAGGATCTATCTTCGCCCATTGGGTTATGGTCATCCCCACTCCTGACACCAGTGATAAGCTTAAATGAGGGGGTACTAATTACCCTTAGTAATTCCTTAAGTAATTTGGGGTATTGCTATCATTTTTATTGTTTGTTAACTAACAGTACATTCGTTTTTAAATTTCGAAGTGTACATACGACTATTGGTAAATACATAAACAGATCACTCTGAGAAAGAATGAAAGATGTATTGTTTGGATGTTATAAAGGATACCGTTTGAACATCGCTTGGGAAAAAGGCTATTAATATTATTTATTAACATAAGAATTTAAACATTAAGTGCTTAAAGATAACAAATATGAATTAAAACTAGTTACTGTATAAATCTTGACCGCGTGGAATGGTGGCAAGAATGCTAGCAGCATTTCCTCATTGAATCACAATTCCAATCCTCTGGGCAAAAAACGAACTAGCCCTCCTGTCACCAGTGGAGGCAATGATTATACTTTTGATTAAGCTTTTTGCATTACTACTCCAAGGGTATTAAATAAATGGTTAATAAATGCTATGTATGTATGTATATATATATATATATATATATATATATATACCAATATCAATTACGTTCGTTTCAACGACAGAAGTTTTTATCCTGAAGATTTATCTGCTATGAAAATAACATTATTTTGCTAATTTAGAAAATCAAATGTAATTAACGTCTATTTATCTCAGATATCCGTTTTAATGTTTAAGATTTCCAGTAAGTCTATTTTCATGGACCTTGGAGTGAAATATAAATACTGCGCGAACTGTATTTTCCTTATTCAAATACATTTTGGCCATGAATGTCTAGTGAAACTGCCAGTGGTACTTCGATATATAAAATTAAAAAAAAATAATTATATATAAAATAGAATATATAAATGTAAACATCGTCAGCCATAAAATAACTATTTAGTTTTATTGGGTCATAAACATTTAATGTTATGTTCTTTTCGATTTGGCTTCTCCTGTAAAATGATGGCAAAGCTAGTGTGTTATATTATTTTTGAATTGAAAGATATATAATATCACGGGACCAGTTATCGATCGTCTAACGCTCATGATCGGATGACCCAGTTAACAAAAAAATAATAGAATCCCAATCAAAAGTAGTAAGTTCGAAGTGGAGCATACAACAACAACAAAAACAACAGCCTGTAAATTTCCACTGCTGGGCTAAAGGCCTCCTCTCCCTTTAAGGAGAAGGTTTGGAACATATTCCACCACGCTGTTCCAATGCGGGTTGGTGGAATACAGATGTGGCAGAATTTCTATGAAATTTGTCACATGCAGGTTTCCTCACGATGTTTTCCTTCACCGCTGAGCACGAGATGAATTATAAAGACAAATTAAGCACATGAATCAGCGGTGCTTGCCTGGGTTTGAACCCGGCGTTCTAACCACTGGGCCATCAGCTCCTCAGTGGAGCATGCGCGGGGTGATATATGTATGTGGCGCGCGCAGCAAGGAGCAGCTGAGCGGCGACAGCGCGTTCCGCGCGCTGGTGGGCGAGCAGGCGTCTGCGTGGGGCGAGCTGGTGCGGCGGCAGCGCGCCGAGCTGTGCGGCGCCGCGCGCACGCGCCTGCACGAGCAGCGCGACCTGCTCAAGCGCTGCTGCGAGCAGGCGCAACTCGCGCAGATGAAACAGCTTGAGGCCAAACACGAGAGGTGGGTATCCTCCCGCACACAATACTCCGGTTTTTCCCAATTCGCAAGATGATTACGACTCTAATCTAATACAGGGGACATAACAACTCAAAGTTGACGCACTGGCTATGAAAGAAATCGCCATGAGTCGTTTGTCTGTCCGCCTACGCCCTCAAATTGTATGAGTGACGTTTGAGAATACCATTTAAATTTAGGAGCTACTCAAAGTTAAGTTGCGCTCAACTGAGTGTTTGATTTGAGGGACGTTTCAGTATTCGGCCGATAACAACTCAAATTTGATAACGCACTGGCTATGAAAGAAATCACCATGAATGACTTGTCTGTCCGCCTACCGATGCAATAAAAAGCAAATTTTATCACTTCTCTCCTAATTACAATAAACCTAGCTATAATTGAATATCATATTTAAATACATTTACTGTATAAAATCAAATCTAAAAAATCTTCAATCTGATAATTTTAATCCTTATATCGAAATAATAACAAATGAGACAATATTAAAACTAATACACATGCGGTCTTTAAATATTTCGTAAATACTCAATTATATATATTTAAATAATATTTCCAAATAAAATTCCAGGGAGTTGAAGGAAATGAATACGAGGCAAGCGAAGATCAGCGTGGAGACGAGCAAGGAGGTGGCCAACGACAAGACTCTCAAAACCAAGCAGGAGAAGGACCGGCGGCTCCGCGAGAAGAAACAGAACAACACTAAGAAGTTCATGGACGAACGTAAAGTAAGATAAACTCATTTATAACCTCTCAATCCTAATTATATCTGGTAGAAATTTTGTAGCAATAAATTAGCTGATTTGGTCAATTGTAGACTGTATATTTCTAAATATACAAATAAAAGTGTGTAACTTACCATCACTCTACTTGACATTGGAAACGCTTTATGGGGGGATGGTTACGCGGTTACCATATTGGGTCATAGTTGGTCGTCCCCTTACCGTATCCACCATCTAGAGTAACCTTGCAGGCGGCAATTAAAAGATGATCTCTTCGATAGCCATACATATATAAGTATATAAGTGTCTATCTTACTCTGCCGCAGCCAATCTATACTTACGGAAAACTTCGCTAGTAAATCGCATTGAAACAGCCAACCAAAGCTCATAAATCAGTTCCTTAATTGAAGGGATAATTTTTCTCGGGTGAAAATATTCCACTTACCTATTACCCTAGAGGGTAAGGGAGGGATTACCCTAGAGATCATCTCCAGCGATTGAAATTTTAAAGCTTAATATCTATGAAACAAATTTCAGAATCAGACCATCAAGCAGAACCGCGAAAAGGACAAGCTGAAGGCGACACACGACAAGCAGATGGAAGAGCTCTCCAAGGACATCGACAATGTGCGTATATTGCTGATACAACAACAACAGCCTGTAAATTCCCACTGCTGGGCTAAAGGCCTCCTCTCCCTTTGAGAAGGTTTGGAACATATTCCACCACGCTGTTCCAACGCGGGTTGGTGGAATACACATGTGGCAGAATTTCTATGAAATTTGTCACATGCAGGTTTCCTCACGATGTTTTCCTTCACAGGTGAGCACGAGATGAATTATAAAGACAAATTAAGCACATGAATCAGCGGTGCTTGCCTGGGTTTGAACCCGCAATCATCGGTTAAGATGCTCGCGTTCTGACCACTGGGCCATCTCGACTCGACTATTGCTGATAACATTTACTAAACTATAAAACTTTAATAAACGAAGCTTCTTTGAACCAAAAACTATGATAATGTTTTTAAAGAGCCTAAAAATCTAAAGAGCTTAAAATATTTATCGAAACCGTTATCGAATGATAAGTTTGAGATTTCAAGGTCATATATGTGCAACCATTTTATAAGTAACGTTTCCAAAATAAACGTTTCTGACGCAAAAAGGATGGATTTTGAAGTGTCCATATAAGACAAATACTCAATGCTATGATTGTAATATTTATACCTACTGTTCTCTTTTTCTGTTCCAATTTTATCCTCACTAAAAAAGTCCACATTAATTATTGTTTTGTCTCCAGTATCGTTTGATATTATTTTTAATACGCCCATAATTTCTTCGAATTGAAGATTCAGAATACGTTTTTTATTAGCGAGTCACTACAAAAAGAATACCATAAAACTGTAGCCATAAAAAACCTAAATTTTATATGGCAACTTTCGTGATACTTCCGTTAATCAAGCGACCAAGATTTAATTTATACCTACTTCAAAGAAGGTCCTCAGTTTGATTATTATATATTTTGGACATATATAGACGGACTTTTAATGTTAATTTTTTTTAACTTTACAATATCACTACAATATTTAAGTTTCAATTTTAAGCGTTCAAATAAGAAATTAAGTTATAAGGCAATCAAACCTACTGTCCCTGAGCTAAGAAAAAACCTAAAAGACAGTGCCGTCTTAATAACAGATAAAATATTTTTTTTATTTGAATTAAGAAAAATAATGAATTTATAAACGCTTTCATATGACTTGGATTTACAGGATTATATTTTATAAACTGAATGAATATCCATAATGGACCTGACAATGAGACAGACAACTCTTCAATAATGTTTTTTGTTAAAGTCCTTTTTATTATAAAGTTGAGATCTGAGATATCTGAATAAATCATTATGGTGATAGGGTTTCCTGCAAGCCCGTCTGGGTAGGTACCACCCACTCATCAGATATTCTACCGCCAAACAACAGTACTCAGTATTGTTGTGTTCCGGTTTGAAGGGTGAGTGAGCCAGTGTAACTACAGGCACAAGGGACATAACATCTTAGTTCCCAAGGTTGCTGGCGCATTGGTGAAGAAAGGAATGGGTAATGTTTCTGACAGCGCTATTGTCTATGGGTGGTCGTGACAACTTACCATCAGATAGTCTATATGCTGAGATGGCGAAGTGGTTAGAACGCTTGCATCTTAACCGATGATTGCGGGTTCAAACCCAGGCAAGCACCACTATATATATATGCTTAATTTGTGTTTATAATTCATCTCGTGCTCGGCGGTGAAGTAAAACATTGTGAGAAAACCTGCATGTGTCTAACCCGCATTGGAACAGCGTGGTGGAATATGTTCCAAATCCTCTCCTTAATGGAAGAGGAGGCCTTATCTCAGCAGTGGGAAATGTACAAGCTATTACTTTACTTTACTTACTAGTCTATATGCTCGTCCGCCAAAAAATAGCATAAAAAAACGATGGCAATCATCTCCCGTTCCAGTTGATTGAGATGTACAAGATGGAGGAGTCTGAGTTCGAGATGGCGAGTAAGACTGAGTTCTTTGCATGAAAGTACCCCGACATCGCTCCGCTGCTGGAGCAAATGACTTGCGCAGTGAGTGCCCAGTGATCTCTGTAGATGTTACGGTGTTGCCACTACACTTATTGGCATTTTTTTTGTGTTTGCAACATTTAATTAAAGCTAGTAACACAATGTTCGTTGACGACAAAAAGCTGCCAAATCTGTTTCAGTGGAAACTCAACTTTACTTATAAGTAGTGTATCTGATGATTTGGTTGTAGTATCGCTTTGTTTTAATTGAAGTATTGTTTTATTTTAATGTTTCATAAAAAACATTACGTTTGTATATTTATCGTAATATATTGTTTGAATTTAGTCATATTATTTATTTAAGATAATTCAATATTATGTAAAATTTATGTTATCAATATGTTGCAAATAATTTCCGAAATTATGGATTTTTAGCAATTATATTTATTCGTTTGTTTAAGAATACAATGTATAATTTGTATAAGGATATATAACTAATTTAATAATATAGAGTATTGACAATTAATAGGTTTTAAATGAAAAAAACCACACTTGTGTAAGAAACATGAGTAAGAAAAACTTATAAGAAAAAAACCTTATAATATTCTCTTTGAAAAATTACTGCACCATTATATATAAAACAAATACCAAAAGATAGAGCGCTTTACGGAAAACTTTAGTACGTAGTATTATAACATAAATAGATGTGCTTCGAACATTTCCCTGCTTTAAATGAAGACTTGAATTAACATAATACATATGAATAACATGGATTGTTTTATTTTATATTTATATAATATATGAATAATCAATATTAAAACTAATAATTCTTGTGATGCTTTAACTGTGATGTTATCTGCGAATCTATTAATTGTTAATACTTTGTAATATGTAAATACATAATAATATAATATAAATTATTATATTAAGCTCGATTCACATCTAGATCAGTTGAAATGCAAACAGCATCGTTCAACCTGTTTCATACGAAAACTTAAATTAGTAGATGTGGAACGACCTTTATTAATAAATCGAAATTTGAAACGATGTTTAGAAACGAGAAATTATATTTATTCATCTATTCGGCCTTTCAAAATTATTATTAATATTAAAAATAAATGAATATGTATATCATTTATGAACTGTTATAGTATGTAATTTAATTATTAATTAAGGCGTTCTGAGATTTGAATACGAGTACAATATTTAGAATACTAATTTTATGAATGCACCCTATATTTAGTAGATTTGTTCATGGCATTAGATTAAAAAAAAAAACACAAGTGACTATGTTCTCTTACGGGTAAACAAGAACTAGAATTCTGCTTAGGATTATGAATAATGAACAAAAATAGTTTTCATAGTATACTAACGCGCTTTATATACGTCATCAAGATTTAGGTTATGCGTAACCATGGCAACGCGACAATGAATTTTCCCGCGCAGTGACAATACACTGTTATTTGATGTGGGTTTAATGATAAAGGAACCAATCCACGAAAATACCAACATCGGGAATTAAAGAAGTCACAATGATTATAGACACTAAAAATATTCTAGCATGAGGCTGAACCGAGTCATCGCCTATGTTTTTGTGCAAAATTAAAAATATAATTAAAAAAAAAAAAAACAATCAATTCTTAATTCGAATCAGCTTACATTCGAGAAAATCTTCTAAAGATGTATTGACGCATAATTTAAAAAAAATATTGAATAGTCTGTCATGTTCACCGGTCACATTATATCCCTAAAATGTTTTTTGTTTTGCTTACTGATAATAGAATCATGATTACTGACGAATGGTTAGTCAAATCGTTCCTCACGATTCAAACTTCAAAACTTCACATTTATATATCCAGCCAGTGTTATATTTCTGAGTATTTTTTCGAATGTTATATGAATTCCCACGTATAATTAAAAAAAAAGGAAAATTTTAAATAAAACTAGTTATAACGGATTTTAATCGCGTATATTAATTATTTTGGACATCCCGACATTTCGAGCACTTTACAATACTTTACTAGTTTTATTTAAATGTGTAATAATCGCGAAAATTTAAGACAACATTATAGGAAAATTTTAAATTTACTTCCAATGTGAATGATAGGAGAGCTCAAGTTCCCGATTGAGGATTGACTTTTGTCATTAAACTACGTCTAAATAATTGAATCTCACACTAACTAATAATAAAACCATTGTAATAGAATATTTCGTGTAACGTATGTTAATTATTACATAACATAATCTTTATATAACTGTCTTCATAGTCACTATCGAATTTTTAAACGTTTTATAATATTTTATTAAAATAATATATCTTTAAATACATAAACCATTTAACTGTTAATATGATATATGTATGTAATATATATGTACGTATAAAACTTGTATACAAATTTTAAATACATTATTATATCTCACTACTACGTAAAGAATTCATAACAAAGAAATACTGTATTTACTTAAAGTCAGTTTCTCGAAACGTGCTCCCAGTAAGGGAAAGTTCCTTCGTGCGCTGATTGGTCAATGCGCGCGACCTTCATTGACAAGTTATTTCTCACAAACCGGATTGGTCACAATTGTCTCCATTCGCGTAAATCGACCAATGCGGTGCGAGTATTATATTCCCTAAGAGTTCGACTCGTGAAACCGACTGTGAGGTATTTATCGAGAACTAAGTAACTAAAACTGGCATAGTTAAAAACTATCAATAACAATGTGTTAAAACATTACGCAAAAAAATAATAATTTCGATCTTAGTTTATTTCTATTCATTATTAAATGTATCAGAATTTTTAATAAATTAATAAAAGATATATAAAATAAATTATAATAATTAAGTATAAAGATGAATTTCGATTATTAATATATGTATTAGTTTTAATAATAGGTTTAAAAAAATAAACTAACCATGACTGAAATGTTAGAAAATAAACCGTAATAAAGAAATTTTGAATGTTGTATTAGAATAACAGTAATCTATTCCTATGTAGGGTTTAAACTAATTTGTCAGAACTAATAATATTGCCGTCTCTTTCTTTTGTGGTATGCGTAAAAGGAACGGTATAAATTATAATACGCACGAATAAGTTGGCTGGTATTTACTGAATACTCGAATTAAAACGATTATCATCATTACTTTGTCATACAAAATATGTATGAATCGTAAACCAATTTTTATTAAGTGAATTTATCAACCTATTTGTGTCGAGATTAAAAAAAAGAAAAGAAAACAGACAATATAAAGTATCAGATAATGAAAAAAATACTGATTTTATTTTTATTAAAAACTGATATATTAATAAAATGATATCATTATATTTATTTAAATATATATACTATTAATTTTATTGAACAATGGAGGTCGAGTATAACGTCTTGTTACTTTTATTAAATGAATAAAAAAGTATATTTACACAGGAAATGAAAATCTCCAACAAATGCTGTACTGTACTAATCGTATCTGGTGATAGCCTAGAGTCTCAGTACCGAAATTTTCTTTCTAAATAACGTTTCATAGCCATTGATACCAGTCAACTTAGATCGTGCCTGTTATCGATATTTTAGTCATGTCAAATTAGTTAAGTTTAGATATTGTGTATTAAAAATCATTATAATTGAATCAGCCACGCTGTCGGTGATTTATGCCTTATATAACACATTCCTGATAATTATTTTCACACATCTACAATTCATATACACACTACCATATATTAATTATTCCTTTACAAAACAATCAATTTATTTGCTCCTGTCTGCCATCAAATGTAAGGCAGTTAAGGGTCCCCAAATTAGCAGCATTTGGCAATTTAAGATACTGTATATAACACCAAAATCTGTCAACGTTTATGAACCAAAGTAACTCCTTACCATCAGATGGCCTTACTGTTACTAACAGCTTAACATAAATACAATAATTTTCAGTAACGGACCAATTGCCAATACCATTAATAATAAATTTATTTTAATTATTGTGAAAATCAAACTTGGTATGTAAGTTTTTAGTGTAATACGGCCGGATTGCTAAGAGAGTGTCTTCTTTCAGATGCAAATGGACTATATAACTTTGTGATGACGTAAAAATATCCCCAAATTTAATTGAAATCAGAAAACAATAACATAATTATTTACAATGTTACGTCAATTTTTTTTATTTGTTTTTTTTTTTTTTAATTATGTTCAAATGACAGATGTCAGATATCACTCTCTCGGCAGTCGGACGTTTAAGTTTAACTTGATTTAAATCAAGGACTCTTTCGATGTCAATATTCAAGTATTTAAACATGGAGTATATTATTGGTTTTTAAGATATTTTTTAGATTATAATAAAATTAATCTAGTCAATTTTATTATTAATTTTAGTATGATTATAATGATCAATTTATGAAACAGTTTTAAGGGGCGTTTAAGTGTTATACATATAAGAAATAATAAGGTTTGCTTGTTGCCCGTCAAAAGAAGATTATTGATACTTAAATTGTATTTTACTATTCTATGAGTTTCTCTTTCATATAACATATTATACATAGCCTATATGTTGCATGTAATACTTAAATGCCCGATAAATAGCATATTAATGCATTATAAATATAAACATTAATTTATTTGAAATGTGAAATTATTTATCAAATTGTATTGATTTATCTGTAATGTAAATTTGTTTCTACAAATAATCATAAAATACTATTTCTTAAAATTTACAGTATTTATACAAGAATTTCTTTAAAAATTGTAGTTTTTCATTTGATTAATAAAATAAGTTAATTTCTTTTTATATAAATATAAAAACCTAGTGAGAGTAATTATAAGTGTTTAATCATTTTAATAATGTTTATTAATATTAAGTATTCTCGAAGATTTAATTAGTAAGGTTATGCTTAAAATGCACGTGAAATATAAAAATTTTATAGATAATATTTACATGACAATTGATTTATATTAAAAAAAAAAATTATAAAGTATTTAACTTATCTTCAAAATTTATTTTAAAATGTGTGTTAATTAAAAAAAATATAGTTATATTAAGAAATATATCTGTTGATCCTTAATTTCTTCAACACCATTCATTATTAGATTTTAAAGCACATTTTGAATGTTACATTTTACATAATTCGAGATTAGCATAAGATTGAAATGTAAAGCATATACTATTCTAAACTGGATTGTATTTAAATAATAAAATATTTGATGACAAGTGTTTACAGTACTTAAATTAATTTAATAGAAATAAAATGCATTATATCCCAAAGATTTTATTGTTTTAAAGTTAAATAATTATATTATTTCAACAAGACGAACATGTTTTATTTACCTATTACTTAATCTACTCTAATCTATAAAAAAACAATTGGATATTACTTAAGACTTCTTATCTTCTTCCTTTCTTTGTAAATACTCTCATGTTGAACTGAAATTAAAAAAAAAATAATAAACGTCATATTTTTATAATAATAAAGGATTACATACAGACAGGTATATGCAAATATTATTAAGTTTGTCGATTTTACTGCAAATAAACTCTAAAATTACACTTCACATATTTGATATGACTACAAAATTTCTACAAAATGTCTTCAGATTCACATTTGATAACTAAATGATTAGTTAAATTTTTATTACTGTTAATGAGAAAATAACTATTAGTCTATTACAATTTAGCAATTAATTAATAAACAACAGTAGAACCTAATCCTTTGTTTCCAAAATCAGGGAGGTAGGCAGATGAACAAGTGGTCAGTCTGATGGTAAGTGACCACCAAAGTCCAGTGATTAATTCATGACATAGCATATGAAATTTTACATTGCCGTTTGACAACAGATCATCTAATTAATTATGTATTAAGTATCCAGATGGGTGTAAAAAAGCCCTACCAACAAGTAATGTAATTTACTATGGAAACCCTCAGATAAAAAAAAGCATTGTTGCCTTGACTGCCATATACAAAGATACTACTTAATGTAGAGTCTAACTGGTTAGAGTAAGGCTTACCTAAAACCCTACTGCATCTTTGTTACCAATACTAAAGATATGTGTAAGACCATCAAAACCAATACTAGGTAATCAATATAACTTGGTGCAACTAAGTATTTTATTTTTATTAAAAATTGGTCTGATCACGCAAAACTGAATAATAAATATCTGATTAAAGTTTACAACCCAGTTTGTCCCAAACCAGGGTGAATGAAATAAGGGGCCACACAATGTAAAATGCTTGTAACGCATCTAAAGTACTGCATCATCATTGGACCACTGAAACATTTTTGGGACAAAAGGGATCGCCAATGATGTCCGCACCTGAACGCTAGGCCTAATTTTATAATTGCTCTTATTAAATATAATATCAAGCAAATAGGTTAGTAAATTTTGTACTTACTGCGAGGATCATAGCGAATCAGTTCCAATTTATCCGCTAAACGCTCTCGAATAGCGTTAAATTTATGACCAGAAACTACACTTTCCATCAATACCATTATGTGCCTGAAAATAATAAACAGGATTATATTATATGTATATTCCAAGTATCATTCAAATCACTACCTGCAACAAGATACTTACTTGCTTTTAGCTTTTTTAAGTAGAACATTAGTTATGAACATATTGTACAATTAATTATAATAAGTTCAAATAATTTTGTATCCGATTTTTCTTTATCGTACATAAAATAACATAACCTATACTTTACTTGTCACTTTGACAACAACAATCAATTGTCAACTTCATTTTCTTCAGCTGCCCTTCCAACTGATATGACTTTAAAGCCACTTTCACATCAGGTTACTGTAATGCTAATAATTAAATATACATATTTTTATAATAAATTAATCTAATTCATTTGCAAGGACTACGGTACATTAACAGTACCATGTCGCTACTGTTACGTTGCTATCAGAATTTGAGTATTTCGTTAACAAGAATCATAAAAAAATCTCGAAAACACTATTTTGTGGATTGTTTAAACACCGGTATCATTACATTTATCAATATTTTAAGAACAAACTTAAGGCCAAGTTTTCGATACAAAATACTTACAAAAAATATGTATAATGTCACAGGGAATGTCAGGGCAAATTAGAGAATCGTTAAAACTCATGAAATTGTTTTTATTGTTTTACTTGTTTTACAATTAATAATCGTGATACTCAAGAATTCAGTTTATAATATTGAATTTTAATAATACATAGTATGACATATGTTCTGTTAACAACTTTTTTCAGTTGTAAAATTGTATCTGTAGTCAACTACAGTACAGATAATTTATGTAATTACATTAAATCGTGCCACGTAAAATTTAATTAGAATTTTGACAATATTTTACAAAACACGTGTATATTGTATGATATACCGTATTTTATTTGTGAGTATTATTGTAACGAAGGCGGAGTGCATATAATATTGTATTATTATGATAAGACAGTTTAAATGACTACAGTATATTGTTCTGGTAACATTCTAAAAACAAACTCGTTCATGTGTCGTGTGGTGATGAACTTGTGAACCGGCGTTGCAGTTGGCGTTTTCGTACAATTTGGTTTTTTTGTGTTCGTTCTTTGTTCGTTTTCCATGTTGCAAATGAAATAACCAACCTCCATCTGTGTGAGTTTTATTAGTATTTTATTTTCGGTAGTGTAGTTTGAACATTAAAGAACAATGTTAAATAACGAAATGAGTATAGAGAATGGCGGCGGCGACGCTAATTCCAATGTGTCACCGACCAAACTCATGGTCAACTATATACCAGAGCTGATGACGCGCGATATGATGTATGCTCTTTTTTCCGCGATGGGGAAAATAGAAAGTTGTAAATTAATAGCCAATAGAGGATATGGATTCGTTGAGTACGAAAAACACGAGGACGCAGAGAAGGCGCGAGTTGCATTCAACGGCCTGTTGATGCAAGGCAAAACACTGAAAGTGTCATTCGCACTCCTCAACCCCGAGAACAAAGTGAGCCACAAACCCGACACGGAATCGAATCTCTACATAAGCAATCTGCCTCCCGACATGACCCTCGAGAGACTCAACAGCTTGTTTAGCCAATTCGGAAACATAACTAACAGTCGGGTGTCTCAAGGTATCGGATTCGTTTGCTACGAAAACCGGCAGCAGGCTGAGGACGCCATACAGCACATGAACGGGCAATCGCCGATACCGGGTGCGGGGGCGATCGTAGTGAAGTTTGCGAACAAGCCCAGTTCGAATAAGAATTCGGTCCGGTCTAGGGTAGGCATTGCCGCCACGCCATTAGCCTATAACGGCGCGGCGGCCGTCTTCAACGGTACTACGCCCGCCTTCAACGGTACCAACCTGAGCGCCGCGTTTGGCGCACGACCGGCTACAGCGTTCGCGCCCGGCTTCCCGCAAGCCTCGCCGCCCCCTCTGCTACCTTCTCCCGGTAAGGCACTGCCGTTCATCAACAAAGGCCAACAACGCTTCAATCCCATGGCGGCAACTAATCATACTCCGTTACCGTTGATAGGCGCCCCTGCCAGTCCCGTGCCCCTGCTAGGCGCGCCGGCGGCCCCGCACCAAACCACCGTGTATGTATACAACATAGGTGAAGACACTGAGGAATTGGCACTATGGCAACTCTTTGGCCCCTATGGTGCAATTGACTCCATTAAAGTGATTAAGGACCCAGAGACAAAGAAAAATAAAGGTTTTGCATTTGTTAATATGCGTGAATACGATGAGGCAGCGATGGCTATCCAGACGCTGAATGGATACACGCTCAATGGACAGGTTCTATCAGTTAGCTTTAAGACGCAGAAGAGAAATATTTAGGATAAGGACGTTTTAAACGTCATCTCGTTTGTGATCGTCCCAGGGCCGATACCTTAAAGAAAGATTTCATTCCAATCTCAAAATATTTTTGTAGTTGAGACGCGAGATCCTTTATATGCATTTCAAATTAGTCGCATAAGTATTTTTGTAAGATTTGATATAGTTTTGTACTGGCGAGAGAGCGACATGACTACCTGTGAGTTAAGTTGGCTTGACAGTATCCTATATGTGTACTTTTTATCGTATGATATGGTATTATATTATTGGACTATGTATGGACCTGTCGGATATGTATTTCTGCCTGGGTGGCGCAGGGTCCGCCTGCCAGTCCCCCTGCGTCCACCCTCACCCTCCAGGTATTTTTATTTTGTGTAAAACAAACAATTGTATGTTTTTTATCTTTAATAAATTTCATGTTTAAATAGAGTGTATTGTATATTTCTCTATTTTTTTTTCTATATACAACAATCCTCATCCTCTCCTTATTTACTTACATAATATACATCATAATCCATAATAAGTATTCATAATTATTTGTGGCAGTAGTTTTTTTAACATATACATAATATTTTTATAGTGTGTATTGTCCGTCGACAGGTCAGCTGTGTAAACTGCTTAAATATTGCATGTTGTGTAGTAAAGAACAGAAATAAGTTTTTATTTGTTTATTTTAACGCTCTTTTTATGTTCCCCCCTCGTTATGTATCCGTCATTCGTTAAATATTTTGATATTTTTGGCGCGAGTCAGTCTGTTCGCTGGTTTAGGAAATCTTACGTTACAACAGTATACCTAGCCGCCTTGAGACCGTCACGGATGATGTTTCATTTTAAGCTTTAATCTCATAATTTGTAAGGCTTCGAGGGCAGGGTGGGTACAAGTTACTCCGGACTCACTGATATGTGAATACTAATTACTAGAGTATGTTATCTTTGTGCTTTCATGGGACATAGGAACGATAAGATAAATAAACAGTGGTCGAAAACGATAGCCACCGAACAGAGTGGTCGATTCTTCGAAAATTAAAGTTAAATTTAGAAATTTTGGATTGGATGCGTTTGCGACAGGACGTCCGTTCAACGTGAGAAGGGTGAGTAATATAAAAACATACTATGTCTTTAATGTCAGCTCAGTATTATAAAAGAACGTCCATATATATAATAAAACTGAATTTTTCGTACTGTAGTCCTAAAGTTACACGTATAACGTACATCATTTTACAGCGGTGCGTGATAACACGGTCCGCTGAACTGATAATTTCGACGCGAGTTAAATATACTTTTCATAAAACACAATAACATAAATTCTGCCGTACATGATACAATGTCAATATAGTGCAATTGCCCGACCATTCGGCCGTTGCTTGGACTCTCATCTGTCCTTCTCAAGGGCAACGTCTATAAATATTTTCGTCTGTACTTATGTATGTGCCGACGACCTTTTTTACGTCGCTGTTCGTAGATGGAAATGATACATTGATTTTTATTTCAATTTTTTTTTTAATGTTTTCTACAGAATTTGCATGATATTTTAATTAACAATTATACATCTTGATAAATATTAATTGTAAAGCTGTAATTATGCGTTAGAAACAATCGCTCTTCCGTGGTTTGAGATAATTTTTTTATAATATACGCACTATACGAAAAAAATCGTAACAAAAGGGCTTGCCGAATATAACGATTCGACCTTGAGATTTTATATTGTCGGACGGATTGATTTATTTACCATACCGTCTACGAATGTTTCATATTTCTCGTGCTGAAGTAATATCTTTCTTTACCGTACTTAATGATACATATAAATAAGCAAGTTTGTTGTACGTTTAGAGATAGAATGAAAATTAATTTAGTCCGCGATTCAGTCACGAGCCTTGTTTGACCAATAATTTTTTTTTTTTTTTTATTTGATTTCTAATATTGGTACGTCGTACGTGGTGTCAGTGAAAGTTATACTGTTTTAGTAACATTTTTTTTTAAATTTATAATCGTATATGAATTTCAAATGTATTTATTTCGAAATTAATACAGCATTGTATTGAATAATATTCTTTTAACGTATTGACAATATACATTATTAAAGGCTTTTTTTGTTGTGGATGAAAGACATTTTGATTTTAATAATTGTATTTTTAAATATCGAATACATATCTGTATTATCAGTTTCAAAATACTATTATTTTATTAATATTAATTAAATTAAATTTGTAATAGAATAATTAGTTAATTGTTCATTATCATTATTAACGCGATCGTTGTTATAATTATAAATTTTCGTACAAAACGGTTGGCATCCCTGATCGAACAAGGTACTAACTGCCAATTACATGATTCAGAAGTCTTAATGGGAAATGGTTTTAAATGAAAAATTACGGACCAAAATTTTGTTGTTTTTTTTTTAAATATTGGCATTGATCAGCTCTATCTCTTTTTGTTATTGTTTAAATTCTTAATATGGATCTATAAAAGGCAACTTGTTGTTCTATTAATAAACAAGAAAGATGAAATTTAGGCTTGTCACGTCAAAAGCGTAATTTTAAGGCGTGTGGAGCGGCGAAGAGCAGCTTCTTGTAAAACTAACCGTCCGTTCCGACTTTGTCCGGATGAAATTATATTAATTAATTCTATCCGATCTAAAGAATCCGTTCCAATACGCACAAAATATTTCATCAAAATCGGACCAAAATTTTAGGAATTCAGTCGTATAAATAAATTACTATATATCGCGATTTTATTCAAATCGCATTCAAAGAACGATTAATTATCGCATTATACAAATTAAACCTTCGATGGTTGGTTGGTAACAAAAAGGAAATAAAGTTTCATCAAAACCTGTTTACGATCTTTTCGGTAGCAAGTTTGTACGGTAATTTTTATTATTATACTCTCGATTTACAACTTAAAGGCAATTCAATGCAGGCCTCTGTTAATGGAGGTGAAGGGTAGGGCCTTATTCCACCACTCTAATCCAGCTTTATAACAAAAATTAAGATCAACCTATGGTTACAACGCTTAGTATTTAATTATTTAGTATATTTTATTTTCTCTTGTTTTCATAAACTATTACTAATAATAATCAATAGTTTTCTAGTATTATCTTTTTTAAAACATCTGTAATTTATTTTTCGAATTACATTAGGTATTGCAAAAATGACAACTCAGTTGGAAGTGTATTAAATTTGAACGTACAATTTTAATAGTTGCAGACTTTTAAAAGTAGAAAAGAGATTATAATTGTATTTACGCATAAATCAAGATATCAAGATCATGAGTTATATTATCGAAGTTACCCGAAATATATAGTATTTTTGTTATAGTTTTTTTTTAACAGTTTCAATCTATCAATGATTTTCTTTTAATATATTTTTTTTATATTATAAAGATAAGTATTTGGCGCTGCGTTCCTTTCATGATTACAAAGAGTAGGTTTTGCTAATATTTGAAATTTAAGATACCGTGGTCACGCTTCTAAAGCCATTGAAAAGATAATTTGGGGGGTTCTTAACGTTTGATCGATCTCGTAATCTGTTTTAGCCCTTCACTAATTGTAATCTGCTTGACTTGTATGGTTGGAAGGATAATCTCCGCGTTCGACATTCGTAAAATATAATCGGGAACCTTCGTGTCCGATGACCTAAGAATTTGGAGCAATATTTGATTCAGCTAATTAACTCTAATTGAAGTCTTGTCGTGAAATATTGACAAACTTAGAAGACGTATTTGGTTTGATGACTATAATTTTGAAAATTTAATTCTCGAATCAAAAATCTTTTCAAATATAGAATACGTTAGAAACACTACTAATTGGTCATTCTTAATCAATTAATTATAACATATTCGTTTAGAATTTCATTTCATTAGAACAATATTAATCAACCTAATAGTTGCTTTGCGTGGTTTTACTAACGTCAAACAACATATGGTTCACTCTTTATTTTAGAAAGGTAGACGTTCGAATAAGTCATATGGTAACTGGCCACCATCACCCATGACCATAGACTGTAATTTAAACCGCTTCTTACACCATCACTGCGCAGCCAACCATGGTGAATTGAAATGATCAAATATATTTTTTCGTCTGTAGTTTAAATCGATTTGCCGTCTATGGAATGTTTTAACAGAACATGACTGTATTTTTTTTAATAGTATTCATATATTATATTTAGTATTTCTGTAAATGTTGAACAAGAGTAACTACTGAGTTTCTTGCCAGTTCCTCTTAGTAGAATCTACTTTCCGAACCGGTGCTAGCTTCACTTAATAGTGACGATTACACAAATGAAGATTCAAAAGTGCTTGTAAAAGCCTACTTGAACAAAGTTTATTTTGATTTGATTAGAACGAAAAATATTTTAAAATCAGTATTGGTAATAAGTAACTATTTAAGTAAATAAAAATCAGAGGCCGCAAAAATTATTTCCGTCTACGGAAATTTGCCTAGCTAGCGGTAGGCTAAGCCTAGCTTAACCTATTTAGTGATAAGCCACTGCATTTGCCCTAAGCCTATAGCTAAACTTGAACTGAGCTGATTTTTATTATGGTCTGGTAATATTGTAAACTAGCTGTGCCCGCGACCTTGTACGCGTTTGAACTCGACAAAAAATAATATTGCAGCCTAAGTTACTCCTTATTATATAAGTTATCTGCCAGTGAAAGTCCCGTCAAAATCGGTCCAGCCGTTCCAGAGATTAGCCGGAATAGACAGATAGACAAAAATTGTAAAAAATGTTATTTTGGTATATATGGGTGTGTTGTGTAATAAAGGTTTTAATATTACAAACGGACACTCCAATTTTTATATTTATAGCACTCCAATTTTATTAGTTATATATGTATGATTGTGGATGTAGTTTTCAAATTATAACCTTGATCGGAACCGTTGCCCTCAGACAAGAGCGTGACCTTGCCGAATGTACCCTTCGTCCTAGCTAAGTCCTAGCGCAGACGTTTATGTAACACAAAGCGTCTGCGACTTCTCGCTTAGTTCTAATGGCAGAGGCAGACACATAATATATTATTCTAATACGAGTTGTACCTCTTTTGTTCATAAATAAAATAAATATATTTTTCATTTATCCAATTATAGTTACTTATATATGTACATGTCTTTATAATTATGTAGTAGCTTATGAGAGATGATTACTATATATTTATTAAAAAATAAATCAGTTTTTTTTTTTAATTGGACTACTAGATTTAGATAGGTCTGTTTTACAAGTAAATTATAGTATAGGATTTTGGACTAATTCGTTCAATGACCCGCAATGGCACATTGGACAAAAGATGTCCTAACTGAAGATAGTGGGATCGAATACAAGGACATGCACTACAAGTTTTAATTGGTGATATTAATTAATCTCATGCTCAACGGTGAAAGAAATTTGTGAGTTACATGATCAAACTCGCACTAAAGCGGTGTGGTGGTTAAAGCTCTAAACGCTATCTTATAGAGAAAAGAGCCTTTGGCACTGCCTTTGTACTATAAATCATCTCAATATAATAAGAAAATATATTTATATCACTTTTTGTATATATATATATATATATATATATATATATATATATATATATGGCATTTGACAAATTGGTTTTACTAACTTTACTAAAATAAAATAAATTGTATGTTTCAATTATTGTAATCGTACTCGAAAGCCATGGTATAAAGCTGAGTTGCAGAATTATCGATAGACTATCGAATCTATCGGTAGTATACCTCGAAAACTATTCAGGATATCGGTAGTATCGATAATGTCGTTTTGAATCAAAACAAAACTATCGATAGTATTGATCAAAACATGATTTTGAGTTTATCGATATACTCAAAATCAAAACTTTTGACAACACTAGTATAAAGTATCAATATAGAAACATTATCTTACTAATTGTTTTATAAAACTATACACGTCTAATCACTTCTGTTTTCGCTTAGGTATGCTTACCATACATTTTACTATGGAGATAATCACTCATTACTTCAATATATACAGAGGGTAACATACTTTATATATACAATTACTCAATATTTTCCGATATTTAATAAATACTAAACAAATATGTTTTGTAATTGCAATATGTTTATATGAATCAATACCTTATTATCAGTTGGGTAAGGCGCGTAGTCTTTTATCAATATTGACAGATAGGTGATGTAGCACACATGTACATACGTCATAAAGGATCGCTTTTATATGTAACTAACGACCCGCCCCGACTTCGCACGGGTGCAATACTGATGCTAAATATACTACAGATTTAGTTGAATTACGACATCACATTAGAAACTTCTAAAATTATCAATATATATTTACTATATTGTCCATGTATTATCAACAAAATATCTCTTGAATCGGTCTATTTATTAGAAAAAACCGCATCAAAATACGTTGCGTAATTTTAAAGATCTAAGCATAGATAGGGACAGACAGCGGTGAGCGACTTTGTTTTATACTATGTAATGATAATGAAGGTGTAATAGGCGATTTTGTTGGATATTTCAAGTATCAACTACACGATCGATCATGTTTTTTGCGTATAAGAACAGGGCAGGACATAGGGTACCTAACACCTGTCTCTGCCGTATCGCCGGCGGAAGCTATTGTTATTATTACTGCTAAACTTTGAACGTGTAACAGCTGATCTGATATATTAATTAACTAGCAGTTTCCCACGGTTTTCCTTGCCTGTATGTCGAATATATTTATTGACTCAAAATATTATGTTAATTTAAGATATCATATCCAGAAACGATTGTATATATCACATCATTTTTAATGAGTATCCCAAAAATAAAGATTCTTGTTTCTACCTTAAAAAAGAAAACACAAACTTTCCAAATCTACATATTCACTTAGGGGTAGAAATTTCAAAATTTCTGCCTTAGTGTGTCTCAATAGAACGATCCTATTCACCAAATTTCAATGCCCTAACTTTAATAGTATACCCTCGGTGGATGATGAATCAGTCAGTCAGACATGTTATTTTATTATATATTTAGATTATTGCATTTAAAATTGAGATTAATAACTTTAAATGGTAGGTACTAATTATCGTTTTCAAATACTAGGAACATAATTTATATAATTAAAAATCGTCGATCGTTTGAATTTCCTAAATGTAAAGTTTATCTGAAATATTAGCATTTGTGCGGTGATCGCGTCTCGTTTATGGATTTTTACGTCTATGTGTACGCGGAGGTATATTCTACTAACGAATTGTTTATTTATCAATTTCGATTCGATCGAAATTTAGTCTTAACTGTTATAAATTCGTAGAATTGTCACCCAGTTACGAATCCAGTATTTGATCAAGTACTTACGTCATATTTACAAACAATTTAATGAGTTATTTATATCCTCAACTTTACATAGAATAGATAGTGCTTAAAGGATCAGTAAAAACAGTTGAAAAGTTATGTAATTATTTGTACTATGTATTTAATTGTTCTTTTCCTCTCTCTCTCTCTTACATAAATCTAAAATTTAATCATTCTTAACCAATAAATAATATATATTCGTCTAGATTCATATAACACAATATATTAATATTTATAAAAAATATCAATAGATGCTCCGTGTGGTTTTACCCGCGTCAAATGTCACTCCGCCCCCGAGGGCTGTAACGCGAACATATACTCCTTAAACCTTACCTATTACCCGTCAGATTTAAAAAAAGCTTGTACATCCCAACATTGCTTGTCTAAACTCTTTTAATTAATAGGATATATTCATTCTTATTCGCTAACACTCTCCATTTATTCGGGATCGGCTCAGTAATATATGGCAAGGATTTGGCAGACTTTCACGGCCGACCGCCTGCTTGACGCCAGTACTTTTGATTTTGCCGGCTAGATTGGTTTACTGACAATGTACCGCTGATTACATATAAGTACTTACTATGTGCACGATCGATGCGATTAATGAAATCCTTTTTGTCTACAACGTCATAGATGTGATTAGATGTGGAGGCTCTGCAGGCGGAATCTTTCTAACGTTTTTTTTAAATTAATTTCCAAAAATTTGTTTCTCATCAATATTTCACCTTTCCACAAGTTTACAATCAAATTGGAAAATTATGTATATTTTATTCTAGAACTTTCCTTGATTAATTCAGTTGTATATTAAGTATGACGAAAATATATTTTTTATAAAAAAAAATTGAATATAGAATCTTCGAAAAGTATAAGGTCGTAAAAATTCTCGACATCGATATAAATATAAATAAAACTGAGGCAGACCGTCTGTCAGGTGGATGACAGGTGAGTAGCCATTTAGCAGCAGGCTGGCTTCCTCGCCGTATTACATAAAGCATTTAATAACGCGGTACGAGAATAATTACTTTATATTTTACAAAAATCCCTACTCTGCTTCATGTAATATATTTTTTATAACCAAGAGAACATTTCCCACGAGAATACTAGATATTAATATGCGAGGTCATTCGTCCAGGTTATACATTAAATAATGAAAATTGTTATTTTATCATAGTTTTTGTGAGTCTTACGGACATCATTAACATACATTTAATTTGGAAACAGGTTTTCGTACGTGCGGCGTCGATGTTGTACAAAAACTACGGAGACCGTGACAATATCGCGAATGACTTGGATTCAAGTATTTTCAAATCAAATTTCAATAATTTTAAACGTAATATTTCTTTCAACTAGCGTAAAAAATTAATATATAATTTCGAAGTTTGTATCCAATATCGTCACAGGTATAATCAGAATACAAAACCATAACATTTTTTATTGGTTAAGAAAAAACAGGATATTATAAACGCAGCTATAAACTGCTTCATAATAATAAAATATAGTTACTTGAAATAGTGAACTATTTCGAGTTTTATTTGAAGTGTAAGAAATACAACACAACTCGACACATACGCTGCTATCAGCAAGCTTTATTATTTTTTTATTTTTTTCTGAATACTATCACGTCAACTGTGATCAAAGATTTCGTAGTATTTTAATATTGGTAGTCTTCAAGTTACGAGCCACATAGAAACATCTAACAGTTTGGCATACACAGATATTATCGTTTAGTAGGCAGTATATCTAACTTGGTTATATATATATATATATATATATATAACCAAGTTAGATATACTTTATTTTCAAATATATATATATATATATATTTGAAAATTCGAAACTCACAGCCCGATACGATTGTCATAAAGTAATATTGATATGCGATATCGACAATAATAATTAAATGACACTTTCAAAATAGCGTGTAACTAAGTCGGGTTTGATTTGAAGTGAGATACTAATCGAATTATTACGGAATAACACTGCACATACTTAATAGAAAAAATATTAATTATATATCATTAATAATTATTTATAAATAACATTATAATGTTTATGGTTAAAATGTAATTTTCGATTCTGCGTTAAATATGTTGCACAACCGAAGGCTGGATACAGTTTTCGTACTTGCGTCATACGAATGTTTTATATTCCTTCGAACCTCGCAGCTACTATGACTCACTCATTGTTTTCCTAAACTATTGTATTCCTAATGTACGCTGTTTATTTTTGACTACTTTTAACTTAAAATATTGTCAATGAATATAATGTATTAAGAGTTCACTCTTTCGCATATAATATATACTTTAACGATCCTATAAAGAATGATTGTTTTATTGTCTCGATAAGTTATCTAAATGATGTTTACGCTACAGGCCTGTCCTCTTATTGACTGAAATCCTCATATATTGAAACATATCTATTTTTTTTTTGCTAGATTTATTTAATTTATTGTGTAAACTCTGTAAATTATTCTACTGCATTTAATAGCGGGATGAATTAATATTGTGTATAATACAATAAAACCGGACGATATCCTATTAGCGTCCGCTGAATGTGGAAGATAAACAAAGGTGATGTGAGAAATTACGTTCCATTCTGAAGATTAATTCGCCGGTCAACGGGTATTCCTGGCACCGTGCCACCGTGACGATGTACGGCGGTCTCACTCGCGTTTGCGCCGCACGGCTATTTTTTGCATATTATGATTTTGAACGTTTAACGGCCCTGTGTTGCCGACGACTTATCTTTATTTATTAGATTGTAAGATATTGATTAGAACATGTTCGATTAACAGTATCGCGTCTTCGAGATGCGTACGATTTTATTGTAAAGATATTTTTCGATGACGGCTAACATGCATTTAATGGCATTTCCACTAGTCATGTATACATATTATTGACTTCTATAGAAGTAAGATGAAATAGTTATAGATTATACACAAATATAATTTAATGATTGTGATATTTCTGGTGATTTCCAGTGCATAGATTAAGCGATGGTTCAAAACCAAAATAAATTATCGATTGGATGTATTGCAGGGTTTGAAATGTAACTCGTACTGCTGATGACCTGCCCTTTATTAATAGACTTGTGTGATCGGATGGAATATGTATCTATTGCTTAGTTGATTATGGACGGGGATGCTTCTCCATTGGATTACTTTTGGGCTTATTTCATATACAATTACATGTTCTTTTGTATAATAATTACGTTATTATTGTAAATAAAGAAGTACGTAATATAAGACCACATTTTTGGATAAGCTATATTTTTACATGCACTAAATAGTATTTTAGATATCCAGGATGAAATAAAATGTTTTTTCTATACAATACATGGCTTTCCTTTATATCCTATTCCTGATTTGTCTCTCTGTATATTGTACGAAACGACCGACCGTTCTGTTAGTGGTGTCCGTAACTTGTACGGCCGAGCTAAAAATAAGTCGACTGTACTTAGTATCTCGACTACTTTCACTCGTTAAAATAATGTCAATATTCAGTGTAACACAGGAATTCAAACATTTTTCAGCTTGATAGCACGCGTGTTTGGTGTTAATGTATGCAAAACACTCGAAAACCACTTATTCTTGTTTTTTATCAATTTCTGTACTTATGTCATTATGTAAATTCGTTTAAAGGTTAAACAACTTTGAGCTGTATCGTTTTACTGAATTGTAAATTTGATCAATTAGTATAATGTTAAAATTACATTTGAAATTTTGAGAAGCTTTTTTTTAGTAGTTGAATAGTTAATCACTGGATCATTGACGCGATCGTAGCTGTATCTGTCTTTATAGACGCAGGGAAGTTTAAACCATTCCGACAATGCGTCACTCACTCATTTAACTCGATCACAGCAATTCAAAGTATTGATTTTTGGCTCCAGAGTGACGGACTGTGGGTGGTTCCCGGTCTGACTGGCTTGCACGAAGTCCGCAACGATTAGAGAATAGGTTCCGAGAACGTTTTTATGTGTACCGAAGCAATTAATGTCTACGTGTTGTTTCTTTAACTTTATATCGACATTTGTTTATCGATTGTCTAAAAGTAACCACCCATTTGGAAAGAAATTCCGAAAAGAAAGGCTAAATTGAGATCAGTTTATCACTAATAGTATAAGTATCGATAAACTGCTATAGTTTCACTAAGTACTACTAAACTTTTAAAGTATATGTTCTTGTATTTATTGAAGTTTGTCACGATTCAGAATTGCTTATTATAGAATGAGAGTTTACTTCCAAAAAGTGTATTATTATATTAAAAATTATAGATTGTTTTATTGACACCCTATTCGTCGCAGTTTTGTCTCATAAATAAGTAACATTTCGCCTCGACTAACTGCGTTAGCAGAGTTAGGTCTTAGGAACCTTTGTTGTCTCAATTTGGAAGTGTCTTCAAAACATGCCGATCTAGAACCTCACCGCAGCTTAAAGGTAATGGAATAAATAAAGCAGAGCCTAGCAACGCCTAATTATTTTTTTCCATCAATTTCTGACATTATATTTTGCCCTTTTAAGAATAATTTTTTTTTTTCAATGAAATATAATAATATTAATTATTATAAGAGGTAAAATATAATAACAAAAGATGGACTACGTGAAAATAGTATTAACCAACTAAGTACTAACCTTTGGGAAAGCATAAGTAAATTGTGATTTTGGGGATAAAATCAATAAAATTTAAAATTCTAATGAAAGTATAAACACTACTCATAAAGTGTAAACACTACTCCATATGATTGTTGCAAAAATAATAATTTCACAATTTATCAGAATATTTTAATAGGTGTTAAACATTTTTATTATAAAATATCTACAAAGACAAGAAATCTCTACAGTTGGAACATTCAGGTGAGCTGGGACACTCGTATTAACTTACCTCGCATTACAAGTGCCTTTCATTTTTTTTAATTTTAAAAGAAATCACGCACAGAATTGTTCCTTGAAAATCTAATTTTCTTTTATGAAGAAATAGAAACCCAGATTCGGAATTACAAGGATATTATAATCAATTCTCAAATACCTTCTCAAATATTTTTTTTTCAATCAATAATATTCGATGAATTTTAATTTTACATAATCATAAAACAATATTTCATAACTACATAAAAGAGTTCTATATAAGAGTAACACAGTAGCACACTCAGAACGCGATAGCTTCTTCAAAAATTATATATTTACATTTCTATCTGTAAAAAATCTTCAAAGAAAATATTTAAAATCAGCTTAATGCAGATTCCACGAAATTTTCAGTATTACTTAATATCTAATAAGATAGCGTTTACTTTTTTTGTTATTTTTCAAAACCTATATATGACACATTTCTCTTTATCGGCCTTTGACAAATGACATTCAAAGTTGCCAAGTTAAAAATAACCACGATTTTAAAGTGATATGTAGATGTATCAAGGTGCTGCGATATTTGTTCTTTTTCTCTTTATAAAAGTCAGCAGAATTTCAGAATGAGGGTAGGTAGATAGGTAGATGTTATAACAAGTTAATTTTTCTAAGAGAGAGAGAGAGTTTTTCTTAACACAAGACCAAGCGTTGAAAGGATACAGGAGGGTACAGCAATAACAACACAATGTAAAAAGCTTAATCTATTTTTATTTGTCGGTTTAACTTACAGATTTAAGGCATCTCCCATCTCTTGTTATTGGCACACAGAACCTTCGATTACAATACATTCGCCTAAAACGCTTAACTGAGCATAATATCACGTTCAAATCATATGGAATGTTAGGTTTGCACAAACAACGGAATGCCGAAATACAATAAAATGTCCACGGGGAACAACTCCGCCAGTCACTCGTAACTCAATACTTGCCGGATTATAATATTAAATAAAAAATAATTCAAGACTAGAGCTTTTTTAAGTAAACGCGCCGTGAATTTATTTATTTACAGTGTTTTACAATTACATTTCATTTTTAACGTAAATAATGTTCCGTTTTGACACGAACTGAAAACGAAACGGCGATATTGGCACTGAGGCTGACTGCTCGCATCACATATATACAAAATAAGTTACGGTACTGTATAGACCTCGAATACTGCACGAAATACTGATAATTCACGACGATATTTAATATATTTGTTTTATAATAAAAATAAAATTAAAATGGACGCAAATAATTACCTTATTGCACGTAAATAAACAAAAAAATAAAATAAAAACTTTATACAGCGTGTTACTTACTGGCCTGGTCTCGGAATACCAATGGTCGATATCATCATAAGAATTACTTTTCGCATCAAATCTCACAAAACCGTTCCTGCATACTTTAGGCACTGGTTTTTTGCTAATAATATCAAAGCTAATTTTAATATTAAATTTTCGATATACACCTTACGATTAATTTTGATCGCGGACACACGCGAGCGCCCCGGCGACGCGGGACTAATATCAGATACAATATCAGTATGTGGATATGCTAATATGCGAAATCCAGACTAGGTACATATTTTTTCTAATTTACACCTCACGGGGATACAAAAGCTGCCTACGTCAAAACTACACTACGACGATATTTTTGTAAAAAATATCCACCATCTGATCTATTTTGTACAAAATGCATAATAGATTTACACGTACAGAACCGTCAGTTCAAATGTACACACGATTGAATAAAACTAATTATAACGGATGAATCGCGTATATTAATTATTTTTAAACATCCCGACGTTTCGAGCACTTTGCAGTGTTCGTTATATATATATGAGTCTACCCGTGACCACGAACACTGCAAAATGCTCGAAACGTCGGGATGTTTAAAAATAATTAATATACGCGATTCATCCGTTATAATTAGTTTTATTTAAATGTGTAATAATCGCGAAAATTTAAGACAACATTATGTACACACGATGCCCGGCGCGGGGCACCCCCTAACATATATTTGTACTGTGCACACGGCGCGGGGCTCACACGAGGTAGGCGCGGAAGCCCCCGGGCCGGCGCTACGAGCGGCGCGCGTCGGGGCTGAAGCGCACGCGCGCCGAGCCCGAGGCGGAGCCCGACGCCGACGCGTAGCTGCTGTCCGTGTCGCTGGCGGGGGCGGGCGGCGCCTTCTTGAGGCTGGAGCGCAGGCGCTCGCCGGGCCGGGGCGCCCAGTAGCGCTGCGACGGCGACGAGTCGCCGGCCGACGACTCGGACTCGTCGAAGGGGTCGGCGCGGTAGTAGAGGTCGAGCCGCTCGGGCGCCGGCTGGAAGTGCTCGCGGTAGTCGAGGTAGAGGTCGGCGAGGCGCGGCGAGGCCTGCGACGAGTGCGCCGTGCCGCGCCCCGACGTGGAGGCCGCCTGCGCCGACGCCGCGTACGACGACGGCGAGTCCGTGAAGCGCAGCGGCTTTTGCTCGTCCGTCTGCAGACTCGGCAGCTGGAACGTTACACACTCGTTAGGGGTTGTCCATTAATCACGTGATCTTTTTTTAGCATTTTTTGACCCCCCCTCCCCCATTGGTGATACGTACTGAGGTTTAAGACCACCCCCCCTCCCCCTTCTCAACATCACGTGTATTTTTAGTACCGACAACGAATCTTAAAATTTTCTGAATATTATCTTAATTTAAATACAGGTATAAATTATAATCTTATTTTATTCTGAAATTAAGGACCATATTTGTTTAAAAATCGCGCATTAGACGAAAAAATAAATACACGAGATATCTTACTACACCCCCCCTCCCCCTTGTGGTATTTTCGTGATTTTTATCAAACCCCTCCCCCCCTTTCAAGCCTCACGTGATTAATGGACAACCCCTTACAGACTTGTACGTCGGTTACGCGTTGCTCATTTATTACTCATCCGAATATAAAAAACCCATTGTACACTCGAATTGTTATTTAAGCGATTGTATTCAGTTACTTGAGTCGAGATGGCCCAGTGGTTAGAACGCGTACATCTTAACCGATGATTGCGGGTTCAAACCCAGGCAAGCACCGCTGATTCATGTGCTTAATTTGTCTTTATAATTCATCTCGTACTCGGCGGTGAAGGAAAACATCGTGAGGAAACCTGCATGTGACAAATTTCATAGAAATCCTGCCACTGTGTATTCCACCAACCCGCATTGGAACAGCGCGGTGGAATATGTTCCAAACCTCCTCAAAGGGAGAGGAGGCCTTCAGCCCAGCAGTGGGAATTTACAGGCTGTTGTTGTTGTTGTATTCAGTTACTTATATTCACAAAGCATGCAACGTCTCCGACTACAGGGGGCGTCTTACCGCGGCTCCAGTGAGAGCGTTGAGAGGCGCCCGCAAGTGCCGGGCGGGCCCGTGGTACGTATTGTGCGCGAACCCATAGCCCTCATACACAACTTCGGACTCCAGCTCCGGCCTGTGGACGACGATATATTATATAAAACTAGTGTTACGAGACTAACCTTATCCTTCAATACGGTTATGACATTTGATTCTATATCATAATTTATATCACAGTATTATTGCATATTATTAATATCGCAGGTGCTATTGAATTTACTTTATTATATATAATTATTATTGTAATTAATTGATCAATAATTTTTAGAACTGTAATTAATATTATTTTATATGGCATAGCATTTAATACTGGCATGTAACACTATTTCTTATTTTAAATATTATTGAGCTGTCATTATAAAACAATTGGACTATAGCGTGGGGCATTCTAACGAAAGATAGAGACATTGAAGCATCATTGTAAAACGATAATATTATTTTGGCCATCCCGAACTACTGAAGTAACACTAGCTTTTGCCCGCGACTTCGTTCGAGTGGACTTCAGGTTCGTCTAGTAATCGCTTCGTAAATAAGCCATTATTTCTCGTACAAAGTAAAGGATAAAAAATGGTTATTGTGAGTTATTCCTAAGAGATAAACATATACCATTTCACGGACTTTTTTGTAGACCTTTTTAAGTTGTACAATACTGTAGTACATTGTTTTGATCTATCTTGTAGGATTCAGTCAGCGTTTGCAATGTGAGCGCAAAAAATGTGTTTTTTTACGACCTCACATTAGAAACCTCAAAAATTGTAGCCTGTATTCTGATGTATAAGCTATATTGTGGTAAAGTTTCATTCAAATCCATTCACTAGTTTTTACGTGAAAGAGTAACAAACATCCATACATACAAACTTTCGCCTTTATAATAGTAGTAGGATTGTAAGCGTCAAGAGAAAAACAACCAGAGCCACTGAGATTCAAAAATTGGGCAAAAGGATCCCACGAGTGGGATGGCTGACCGGTGCGGCTGCAGAGCCATTGAGATTCAAAAATTGGGCAAAAGGACCCCGCGAGTGAGATGGGCGCTGACCGGTGCGGCTGCAGAGCCATTGAGATTCAAAAATTGGGCAAAAGGATCCCACGAGTGGGATGGCTGACCGGTGCGGCTGCAGCGTGGGATGCAGCGGGCTGACGTTGGACACGCGCAGGTCGTAGCCCGCCGCCACGCCGCCCAGAAGCGCCGCCAAGTTGTACAACACCAGTTCAATGATGCTCGGTTTCTTGTACTTGTAGCCTGCGGACAGACGGACGTATTACTGTCTTTTACTATTATTATTATATTATTTTGTTTAAAATAGTTATGTTTAAAAATAGTTTTTATTATTATGTCAATTTCCCTTTTGAATTATATTTTAAATGGAATTACTATTTTCGTGCTGATTTTTGTTTTTCCACAATTGATTCAACTATGAATGTTGTATGCAGTAAATAAAACGAGTTTTTAAAAAGAGCATGGAATCTTTAATTTATACACATAGTATGAACAGAAAAATAGTGCAGTGTTGAACAATTTTATCCGGGACTATTTAATCTATTATTATAAGCGACCCGCCCTAGCTTCACATAGGTGAAATTTATTGATAAAGAAAAATGATTTAAATATAATTTAGTAAAGTTTCAGAGATTACCCACTCCGTGTAATAAAATTAGTTAATTGTAATTAAAAAAATTGTGTCCAAACATTCGAACTTCGGAAGCACACTCAAAGACTCAGGTAATAATTAACAATACAACTCACTTTTATCGACTGACACAACATCTGATTTTGTCATAATTATTCATCAAGTTACAAAAAATCCTCAAGAATGGCGACACAAATACAAAATTGTGATGTCGGAATGCTTTTTTTTTTAAATCTGTCAAAATTACTATTGTAATTATGAACAAAAAATCAAAATTAAAAATATGTATAAATAAGTATAACTCACCTTCAGTACTGTATAGAGTGGGCATCGGTATGGTATAACGAGAAGACGAACTCAGGGGGTACTCGGGCCCCCAGTCGTCGGGACTGAAGTCTGTGTAAGGAAGAAAACAACCTATGTGAATGGAAAACATAGGTTAGTACTATAACTAGTGCGTGCTGTGTAAAAATGACTTCTGTGATAACATACATAAAGTTGAAAATTATTAAGCAAATTCTTTATAAAGTCCGTTTCAATAGCAATAAAAATACGTTAAATCGTCTCGATAAATGTCAAAAATATAACCTCAAAATTTAATTTGACAGTTTTTTTTTAATTTAATCGACAGTCGAAGACTCGTGTATATACGACATTGGATTTGTAATAAAACAATTGTTACCAATGGCATTGTCTACGTTTCGTACGGGTTGCATTGAAACGGACTGTTAAGTAGAAGCGTATTGTCAAATACATGAATATTATTTGTTTCATTCATGAATTCGTCAAGCCAGTTTATGAAAACTATTGGAACGATTTAACACGTTTTAAAGAACAGAGGAGTTATATGTTAGAGAATTTTATGTTATGTTAATACAAATATTATAAAATATCATTTCTGTAATTTAACATAATTTAATATTTGTCTTTTTAATAATCAAACAAATTCAAATAACTTTTTGTTTAAAATACAATCTTCAATTTAATAAAAAAAATTACTGACAAGTACTAAAATATACAATCGTAGAAAAAATACAATAATAACATTTCAGACATAACGGGAGATAAATTTGAATCTAAATTTAAGACATTTCAGACGAAAAACCACTTACATTTTTACATTCGAAATTTAAAAACAGAAAAAAAAATGTGTTAACACAAACGCTAAGGTCTACAGTGTTCATAACGTCACATGCTGTGTGTATAATCTATGGTCTACGCATGCCAAACAGTTCATTCTAAACAATCAGCAACATGGAGGACATGATATATGATATAATAATAAAACTATTATACTTACGTGTGCAAAATAAACTTTTCATGGCACTTATTATTTTTGTTAATCGTTATTTCTTATACTTAATCTTCGGATCTCCCCCGATTAAGTGGCCGGAGTGAGGCAAGCGCAAGCTGATTTTTATATTCACTTCAGTTTCACCCTTCACCGTTTTTTAATCTGTATTTTCATCGTTGACAGATAAAATACTTTCTCTCTCTCTCTTTCGTTTGATAAAGGGTTTGTTAGTTGCTATTTGATTAGTACACCCATGTTAAAAGAATACACCAGAGTCGATTTTATGGAAAAGGTTTATTTAATATATAAAAAAATACTAATTAATAATAACTATAGAGAACCAGATCACCGAAGAGTTTCTGTTTATAATCATTTACAAAGGGCATTCGTCTGTGTATTCTTATTCATAGTTCTAGACTTTATTAATCGACATAGGAGCCTCTAGTGTTGTCGCGTCCACCACCACAGGATGTTACCGTCGAATGTTACAGCGGAAAGATTTATTTGTACTATCATAAAGTTTCACCTACCGTCAATATTGAAAGCCTATACGATTCCATCGACTAAAATTATGAAATTATACCAAATTATTAAATTAAAAATAATAAGAAATCCCATAGACTTTCATTTACACGTCACCACAACGATTGTAAACATTTGAAAGCGTGCCACATGGTGATATGAGACGAAGCATATCATACGAACTAACAAATAAGTAAGTACGACAAATACATATATAGGTATAACTTATGACATATCGATTATAGCTTAACTATGAACTGAGAAGCATGCATAGCGCTTATCTTTAACTAACTATATAAAGACAGGCTGGAAGCAAACAAATGCTTACAATTTACAAAATAAAAAAAAAATCAAACGAATACAAAAAAAAAATCAACAGTTAATTCAAAATTCGAATATCACACGACAATCGTATCCAAGTCTTTCTAATTTTAAATAATAATTAAAAAAAAAAAAAAACTAAATTACATTGATATGTCTACAATCTGCAACAATTCACATTACGTACAGATTAAAATGCACTGTTTGTGACATGTCATCCAGTAAAATATAAAAAAAAAACAATCATTTTCATAGTAGTTTCTATTGCATTGTGATAAAGGCTATTTTCCTTCGATATAATATGTAAATTCAATCAAAATGTACTTACAGGGATATGGCAGACTATCTTGAGACGATCCTTTGCAGCAATAAAATAAAAGAAAAAAATAATGATAAAACCACAGATTAAACTGCAAAAGAATCACATCAAAATTTACTTTCGTGAAACAGTACCGTTGTCAGTTAAAATGTTTTTTTGAAATTGGCAAGACGTTAAATTATTTTCAGTCGACCGATTTTGATTCACATTTAAGTCTTTTGAGATAAATATCTAAATAAACTAACCTAAGTTTATTACACATTAACCAAAAATTTGAGATTTTCTTTATGCGATTTCGATTTTTAATCAAAAAAGCCATTTCTATATGAACACAAATCGCTGATATCTATGTAACTACGTACACTTCGTCAAATAATAACATAGTCTTAACATTAAATTACATCTAGTGAGATAAATGCGGCGTAAATCATAGTATTACAGATTAAACAAACATTTTTGACTTCATGCATTTTTTACAAAATTTTTTTATTCAAATCCAATTGCTACTTATTCTATTTGACAAATATAAAATCGATTATGCCCGTTTCAATTAGCTTTGCTACACGTTTTGAATGGAAGGTATATCAAATATTTTTTTTATTAAATTTATTACAAAACTTATTTGCGTGTTGCAGCGACTTATTGGAGAATGGAAGACCATCACATTCGACAGATATAGATTTTAAAGCTAGTCCTAAGTAAACCTAAGAAAAATAAGTCTTTTTTTATTTATTTTTTATTCTTAATCTACATTACGTACTAATATCAAATCCATGGAACTTCGTTTACTATTATATATACAGATTAAAAACGACGGCCGGGGACGAGTACCGCCGGAACGGGCCGAGTCGACGTGCAAGATTTAAATGTCAACGGAGCCTCTACGCGGTACCGTCACGTCACGTGACGTCACGCGGCGCTAGTCGTCCCGCAGCAGCTCGGCCGTGTCGGGGGCGAGCCCGCCGGCCACGGCGCGCAGGCCGGCCAGGCTGTTGGAGCGGATGGTCTTGAGGAAGTTGCGCTTGTCGGGCTTGCGCGGCGCGTCGAACACCGTGCCGTAGTGCGGCGGCGTGGCGGGCGGCGTGGCGGGCGGCGACGCGGGCGGCCCGGCGGCCGAGCACAGCAGGAAGCGGTGTCGTCGCGGCTCGCGCTCGCGCAGCAGGTCGTCGTGGCTGCCGCTGCGCCTCTTGCCGAGGTCCGCCTTCGGCGCGCGGACTTGCGACTTCGATTTGCGGGGCTTTCGCTTCGGCTCCTCGGGCGCGCCTAACGCTAAGCCTGCGGCCCGGGTTTTGGTTACTTTTTGTTATGCGTCGACTCGCCGCTCCGGCCGGGACCGTCGGCGTCTCGGCGGCGCTCGCATCGGTCGGGGGTCGGGGGCGAGTCGAGAGACAGGGTACATTCTAGATAAACGAGCTACGCAACGTGCGACCTGTAAACGTCCCTGCGCGGGGTGGGGGGGGTGTTACCTGGCAGCGGGTGGCGGGGCGCGGCGTGCGGCGGCAGGTGCGGCGCGGAGGTGGAGGGGCGGTGCGCGCGCGGCCGCAGCGCGGGCAGCGGCAGGTGGGCGCGCGCGCGCTGGTGGCCGGTGGACGGGCCCCACGTCTTGCCCTTCACGCCGTCCGCCGGCACTGCGGGCACCACACTAGCGTCAGCGACTGACACTCGACACTACTATCTGTCCAGTCGATGGAGCGGACCTCTCACACGTAAGATTAAAAATCTAAAGCTTGACGTCAGAGTGCGTTCGGTGGAGGACCGATCGATCTCTGCCTTCGGGGAGCACTAGGCGAGCTAGAGGCCCATGGAAAAATTAAAAAAAATATCTGACTTACGTGACTCAAACCTTGTCATAACAGGTCTAAAATATCTGACTTACGTGACTGATCATGTCCCTGACCCTGTCATACCAGGTCTATTAATCCAATGAGTACAATTAGCAGAGACATTACCAGTGAACGTCGGTCGAAAAGGATATACTAACGCGCGATGGCCCTCATGATGGCGGGCGACCCGGGCGGGGTGTCCTTGGCGACGGCCACCAGCTGCTTGACGCTGCACTCGTCCTCGGACGGCCGCACGGTCAGCGTGTGCCGGAAGTCGAGCGGCGAGGAGATCGTATCCTTCTTGAGCAACTTTATCTTACTGAATTTGCCTGGAACGTGAATTAGCTACGTCACCGGGAGGACTTGGGACAGTGAGCTCAACTCTTCTAAAGTGCTTTTTCGTAGATATATCTGTATGAATGGACATATGCCAATTTTTTATGTATCAGAGTCTTAGAACCAGGTTGATCACTGCAATGTGTTGTCAACTGCAAATAAATTTGTATCAACACAGAAACCTAGTTAATCATTGTTTTTGGTTAAATAAATACTTCTTCAAACAATAGCTGTATAGACTTAGTAAAGAAAATATCTAAACTATAGTTTTCTGATTCAGTACTGAGTCATGGGGAATTAATTGTCCATGTATTATACAAAAACCTCCCTCCATCAAAATGTGTGGCATAATTTTAAAGATATAGGCATAATTTCAATTTTCCCAGTGGTTAGAACGCGTGCATCTTAACCGATGATTGCGGGTTCAAACTCAGGCAAGCACCGCTGATTCATGTGCTTAATTTGTCTTTATAATTCATCTCGTGCTCAGCGGTGAAGGAAACCTGCATGTGACAAATTTCATAGAAATTCTGCCACATGTGTATTCCACCAACCCGCATTGGAACAGCGTGGTGGAATATGTTACAAACCTTCTCCTCAAAGGGAGAGGAGGCCTTTAGCCCAGCAGTGGGAATTTACAGGCTGTTGTTGTTGTTGTTGTAGGCATAATTAGGGACAGACAGCGGTAAGATTCTTTGTTTTACAATGATTAGTAAAAGGTGTGGTACCATACCTTTTCTTTTATTAGGCTGCGGCGGCTGACTGTGCGACATGTTGCTCGCAACGATAAGTATGTGCAACTCCCTCGCTGCCAGATCGATCTCCCTCATCTCTAGCTCTCTCTCTTTCTGCGCCAGATTCTGCTCGACTAGACGTTGTTGTAACTGAGCACGGGTCAGTTCTTCCTCGCGACAACGAAGCTCCTGGAATTTATTCGATACTAAATTTAAGATTGAGCCTTTAAAAATCTGGCGAGCTTATGTTAAACTACAATAAGGTATGAAATCTAAGAAATATTGAGGAGTCCATTGCAGTGCGGTTTCTGGCTACATATCCAGCCCAATCCATCTTATCTTTCTCCAATGATACCATTATCATTAAAAGCGTCAACAATTTTGTGGCTGATGATTTCTCTCTGACTAACCTCAGTCAAGGCAACACTTCTCAAGAGAGACATTGTAACAAGACACGTAGAAAGTATTTTGTCCGAGGCATATTACAGTGCCCAATTTTATCAATAAACACATGCGTACTCCCTATTTCATAAAGAAACCCTTACAAGCTTATCAACCTTATAAGCTCATCGAAAGGACAAGGGTAACGATGATGATATTATATTCTCTAAACTGATTTCACATTTCACCCACTGCGACCATTATCATGGCTTATATTATAGTTTAGTGTTCGCACAAACACAGAAGCACTCTTTCCTTAATCACGTTTGTGAGAGTAATGGGACGGCAAATCTTTCGCGATTGGAAAGAGTTCAGGTGCAATACTAACACACACACACTTACAACTTTAGAGACTCCCATTTATTACTGAAAACTTTTCAAACGTTTTATTATCCCAGCATATGATTTGAATCCAAAATATATAATAACTAGAACAACTACATACTAAAATAATAAAAATATGTAACAAAATAACGTAGAAAACAACTCAAGTTTATATCAATATTGAACACTAACCTCTTCAATAGTTCTGCATTCCTATGTAAGCATTTTGAGGAAAAACAAAGCCCGGCGTTAATAATACGAACTAATGTATAAAAACATTCGCAGACATTCGAGTATTTCTTGTAATATGAAATCAATACCACCAGTAGCATTCCACGCCACTCATTATGATATACCAATGTTATATTTAAAGCCATTATATGCATTTTATACGATAATATCAAATTATTTTGGTGTGTAAATTCCAAATATACCCTATATGATATCCATCCAGCTTCACACGGGTTTTCACACAACTTTTGAACAACAGACATAAAAGCAAATTTTCTAATTTTTTGAACTAGCCAAGTTGAAATTCTCGGCTCTCCTCTAGTATAATCAACAATATAATAAGAAAAGATTTGACTGCAAATTGGCACGATATAATTGGTCCAAAAATTGATTAGTCCATAGATTTACAACAAATCTAGTATCAGAATTTAAGTCAATTTAAAACAAATAACGAACCTTCTCTTTTCTTCTGAGATCACGCAAAACTTCTTCGATCTCGAGCCTCCAACCATCTTGCATCGTGTGGAAGGATTCGTGAGGCGCTCGTGTGAACTCCGACTGCCTGATCCTCTCCAACTGAGTCAGGATCTCGGGGAACAAGGGCCGTTCGCGAGGATTGGAAAGCCAGCACGCTATAATATAATGCATATATATTTAGCACTAGCTTTGCTCGTGACATAATACGCACTTGAATTTAACAAAAAAAATAGTTGTAGTCTAAGCTACTCCCTATTATATCAGTTATCTGCCAGTGAAGGTCCCGTCAAAATAGGTCCAGCTGTTCCGGAGACAGACAGACAAAAAATGGTATTTGCACCCTATAAACATACATATGCATTGAGTTAAAAGGACTATTAAAATATAATTAATAATTACAAACAGACACTCCAATATTATTATATGCATAGAAGAATAAACAATAATTTTGGTTTTCATATTCAAGAGTTGTTCTGCCAAGTCAATTTCACTGGAAGATAAATTCAAAGGCTACATGGGTTTGCGTTGTGTGGCTAAAGTTTCCGAAACTAATAAGGGAGAGTAGGGTAAAAGGTCTTGACGGTTAAGCATATGATAACTGCACATAAATCTGATAGCGTTATAATTAATCTCACATCTCTGACCATTATAGCGAGGGTATAATGGGGGCGACAACCCTTTACGTAAAACGTTTTAATAACTCAGGAGGGTATGTTTATGGAATTTAAACTGTACATTTTTTATGATATAGGGACGGGCTCTCCTGATGTTAATACGCCAGCTCCCAGACATTGGCGCTGTTAGAAATATTAACCATACCTTACATCGCCAATATACCACTAATCTTGGCGGTAAGGCTTTGTGCTAGCCCGTCTGGGTAAGTACCACCCACTCATCAGTTATTCTACCGCCAAACAACAGTACTCAGTATTGTTGTGTTCCGGTTTGAAGGGTGAGTGAGCCAGTGTAACTACAGGCACAAGGGATACAATATCTTAGTTCCCAAGGTTGGTGGCGCATTGATGATTTAAGGAATGGTTAATATTTCGTACAGCGTCATTGTCTATGGGTAATGGTGACCACTTACCATCAGGTGGCCCATATGCTCATCCGTCAACCTATACCATAAAGAAAAGAAAAATCTAGGAAAGTGTAATATTAGTAAAGTTCTTTGTGCCTGAAGTTATGTATGCATAAGCTTATTATAATATATTTGTTATGGTAAGCGAATCCTTTTTTGAATATAGTAAACAGACTTTAAATTATATTTCTAACTTGTTACTACTACATATTGCACACCTAATAAATCCATTTCGTTTAATGTCATTCAATTGTAATTAAGATCACTTCTACAGGTTACATTATCAAACAATTCATTCGTAAGTCATATTTTTTAGTGAGACTACACCCAATATATGATAGTCTGTCTCGTGTTCATTGCAGCAGCTTGGTGGCATAAGCTCCAAGCCTTTTCCTTAAGAGAAGATATATAGTTTTCGTAACATACATTACACTTTTTTTATTTTATTATATATTGATCCGGCAAATGGACTAATTGATGGCAATTAGTCAATGTACCACCAATAATGGGAGCTAAGATGTTATGCCCCCTGTATACTGTAACTAAACACACACATAGACCAAAAACACAACTATCCTAATTACTGTTTGAAAATAGAACATGCAGCAGATGGGCTTACACAAAGGCCTACCACTAAATTAAATGTTGTAAAGATTCTAGGCGATATATATCTTCCTACCTTCCATCAACACCCTCCATGGTTCTGGACACGTGCTCGGTATGGGCAGCGTGAGCTTGTTCACCGCGACGCCGTAAGCCACGGCTAGCGCATCGATCCCCTTGTACGGCGTTTCGCCCGTCAGCAGTTCCCATAGAAGCACACCGTAGGACCACACGTCGGACGCGTGCGAGAAGGTCGAGTTTTTTATCACCTTTAATGAAAACATATAATACGTTGAAATCATTTACTAATATTATGAATATATGTATGTATTTATGTATAAATGTATAAGTCAATAGAAATTTATCAAATGATACATAGTTTTTAAATTCATCTATGTATATTGTGCAGTTGTTCAAATAATCTATCCAATCGAAATAGGAAGAAAGTTAATAAAAACCCTTAAATTTACGCATTTCATACGATGCGAATAACTTAGCTCATTTTTATTTATATAATACTACACCAATACACTTAACTTCTTGTATCGACTTTATTTAGTCCAATTTCGTCGACTTTTAAAATACCTTCTTTTCGCAAATCCATAGTGAATAACATAGATTAATCAAGCTCTCGACCAATGACATCCCCGCCATTTTGCTGTCAAATATTGTATATTAAGTTTTTTCTTCTCATGGTTGAAATAGTGCATTACTATTTACATCAATTTTAATTTTACTTGCAATACTCCGATAGTTCTCGTCTACATTCAAACCATCAAATCCCTAATTACCTATACTCCAGCCACATTCGATCTTGAATTTTAGTAAACAAACCATGTGTCATCGTAATTAGGGTTGATACACTCTTAATAAAAAATAATAATAATTATAATTACAACTATATTCATTATAACACAATTTCCGGTTTAAACGCAAAAAATTTACTTTAATACAGAATCCAAAAATTTTATTTAGCCGGTCAATACATAATTTATATGAAAATGAGCTTAAAATAAAAGTTTAAAAATTTTTAATTACCACTATAATATAACTACAAAACTAACAACCCTATATTTTAATACTGACGTAAAGAAATCGCAAGTTTGTAACATTTGGAGTGTTTTTTAAGCAATTGGCAGATTTAGGAAGGTATATAATAGCGATACAGGCTTTTCGTAATTGGTCGTGTATATTTTTAGTCGTATTATAATGGTAGTATAACCACAACAGGTTAAGAATGTTAACATTACACACAACGTTTCATTACACATAGATTAAAAAAAAGACATCTTGTTTTGGCTAGCATAAATATAGCACTAAAATCACTGTTTCAAATTAATCTTAATGAGTCCTGTCGTTTGGAAAGCTATAGATAAATTTAATAAAGCGAATTATATAACTACGAGGTAATTTCTGATATCATTTTTCATTATTTTAAAAATGGAGGTATTATTTTTGAGATCTACATTATTCCAGATGATCATAAGTATTATAATTATAACCAAGAATGCGCTTAGTCCTTTGTCTTAAATATTTTATAATTAATCATCAAATTTAATTTTTATTACCACCAAAAATAATTGTTGTACATATTTTTAAAAATGTTTTGAGCATCTGCCTGACGTTGGTTGCTAAGGAACGCTTTGTTATTAAACATTCCACATCGAATTTGGCTGGAGTATAATATCATTTATCAAGCTCTCGACCAATAGTATCGCACCAATTTGCTGTCAAATGCTATTTTTTGGCATTTGTAATCAAGTGATTGGAATATACTTTAGTTGAATAGGGTTACGGCTACTATAAAATAATTTTCTATTTAAAATATTAATAACTTTTATTTGTGTTAATGCGCGTTGTAACATTTTTACGCAATAAGGTCTATTAAAGATAATAGATACTAATTATTGTCAATGACACGGCCAGAACAATATAATTTTAATGTAAGTCATATTAAGTTAATTCGATTTATTCGAAACTTATACAATTATCGGGAGTTGCGTGAAGGTTTCTGTCATAATATTAACTACACATTTACTTGTGGGCAAGTGAAGTATATATTATACTAGAAACCCGCTCCGGCTTCGCACGGGCAAAACTGATGCTAAATATACTACAAAATTTGTTTATTTACGACACCACATTAGAAACTTTTAAAATTATCAGTGTTTGTTTACTACATTGTCCATGTATTATATACAAAAACGAATCTCGAATCACTCTATCTATTAAAAAATGCATCAAAATCCGTTGCGTAATTTTAAAGATCTAAGCATAAACACAAATAAATAAATATAAATAAATTTGTGTATGTTTACATTGGGTAAACATCAGTTCATCATCAGTCAGGGGCCATCTGAAAATCAGTGCTGTGCATTAGCACAGCTTATACTGAGATGAACCCTTGCTACCTACACTGTATTCTTTAAATTTAATTATTTTCTTCTGTATAATCTATGTAATGTATGTGTGTAGCAAAATAAATGATTTAAATACGGAGAGACATATATAAACAACTTTGTTTTATACTATGTAATGATGATAAGGTAATCTTATGTACTATATTCTCATCGAATAAAGAATAATGATAAACAAACCTAAAATTTGTATGATCTAGGCTAGTTGCTCATTGCTCAGCTACATTGTACACTAGCATAAACTCTTGATTAATATAACTTTGTTTAAATTACAACGCTATTTAAATGAACAACTTACATGCACTCACATTATTTTACTGTTATTATTGTGAAATCAGTTAAATGCCAAAACGCCAAATCTGGCAAATCCATACAAAATATCACAGAAATAAAGCGACCAATAATATCGCTGCAATTCGACTGAAAATTTTATTTAACCCTTTTCCTCTTGTAATTCCAGGCGTTTTGTTAGGGGTTATGTATGTTTATTATATAATGTGCGACATAAACAAAACGCCAGCCAGTTGTTAATAAAAAATGCATTGCAATGAGTGCTGTGATATTAATTTAGTACTGATACATAAATAAATAAATATGGGACAACATCACATATATTACATTGATCCCAATGTAGTAGTAGCTAAAGCACTTGTGTTATGGAAAATCAGTAACAACGATACCACAAACACCCAGACCCAAGGCAACATAGAAGACTTGTGAATTTTCTACACCGACTTGGCCGGGAATCGAACCCGGGACCTCGGAGTGGCGTACCCATGAAAATGTACACTCTACTCGACCACGGAGGTCGTTTTAGTACTGAATAGTATTTACACATACACAAACATTTTTCAGTTACATAACAAGAGACTATCTTGGCATTTTACCGTCATTGTTGTCGTCATTACTAATTGGATATAAATTACGTAAACAATAACTGTTTTCAACGATACGAGATATTTTTATAACAAATATCCTCAATATTAATTTTGTAAACACTTTTTCACGAGCTGACCCAGTGGTTAGAACACATGTGTCTTAACCGATAATTGCGAGTTCAAACCCAGACAAGCACCACTGAATATTAGTACTTGTGTTTATAATCCATCTCGTGCTCGGTGGTGTGTCTAATTTCATAGAAATTCTGCCACATGTGTATTCGACCAACCCGCACTGGAACAGCGTATTGGAATATGTTCCAAAACCCTCTCCTTAATGGAAGAAGAGGCCTTATCTCAGCAGTGGGAAATTTACAGGCTGTTACTTTACTTTACTTTTACTTTATGGTTGATGCAGTGTTAGAGGATATATGTTACAAAGCCAATTATAGCCAATAACTCTGATTACCTATCGTATTTTTTTCGATATATCGAAATATTCGATGCCCGGGCGAGGCGATGTAGAAAAAGTTCATAAGTTTGTTTAAAAATTTTAAATATTGATTTTTCGTTATTAGTTTCTTTATATTAATTGCTCTGGTAATAATTACCTCGGGCGGCATCCAGGCGTAGGTACCAGCGGCTGACATCCTGGTGGTCTTGTACACTTCTCGGGCCAGGCCGAAATCCGTTATTTTGAGGGTCTTGTCTTCGAGATTATCATCAGGCAGTATAGTTTCGCTGAGCAGAACTGTAACAAAATGGTAATTTACTATTAATCAAATGAAGTAAACATAAATACTTTATTTAACATATTCGGTAATTAAAGTGGTGTAAAAGAGTAACTACTGAGTTTATTTTCGGTTCTTCCCAGTGGAACACTGTAACATGACGATTAAAAGTGTTTAATGAGCCTACTTGATTACAAAATATTATGATTGTATTGAATGTACGTATAAAAACAACTGCGATATCGTATCATTATAAATCTCTAGGTAAAGGAAGATTTCCAAGATAGCAAATCTCAATGTTTACGGATTAAAATATGAGAAAAATTATTAAGTATATTTTTATTTTTAATTTATTTCATATTTATCTTAACTAATATTATAAATGCCAAAGTAACTATGCCTGTCTGTTTCTCTTTCACAACCCAATCACAAAACCGATTTTGAGGTAATTTGGAAGCGAGCTTGAACTTTGAAGTACATGGGCTACGTTTTTCCTTGCATTTTTTTATGTTTAGAACTGACAACTCATACATAAAACACAAGCGAAGCCGCAAGGACAACTAGTACCTTTAAAATATTTTTTGCAATCTAATATCTTTTTTTTTAGAAAAGCACCATAAGTTAAGACTACATCAAACTGTTAATGTGTAATATTAAATTCTTCTTCAGTTATTTATGTATCCATACATATATTACAGATTTAATTCACTTAAGAGAACGTTTTAACAAGACTATATCGTTACTTTGGCTAGGTTAGGCACTTTGAAATCTTTCCAAAAAGATCGTTATCCAAACAACTAACACTATTTTACTAAAAAAACTCAACTCAAGTAACGTTTAAATGCTGGTTATAAAAATTGTATCAACATTGATTAAATCATGTGGTACAGACGTAGGTTTGCAGTGGGTTGGACTTAAAACGTCTGCGTGACCTAAATGTTTGCATGAGGGTGTTTTATGAGGTAACTCTATTGATTGCATGCCATGGTCCAACTACAAATGAACTTTTGCACAACAGCAGAATATTGTTAGTATGCTTTTAAATATTTTTCATGCAATTGGGTTGTATGTAGGCGTAATGGACGTACCATATAAATCGATCTTGAAATAAAAATTTTTAAAGTCATTAGATGTTCTATAGTTAAATAGCAATGTTTAGTATTCATGTGCTTCGGTTTGAAAGGTGAGTGAGCTGGTGGAACTACATGCACAGGTTATAGCACCTTAGTACAAAGGGTGGTGGCCCATTGACTATGTAATGAATGGCTAACATTTTTCACAGCGACAATGTCTATAGGCGTTTGTTGGTTTACCACCAGATGGCAAATTTGTCCGTCCGCCATTTTATTTCATAAAAATAGTTGAGTATTTCATTGACGTACATTTGTGGTATTGACGAAAAATGTATGACTCTTGAACTTTAGCTTGAAAGCTGTTTCTTTCCTATTACTGGCATTGGAAATCGATTTGTGACATTTAGGTCAAATGTTAGAACCGTACTAAACTTAGGTGACCTAACTGTAAAAGTCTTAACAGCCCGCCAACATAAGTGTACTATTTCGAAATATTGCATTTATTTTTATTATTAGATAAAACGCCACAGTAACAATAAATCAAAGTACCTGTACATAAAGAAGGCTTTCAACAAACAATTTTGGATTGTCATTTTACAGTACCAAATTAAACGAAGAATTGCGGACGAGCATATGGGCCACCTGATTGTAAGTGGTCACCACTGCCTATTGGCGCTGTTAGAAATATTATACACTACTGAGTACTGTTGCTTGGCCTTAGAATATCTGATGAGTGGGTGTTATCTACTTGATTGGCTTGCACAAAGCCCTACCAAGTAAAAGATTAAAAATAAATGTATTTATATGGAAATATGTCAGTATTAAATAAACGCCTAAACAATTCTTATCAAAATTGATAACATGCTACAAATACACGGTATAATATACATGGTAGCGTGTGGCCACGTGAACTATTAAAAAATCATAAAGAGCCGAAGAAAAGTGACCTTCGGAAACGGCGAGGCGTATTTCCCGTAACGTTTCGTTACGTGACCGGCAACGTAAGCCGCTTTACGATCCGCCCCGCTCGCTTCATTGAAAATTAAGATCCTCACTCGTTATTTATGAGAAAGGTTTCAGCGCATTGTTAAACAAATATAAAAATAGCTAGCTGTTATCCGCGACTTTGCTGGAGTAAAAAATATGAATATATTTTCAAATTAACTTAAAGCCTTATCTCTTGGGTTACAAAACTTTTTTCCAATTAAAAATTAGCTGATATCCTTTCTCAGGGCTAGACTATTTAGGTAGAAAATTTTATTTAAACCGTTCAGATAGTTGCGGCGTGAAAATGAGACAGACGGAGTAACTTTCGCATTTATGATAATATTATGGAAGTATGGATAAGTATGGATTAAATATCTGCGTTCTAATTTTAAATTAAAGCATCAGCTTGCTTAGATAAATGACATTTCCAACTTATTCCAATTTCATTCTTCGATGCTAACTCACGTCTCTTGCCATATTTTACAACTGTAACTGTTATATAACTGTCGGAAAGATGATCATCCCTATAACCACTGTCTGCACGTAAGTTACTAGTAGTCACCCGCGCTTCGTTCGCATTTGAGGGTACTGGTTGTCATGTGTTAGGCAAAAAAGTAGCCTATATCCTTTGTTGGAGTTCATGTTTGCTCCATAGCATATTTCATGAAATTCGGTTCAGCGGTTTGATTTTTGATTACCTACCCGTCCGATTCAGCGCTATTCATCGGTACTAAGATGTTATGAGCCCGTAATTACTGGCCGAGTAACCTTTCAAACGGGAATACAGAATTACACGCATTGATGTTTGGGGAGGAGGGGTTAGAATAATTGACGAGTGGGCGTTATTTATCCAGCTGAGCTTGCACGAGCTACAATCTGTATGAACGCGAATAAAATAATTAAGCACGTGTAACATTTGGACACGCGATCGTTGCTTATGGTACAAGTACTTAGTAGAACTTGTATTATTGTATTCCGATTTGAAGACTGAATGAGCCTGTGTTAAAATATACACAAGGAACGTAACTTCTTACTTCTCAATGTGATATTTGAGAGAGATGGTTGCGTGTTCAAACCCAGGAAAGCACCAATGAATATGCATGTGTTTAATTTGTGTTTATAATTCAATTCGTGTGGTTGTGTCTAATTTTCATAGAAATTCTGCAACATGTGTATTCCACCAACCCGTATTGGAACAGCATGTTGGAAAATTTTCCAATACTTTCTCCTCAAAGGGAGAAGACTCAAAAGTGGGAAATTTACAGGCTGTTGATGATGTGATATAGTGATAGTTAATGATTAATTTTCCTGAAATATGATATATTTGCCTATGACGTCAATGATCACTAACTATATGGCAGTCCTATGGCCTAATGTTTCGTCAAAATAAAAAATTAAGCGCACTAACATTTGTTAAATTTTAAGTTTTGGTCAAACGCAATTTAAAGAACCTTCTAGAAACATCAAGACTCGTATTCCAATTAGGCGTAACGTCAGTTCACAAAACGATTATTGTCAAATATCATTACAGTTCATCAACCGTTAATACATCGCCGGCAACGTGTCCCGGCGAGCTGTATTACCATATCTCGGAAGGAGTCGCACGTGATTTCGATTCATACGTCCATCACGGTGTTTCACAAAGAACCAGCGGCGCCTGTCCGACTGTTCACGTGACGGCTGATCTCGATGCTTTAATAGGATTACGGTATAGTACGACACAACTTCGATGTAGCATCGGCAAAATTCGTAAAACCGATCACATCCGAATTGCTAACCCAAATTATCAATATTTATTTCTTAAGTGGATATGATCTTTACACAAACGTAAAAAATTTGTAATATCATATGACCGAATATATAAGTCAATTTGAACTCGAACTGACGCGATAATATATAGCGAGGAATAGCGTCGAACGGCGCGATAGGGAGCTATTTATATCGGTAGTAAAAAATCAGAGTAATCGGTTTTATTGAATTTGCCGATGCTACACCTAAGTTGTGTCGTACTGTACGTACCGATTTTAACTTCAAACTTGTTATAACCATCGGTATTGTGTAAGATCACAGATACACGTTCTATTGAAGATATCCTTTTATGTGGATTTGTTGAAAGTAAAATATACTTATTGAATTTATAAGTAAAATCAGCCACGTCTATCAGCCAAACCCATAAACCAACGCGGTGGAATAACCTTTACAGGTTTTTCTCAAAAGGATAAGCCTAGTAATGGGACATTAGATTAGCGATTGTCAATTTCCGTTTTGTACTCTAACCAGTTATTAAATCGGTAATAATAACCAAACCGCAGATTATTATCAAATGATAAAGCATTTAGAAACAAAGAATTTCTTTGTGACACAAAACTATAGGTATAATTTATCCAGCCGAGGCTTTTATTCTTCAACCGCCATAAATCATTAAGCATTCATTAAAGATCTTTACTTCCCTCACTCACTCAACGTAATCGCTCAGTCAGACGCAATAATTGTAGTACCGGCCAGAAATGTTGAAACACACAATCTGACAGAAACCAGTTCCACCCATTAATATATGAAGACATTTCCATTTCTTGGACAAAGTGAAAATCCGTCATGGGGCTCCGTAATCAGTAAATGGATAATATCCATAAATTTTTCATCGGTGATTTTAATTTGGGTACTTTAACGTCAGAAAGTCACCATTTTAGGGCATCGGTTATAAGCGACGCTGCCTTAGCAGTCTACAAAGCCGTAATCAATTATTTTTAAACGATTTATAAGAATTCAGCTCTTACCATAATGGTCGCAACGATATAGCTCGGATCATTACAAAGTAAAATCTTATAAATACATAAACAATGACCACTTTATTTACGTCGATAAATGTTATCTGAAACTATGAACTGAACTCTTTTGAACAGAATTAGGCAACATACAAACAGAATTAAAAATAAACTTCGTCTATGAATAATTCAATAAATTTATGGTATCGTTATCATTACATAGGACCTACAAAACAAAGTCGCTTAAAGCAGTTTGTCCCTAAGTATGTTTAGATCTTTTGAATCACACAACGGATTTTAAGCAGTTTTTTTAATAGATAGAGATTTAGGAGGAAGGTTGTACATAATATAATATATTAAAGAAACAAGAAAAAATCAAACGAAGCCGGGGCGGATCGCTATTTATAGAAGCAGTCAAGTGGATCAATTAAAAATCGACGTGATTGAGAAATAGCATTGAATATATAAACCTGGAGAATGATTAAGATGGGAATGCCATATAAAGCATATATTACAAATTCCCAATATATTCCGCAAACCTGACATTAGCAGCGCGCCGCCAGCCGCGTGTCTTGAGATGTCTGAAATAACTTGATAAGTGATATGGTTAAGTATAAAACGTGGGCAAGGATCCAAAGGCTTGCGTCTACCCTTTCGGTATGTGACTACACTCGGATGAAGATTATGAATAATTCATTTGTCGTGCGGGAAATATAGAAGTACAGGATATAGATCCGGTCCTCTCTTGACTTTAATCGGAGACTTGGAACTACAGAGTTGAATGATTTATTAATGGCTCTTAACGACCATAATATTACTGATTAATGATAAAAGCTTATGAAGAACTAAGGCCTAATACAGGAGTAAGTAATAAATTTAATGTTGATTTTGATCGTTCACGTTTATTAAGTTAAATTTCGTTTAATTTTTTTATTTAATAGCATTGTTGGAGTGTATAGCTGTTAGTAACAAAGCTGGTTGCTTTTAGGCGATAACATCTTTTTTTTATAGAAAGATAAAATAGAAATGTTCAATACACATCAGTTCTGGAAACGTTATGTCAACGACTCTGATATCTTATTCGTTAAGATACGTTTCTGAGTTGATCATTGCTATTTATTTTTAATCTATTTTTATTTATACATCAAACCTCTCAAAGGTATGTTAATAAGATGAAATACGTGTACGTACTTAAATAGGTACGTCGTTGTGATTCAGAATAGGCTCCTGTTGATTTTTAATGTCTTCAAATAGAACTTGATTTGTATTATCCCGAACCATCTTTTCTGATTTATCTTTGATATAAATGATACTAAATATCTCGCCTTTTATCTCCAGTTCAAACGATGAACGTGTGGGTTACGTGATGCTTTATAAACCAATTCTCAGTCCGTGAACACGCCTTCAAACAAGGCTTATGAGACGTTTACTATTTGGTACACTAGTTGTTGGCCAATAGTTAGCGCTAGTATAATTACCCAGAGCTTACACAAACCCTTATTACTGGTAAACTTGATTCTATTAGATAAATCATTTCACTGAAAAGCTAACGCCGATATATCATGATAAGTAATACCATTTCCAAATGTATTGGAGACATAACAAAGACCGTATTATAATAAAATTAATTTTATTTATTATATGACTTTCTTTGGATATATACTAAGTGACATCAACTCAATAAATATTTTATAGCAAATCAGCTATAGACAACTTAAATGAACGTTGTTAAGGAAAATTTTACAATTTATCGTGTAACAAAGGATATACGAATATCGTTGTTAATGATAAGACAATATTATTCAATTATGGTTGTTAATAAAATTAGCAGACCGTAAATATGCCACCGTCATAAAGACATATATAACAAAAAAAAGTCACAGACGAACAAAAGCGTTCTTGGAAGGAGGAGAACTGGCGTTTATTCAACCACTCGGATCTAATACGATTGGATGCAAATTGTTAAATTTCATTTGAAAGATGAAGGGATTTTGCATTAGGATATTTATATAATTTAGACGATAAAGAGTTTTAATATAAGAAATCAAGAATAGAAAAACCAGCCGTAAACACATGGACGAATAGAATTATCTTATACCTATCTACATAGATATAACAAAAAGGGTCATACTCACAAAAACTACCAACGCATAGAATATTAATTTATGGTATTTACCCAAGAAAGCTGAATTTATGCAGGTCGGAGATCAGGCATTAAATAACGAACGAACGAAGATTAAGTAAGCATTGCTTATTTATTCAAAAACGAATAACTTTTTCTGAGTATTTAATGATAATCTCTCCTAAATCTTCCTACACGACTGAATGTGTGCATAATTATTGCTCACGCTATAAATTGCATATGATTGAAATGGGCCTTAAAATCTTTAGTAGTTTAGTGATATAAGAATAGTATTACGTCATCTCATAACGGTATTTAGTCGTAAGAGCAATAAATTGTTGTGTAGCGATCCCGCTATCGAACACGTTCCCTTACGACGACGATGTCGTCTTAGGACGAGGTCTGGCCTTACAGGAGATACCCTTATGACGCGCGTACTTTGGGCTTTTAAGTGGGTTCTCAACATAGAGGATTGAGTATACTAACTCGCCTAAGGGTGCCACTATAGAGACCATTAGGGCAAACAGCATATATACATAAAGTTCGAAAGAATATATCGAATACGTAATCGGGAAATAATGATTCCTAGCCAGAAAAAATTACGAGAAATTCAATATTCAAAATCTTTATGCTTATTTCCAAAAGCTGTTCTCAAAAATATCTTCCTTCTCAATTTAACAGGCGTCTTACATCTTCTTGTACTATTATATATTATATATTATGACTTATCTTTAATCTTAATAAATCTTAAAAGGAAATAGTAGAATACATTTTTCGATTATTGGAGGCCTATCTATATATTTAGAAGATCATCATTGAAGTATAACACAAAATTATTTTTGAAAAATTGCGGGGGATATTGTTTTAAAATAAAGATACGAGGCATAGTACTATAATAATACTTTGTATAACTTATAGTAGGAATTATATCAAGGTATGATGTGGTATATCTATACATAGTATCATTAAGCACTGAGTGCGGTCTCGTTAGTTTTGGCGTGGGGCCCGTGCACGTGGAAAGCGGTTTGCACTGGCGCATGCGCTGAATACCAAATTTAGTTTAACCAACAGCGAATACATTAAGCGTTTAGACAATAACAAATTCTAAAATTCGAGGAAAACCACATGAACGTCGGTTTACTTTTACTTATTCTTATTTGTTGAAAATAACATTCGACTTATTTATTTATAATTTATGCTAGCGGACCTGACAAACATTGTGCCGTCTTAGCTATGAATAATCAATTGGAAATGAAATAAATAATTTAAAAAAAAGACTACAAATAAATAATTCTGATTATTGGGCAGTTTTCGTTGCGAACCTTCAAAGTATTAGAAAAAATAAATAAATAAAATCGGTAAAATCTTCCCCAAGTGCATAGCATGACCAAGGAAACGAGGGAAAATAAATTTGGTATAGAGATTTAGAGATATTTTGAAACTGACTCCTAACTAAACAAATAATATGATAATAACTGCTGATACGTCTTTCTGCAAGGTCGCCGCATTGCAGAACCTTCGGTTAATATGTCTGTACTTTTATACCTATTTTGTCGTTATATAAAAAGTTATGTTGTTCGATTCTGTCATTCTTTTGTTTTTAATAATATTAATTTCTATCACATGAAAAAAGCAACGGCTTTTAATCACATTACAATTATTATTTTTCTAAGAAAATGTTGTATCGCACTGTCCTTTATTTACATATTACAGTATTATCTAATGGTCAATTATTAAATGACCAAATGTTGAAAAAAATGGTATTACTGAGATCCGATCGAAAGGTGAGTAAGTCTATTACAGGTACCAAGAAACAAAATATTTTAGATATAATGCTTGGAGCCGCGTTGACGGTATTTGGAATATTTTATAAAATTTAGGATTTATTAATCAATTCGTGAGTTTTATAATAGATACTGTATGTTTGACGAATATATATTTTCGTGTCATTTGTATCTTTGTTCGTGATACCGAAAAACAAGGCTAATTTGTTCAGCCTGGCACCAAGTATTGAATATGTCGAAAAATATCACTATTGCAACGAGTTTATAAAACAACATTGTCTATCTTGTCATATCATTGGATTACACTATCGCCTTAGGAATTTCCTGTGTTTATAGTTGAATGACATCAACAAATAAATACATTTCAAGCAGCGCCAACATCTGCCAATAGACACAAAATTAATTAAGTCGGTATATTTAACTGATGGCTGTCTACTGAAGCTATAATATAAACCTCTTCGTAACCATATAAAGATATTTTTTTATGTTTGTATGAGAAACAAAAGTCTTGATAGGATTATGGAAATTGTACAAATTTCCCGTCTACCAAATATAAATGGTAAAACTCTATCTGCTGATCGTACGACAGACAGACATCGCAGATTGCTCGAAAGCATTTATTTCAATGACAAGACGAATCTGAGGGACCCCGTGCGTCACAATCGATATGGAAACAGAAATTACGAGAGAATACTATTTTTCTACTTTCATATGATTTATTTCACGATGGAAACAATGTAGGGGTATATTTATGAACTCGTCTTACAAATAGCATAGGAAAAAAATGGTATGTTTTTGATGACATTTTTGTTAATGTCTGTCATAGTGTCAGATAGTTAACAGAAATTAACATTAATGCAGTGGGCATTAGGTACCATTACTTACAAAAAAACAAATATAAAACACTTCGGCTATGTTTATCTAACGATTTTGATTTTCTGTTTGATAAATATTAATTTAATTTTCAATAACGATTCTCTTCGAAAATCAACCACTTTTCTATTCCGTATATTATTATTATTCCATAGGTATACTTCTATCAGTTACGGTTAATTAATCTGTAAACATTCTCATACGAATTACGAGATGTATACAATAATGTTCCTTGCGGTAAACTGACTAAAGCTAATTTGAGCATGACGTTACATTTGTTTCTTACATAACTTTCAGACAGATTTTCCTTACTAATAATACGAAGACAAGAGTATTAGTACAATAATTGTAACGAGGCTAAATCACCCATTTTACGCATACAAAAATTTGACAAAAAGATGGATGAAATCCTCATTCACTACCCAAAAGCTCAAATCTTCATCAAAACACGTATTAATGTAAATAAACAAACTTTATAATAACATTACTGTCTACACAGCACTCATGATCATTTACGTCTACCCAAACTAAACTCAAAGCGCAAATGTCAAAAGGATATTTTCAAATTAATTTAAACTTTATCCTAAAGACATAGAGCTTATATTTGTTTTAAATGCTTGAGGGTTTAAAGGTGCGAGTATGTACATTGAACATAGTATATATGTACTTTGAAGAGGGGTAAGAGCTCGTAGAGGCATTGTTATCTTTTTTATTAGCCGAGTCGGGGGAATTTCAAGTAAAGGGTAGATAATACAGCAAATAAGGTGTTATACAGTGTTCCCTATGTTTTACAAAAGTATTCCGCACTTCAAGACTAGCGGAGCCTTAATTAATTCATATTTATATTTTGTTGATTGAAAACGACTTTAAGGACTAAAATTTGCTTTATTGATTTTTGCATATTTAAGTTATCAACACAAAGAAAACATGTAAAATCAATATTTTTATAGTAGCATCCGCGTTAAATGTCAGTAGGGGCAGACCCGCGTGGGTTGTACGGCGATGTTATAGATCGTCAAAAGCGAAAGTAGCTTGTTGCTATTTCACAGCTAAACCACTGAACCAAATTAAATTAAATTTTGTTATGAACTAAGCTTGAACTTCAGAAAGGACATAGACTAGGTAGTTTTTTAAGCATAATAATACCTGACGACAAACCCTCAAAATGCAAATGAAGCTGCGTGCGGTAACCTAACCCTAGTTGACAATACAATGAAAAAGTTTTAGCAAAACGGACTAGTATAATCCTACGATTAGCAACAAACTAACTTCGATGTTATGGCGTGCTAATTAGGTTGAGATTTGCGCGGTAAGCAATTCCGAATTAAAAAAATACATGTACTTTACATACATATAAGTAAAAAGAAACCATTTGTAATCTGGATAGCTCAGACGGGTTTCCTAGACACATACCGACATTTCACTGGATATTCTTTAAAGTTGGCAATGAAACTGGTCATAAATTACTTACCGCTCCTAGAGGAGACACTGTTCATTATGCATACAGAAATATGCACGGTATTTCCGACAAAACAAAAAGGCTAGGGACGATATTGGCTATGACTATTAAATAAAATAAAAGAGGTCATCACTTCCAATGACATAAAAATATCTAACCTAGATAGGTTAGTTGGTCCTCTTATTTTAAGTCGCCCCCAACGAAGTTTTCGATTGGTGATGGAAAATTATACAAAAAAAAAAAAAACAAAATATAGAGGTTTCATTCAAAATACCTATACTAATATTATAATTGCGAAAATAACTTTGTCTATCTGTCTGTTGCTCTTACGACCAAATCACATAACAGAATTAGATAAATGAAGAAAATTTGGTATGAAACAATCTTGAACACCAAGGAAGAAATTTGCCTACTTTTTATGCCTGACACCTTACGACCGATCACTAAAATACGAGCAAAGCCGCTTACGACAACTAGTTTATATAAATATTTTAGTTTATATGATTAGTGAGATAATGTTATTACAGAAACAAGGGACTAACCACCTTTCAACCTGACGGCGATGTATTTTATGATAGTAGAAATGCTCCCAATGTTTACACTACTTATCTATATCAATATACTAGCTAAGCCTGCGGTTTTACCCGCGCGATATTTGAAAATTTAAAATACGAGCTTCCAACCCCTTTTTACCTCCTTAGTAGTGGAGTTTTGTAAAATCGTCCTATATGAAATCTACCAACTAAATGTTTTTTTTTATGGTATAGGTTGTGACGCTGTAAATGTAAACAATGACGCTGTAAGAAATATTAACTATTTCTTACATCGTCAATGCGCCACCAACCTTGGGAACTAAGATGTTATGTCCCTTGTGCCTGTAGTTACACTGGCTCACTCACCCTTCAAACTGGAACATAACAATACTGAGTACCGTTATTTGGCGATAGAATAACTTATGAGTGGGTGGTACCTACCTAGACGGGCTTGCACAAAGCCCTACCACCAGAAGTAGCTGTTTTTGTTTCATGGTTCATCTGTAAGTGGTATTTCGCTTATATACATAGATTAATCGAGTATATCTAGATGTGTATGTAGTATGTACCTTAATTAATTTCGGCATCTCTGACATTTCCGTTAAGGATTAGTTTCAAAGGTCATCACTTAATTTAAACCAGTTTCTATTGACCATATAAAATTAAATAATATATCCATATATGGCCGTATATCGTGTATTTATTTTTATTAAGTAGAGCGTGTATAGAGAGCTTATATATTTTGACATTTGAAAACTAGATAATGCTAGCAAAGTCAGAAAGATGAAGCCTTTGTAAATATTATCATATAAATACATCAATTGTCATGGCTATGTTACTTAGTGTGCAGCACCATCTAGTGACGAAAAAAAACTACATAGTACAAAACCTGCTTTGTAAGAAAAAAACACTACTTTTATGGTCATCGACGATAGTGTCAAAATTCTTTTTTAATATTATCACATCATCATTAATTATATTATTATTAGCTTCCCTTCCTGATTGCGTGTGATGAGAGTAAATAAATAAAACTTTGAGCAATTCTTGTTTTTGTAACAGCAATTATCACAGGATCACGCAGAACACCAAAGTTTCATCATTAGTTTAGGAATGCATAAAGGAAAATTATAACTTTAATTTCGGTGTTTTAAAACAAAACGTCCTCTATTCAAGTATACTTATTCATCAACGCAATTTTAAATAGCATTGTAAGAATACTTTTATATGTAAATTAAAAAAAATAACAATATTTAGTTTTGAGTAATTGATTGATTGGAGGTAATGACACAAAAATTAAATTAATTAAACAAATTCGAAAACTTAAATTATAAGACCGTCCGTGGCGGTACCGAATTCTAAGATGTTTTGTTCAAGAACAGTTTAAAGGCTCGCGCAAACTATAGCCGCGGCGGGCCTCAACGCATCGCATTGCAAAATTGCGCCAAAGCACATAGCAGACGCATCGGGCCGCACCGCAACCCAATATCTAATAATCAGTCAGGTTTTGGCAATCTAAGAAGATGGATAGTTCTGACGTAGAGCTTTTTTTTTAATATGTTGTTTTATGATTCCGCCTATCTCTTCCCATATTATTCCTTCTCTGTACATCAGCATATTTGGGATGTTGTAGGTCGTACAATTCCTTGTACTGTTCTACCAAAGAAAATAATAAACTTTAGTACTATAAAAAATACCTGAATAAATATTGTTGATGATACGGTTTCTGTTTTATCAATTATTTTTATTAATTAATTATGGTAATTCGCGAACTAATTTCGTCGAATTGTTGGGTCTGCTAACGCACACTGAGACGGGCCGCATTGCAACGCATAACATCGCCGCAAAAATACGCCTGGCTAGTGATGCGCTAATGCGTTGCGATGCGGCCCGTTGCGGCCAGCCTGAGGTGTGCGATAGCCCATACAAAATGTATGAAACTGATTCAGGAGCATTTTTGTTATGCGTTGCGGCCCGCCTAGGTGTGCGCCTATCTTAAGAGTACGATGAAAATTTCTAGAATAATAAATTCTAATAAGTATATTACACGAAATGACATCTATTATTACCGTTCGCATAAAATGTTTATGCTTGACATGGGACGTGAAAATGTTATTTTTATAGAGTAGACGACTCGGCGCGACTTTTACGGTTGCGTTTTGGTAGAGACATTGCGACTCCTCAAAATTTGTTTCTGCATTAGACTGAATATATTAAGCTTGTAAAAAAAATAGTGTAGTTATTGATGTTTCTTCTGACCGTACTTACAAGCAATTGGCTCAAATTATTGATAGGACTTTCTTAACGCATAAAAACTATTAGTCTCAAAAAAAAACTATTAAATTATTTACCATTCCGGGATTTGACTCTAACCATTGTCAAAATCAGGCTGTTACAGAGAATTACTTGACAGGAAAACCCAATACATTTACAGTGGCCCCATCCGATTTTTGGATTTAGGAGTCTGAAGCTCAAATAGATTCAATACTTAGTATTGCGATACTGTAATGTTTGGGAGAATGCCGAGGGGTGATTAATCTCGTTATAGCTCATTGTTGTAATGCCAACGTTAGTATTAGCCTTAACTTCATATATTACCACTGTCTAAGGGAGAAGGTAACCACCAATTTCATCCAAATCAACCGCATTTAATTCCTTTCTAAGTACCATTAAATTAACCCTCTTTAATGAACTCACCATTGGCGTTGTATTGATACACTCGGTACGTTGAAATAACATAGTTGAAAACATGATAAAGTGTATAAAGCTGGTTATTTATAAAGCGACAAGTTAAAAAGCAACCTTCTTCGTCACGACAATACTTCAAGCTGCTAGATTAATGTTACCAAATGCGGATATAATGCAACGAACAGGAAAAATGCTATTTAAAAACTCTTTGCTCGGCTACAGTCGATCCAGAACTGATTCTATACCGTATATGGAAACTTGTATGAACCATCTCCGGCAGGGTGAATGAATGAAAATTGTTTGTAAACAGCTCGATACAAATCGTAGCATAACGAAGACTGGAGGCTTAATTAGACTCCTTATATCAGTAATTTGCTAAAATAACAGTTTAGAGATAAATAAAAAATATTAGACAACATCACATACATTACTCTGATCCCAAAGCAAATAGCTAAAGCGCTTGCGTTATGGAAAATCAGGAGTAACGACGGTACCACATACACCCAGCCCAAAGACAACATAGAAAAGTAATGAACTTTTTCTACATCGACTCGGCCAGGAATCTAACCCGGTACCTCGGAGCGGCGTACCCACGAAAACCGGTGTACACACTACTCGACCAGAGGTCGTCATGGGAGGGGATAGGCCTGGTTTTTTGTATCTCTGACAAGGAATATTCTTAATTGTAAGAGTTGCTATGAGAAATTAAGAGGACAGCTTTACAAGCAAACGAACTCACTCGATAAAACGAGTAAGGATTAATTCTAGATTTATTTCATTTATTAAAAAGTATTCCTTAACGATCTTCCTTAAAACTTAACAGAGATTATATACATCCCACTACTGGCCCAAAGATTCATCTCTGTCTAATAAGACAATGCTTTGAGCTAATGTCATCAGGTCTGTATACACCACAGTTAGAAACATTGTACGTCGTAAATATCACCAAATACAAGACGGGTAACAATGTATGATATTACAATCATAAGAGTGTGAAAACTTGATTAATCGTGATTACTCGGATTGAGCACATAATCATCCGTAACGATCAACGTGTTCAATTGAGCGAGCTTTCTCGGGCTCAAGAACTACAGAGAACAAGTTTCGTAAGAGATGAGATGGCCCAGTGGTTAGAGCGCGTCCATCTTAACCGATGATTGCTGATTTAAACTCAGCTTGCCTGGGTTGTTTTCACGTCACTGATGTGTTTTCATGTGCTTAATTTGTGTTTATGATAAAAGAACACATCGTGAGGAAACCTGCATGTATCTAATTTCAACGAAATGCTGTCACATGTTAATCCACCTAAATATTCTCCTAATCTACTTACTCCTCAAAGGGAGAGGAGGTCTTATCCCAGTAGTGGGAAATTTACAAGCTGTTACTGCTACTGTTATAAGTTTCTTCACGTACCATATATTTTATATTTATTTGGTTCTAATGCTTAACAACATTCGGTATTAAGATGTTACAAGTCTTAAGTAACACTGGCTCACTCACCCTTCGAACCGGAAAACAATTATACTAAGTATTGCCGTTTGGCGACAGAATACGTGATGTGTGGGCAGGACTTGCACAAGGCCCGACCAAATATAATATATTCACAGATATACTAATTTCAATGCCATGACTAACATCTAAGCAGACTAAGCTTACATATATAATAGCGGAATTAAACCTTATAATTATTCTGTATCGATCGGAAATCATCGCTTACAAGCCGTGGGAACGTGTACGTAGAAAACTGTTCATTATTTCTTTATTAACAGACGACTTATAACGTCAATATAACGTGTTAACCGATTACAGCTTAGCTGAAAAGTATAATGTATTGATAAAGGATGTAGAATCCACATAAAAAGAATAGGTGGATTTTGACGTCTCAACAGACTCCTGTCCTAAATAAAACTGAGTGTAAATTATTTACATAATTATATCTATAAATAGCAGGAAACAAAGTAGTTTTCTGACGATGTACGCTTAGACCAAACTACGCAATGGATTTTAATATGCAGATTCTAGGGTCTTGGGGTTCAAGCTTGTTTATAACCAAATTTCATAGAATTTCTGTGACAGATAGACAGTTACTTTTTTATTCAAAAAAAAATTAAATGAAAGCTTATAAATTTCCCACAGCTGGGCTAAGGCCTCTTCTTCCATTAAGGAGAGGGTTTGGAACATATTTCACCACGCTGTTCCAATGTGGGTTGGTGGAATGTACATGTGGAAGAATTTCGATGAAATTAGACACATGCAGATTTCCTCACGATATTTTCCTTCAATGCCGAGCACGAGATGAATTATAACACAAATTAATCACATGTATATAGTGGTGCTTGCCTGGGTTTAAACCCGAAAACATCGGTTAAGATGCACGCGTTCTAACCACTGTGCCACCTTTTGTATTTATAGTATTAGTATAGATAAATACAATGTAACACATTCAAGCATTATTACAGAACGATGATCGGCATTGTGTTCGCAATTACAATATTTTTTCTCTTCCATAATTCTTCCTTTGTTCACGAATGACGTTATAACATATTAAAACTATATTAAATCGAATGATAGAGTCGGAATGTAAAACAGGAACATAACTATAAAAAAATATATATTTATTAAACCGTTTTAGTTAAATAAACAACGTTCAGAGCTTTGCGGTTGCGCCGGCGCCTATTGGCATTATCATTTCGAATCCCACGCGTAAAGATTCAATCGTCTTATAAAATGTATAATAAAATTATATTGTCGTCTTATATAACTATTTATGACTGTAATGACAAATCATATTATACAAAAAGAGGTCATTCGAGTTTATTAATATGTTATTATTACATATATACTTATGTCATGATATTTACCTATTAGTTTGATTCCGATATGTCCCATCTATGTATTATAAAATTGAAGTGAGGTTTTAATATTGAAATAAACGCTATTTAACAAATGTAAATGCACATATAACAAAATAACATTTTTGTAAATTTTTATCTGTCTGTCTGTTAGTTCCAGCTGGATCGATTTTACACTTCAGTACCAAGGTGTAAGCTTCTAACCATATATTTTGAAGAGATGGTCATCGTTCAGTAGTGACAAAACAGGCTAATACTTATTAAAGAATAATCCATTATTATCAATAACATAAGATGGTGGATTTTACTTGGTGGTAGGGCTTTGTGCAAGCACCGGTTTGAAGGGTAAGCGAGACAGTGTAACTACAGGCACAAGGTACATAGCATCTTAGTTCCCAAGGGTGGTGGCGTATGGAGGATCTAAGGAATAATTAATATTTCTTAGAGTGTCATTGCCTATGGGTGTTGGACCATCAGGTGGCCCATATGCTTGACCGCCAACCAATTCCGTTAAAAAATATTGTATCCTGGAAAATATCTCGTGATAGTATTTGGTCACTAGCCACTGTCTATAGACTGGCACGGTTAGAAAAAGTATATTACCTTACTTTGCCAATGCGCTGCTTATGCTGGGAACTCATACATTTACAAATGTATTTCTTGGGCGTGTGTTTCACTGGTTCACTCAAACTTCAAACCAAAAACCAACCAAGATGAATATATTATATGCTCGGTAGCTTGGTATCGACACCTTGGGCTAGCACAAAGCACTACCAGCAAAAGAAATAAACCAACGCATATGGTTTAAAAATAAACTTGTAAAACAGTTAACAAATTCACAATCGTCATAATCTCAGAGCAATAAACGAGAATCTAAACATACCCACGTATATGGCGTCTAAGGCTTCTAAAATGAAACATCATTAACCACACATAAGCCGTTATGGTGAAACCGGATAAATAAACGCATTGATAATAACAAATGATAAGGTTAATTATAACTATACGAGCCAGATAGCTGATACTTGTGATCATTGATCAACGTGGCGCCATTTAAATAAATAATAAACTAGAATATATATCTACACTATGAATGAGGGGTTTTTATATTAAATTGAAACAAGCGCGGGTTGGAATCGCACATCGAGGGTTCCGTATCATTATTCATGTCAAAAAAGACATTACTATTGCAGTAAATTTAGTATGTTTCATCATTTCTTGTTAACAGAGTTACATCATCTGTGAAAATTTCAAGCGTCAACTAACACAGTTCCTGAGATACAGATTGGTGATAGATGGGCGGACAGCGGAGTCTTAGTAAAAGGGTCTGTTTTATCCTATCCTACCTATACTAAATGCAGCGCGTTACCATTTTAGTGAAGGCACTTATGGTACCAGAATCACCTACGTTTAATTTAGGCTATGGACGTCACAGAAGTTAATATCATAATGTTGCTTATATATAAAGAAGAATTAAGAGCAAAAAGGCCCTTATATTCGCCAAGAGATACTGGCACTGTATGAAGTATAATCAATCTTTTCGACGGCAAATCTCCGCCATATGTTATACATCTTGGCTGTAGTTAAACTTTTTCAATCTAGCTTATAACACAACAAAGCAATATAGAGTTTTGAAGAATAGCGATAAAATAAATAATTAGTAAATAGTATATACACCACACTGATGATACAATACAGTGATACTCTAGACATTTTAAATCTTTAGACAAAATTATTAATTTCAGCCACAGGAACTATTTGCTGTAAACGTTTAAGAAGTATATTGTCCAATACATAATTGGGAATATTTTTCTTTAAAAGTTTCCATTAAAATATAAAGCAAGCGTTATTTTGATACAATTCATTACCGTAAGTAGTATAGGTTACTCGTGATACACGAATTATACGTAAACGCATTCTTAACGTATTGCAGTCTAGGCTGAAAAGCATTTATTTATAATAATTCTATATATATTGTCTAAAACGTTATATGTATATTGATAGATAGGCGCCGGCAGAACGTTCCCATGGATGAACCCATCAGACCCGAGGAAGCGAAACGCTTTGTGCAAATAAATGGAATTGCAAATGATATATTATTAGCAACATCCAACATAATCATACAAGACACACAAAACAATCACACAAAGATTCGATTCTCAGAAATAAATATAATAAACACCTCCGTAGAGATCAGTGTCCGCTATAGCAGCGGTTCTCAATCTATTTCACGTCAGAGAACGCAACATTTTTATATTAGGTATACATTACAACACGATACATAATGTGCTTTAAAATACATTTTATCTATGGACATTACTGGCCATCCACAAACCCGCATTGGGACAGAGTGGCGGGATATGTTCCAAACCCTCTCCTTAATGCTAGAGGAGGCCTTAGTCTAGAAGTGGGAAATTTACAGGTTGTCACTTTTACTGTTACTGCATCCTATAACGCACGGCAACATATATGAACACGCTTCCTGTCAAGTTTTGCTATACGAGCTATATTTGCTCTTAAAAATTATTAAACAACGCATTCTTTATGGAAAATAAAAATTACATCCTAGCGTATCGCGGGCGCAGACTACCCAGTTTGCTTTAAGCTTTGACTTATTTATATAAAATTTTCTTTCTGTTAAACTACATCCGGTTTAAAAGCCTAGTTTTCTGCGGACCGCGGCTTGAGAGCCGCTGCGCTGTATGAACGAGGCTGGCCAACCTGCGCGTAACGTCCTTGCTTAGACAGCAAGTAAACGGTTATATACCTACTGTGTATAATCGTTGTTACTTTCATGTTTTCTTAATATACAGTAAATTATGTTTATCATACCTCAAGAAAAACATACTAAACGTAAAGCATGTATTATATAAATAAATAGGAGACAACATCACATACATTACTCTGATCCCAATGTAAGTAGCTGATGCACTTGTGTTATGGAAATCAGAAGTAACGACGGTACCACAAACACCCAGACCCAAGAGAACAGAAAACTAACGATAATCTACATCGACTCGGCCAGGAATCGAACCCGGGACCTCAGAGTGGCGTACCCATGAAAACCGGTGTACACACCACTCGACCATGGAGGTCGGTCAAATATAAGATATATACAAATATATCTTATATCTTGCCGGTTCTTCTCGGTACAATCTACTTTCCGAACCGGTGGTAGCTTCACTTAATTGTTAAATGACGATTGAAAAGTGCTTGTAAAAGCGCACTTGAATAAAGTTTATTTTGATTTATGATTTTGATTTTGACTGCGGCGTTATAATTTTTAATATTGGGAAAAATCTGAGGTAATCTGAAGTGCAACACATCGGGTAATTAAACATAGTTTTTAATATTACTTATATAATATTAATGATATTTTATATATACATATAAATAAGTGCTTTATTAACTCTTGTCTATAGAACAGTGGAATTTGAAATAGTATAGGATTACAATGTATCTTGGTTCCATAGGATTATTTTAGAGTATTTATTTTGGTCTAACGCCACAGATACTGTAACTGTTTCCATTCAACCAAGAGCTGTCTGGGCTATTTATATTCGTTTATTCCGATACTCCTTTGGGGATGAATCTAATAAGATAGGTATACTGACACTTGAAGTTTCCTTGCAATATATTTACAAGAATACTTTAATATAATCAGTAACATATGTAGTATAAAGAACAGCGGTGAGGATAAATTTATAACACCGAGTTTCTAACTCCACAAAGACGATTAAACCTTCATAAAGTATTTTATTTATGTATAATGATAAAATTTACAATACCTAAAGGCGGACGAGCAAATGGGCCACCAGGTTGCAAGTGGTCATCTCTACCCATAAACAATGGCGTTGTAGGAAATATTTGCAATTCCTTACATCGCCTATACGCTACCAAACTTGAGAACTAAGATGTTATGTCCCTTGTGCCTGTAGTTACACTGGCTAACGCACCCTTCAATTTGAGTACATAACAATACTGTGTACTGCTGATAGAAGACGAAAATCTGATAGTGGATACCAAGGGTACATTATTATTCAATTCAAGATTACATGATAAAACAACTTGTGTTTATATTATACGTGTATAACTGAGAAAAAGTAACTAATCAGGTTCTAGTTAGTTTGTGGGAATCGTTATTTAACGATGTACGTAGACTTTTAATTATAATGATTTAAGTACGGGATCAATTAAAAGATATTATGCTGAGTGGTTTTTCTGTCAAGATAATCTTAGAAGCAGCACGAAATTTTAAAGTCAATTCAATTCAATTCTTGGTTTAATGGCTTTTAGTTGTGCCGACAGGGCACAGATTATTTCGCCAATGTCACGTAGGATGGAGAAGACACGAAAGAGATTGATCGGAACAGTTGAGGAAACAAACTCAATTAAATTTTGAAGACTAGCATAGTAGTAGTAATTTCCTTGTTAATCCTCAACCTAGAACAACACAAACATTAAGGGTTAATAATATGTTACAATAAAAATAATTGTTAGTACTCTAAACTATATATACTAAAATAGGACTATTCACAACTCAATGGGACTATTCACAACTTAATTTTATTACATTTAATATATTTACATAGAAAAGAACAAAATGGACTAAACACAAACGTCAACAAACATTCAACATTTATAGGGCGGGGGACTTTAGGAGGGAGAACGTCGTAAAGGGGATGAATAAGTTTAGGACAAAGGAACAGGACGTGGGTTGCGGAACCTTCGTCTAGGCCACATTCACACAGCGAGTGATCACGAACTCTTATCTTTGCTAGGTGGACAGGTGTGCAGGAATGGCCGAGGCGTAAACGACAGATAGTGGAAATGATCCAACGATCAGCGTGCCTGTGAAATGAAAACCATGGACGCCTCGGAATTTTAGGTTGTAACGCCGAATAATACTTACCCTTAACCGATTTTGATGAAATCCAAAAAGAGTTCCAGGATTTATCCATTTCAGCTTTCGCAAGAGTGAGTAAATCTCTAGCAGAATTGACAAAATGCTCCGATGAACCAAATTGTGTAGCAGTCTTTGCATAAGAGTCAGCCATCTCGTTTCCAATAATACCTGAATGACTTGGAATCCAGACGAGCAAAACTTGTAGACCCTGATGATGACAGGATAACAGGGCCTCTCTGATCTTGAAAACGATGGAAAGTCTTAATTTGCTACGAAAAGGATTTTCCTTAATGGCCAACAGGCAACTTAAGGAGTCACATAAAATAATTGACTGTTGAATATTATGTGACTGGGCGTACTTAATAGCTTCCAGTAAAGCAATAGCCTCACCGGAAAATACCGAAGTTTCAGGGGGACATTTAAAAAGTAGTGCTATTTTATATTTGGGAATCCAACACGATGCACCAACGCATCCGATTGGAGAGAGTTTAGAGGCATCAGTGTATATAGGGAGGTGATTTGGCCAATTTTGATGAAAGATTCTTTGAAATTGGATAGCAGTATCAGAAGAACCTTTTATAAGACCGAGGTTTGTAATTACAAGAGGATTAAATAAAAGAGCCTTAAAGGAGGTGGAAAAAAGAGGATTAGAAGGAAACGTGTTAAGAGGATGAGGCAGGTTGGTATACTTAAGGAAACTGTTTAATAGGAATGAGGATTTCGGACTGTCCGGGTTGCAAAGGTGGGATAATTTGTTTAACCTGGTCAAAAGAGGATGGGAAGATAGCTGTAACAATTTGATGACAAAGCGGTCACATAAATATTGTCTCCTTATATGTAGAGGAGGGTCAACACACTCAACCTGTAGAGCATTAGTAGGGGTGGATTTCATCGCACCCAAGATTATGCGCAAACATTTATATTGAATTTTGTTTAATTTTTCTGAAGCAGATTTATTGAAGGGATCTAGAACAAACAGTCCATAGTCCAAATGACTACGAACTATTGCGTTATAGATCAGCTTCAATGTATAAGGGTGAGCTCCCCACCAAACTCCAGACACTGCTCTAAGGGCATTAATAGATTTTTCACATTTCTTGGCTAAATAATCAGAGTGTGAAATTCCGTTCAGTCGTTGATCGAGAATAATACCAAGAAATTTTGTTTTGTCTACAAAATTGATGCGTTGACCCTCATAAGATAAATTGAAGGAAGGTATATATCTCTTTTTAGTAAATATCACTGCTTGACTTTTGGCTGTCGACAGCGATAAGCCATGGTCAGAGAGCCATTGGGATAGGTAATGCAAAGCAGTGTTTAATCGGAACGTTAAATTTTCAATGGAGCTAGATCTAAAGTACAAAACAGTGTCATCAGCATACTGGAGTATGTTGCAAAAATTGTTAACAGACAAATCGAGGTCATGAGTGTATATGCTATAAAGCAGAGGACTGAGTACTGAGCCTTGAGGAAGACCTTTCCAGACAAGTCTGGGGGGAAGAGAGAGATGTTGGTGTCTAACCGTTATTGATCTGCAAGTTAACAGATTACATATGAGATGTACAATCCTCGATGGAATACTCAGCTGTTGCATTTTCTGCCTGAGTAACGGAAGAAGGACATTATCATATGCAGAAGATATATCAAGAAAGATTCCCACAAGGTACTCTCCTTTAGCGAAGGCAATTCGAATGTCTGTTGTAAGAATGCTTAGACTATCAATGGTGCTCAACCCCTTCCGAAAGCCAAATTGAGAGGGAGCAAGTATATTTCTGCTTTCCATCAACCATTCCAGGCGGTTCTTCAAAAGATGTTCAGTGATCTTTGCCAAAGTTGACGATAAAGCTATGGGTCTATATGAATTGCAATCTGAAGGGTTCTTACCCGGTTTAAGAATAGGGACAACAATTTGCGACTTCCAAGATTGCGGGATGATTCCTTTGATAAAAACCGAGTTAATTATATTTAAAAAACAATTTTTCGCTTTATCGTTCAATTTAGAGATAAAAGAGTAAGGAACGCCATCTTCCCCAGGAGTAGAGTCAGATAAACCATTTAAAGCACAATCAAGTTCAGAAAAAGAAAAGGGGGCATCCATTTCATCCAAAGTAGATGCTGGCGTAGAATTTAGAAAACTGTCCTCATAAGGGACAAATGGGGGGGCAAGCTTGTCAGCGAAATTGTTAAGCCACTCAGAAGGAGTATTTGAAGAAAGATTGACAGAATTAAGGCAACGGCGGAATTTTTTAAGTTGGGACCAGACTACAGAGGAAGGGGAACGAGGACTCAGGGATTCACAAAAATGAATCCAACTGACTTTTTTCTTTTTAGAAATTAGCTGTTTGAATTTTGCGTCGATTCTCTGGTACCTACAAAAATTATCCATAGACATACACGATGTGTATGATACTTCAGCCTCTAGTCTCTGTTCAGATAATCGCTTGCATTCCTCATCCCACCAAGGGGTGGAAAGCAAATGAGTTTTTGAGATGTTTTTTTTGGGAAAATGAAGATCCGCTGCAGAAAAAATGCCATTAAGGAAAAGATCGTAGCAAAGAATTACATCTCCATAGTCTTGTGAAACAAAGAGGTTGTCGATCATGGAATCAACAGACTCAGCATATGCAGACCAGTTAACATTCTTTAGCTTATATTTTAATAAGGGATTTGGATTGATATGGGGAATGGATCGGTGATTTAAAGAAAGGAGAATAGGAAAGTGGTCACTACCAAAAGTGGAGGAGAGGATGTTCCAGGATATTTGTGAGGCAAGGACTGGAGAGGATAAGGATAAGTCTACAGCGGATTTTGGGTTTTGGTTAGGGTATACTCTACGAGTCGGTGAGCCATCATTGAGGATGCAGAGGTTTGCATCATCAAATATGTCCATCAACAAGAGAGCAAATGGGTCACAGAAATGTGAACCCCAGGAGGTGTGATGGGCGTTGAAATCACCCATTACAAGGATAGGACTAGGAAGACAGGAAATGATGGCAGAAATATCAGGAATTAAAGCTGGATTAGGATGAGGAATGTACAGGGAAAGAAAAGAGATGTTAAGGGCTCTGACAGCAACAGCATTAATATGCTGGCTGGGAAGGGATAAGGGAATTTGGGAAAAGGGGAGGGAGTGCCGTATAAAAATGGCACTCCCTGCATAACCATCATTTCTGTCATCCCTCAAACAGGAGAAGCCTGGGACCCGGAATCGGGATCCAGGGATCAACCATGTTTCAGAGACGGCAATAATGATAGGTTTATGGAGGTTAATCAGTGAGAGGAGTTCATGTTTTTTAGGACGGACGCTCTTGCAGTTCCATTGAAGGAAGCTGATTAGGGCCATTGTGAAGGATTGAGAATAATTGACATAAGTCTTGAGCAACGTTGGACGGTAAGGGGATGTCGTTACATGTTGAAATAATACTAAGAAGTATTTTTGTTAGCATTTCTAAGAAGTTAGGATTGCTATTAAGAGGATTAGGAGTGTTTTGGTTGAGAGCACAACCGTTAGGAGCAGAAGAGGGACAATTACTAATGATCGACTGGTGGGCCTGCTTATCATACCCCTTACCAAGAGGTGATCTTGGGCGAGGAGAACTGATAACAGTCTTCCGATAGGACCTATTAGTTGAAGGGATAGGTTGATTTTGGATATTTGGAGAATATGAGGGAGGGGTAAACATCTCCTTTGCAATCTCTGCATAGGATCTACGAACAGGAGGGAACCGAGAGGATGCTTCAATATAAGATATGTTATCCTGAGACATAACTATTTTAATTGACTGTTGACGGGAAAACTCAGGACAGTCCTTGTCTGTTGTATAATGGTTACCAGAGCAGTGTAAGCAAGTGGCGTTATCCTTACTTACACTACAAGACTCACCTGTGTGGGATTTGGCACACTTATAACACCTAGGTTGAGATCTGCACTGTGTTTTAATATGACCATAACGACAGCAATTAAGGCATTGGATGGTCGGAAGTTTGTAAGTCTCTACTGGAAGGGATGTATGGTAGGAAAAAACTTTTGAAGGAAGTATTTGCCCTCTAAAAGTAATAACGACAGATTGGGTAGGAACCCATGTTGTTACACTGTCATTAATTGTTTTTCTGTTTAGTCTTCTTATTTTCATTACTTCACCACATCCAGTGGGAAGTTCAAGTGACATAGCAAGTTCTTCCATCGTCCAGTCCACGGGGATACCCTTAATCAAACCCATTCTGGTTACATTAAAAGTCGGTACAGTAGCTTTGTACTTGCACATTTCAACAATAGGATTTGCCAGGAATGAGTTTGCCGCTTGGGCTGTTGAAAATTCAACAGAAATTTTATTACGACCTATGTTTTTAACACCATCATTAATAATCCCTTTAATTTTATGAGTGTGCAGAAATTGTCCAAATTTAATTGCTCGGATAGTAGTTCCTGAGGCTGGGTCAGAGACTTCCCGGGACACTTGTACGATGAAAGGACCCTTGTCATCGTCAGAATAAATTTTTGGGCCTTCAGAGAAGGATGGGTGAGTGTAGATGGTCTGTATCGAAGGATTTGCAGAATTTGGATGGATTATAGTTTTTTTAGGATTCGAATCGGAATTAATCGATTCATTAACTTGGCGTTTTCGAGAAACCGGAATAGAGGGAGGAGAAAGAGTATCGGTATCGGTTTGTACTGAGCCACCTGGATCAGGGGGTTCAGGCGGAGTATCCACCTCCATTATAAAACTTACAAACTAAAAAATATTGATATAAGATAAATACTCACGAAATTTAAATATATTAGTAACACCACTTAACCCAACTACCAACTAAAACACTATTAACAATAAAATATACTACAAAACTAAACGTAAACACTGATAATCTCTAAACACGTGTGTTAACCAACGCTAACGCAAGCGAAAAAAGAATTTTAAAGTCGATCTTGTTAACAAATCTCGTGACTCGGAAAGAATCGTTTCGGATTATCTATTACACATAATAAAATTTGAATGTCTGTTTGTAATATCAAAATAGAATTTCTTTACTAAATGCATATGTATGTATACACGGTATATATACCAAAATAACATTCTTTACAATTTTTGTCTGTCTGTTTGTTCCGGCTAATCACTGGAACCGGTGGACCGATTTTGACGGGACTTTCACTGACATATAAGTGATATAATAAGGAGTAGAAAGAAACGCGTACAAGGTCGCGGGCACAGCTAGAGATAGAAATATAATTGTAAACAGCACATGAGCAAAAAAGGCATCTGCTGGGAAGTTAAATCTCCTTTGAAATATACAGGTATCATTACTTGAAGTAAATATCTAAAATTAGAAAAAGGTGCGTTATTTTTGGACCAATCATATTTGAGCAGCTAGTTCAGTATATTTAAATTAAGTTACGACTTTTGTTTTAAATATTTATTTACATTTAATTTTACTTCATTGATGTGTTTTTATTTATATGACAAGTGTTTCTACTTCTAATCTATTCCAATCAGAGGAGGAATGGAAATAAACGGAGCCTAAATTTACATATAACATGAGATCTCAGACACATTGTTCACTACAAACAGGTCTTGATTAATATTTATATTAAAACATAAACACACACAAAACTATTCCCCTTAATTTTACTTTTAAATATCCGATGACAGCTTTGTCAGCTTCCAAAAATATACTTATTCATAAAACCCTAATGTACATCATAGATAATTCTAAGTCGGAAACAATGATATCGCGTGAATTTGTTGTCCAATGTTGTTTATTTCGCATTTATCCTCTTGTGATTGAAACTGTATATGATGTTATGCCATCTTGGTCTTTGTTAAATTTTAATAATTACGTAATTAGCAGTGGAAATTCAACCGACGTATGTATTGAATATATATATTCCAAAATCAAATTGTGTCTTTTTTTAAAATAAAATAAAAAAATCTCATTTATTTGGAGCCTCTCCAAAATGTTAACTGTAAGCTCTATGGCTCGGTTCTGTCGACACATTAAGTTTGATATAGATGCTACGAGCCACAGGAAATCTTCGTCATATTTATATACGAAATGTGTCTCTATTATATAAAGATGCTATATGAAAATGCTATAATATTTACAACCATACTAACTAATATGTAACTTCTTAAAAATCGAGATATATCTTTAACTGATATTTGATGATTGCGAATTCAATTTCTGACAAGCTTAATTTGTAAAATGTTGTTTGTTCAAAATGCTCGGCTGTGCGTAAAATAATATCAGTAAAACTGCATGTGTCAAATTTGAAGGAATTTCTTTAGCATGTACGTTGGGTAGGAAGATAGATAATGAATGAATGAATGAATGAATGAATGAATGAATGAATGAATGAATGAATGAATGAATGAATGAATGAATGAAATATACTTTATTGTACACCAAGCAAAGTACATAAAATTTTAAAACAGAAAAAAATAAACAATGTTATACAGTATACAATCGGCGGCCTTATCGCTAGAAGAGCGATCTCTTCCAGGCAACCGGTTGGCATAGGACATTATAATAAATAAATAAATTTAGGGTGGAGGTGTACTATAATACAAACATAATAAAGTAGTAAAAATAATACATACATATATAATGAGAAAATACACACATAACTAGTAAGAAAAACATACACACAATTTTAAAATAAATGAGGATTGGAGATGAAAATACGATTTCAAGTATCAATATAATATTCGAAAATGCGACGTTTAAATATTTCAAGGGATTTAGCTCGACGTACCGCTAAGGGCAAGGAGTTCCATAAGCGTGCTGCGTTAATAGTAAAAGATTTTGAGTAACAAGTTGAAGAGTGAGAAGGGATACTCAAAATTAAATTATCCTCGGAGCGCAGAGAGCGACAATGAGAAGCGCCAAGGAACTTAAATCTCTCTTTTAAATAAAGAGGAACTTTTGGATTGAATAGGATACAGTAAAGAAATGATAGAATACGAGTATTCCTGCGAAGGCGGACTGGAAACCACTTGAGCTTTTTGCGAAATTCAGAAACATGGTCATATTTGCGAAGCCCAAATATGAATCAGTAACAGTGTAATATAAAGAACAGCGGAGGATAAACTTATAACAGTGAGTTTTCAACTCCGCAAAGACGATTAATCCTTCATAAAGTATTTTATTTATGTATAATGATAAAATTTACAATACCTAAAGGCGGACGAGCAAATGGGCTACCAGATTGTAAGTGGTCATCCCTGCCCATAGACAATGGCGCTGTAGGAAATATTAGCAAATCCTTACATCGCCTATACGCTACTAAACTTGAGAACTAAGATGTTATGTCCCTTGTGCCTGTAGTTACACTGGCTAACGCACCCTTCAATTCGAGTACATAACAATACTGTGTACTGCTGATAGAAGTAGAAAATCTGTTTAGTGGATACCAAGGGTATATTATTATTCAATTCAAGATTACATGATAAAACAACTTGTGTTTATATTGTACGTGTATAACTGAGAAAAAGTAACTAATCAGGTTCTAGTTAGTTTGTGGGAATCGTTATTTAACGATGTACGTAGACTTTTAATTATAATGATTTAAGTCCGGGATCAATTAAAAGATATTATGCTGAGTGGTTTTTCTGTCAAGATAATCTTAGAAGCAGCACGAAATTTTAAAGTCGATCTTGTTAACAAATCTCGTGACTCGGAAAGAATCGTTTCGGATTATCTATTACACATAATAAAATTTGAATGTCTGTTTGTAATATCAAAATAGAATTTCTTTACTAAATGCATATGTATGTATACACGGTATATATACCAAAATAACATTCTTTACAATTTTTGTCCGTCTGTTTGTTCCGGCTAATCTCTGGAACGGGTGGACCGATTTTGACGGGACTTTGACTGACAGATGAGTGATATAATATGGAGTAGAAAGAAACGAGTACAAGGTCGCGGGCACAGCTAGTAATAGAAATATAATTGTAAACAACACATGAGTAAAAAAGCATCTGCTGCGAAGTTTGAAATATATAGGTATCATTACTTGAAGTAAATATTTAATATAAGAATAAGGTGCGTTTATTTTTTGAGCAATCATATTTGAGCAGCTAGTTCAGTATACTATTTTAATTAAGTTACGACGTTTGTTTTAAATATTTATTTACATTTTATTTTACTACATTGATGTGTTTATATGTATGATTAGTGTTTCTACTTCTAATCTATTCCAATCAAAGAAGGAATGGAAATAAACGGAGCTTAAATTTACATATTACATGCGATTTGCTTTATATCTCAAATACATTGTTCACTTCAAACAGATCTTGATTGACTCACAAGACTATTCCCCTTAACTATATCCATTTTACTTTTATATCCGATGACAGCTTTGTCAGCTTCCAAAAATATACTTTTTCATAAAACCCTAATGTACATCATAGATAATTCTAAGTCGGAAACAATTATATCGCGACAATTTGATGTTAAATGTTGTTTATTTCGCATTTATCCTCTTGTGGTTAAAACTGTATATGATATTGTCATTTTCGTCTTTGTTAAATTTTAATAATTATGTAATTAATCGATGTATATATTGAATATTATTATTTCAAAATCAAATTGTGTCTTTTTTTAAAATAAAATAAAAAAATCTCATTTATTTGGAGCCTCTCCAAAATGTTAACTGTAAGCTCTATGGCTCGGTTCTGTCGACACATTAAGTTTGATATAGATGCTACGAGCCACAGGAAATCTTCGTCATATTTATATACGAAATGTGTCTCTATTATATAAAGATGCTATATGAAAATGCTATAATATTTACAACCATACTAACTAATATGTAACTTCTTAAAAATCGAGATATATCTTTAACTGATATTTGATGATTGCGAATTCAATTTCTGACAAGCTTAATTTGTAAAATGTTGTTTGTTCAAAATGCTCGGCTGTGCGTAAAATAATATCAGTAAAACTGCATGTGTCAAATTTGAAGGAATTTCTTTAGCATGTACGTTGGGTAGGAAGATAGATAATGAATGAATGAATGAATGAATGAATGAATGAATGAATGAATGAATGAATGAATGAATGAATGAATGAATGAAATATACTTTATTGTACACCAAGCAAAGTACATAAAATTTTAAAACAGAAAAAAATAAACAATGTTATACAGTATACAATCGGCGGCCTTATCGCTAGAAGAGCGATCTCTTCCAGGCAACCGGTTGGCATAGGACATTATAATAAATAAATAAATTTAGGGTGGAGGTGTACTATAATACAAACATAATAAAGTAGTAAAAATAATACATACATATATAATGAGAAAATACACACATAACTAGTAAGAAAAACATACACACAATTTTAAAATAAATGAGGATTGGAGATGAAAATACGATTTCAAGTATCAATATAATATTCGAAAATGCGACGTTTAAATATTTCAAGGGATTTAGCTCGACGTACCGCTAAGGGCAAGGAGTTCCATAAGCGTGCTGCGTTAATAGTAAAAGATTTTGAGTAACAAGTTGAAGAGTGAGAAGGGATACTCAAAATTAAATTATCCTCGGAGCGCAGAGAGCGACAATGAGAAGCGCCAAGGAACTTAAATCTCTCTTTTAAATAAAGAGGAACTTTTGGATTGAATAGGATACAGTAAAGAAATGATAGAATACGAGTATTCCTGCGAAGGCGGACTGGAAACCACTTGAGCTTTTTGCGAAATTCAGAAACATGGTCATATTTGCGAAGCCCAAATATGAACCGTATACAGAGATTTTGAATGCGCTCAAGTTTATTTAGTTGCTCCTCGTTTAAATCGAGATAACATACGTCGGCATAATCTAAGATTGGTAATAGGAGAGTTTGTGCTAACGTAATTTTGGTAGGTATGGGCAAAAAGTATTGTAACCTACGCAGAGAACTAATCGCCGAAAACATCTTTCTACTCACTTCGGTAACCTGCGGAATCCATGATAACGTTTTATCAAAGATTATGCCCAAGTTTTTGACCTTGTCTTCAAAAGGAATAAGAACTCCATCAAATTTCACAGGTGGTAGATTAGTCCAATCAATTTTCGGTAATAACTTTTGACTACCAATTATAATGGCCTGCGACTTAGTTGGATTAACTGTTAGACCATGAGTTTTACTCCAATGAGAAATGTGTGCTAAGTCATTGTTGATTATGCTTATTGAGTTTGGTAAGTCATTTACATGCGACGTTAGGTATAGCTGAAGATCATCAGCATACAGGTGGTAGAGAGAAGATAGATGTTTAGTTATGGAGTTAATAAATATTGAAAATAAAAGAGAGGACAACACGCCACCTTGGAGGACGCCAGCATTTAGTACACACTAGTTGGAATAATTATCGTTAACACGTATACGTTGCCGACGCCCGTCCAAGTAACAATGAAACCAGTCAATTACTTTAGGAGATATGTTAAGAGACCTCAAGAAAGCCAGCAGAATATCATAGTCAACACTGTTAAACGCATTGCTGAAGTCCAACAATGTCAACACAGTCACCCGCTGCTTATCCATACCAAAACGAATGTCATCGGTAATTTTGACTAATGCAGTAGTCGTGCTGTGACCATGACGAAAGCCGGATTGGAAAGGATTTAAAAGATTATTTTTGGAAAGGTATAAGCTTAACTGTTGATGTACCAGTCGCTCTAGGACTTTAGAGAGGAAAGGGAGAATAGATATTGGACGATAATCAGTAACACAGGAAGGGTTGGGTTTTTTAGGTATAGGAATCACTTGAGCATCTTTCCATGCAGAGGGAAATTTACCCGTGGTTATAGAGTGATTAAGAATGGACGTGATTATAGGTGTCAAAAGGTCAAGGATAGGAATGATCATCTTGCGACTAATGCAGTCAGAACCAACAGCATTAGAGTTGATACTTAAGATGCTTCTCTTAACATCACTTTCAGTAATTAGACTAAAAACAAAAGGAGAGAAATCTGGAGTGGATGAAGCAAGAATTTGATTTATTGTACTTAATTTCGTGGCTCCATCTATAACAGCCGAGGATGAGAAATGCTGATTAAGCTGATCGAGGTCACAATATTGAGAGTAATTTTCTTGACTAGCTTTCCCAACTCCAAGTGATTTAAGGAATTTCCAGACTTTACTTGTGTCATCTTCCTCTAAAATAGATTTATGAATGTGGCGTCGTTGTTCGTCTCTACAAATCCTGTTGCAGTGATTTCTAGCTTTCTTATATTTTTCCAGATTTACGTCGCTCGCATTACACTTATATTTAGCTTTAGCGGCGTTCTTTTTATTTTGCAAGGATTTTACGTCATCTGTAAGCCAAGGAGCAGGAAGATGCTTAAATCGGACTGGTCTAATAGGCGCGTGTACGTCGTACAATTGGTTCAAAAAGGAATTGAAAATTGCAACCCGATCATCAAGAGATGGTGCAAGCAAAACTTCTTGCCAGTCAATTTTAGCTGCATCCTCTTTCAGACGCTCTAAGTCCATACCAGCAAAATTACGTTGCAGAAGAATTTTAGGTTTAATTTTAGGAGGTTTAATCTTGTAAGATAGGAAAATAAGGTCGTGATAAGAGAAAGCTGCAGCAGTGCATTGACCATGCTTTTGAACATAATCAAGAGAAGAAACAAGAATAATATCTAGAAGGGAAGGAGTACAATTTGGAAAGAAGTGAGTCGCGGAGAGTGGGAGAATATTTAAATTAGATGCTTCAACCATGGAGCTAAAACGAGTAGAGCGGACGTCATTTCTTAATAAACACGTGTTAAAGTCGCCCATAATAATTGCGTGCTTATATAGGGGTACGTATTTATGTAAAAGATCATCGAGAGAAGAGAAATACTCGATCGATGAACTAGGATTGTAGTATACCCCTAGCAAAACTTTAGTATGAGCGAAAACTACTTCTATCAAAAGGTGCTCAGCATGGGGATTAGCTTGACACTGCGACTGGTCAATAATATTAAATGGTAGGTGCGAGCGGAGATATATTGCTACACCACCTCCAGTGCGTCCAATACGATCGTTTCGTACGAGGTGAAAACCTGGAAGGGCGTATGAGGTAGAAGGTAAGCAAGGCTTCAACCATGATTCTGACACTAAGATTGCATGTATGTTCTTATTTTCAAAGGACGATACTAAGTCGGGATAATGTGCAGGAATACTCTGGGCGTTAATATGTACGATGTTAAAATTTTTCAGTACGTCTGAGAAGTGAGAATCGAGGGTTTCGCTTAAAGTAGGAATACTAAGAAGACTGTCGTCACTATTCAATCCATGGGAAGAAGAAGACATAGAAAAAAATGTGTCGTCGTTGTCATCATTAATCATAATATTAAAAATACTATCAATTATGTATGTATACAGATATATTAAAATTTATGTATATGTAAATATTTAAGTTAATAAATAAAATAAATATAGATATATATATATATATATATATATATATATATATATATATATATATACAATTACAATACTAAGTCCATAAGCCCACCAGCTACTTGAAGAATCAATTTACAGTAAGAGAAAAACAAAAAAAAAATTTTTTTTTTAAAAACACTTAAAACAATAATTAAGTCTAAAGTAAAAAAAAAAAAATTAAATTATTAAGACATAAATGGAACATTACTATAATTAAAATTATTCTACAGTTATACAAAAAAAGAAAAAAAGTAAAGTTCTATAATTATCTATCTTTATACCTACTATGAAGTGTGCAAAATTACTTGCATCCAAATCATAACTGTCAATTGTCATTGTCATTGTAGTGCAGGTTGTCATAATCTACATTTGACTTGCGTGAATAATAAAAAAGATAATACATAATAAAAAATAAAAAAAAGGGTACTTTACGCTAAAAATAGTTGAAAAAAGGGTAGATATAGATAAGGATAGATACTTAAAATTCTGTAGAATACATATTCTATCTACCCGCGTTGGAGCAGCAGATGGAATTGACTCCTAGCCTTCTCAATTTAGGGAGTTAGTGTATCATTTACAGGCTATTACTTTTCTTTTTTTTTTAATAAGAAACAATTTAAAAACATACAAGATCAAAAGCGTAACTAGCCTCATCCTGTAACACACTCCAAAATACCTCTATAGTAGAGGTATATCGACTAACCGAAATTATTCCATTGGTTCTCCTCATAAACCAACCGACCAATCAGTGCAACGCTTAATACCAAACAATAATATTTTTTCTGACACATTGATATTACCTTAATTAAAATCGAACAAAGGTGTAATACACTTATTAAATTCATCTGACGCGAAGTGTATTTGTAAACGGAAATCTCGGTACAACGACCCCGACGTCTCAGATACAGAGAGCTTTGGCACGTAAACAAAACGAAATTAGATAACTCACGTTTTATACGAGATGTAATTCGTTCAGGGCGTTCTTTCGGTTTTTCATTTAAAATTAGTTGGCAGACTTGCAAATGGGCCGCTGATAGTAAATGAACCGCCGTAGACATTGGCACTTTAAGAATTACTTACACCGTTATGTATCGACAACGTTGGAAACTAAGACGTTATGTCCCTTATGCCTTTAGATATAACTAAGGAGATATAGGCTAAAGAAAATGTGATAAGTGTATATTCGTATATTTTAACTTTTATATTGAATTTCTAAGATTATAAACCAAATGATAGATAGTGTGCATAAAACAAAGTGAATTTGAGTGTCTTTGCTTTTTTGTCATCTGTGCTAAATTTTGTGACAATCCATCTAGCTTTTGAAATCAGATATATGAACGTGATTGAAAATAATTAAATGATAGCTAAACACAACACACAAACAAGCGCGCAAAAGATTTAGTTAAATCATTTAAATTAATCGTTTGGCATTGGAAGCGTACCCACATCGTATATAATAAGATTCAAAAATGAAAAACACTTTATGGGTGAATATACGCTATTTGCATTTCAAAGGTCTATAGACAATTTTTATGTTAAACTTATTAAATTATTGTTTTTCTTTGCTAAAACGATAAATAGCATGGTCTTTAATCTGGCCCACATAGTCTATTCACAATAATTGTTTAATTTAAAGCATTGTTAGATTAAAAACAGTAAAAATGTATACTCCTTTGGCCTGCCCATTAATGAGTTATAATTATTTAATGGCAATATATTTTAAATACGTATGCAAATAAGATTTATTTTCAAATAGTCACAAACTTTTATAAACATCGAAACATATTTATTTAAAATACACTGTAAAAACATTTATTATTATAAAAAACAAATACTTATTTTCATGTCATGTTACAAATACGTCACTTCATCTGGCAAAGTTTTAAAGAAGAAAACTTTTATTTAAAATCGCCGATTTATGTTTTGTCCTTTAATTACTCGCGTACAACAGTGTGAAGTTAGAAGCATGCTAACGGTCTTTTGCAAAACTTAAATAATATTACGTCAATTTGCGATTCACTCTCGAAAAGCGTGCTTGTGCCAGTCGTTGGAGTATTTCCTATGGTAAGCATATTTTTTTGTATTTTATTGTTACAAGTATGTTTATTTTCTCAATACAAGGTTTAATGTGTGTAGATGTTATATGTTACGACAAACAGTGGTGCGAAAATGGGGTGATATTGTTTTTGAACATTATTTACGATTTTGTCACTTCTCTGGCGTCACTTCTGTGGCATATTTCGTGCCAGAGGAAATACATGAACGCCAGAGAAATGACGAAATTATGTTTTGTTATATATCTAATGTGTTAAGGCTTTATTTTATTTGCTCAAGGTACTGTAGCATAATCAGACATCATGGTGAATGTTAAAAGAAAGCAAACAAGAGAAAAGAGGTTAGAAAAAAAGCGACAAGCTGTAAGATTACGCTATCAAAGAATTAAAAACGATCCAATTAAAAGAGCAAAATTAAAGAAGAAAATGAAAGGCAGCAATATCAGAAGAAAAAAAGAAAAGGGACAAATTAAGACCATACATGATATGACTGAAAGGGAACAAAGTGCAATCAGAAAAATATGGAGAGAGAAGACTAGAAAGCATAGAGATCGCGTGAAGCTACGATCAACTAGAAACTTTCCAGTAACACCACCAAAGTCTGATAATGAAGACCAACTTCCACTTCCACAAAACAATATCTCTTTGGCTGCTAAAAAGCGATCAGAAACTCAGTGGAAACTACGAAATAAACTCATAAAAAACAAAAAATGAAATCAAAGATTTACGTCAAAAGATGAGTTACTATAAAAAGAAACTACTGCGCATCAAAAAACAGGAAATCCAAACTCAAAAGTGTGCGATCTTTTACAAAGCAATAGTAAAGACAATGGAATGGAATGGAATTACCATGAAGCTGGCCATGGCAAAGGAGCTCCAGATGGTATCGGAGCAACGTGTAAACGAATCGCTGAAAAAATTGTTGCTTTAGGATCTGACATTACCACCATCAACGACCTTGCTACCGAATTAGATAGAAATTGTCCCGGCATTCAAATATTTGTGATAAACAAAAAAGAAATTGATTTTCAAAAGAAGATCATGGAAGACAATAAAGTAAATATCAAACCTTTTACTGGTACACTAAAAGTGCATCAAATACGAGGAAACTATTTGAGCAATATGCTTAACATGAAGAGCCTCAGTTGCTTTTGTAGCATTTTTTGTCCCTATTTCCATTTAGGCGACATTAAATACCCCTTCGAAAAAAGCAAATTGGATGTTGCTGCAGTATATACTGATTCTGAGGAAGATGTACCAAATGAAATGGTTGCGCAAACGTCTAGTCATCTGATTAATTCATCTGAAAAAGACAATACAGACACTCCTTTGTCTGTCAAGAACGAAGATTTTGTTCTTGTGGAATACCAAATTAATAATAAAAAATATAAATATGCTGGTGTATGTTCGTCAGATTTTGATGAAGAGGAAGGAGACATCAGGGTTACATTTTTAAAGGTCTCCAATTAAAATGGTACTCTTTTTAAATTAAACGACAATGACATGTTTGATGTTAAATAGGAACAGATCTTGACCATATTTCTAGTGCCAAATGTATTTATGAAAGGCTCACAGAATACTCTACAAGTTTGAAAAGCCAGTTGATGTGTTTGAAAAGTAAATTGTTCAGTATTAAAATTTTTTCATTTAATTTCGCGAAAATTGTTAATTCTGTTTTTTACAAATAATGAAACAGTTCATGTATACTGTGGACTGATAATTTTTAAGTTGATTAAATAGTCTCGAGACTGACAGGTGTATGATTAAATAGTACTATTGTTTTGTTTTAGAAAAGGAGTTTATATTTTTGTTTTATTTAGTAAGTTGATTAAGATTACAGTGCCTTAAATGTTACAAACATTTAGTTTTTTTATTGTTTTATAATTTAAAAAAGTATAAATTATTAGTAATAGTATTATTTTACTGTGATTTTCATCTCAGGTGAGACTGATAAACAGAAGATACTTCATTCTGTTATTTTAAACTGGTTTTGAAAACTTAAGCATTGAAAAACTATTCATATAATATTAAGGTTGCATTAAGAAATCATCAAGACTGAATGTATCTTTATAATAAAAAGAATATTCTATATCATTTTATATTACTTTTATTTAATATAAGCTACTGTGTGTCACTCTCCTGGTTCAATTGTCACTGCTCTGCCAGTAGTGTCACTCCTCTGGTAACGCATTTTCCTCTGGTACTTATAAAACACAAAAAAATGAGAAATTCTTCTGGCCCCCATCATTACAAATGTAAAAATAGTGTCAAATAGAGAAATAATAAATATGAAATAGATTATATTACTTTTTCTTGTGGGACACAAAAAAATCAAATAGCGTATATTCACCCTTATTCCAGTTGGCAACTAGTACTTTTGTTATTACATATATATAAATGATATGGTTCCAAATCGGAATGTAGTGCCAATCGTAATGAACAAGTAAGATACTCAGTAAAAGAATCAGCCTGTTAATCCCAATGCTCGGTAACTTACTCCTGTCCATTTAGAATAATACACATTTAGTTATACTTTTAAAAAGAAAACATCTTTTTTGGTAAAGTAAATATTGAAATTATTAATCAAACACAATATTTATATCCGTTTTGGTTGTTTACAGATAATGTAAACACACATATTTACATTTGAATGTTTCAAATAAGTCATGTTTGATGTTTCACAATAAATATTTATTCGAAACATTAATCTTTTTTTTTGTTTTAATATTTACATTACAACACTGATACATAAATTGTACATATGTAGTTATATATTAACGTGTTGATATATGTACCGACTAATAACTTTTATGGTGTTGAATATATGAACCAGCTCTTTGATATCGACCATTAATTTTCATTTTTTTTCGACTATTTAAATGAATAGCATTTTGGGCATTTTTAGTAAAATTCGTATCAAAGTTTGGACTAAAAATTTGAACAAATCTGAAAAAAATTCATCCTTAAATTCCATACTTTTGTATGAGAATGAACTTTTTTTATTTGAAGTACCAACTTTATGCGACATCATGTTTGTCATTCACTTTGTATGAATGTCTATTAAATCCTTGAAGCTGCTTTGTCAAAGAAAAACTTTGTAAATCAGTATAGTTTTTTTTTATATGTATTGAAATAAATATACTTCAAATGACAATTTTAAACCCACTGAAGAATAATTATTCAATTCAAATTTAGAACCCCAAATCATGTTTAGGCTTCTTTATTCGTACTTCGCATGTGGAACCCACGTGTGGTATGCCAAATAAACCAGCATTGTTTTTGTTAAAGCAATTACGTTCCATGTTATATCTGTGTGTAGAAATGATAATAGTCGCGTAGGTGTGGGCCTGACCTTTGCTCAGGGTATTGCTAGACAGTCGGCCCGGCACTTAGAAAGGTGTCCAATAATTAACCAGTAGGGCAAGGTTTGTTGCTTTTGTAACACTTTCCACGTAAAAGCTTTCAAGGTGTTCAAACTATATCTTAATGAGCGGTCGTGTTTTGTGACAAGATCGTGTATTGCGGAAGAGGCTAAGTACTGGGTTAATTACTTTGTTAGTATTAGATAAAGGAAACGTTTGACTGTGGCAGTTCAAACATGATTTTCTTTTATAAGGTGTGCTTAGTACTTACTTGTAAATCTTATTTAAATGAAAATACAGACTTAACTCTGAATTTCCTTGAAGAGACACTACGTACAGCAGATAAAACTTAAAATACATTAAATTTATAGATTGTAAATATCCAATCGCTCCTTTTTTGAGAAGTACTGGATTTTTGTCCAACAAATGCAGGTTTTGTGACCACGTTTTTTTTTCATCACACGAGCAAGAGATGAATTGTTGACACAAATTAAGCTCAGTTCAAGCACAGATATTCAGTCGAGATTCATGCGTTCCAACCAATAAGCCACCTGAAACAGCTTAGATAAAATGAATACATACATTATTCTACCGCCAAGGAACCATACAAAGTAGTGTGTTGGATATATTGGAGTGAATTACTTATTACAAGATTGAGGGCCATAATAACTCCGTCTAACGTTCGACAGGACATTGACAGTAATATATGTCTAATGGTTCCTATATACTGATACAGATCACGAGGTGGCCATTTTTCATTTACTGATATCGCTTGAAGAAAGCCATAGGTCTATGTCTTTATAAGAAACTTTAGATTACAGCCAATCAAAACGGGATAATTACCATTTTTATTTTTATTTGATGGAGTTAGATATTTCGACATTATCTACGAATGTCTTGTTCACGAGACTCCTGGTAAATAGCCCGCTATAAACTGTAATTATAAAAATTACCATGATAATTTTAAAACTTTAGATTGTTTTTAATTAACACAAATTCATACGTATTTACCATATTTGGAAATACCATCGGAAGTCATAAACGTTTTGAAGAATGACATTGCAATAACTTAAATTAAAGACACATTGAAATGTGTCACGTCACACGTCCGGGGTAGTGGCAGGTATCGATTGCGGAGGTACAGACGACACAGCTATCGGCAGACACGAGTAGGTAAATGTATTGACCGCCTATCTTCTTTACATAGTACAAAACAAAGTCGCTTACCGCCGTCTGTCTCTATGCCTTGGACCTTTAAAATTATGCAAAGGATTTTGATGCGGCATTTTTTAATAGATGTGATTTTTGTATATATTTACAGGATAATATGGTAATGAAACACTGATAAGTTAGGCATCCTCTATATTTACTCTATATTTTGTATCAGCACTGCACCCGTGCGAAGTCGGGTCGGGACGCTAGTTTAGATGAAGTCGTCACGACGTCGGCTCAGTGCTAGCACGTTTATAAAATTTTAACTCTGTGCCAGCCTGGGCTAGGCACGGACGGCCAAGGTCAGAACGTTTGAATTACGCTAGGCTCGATTTTCTATGCAGTATTGCTGATTCCAATAAATATAACGAATACCTAAAACATGTCCTAATTGTGAAAGTTGAAGAGAGCTGTTCTTTCATTCTATTTTATGTTTACATTAAATCATCGAAATTAAAAGACAAAATGTCTTAGATTGTGGGAGATAATCAATATAAGAATAAGGATACGAAAAAATACAAATTAAATTATAATCTGACAATGAACGCCGATAATTTTGACGTGGAAGAGCGCGCTAACACGAGTGAAGAAATCTACAACATTAGATTAGATGTTTTCATTTTGAGCCTCCTTATATTCATTTTCGTATGTACTAAGAAACTGACTAACTTTTCCAAAAGCTTCTTAGAATATGGCAACTAATCGTAAATGCCGTGTATCAACGTTATTAATCATTATATCTGTTTACGTCACAAGATATTCAGTTATTCGTTGAATACCAAAATCATTATTTAGTTAAATCCAAGGATTTCATGTGGTTTATCGAAGGTTCCGGCACTAAAAAATACCTAAAATATATACCATATTCTTCGACATATCTATAATAAAAAAAACTCCAGGTGGTAAAATTATCTTCATCTTGGATTATCTTCACCTTTTTTTCACGACTTCTTCATCCGTCTGTATACCATTAACTTAGAACGAGTTTCTTCACGCTATCAGTCGGCGATCTGTGCTAAGACAAATATTTGCGATCCTAGAGAACAGTTTCGGAAGCCAGGTCGTTGACCATAAACGGTGTCGCGATACTACAAGTCACGATGACACGGTATTTTCGCACACTGAGGTTTTATTACGAAATAACGTCGATAGATTTCACCTAGATAAAATTGACAATTTCACTGAATAAAACGGCGAAAATAAAGCACTACTACGCCGAATTTGATACGAGCAGTGCAAAACTTACAAAAAAAAAATACAAATAGTACCTCTCCAATTACGAATAAGATTTAAAGGAATGGGTCAATTGTCAACGCGAAAAGTCAGGATCATACTTGCGACTTTAACATAACAATGTGGTCAGTACCCAAATCGTTGCGCCCATTGTGACATTAGACTGGCAATCAATATCTATTAAATAATTATCACTAACGCAAATAAAATATTCATTTGCTCATAATCTCAAATTAAAGTTGTATTAAATCAAATTCCAGTTCCTTTATTGTCTCATGACTTATGAAGATTAAATACTAAATATTGAGGACCGGATCGAGATTCTGATGTCCGATAGGTCATTGACTTTAGGTACATTCTTAAATTCGGATTAACCTGGGTTGGCAAAAAAATCAAAGCGAGAAATAATGGCGTCTTAACACTAATTAAAGATCTGACATTTCAAACAAAATTTATTGAAATAATGTTTGAGCGAACTCTCGACAGAGTTTAGTTTGTTCCATCGCTCTACTTCACTGCTAGTAGAAAAAGGTTATATCTACATGTTCCTACATATGTATACCACATATACACCATATATCACTTCAACTGTTTGATATTCGAGTGTTATAAGGACTGCAACCAGATTTAGTCGTAAGATTGTGCTAACCATATATTACAAGAGAAGTTTGGCAACAGCAATACTAAGCTTTGTTATGTCCTAGTTTAAAGACTAAATGAGCCAGCGTAACGACAGGCACTAGGAGTTTCTTAGTTCCTAAGGCTGTTACCTCATCGACGATATAAGGAAAGCTTAATATTTCCGGTGGCACTTACCATCAGCTTGTCCACATACTCACCCCGTATCTATTTCTATAAAAAAGCCTGGTTGCAAGTAATTATACCAGGGAGGTATTTGTGTCAATTCGTGGTTATAGTAATAAAAATCATTTTAATCATTTTTTAATTGATATTTTTCTATACTTACTATATACTCAAATCTAAGTCTAATCTAACCGCCTCGGCAACTGGCGCCTCCTTATAAATTCCAATTGTAAATTTATTATTAGTTTAGAGCTTTTAAAAGCCTTCTCGGACTAGTGTCCCACTAAAAAGATATTTACAGATAATTTTAGACTATTAACATCGTACCGCAATGTTTTTACACGAGTTCGACGTATCCTAAGAAACGGATTCCGTTCGTAACACAAATTGAAATAGAAAGTGTCTAGAATAATGAATCACCATCAAGTTTTCCAAAGCGTGTCGACTCACGGATATATGTTCGATTTCGTACATCACTTATCGTTTGGCGCGTGGTCAATTCACTAATGCGTTATGGGAAGCGGTGAAGAGCTGATTCTTAGAATAATCTATCAAATAGGGGTTTGATGCGAATTTAATAACGGTATTAACTTTTAATCGAGGTTAAAAAAAGGGAATCCCACACAACACGAACAAAATCTTTAAATTATTAAAAAAACAGATTTTTTTTTTATAATCAGTCCTTCAACTAGTTTTTCAGTAAGGAAAAATTGTGGAATCAACAATTAGCGTCAAATTAGATTACAATGAGTCGAGATGGCCCAGTGGTTTGAACGCGTGCATCTTAACCGATGATTGCGGGTTCAAACCCAGGCAAGCACCGCTGATTCATGTGCTTAATTTGTCTTTATAATTAATCTCGTGCTCAGCGGTGAAGGAAAACATGGTGAGGAAACCTGCATGTGACATATTTCATAGAAATTCTGCCACATTTGTATTCCACCAACCCGCATTGGAACAGCGTGGTGGATATGTTCCAAACCTTCTCCTCAAAGGGAGAGGAGGCTTTTAGTCCAGCAGTGGGAATTTACAGGCTGTTGTTGTAGATTACAATAATGATTTATCTTTAGAAGGTATATTAGGAAGGTACTTTAGGTAATTTAAAGTCAAAATAATGAATAGTAGTATTATGAACACTTACAGTTAATATCTAAATTGCGCCCCAATTGGTTGAACATTTGATTGGAAGTGTTTTCATATTATACGAGAGGATATTATTATTATATAGTACTACTGCTATCTTAATAATAGCGTAATTTCTTCCTTGTCAAACGAGAAAGTATAACTGCCAGTATTAGTATTTACTTATTCTTGATTTTTGCTACATATGACAAAATTTAATATTTTTTTCGTCTTTACGTTCACATCTTTGCAGAGTTTGCGAAAAGCTTGAAAATGTAAACAGGGCGACTATAATGTTGACGTGGTTCTAGGTTTAGAATTAAACATAAGGAACAGGACGCCTTTTTCAGCAATGGAATATATAGGTGCTATTACTTTATAATCCAAAATATGATTGATGTTAGAAATTGATACAGGTAAGCAATTTATCTACAAAATACGAGCCAAATTAAGAGGGAATGCCGACATTTGTATATTTTATAAACTTCTAAGCAGTACTCGTAAGAGCATTTGACACAATATCGTAATGATATGGAAACGCACTTAATATTTATGAACCTAAAAGTCAACACATTCGTTACGTCTTTTTTTATCCAGGAAGTAGCGTCATGAATCTGTCGTCCGTTTTATTGGAGGACAACTCGCCAATGTCTTGGGTATTACCCACAATAATCAGTTACAACTCTTGAACGCAACTGCGTCAACGTCATTGTGGTGACAAATGATTATAGCACACTTGTGATTGGTTACAACTAATTACATTAATTATACAATTTAATTTTTGATCATGCTAATTTGACCAAATTCACTGCAGTTTATATAATAATAGTTTATTAAAGCAATATGCTTGAATATACGAATAACAATGCGTTTCTTGAAAGACCTACAAAAACGATGGGTTTTAAAACTTATTATCTCCTTAGTTTTCGATTCCGGGTTTCCGATTTACCTCAAAAGTATTCAGCTGACTTCTTCAAGAAGAATAAGAGTATAAAATTAAACGTCCCGGCAAATTGAGGTAAGCAAGAAGGGAAGTAATATACTATGATTTTATGTACAAAAAATAACTTCTTTTTGGATATACGAGAATTAATATGTTTTAAATTTTTGATAAACTCAGACTACACACGACATGCATAGACCGTACATGAATATTTATTGTTACATATCTTATCGACTACCAAAAACTATCGACATAAACATTAACAGTCTTCATATGACACTTCTCTGATAGTTTTTCCTGTATATAATTACTAGGGTCTAATTATCTCTTAGTTCACTCATTTGAATCACAAAAATGCGATTCGATTGATGAGAAGACGATAATAATAATTTCTATACCTGCACAATTTGTATTTCCTTTTGATATTTACCTTAACAAAAAAAAACAACCCAACCATTCTGAGGTCATCTTATAAACTGAATTATACGTAAATAATCTTTACCTAATAATTAATTCGAGGATTGAGAATCCGGTAGATAATAATAATCCGGTAGATAATGATAATAATTCGACTAACTCGCAAAACACATGATTTGTTAAAATAGTTTCCGGAGTACCAAAAACACTGGGGGTCGTTTTGTCATTCGTTGAATTATCAAAGAACTTATTATCAATGTAGAACTAAAGAATAATTCAAATAATTTAAAATTAATTAGAATGATGTTTTGATTCTAAATAAAGAATTTCTAAATAATTTGTATATTATTATGCACTTGAATAAATCTATGCATGACCATTAAACGTATTACGATATAATTGACACTATGACGGATATTCTTGGAAAAAACGAGTCTATACTGAGAATATATCAATATTCCCACGGCCCTCGGAGTGATCACATGGACATTCTCTATAATGCGAATAACTTAATCATTATATTGAAGGTTTATCGTCTTGATATCCTAACATTCTTAAATCCTCAAAATGTAAATCAACTCAATCTAAATTGCACACTTGAAAGATTAAGATAAATAAAAACGCACTACTTCTTAAATATTAAGAAATAAAAATTATATCTTTAGGACCATTCAAAATTCTGAAGTAGATTCAAATTGAAATGTACGAAAAATGTTTTGATTTCATGTTTATTATTATTGTTATCAACTTTTCTGCAGCTACCACTCTAGTAGTAGTAGAGTAGCAGTAGATCTTTTGCCAAACAACAATACTCAGTATTGTTGTTTTCCGGATTGAAGGGTGAGTGAGTAAGTGTAACCATGGTCACGAGATAAATTATATGTTAGTTCCCATGATTGGTGACATATTAGCAAAGCTAGGTTGATATTGCTTGCGACGCTAATGTCTATCGGCAGTCATGACCACCTGCCATTAGCTAGCCGATTTGGAGTCTGCCAACTTAAATCATAAAAAAAATTAAAAAATAATCAAAATTACTTGGAAATATCAAACTTAAAACTGCCGTACGATAATGATACATCCCGCCGTCGTCTGTTTCATTAAATTAACGTCGCACTAGCGAATCATTAAACCTACCACAGAAGAATTACACTTCGAAGTTCTCTGCTTTCAATAATACTGTCTGAAAAACATTTCATTTCGAAAAAGAATATAGAAGATTGACAATCACACACAAGTCCCATAAATATGTCATATATAAAATACTTCATGAATGAACAAAACTAAATACAATCCATATGAAAGCCTGCAGCATATTACTATCTACATTCTAGTTTCAAATATTGCAGCAAACTACAAGCACATGTTAGACAACAAAGGAGAGCATTGATGCATGTTCTCTTAATAGTCGTGCTTAATTAGCAACATTAATGGTTCCGAAAGTTCATGAACGGAGCTTTACGAGTTGAACGTTCTGAAATGCACGTTTAATCTTAAACGCTTTAATATCACATTCTTTATTCTATAATAAGATGCTCCGTGTAGGTACGTGACGATGTAATTTGTGCAGTGAGTTGCAAGGAATTCATTAATATGAGCATATTGATACCAATATTTAAGGCGTGAATGTGTGTAGGCAGGTCATAACTGAGTAATTACAACAGTTAGGTGCCCTTGTTTAGCTTACCTTGTAGATATTACGAGATGATTAAAGCAAAATATATTGTATTTAATTTCAGACAAAAACATAGATCTCTGAAATATGAGAAAAAGCGTATACGCTGGATACGATAAACGATAATTTCGTTAAAGAACACTGTCAATAATCGTTTTGTAAAGCACTTTTTTGGATGAGTACAATTATTTCTAATAGACATAGTTGAGATTCGTGTCGTATAGAGACATAAAAATATATTTATATTATCACTCAAGTCGTCACATTTGTGAACCTTACAAGCCAAAACGTAGAGTTCAAAAACCGATCCTATAAATGTAATTTAAACCGTTGCCTTATGTCAAACAACAGAGATCGTACTGATGGATGTTTGCCTGACAGGCACATTTCCAATTAACGTCGTTTACGATGCAACAATCTATAATGCCTAGATTAAAGGCTATACGTCCACAATCACTGTGGATAAGTGTCATGTTGCGAGACTGTGACACAGATTCAGTGGATTGTCAGCGCTAAGCCCATGCACTGATACAGTGCCTAAAACATAGATAAGAACGCTGAAAACGACGGCAACAACTATATTTAAACTATTCATTTTGTAGAAACGATTTATAAATGATTTAATTCAGACCGTTTTTACTTTATTTCCATGGAGTCTGGAAGTTAATTATATACCAAATATCAGACTTCGTTAAGTTAAAAAATATATAAATCGAAGAAAGATCACAGTGGCGTGAGGCAAAGATCACGAGAGGACTATGTCCACCAGTGGACGAATATCGGCTGCTGATAATGATGATATAAATTGTATGCCTTAACCTTCCATTTGAATAAAAGAACATAATGATTATACATACAGTTCTATCTGAGATTAGCGGGTTATATACAGAAAAATGCATTAGAATCCAAATTTTACCATACAAAGATATAAAGGATGATAATAACGCACATATAAAACATCTCGTTTCTGTTTTAAATTTAGTCGACAGGGCAAACTGTCTTTTTTAATTGAGTTTACACGATTACGCGACAAAAACCTCCGTGACACGAATCCTCCCTAGGGTATTCTAACTATAAATACCTGTTAATTGTTTCGTCTAATTGTTTAGCCGTCTGGAAATCTGACATGGGGTGCTTGAGGTTTAAATATAGCGTGTTTGAAAGCGTTATTTGAGAACCCCTTGAGTGTTCGATTTGTGTATTAGAACATTATAAACAAAAATCATTAGCTGGTTAATAATAGAGCGCATGATTTTCTCCCTGTCCCATTGCCATTGTACAGTCCAAGATATTTTTAATAAAGAAAATATAAATCTAGAATTGGTAATTAATTAATTACCGAATACCATAGATACTCAAACTAAAACCGTTAAATAAAAAGTAAGGCCATAAATTGCCTACAGCTAGACTAAGGCTTTCACTCCTCTTACGGAGAAGGGTTCGCCCTGTTCCACTGCAGGTTGGTGGTTAAATTTCTACTGGCACATGCAAGCTACCTTACGATTTTTTGCTTCATCTCCGAATTTCAGATCACAATAAAGACAAATTGAAGCGCACCTTAACTTTGACCTAAAACACTTGTATTATGGAAAATTAGAAGTAACGACGGTACCACAAACACTCAGACCCACGATAACATAGAAAACCAATAATTTTTTTCTACATCGACTCGGTCGCTAATCGAACCCGGGACCTCGGAGAGGTATACCCATGAACTCGACCACGGAGGTAGTCCACAATGTATTAACATGAAAAGAAACAAATATAAAGTTTAGCTACTACACGAAAGCTAAGTTGTTACCATTCATTCATTATTTATTTTACCGTTCAATAGCAATATTATTGCAATTGCGTTCCTGTTCGAAGAATGATTGAGTCACGCTAATTAAAGTAACATGGGTCAACCATCTTCATTCCACAGGCAAGAACCGCTTTAGAGATAAAATAACAGTTACTACAGTTATTTAGTACGGGATATTTACCATGTTTTTAATTTTTGAGCTAGTGGAGTTCACGAGACTCTCTCATTTCCAACAAGAAATTTGTATAAAATAACTGTAATATTAAAAATAGCCATGTTCATTTAAAATCTCATATAAAATAAGAGGTATTTCTCTTAGTCTATGGTTTTATTACTCGGAGACTCGACTGTATGTTTAATGTTCTTAAAATAGAAAATTACTCTACTAAATTTCAAAACAAATAATTATAACAGCACAAAATCAAGGTGTTACACATAAAATACTATTACAAAGGCAAAACAAGAAATTTAATGTTATTCGTCTTCCTGTGGCATTTTCCACTCAGAGCAGCCCAAATCTCGTAGTCTGTAACAGGTATTATCTGTGGTGTCTAATTTACATTTCAAACCTGTTGCATACTCTTTACCTATTAATAACGAAATTATAATACCCTTATATCCTATAGCTTGCAAAATGATGCAGTTTTAGAATTAATATGAAATGCAAAATTCTCTTCGTTTTTTTTTTATTATTAGGTATTATATATATTTGTATGCAACGTTAAAAATCAAAATCAAAATAAACATTATTCAAGTGGGCTTTTACAAGCACTTTCGAATCGTCTATTAACAATTAAGTGAAGCTACCACCGGTTCGGAAAGTAGGTTCTACCTTATTCTTTCATGTTAGTTAATACAATTATTTAAATTAATATATCCTGCCTGGAAGTCAACAGGCATTAATTCCACGCTTTTTTATCATGTACAAAATATTGTATCGAATAATCATGAAAAATCATGTACGGTAAAGTTGTTGGGATCAGGTTTATTTAGTTATAGCATAAACATTTCGAATATTTTTTTTATACAAAACCTCTCTAGGCAAGATAGTTTTAAGGAATTAAAAAGAAAATAATAAATTGAGTAATTTTATAATTAAATTTTTGATTCGTGGTCACTATAACTGCTTATTGATACTATTATCGAATCGTGTAATAACGTAAGATATCCTGAACGATTTCCAATCACGGTGGCTAACTGCGTAGGAGATATAATTACCATTTATATTAAAGTTATTATTACAATACTGGAGTGTATGCCCTACCCCAAATGCATCCTCTTAATCTCTTAGTCCTCATATTCGTATACTGTTATTATACGATGGAACGGCACTTCAACTGTGTTGTGACTTTCCAATCGTGAGACATAAGAGACAGAATGGCTTGATATGCTTTCCGGGAATGTAAATACTATCTGCATCTTAAATCCTTGGTGGTGGTAGGTTTTAGTGCAAGCTTGCAAGGGTAGGTACCAACTACACATCATATTTAGTTCCACCAAACAGCAATATTGAGTACTGTTGTGTTCCGGTTTGAAGGGTGAGTGAGCCAGTGTTATTAAAGGCACAAAAGACGTAATATCTTTGTTCCCAAGGTTGGTGGCGCATTGGTGGCGCATTTGCACGCCTGCTGAGCTATATCTTAAAAAAATTACTCTACTACTGATAACTGACTGACTGAAAAATCTAATAGCATCTATTAAATTAACCAAAACCGGGGGCATCCATGTAACCCGAATTATACGTTACTAGACCTTAGTGACAGTTCAATCTTTATATATATATATAATTACATATGCAGTTTATGAGATAGACTTTGTGTAGGTGTTAAAGCAAATTTTTATGTACATTATTTTAATGGATAACGATTTCGCACAGCTGGTCAAAGAACTCCACATATGTACCCAACAGCTGATCGAATGTAATGAAACGATACAAACAATAACAGACTTTATTTTCAATCAATATAATACATATTTGTTTGCCGAGTATTTTATAAATATCGAAATTTGCGATCAGAGGGGTCCTAACTCACCCTATGTTTTGATCGTAAATTGGAATAATTAGTCGGCCACAGATCTCTGGCGTTGATAATGGCACGTGTCTAAAAATAAACAGTTTTATATATATGTATATGTAAAATGTTACTGGATTTGCTTTGCGTATATTTTTTTCATTTTAAAAGCACACCTATCTTTTTTTAATATACAATTGTCCCAAGTACGCAATACGCGATGATCTTTGGATGAGTTTTAAATAAAACATAGAAATAGTTTTAGTTTAAACTCAGGCTCGACATATGTTATTCCTGTCATGGGAATTTTATCCACATGGGGTCAAGAAACCGTTCTTTCATATCACATATCCACAGGAGTAAGATCGCTGTCATTGATCATAATTATAAGATTTTTAATCTCAATCCTGTTAATACTTAATTTGTACAAATCTATCAAATTTTTAATTAGGTAATTGAAAGTTTTCAAATTTTATAATTACATCATAATATATTTTTTTACAAATTACATGATACTATAAAAATGTGCACATTGACTTCATCTGTATCGTCAACTTTTTTAATTTGAAAAAATACGTACGCTTAAGGTAATGTCAAAAACAATCCCAATCTAACATTATAATTTGTCCGTTTGTGCTTTTTCACGGAGCAACAAACAAATGACTATTTCTACAAATACAGTTAACCTGAGAGTGACGGGTTATCTTTATTCAAGACGATGCAAGTTTGAAGATGCCGATAGCTTTTTAGCAGTTATATTAAACGTATTATGTGTATCTGGGGTAGTACAGTTATTTCTAAGTATTAGATAAGTTAGATCTGAGCAAAAATAGTTACCGATATGTTGCGACGTTAAATAATGGAAACTAACGAACAATTTCGCTTTCATAAAATTAGAAAAAAAAATAGATCTTAGGGATTTGTCACAACTCCTAAAAATAGGTACATTTCTGCCATGATTTATCATTGAATAGACACGTGATTATCGTATTTTGCTTGATCTGATATTATGTGTAAGCTGATACATAATTGTAATTCAAGTGTAAAAATTGCTTTAATGCTTTTAATTGCATACTGTGCATACAATTTACAAAGTTCAATCGTAGGAAAATTACCAGGCGTAAACAGGCTCGTTTGCATAACGTAGTCGCGACCTACAACACCAAAAAGTATTCGGAATGCAAGAAAAACTTAATGATGTTCGTAACGCGCAAACGCCTTTAACTAACGATTATATTGAATTCCTCTTGTCTCTTAAACACTGATTCGAAGGGCAATTATTAGTCATCCAGTATAAAACTTCAATATCAAATGAATACATACAAAATATATGCATTGAGTATCAAAATATACTTCATTCAAGTAAGCTCGTAGAAACGCTCATTTGAATAATTATTTTATAAGGATTTTAAAGTTAATTTCAAAACGCAATTCCATTTTATTTCAAATACTAATTGTCAACCGCGGCTTCGCTAGCGTTTTAGGGATGTGTTGGCAAAGCCTAAGAACTCCTTGGTGTTGTGTTGAAATTTGCTTCACAGAAGTTTGGTAGTGAATGACAGACAGAGTTACTTTCACATTTGTAATATTAATATACAAGTATAGATTATCTTAATTTAAATCAAAAGAATATCCAGCGCAATATTTTCGCTGCACGTATATGTCAATGTTATTTCTTTATCAGCGCTTCAGCGGCTGGATTTCTAGCTTCGTAGCCAAAACGGCTATTTGTATTAAAGTTAATTTGGCAATGTTCTAACTCCGGTGCAAGAGGGTGAGTCTTGCACCCCTCTTTTAGCCTCGCGTGCGGTTCTGTATAAATGTTGCTGCATTATGAAGATTATGTTACTTCTATATTTTGAGTTTGTCTATAGTAATATTATAAACGCGAAAGTAACTCTGTAGCTTTTTTTCCATTCAACAGAATTTGATGAGATTTAGTATGAAACCTTTATGCCTAACATCTGACGCCTAACTACTAAAACACGATCGAAGTCATAAACGACTACTAGTGTTAACTTAAACTTGTCTAATATAAAATAATAGTCTAACAGTAATATAAATATCCAAATAATCAGCTTTTCTCTTTTAAAATAAAAAAATATAGCAAATTTTATTGGTCCCATTTGCCACACAACATTATGCGTGAAATTTAAATTGTTATTATTTTATTCGTACTGTAGTATGTCGGTAATAAAAAGGTTTGTTTACAAAGAAAAATTCTTTAACGTATTATTCCGAAATTATATTAAATAAAAATGACATCAAATCTAATCCAAAAATTCGTATAAAAAATTGATAAATTTAGATAAATTTTTAACCCTAAAATACAAGTCATTTAAAACTACATTTTAAACTAAAACTTTTTCAAAAACGAATTTCGTAACTTGAAATATTCCGCAATGTTTTAACTCATATTTTACCGGAGTAATTTGTGAAAATGTGGCGGCAATCAGCGTTACTCTCACCGTGGCTTACATGACGACATTACATACATTTTAATCTATATATTTCATATAAACCCGTTCCGATACAGACTTCGCACTGTTAATTTATTTTTATAACTTTCTTTTTTTTTAATAGATCGAGGCTAGATATTCGAAAAGTTGACAGTCTCTGTATTCCAATAAGCTCTGAAATAATTATAAACAGCAGAAACGATATCATCCGACGAAATCAGATTGTATCTCGGCAATTTAGATTGTTAATATAACGACTGCTTTCCATTCTAGTAAGGTTATATCTCTTAAAGTAAGATATATCAGTCTCACTGTGTTATATTATCTACATATTAAAGTTTCTCGTGTCTTTAAAAGTTACTTAGATTTCGTATTAAGTCAGAGCGTTTAATCGTGATCGTCGTGATCGTGGAAGTCAGTATCATTAGTGAATTATTTTATTAAATAATTACTCAGAAAGAATACATGTCTTCGATCATAAAACAACAAAATAAAAACTTTTTTTTTTGAAGAATAATTTTGTCTCTGGTATGAATTAAAGAAGGTCTATAAGATTATTTGTGAGTCAAAATGGCGTTCGCCTCCTTCAATATCCCATCAGCGGGAGTCTGCGTGAGTCTGCGGGATGACAGGAAGCTTTCAACTGATTGAAACAGAAAGGGTGCCACGGGACGCCGTCGCAAAGGGATGCCTATTTCCGAGCGCTACCTATAAGGGTCACTATCCACATAAAAAAATCTCTCGCCAGCACGAATTAAAAAAAAATTATTAGTGTTTTCTACAGAATTATAATAAGGATTATCTATATTTTTTTATTCATGATGATGATTCAGAATTGATTGTTAACTGGATTAAATTTCACAGGTACCATTAAAATTTACACTGTTGATAAACGTTGAAAATAGAAACTCTTTTGAAGGACCTTTACATAATAAAACTAACAATAATAATGATGTCCTGACCGATTTCGGCTGCGACGTGGCCACCGTCGTCTCAAGGGATACCACCTAACTACGCAGGACATATAGTATGTGCATACAAATATATTCATAACCCGATGGCAAATTCGACATGAGCCCAAAGAGTTCACAAGCAGGACCAGCGGCTTTAAGTGGTTTCCGAGGCATGAGATTGTACACTTCGAACTTAGAGATTTGGCGCTGTTACCGAGAATCTTGCGTTCGACCTGGCGTTCGATCTCAGGACTTTGGGACTAACGAGACCAAAATCTAACCAAACCTACCACTGGTTCGGAATCTGGATTCTACCGAGAAGAACCGGCAAGAAACTCAGAATTTACTTTTTTCAACATTTAATAATTTGTCAGTGAAATCAAACACATCAAAATTTATTGCAGATCGCAAAGCAGTTTCAGTGGTATGCAAGGTTTATGACGTTATAGAATACATGTGTTTAGCATCGTTACTTATGAGACAAGCTTCCAGTACTTAGGATGGAAATCCGTATATTACTGGGTAATCTAAGACAACTATATACAGCACAAAGGTTATGTTAAAAATAAGGTTATATTAGCACTAAACCATTATAATTTAATGGCATGAAATAATTATTAAATACCATTTGTAAACTTGTAAAAAAATACTTATATTTTGTATTAATTATGTCATGTGTAAATGCTCTTGGCACTAATAATTACGGTTGTATATTATGACAATATAGTTGTATATGTACTAGGAAAGAGAGCCTACTTGTATATATTTCTGAAAATAAAATGAATTGTGTAATGTGCACTTAAATAACGAATATTTAAAAAATAATTACAAGGTTAAAATAGAAATGTAATTAAAATAAGTAACATGTCAAGAGGTCAGACAATAGTGCAACACAAATATTGCCTACATTTTAAATTTGATTAATATCCCTGTGTGGGAGTAGCATTATTTAAAAGCTCACGTGGGTTGAACAATATGACAGCATTGCATAAGTCTTACTTGACATTGTAGATGTGTATACTTGCCTTTAAACAATATACATATATATAGTACAATTTTTGAATTATATAAATTCTAAATGTGACTTCACATTTTTTTTCTTTTTTCATGTCAATAATTTTAAACGAGGGTATGAATTATCCAAGGAGGTTCAATGAAGATTTATATAAAAAAATAATACATATTTCAATATGTTGATTTCCATTTTCAAACACTAATAGTCACTTTAAGCAGTAATTATGATAGTCATATAAAAACAGATGAAATGAATATTCAGAGTTATATATCATATAAAGATCTGTATGACTTTTAAAAAATAAGTACAAATTTTTGTGGTTCTATGTAATATTATAATATGCTTTGGGTAAAAAAAATGTTATCTATTTAATTTATTACTTTATATGAAAATTAACAAATCATATAATTTTTTGTGAGTATTTTGATAGATTTTTAGTATGCAAAATCTAGGTAATTTTATGTTAAATGTCGTTCTGATATAAAATAAGAATTTTCATTTCTAATAAGTTTTTTAACTTTTTGTTTACCATGTAAAATTACATTTTGTAATTTCAAGCTAAAGTTCTATGTAAGTATCTATCTCTTAAGTAAAATATATTCAGTATAAATGTGCGAAACATTAAAGAACATCTTTTCTACTTAATAATAGATATATATTTGGTGAACACTTTAATTTAATATTCCCTAAAATTAAAGTATTTTTGATACATATTAAATATTTACAGTATGTCATTTCTTTAATAAAATCAAGTGTTTGGTGTAAAAGAATGCTAGCCTTGAGTATGTACTAAGAGATATTGACAATGAATGTTATCTGTGGATAATTATCAGTAAGGAATGCACCATTTCCCGGCTGATAACACTAAGTGGGCTATGACCTTTATAGATAAAAATTCTCAAGGACCTTTACCGCTAAATATTAATAGGTCAACAACATTAGGCTTGGTAGTAATCTAACAATTTTTTTATGTTTAAAAGTGTTTAATTATTGAATATTAATTCATAGGGATTTCCTGCCTAACAAGAGTAGTAATAAAATGTTTAATAATTGAAAGATAAGTGGCATGATCGGTGTTACAAATTTAATAATAGGTGTCTTTAGTATAATAATGATACATACCATTGGAACTTTTCAGATCTCGATGTATAAGCGAAATAGGTGCGTCGACATGAAGATAGGCCATCCCTCGCGCCACCTGGATAGCCCAATCCACGAGGATCCCGGGCCGAATCTTGCGGCCAGACAGCACACGATTCAGAGGACCTCCACGCGCGTATTCCATCACCAAACACAAATTGGGCTCCTCTAAGCACACACCCTTTAGAGACACTATATTATCATGTTGCAACATCCAAAACAGTTTCGCCTCTTGCAGCACACTCTCCTTTATCACTTCGATATCTTCGTTCGCGTCCTGGCGCGCTGCTTTCACCGCCACGACCTCGTCGTTCCAGTAACCGCGATACACTTTACCAAAGCCGCCCACCCCGATCACTTCTTCGAGCTTCAGCTCGGAGAACGAGACTCGGGGCGGGTCGACATCTCCTATCACCGACGTGACCGCCAGGGGGTCGTCGTCGGTGACATACACGGCGGGGAAGATGCCAACGCGATCGCCGATTTTACCAGTCCACCAGCCCTCGTCCCCCGATATGTTGGCATCCTTCGACAGGACTTCGACGATCTCTCCCCGACGCAAGGAGAGCTCGTCCTCTCCTTGCGCTATGTAGTCGTAAACGGCGGTAAACAGAGGGAGCGGCGGGCGATCTTCCTCAGCCGCCATAGCCGCGCGGCCGGCCGCTGGCCGCGGCGGCATCACCCCGGCCGGGCCATCGCGCTCCGCCTCGCTCAGGCGCCGCGACACCGCAGTGACCTCCGCCCACCACCGTACATAACTACCACAGTCCACAACGTTTGGTTATGATCACCGTATTATTCCGCCATCTTTGTTTTTCACATCGATCATGGCGGTGTGTAGAAGCGTTTATCACGAATCCACTTGGTCGTTCGCGCGGTCGCAGTGATCGTTATCGTAATGTTAATATTAATGTCAGACTTGCTGCAATGATGTTAATTATTCTCCATTCATCTATCACTTTATTCGATAGACGGACGAAATGACAACCATACCACAGCGAAGTCAGTGACAAACTGTCATTTGATGTTACCATAATAGTCTTGAAAATACTGACATATTATTGGTTTCTGAAAAAAATGATTGCTTAATTTTAATTTGATTGATTGTAAAATGTATTATTAACTGTTTTTTATTGATGACTCTTTATATAACCATCGTTTTTAATACTTGTTTTAAATTATGTTCTTAAGCTGTATTTATAATGAACTATTTCATTCGATTTCTCATAGATGGAGCTATAGTCTTAAAAAGTAAACGACTGGCGTGGACGGTGCTCGATTTTATCACGCCATCTAGCATAAGGTTAACAAATTTAAGTTTTAGTAAGCTAATACTATTTCACCGAATTGATTATTTTTCTTTTTTTGTATAGAGGTACCATAGTAATTAGACCGCGTTGAAGATTTTCAACATTTTTTTTTAAGTTATTAATGCTAAATAAAAAAAATATTAATATAAACAGTTATTTCATCCTCATAGCCAAGAGGTCCCATGGTGTAATGGTTAGCACTCTGGACTTTGAATCCAGCGATCCGAGTTCAAATCTCGGTGGGACCTAGATTTTTTTTAATAAAATTCGAACTGTTATTTATTTATTTATTTATATTTTTTTCTAAATAATACCCATTAACAACAGTTAAAATATGCTTAAGAGATGAAATAGAACTGAGTTACTCGTTCACATCTCATTGACAGACTAGGGATGCTGGGTAGGGAGCATTATTGATCGCGCGAAAATGGGATGGCTGTATCCATTCGCGGCGACCACCCAGCCCGCGGGACGTGGGACCGATTTTCAACCTCAAATAACGCTTAAACGCCTTAAAATATTAGTTTAATAAACCAAAATACCAATTAAATATATCCACCAATATATTCATCGACAAATGATCTCAAAAAAACGTAACGTTACACAAATAACAGTGCAAAACAACCTTAAAAGTGTAAAACGTGACATGACATAGTGAAAAACCAATGAAAATTCCGTAGACACTTCGCTAACACGCTAACAATTTAGGAAAATGGGTGATTAAGAAGAAAAACTACGTATAACCTAAATTTATATTAAGTGAAGGTGACAGTTTTTTAATGAAGTGTTTATGAATTTATTCGGAAACGTGAAAATAATATACAATGGTCGATTTATCCACGCCGGGTTAATGTGTAGATTATGGGCATAATCAACAAAATGCTTATTTCAAAAAGTTTTATTTTAAAGAGATACTGGCTGAAGTGGTGTTGGCGTAAACGTTGGTATAGTAGAAAAAATTAACACCAAATATTAGTGAGAATAAATAAGGTTTTTTATGGTGTCGCGAGAGATCATTAGGTTATTTATGTGTACGGTTTGATTTATAAAATATTCAAGATGAATTCTTTTAACGCACCCACAACACAGATCAATGCGATCGACAAAATGACAACTGTTAAATGTAAATCCGTCGATTTAGAAGGATATGTTATTATAGTTGTTCAAACCAAGGATAATAAAATTAAATTATATGGTAAGTTATTATTTATAACAATAATTATTGTGGTAGAAGCATTTGGGTTGCTTTTTAAAACAACAAAAATATTAATCGATTTTTTCTTCTGAAATGCTAATTTATAAATGAAATATCATTTATTAGGTATTTTTATATACATATTTACAAATGGTTAAAAAGACTTGCTTTCGAAAGAATATAAATTTGTGAAATAAAATTTTTTCAACAATTTTATTGAGTGCATTAAAATATAAAAACTACTTTATAGGATCTCCTTCAGCTGGAAACTGGGAAAATCTGGAGCTGGCGGATGAAATCATGGATGTGAACGAAACGAGACTGGAGGATATGACTCGTACCGAGGTCCTCAGTCACATACACGAGGTAATCACAAAATAATCATTTAAGGGTGGAAGTGAGATAATATCAGAACATATTTTCGTTATATACCTTCCGACGTATAAGACTGATAGATTTTGAGACTTGGGTCGGTCAAGTTAAAAAGTCATAAGTGGAGGTTCTCAGTAGCACCTTAGAATATGGCAGCGTTTACACCTGTTCCCGAAAAGGGCACTAGTAAGCACTTGGTCTTTGAAACTCAAATGGTTACTATAATATACCGCCCACAATCTTAATCTTTTTTGAGGATGGTTGCATTGACAGATAATGGTCAGGTCATAAAATATTTACATTTAAATCAGTAGAAAGTTTACACTAAATATTTTACCTTTGACAGTTTTGGAGTAAAGCCCGTAAATGATCTTCATACAAACGATATCGTCCATCCTGCTCTGATAGCAATAGACAGAAGAAATCAAAAGATATTTTATGTTCTTTGTAGGTTATTTTTGTAGGACTTTGTAGATCTGACTATCCGAATTATTTTAATTATTTTACAATTTGTTATTAAACGATTTTACCGTTATCACCAATCATGTAACTGAATTTTACTGCAACTGCAAAATTCCATTAAAACGAGTCTGTCAAATATCTTACCTAGACTTGATATATTAAAATATGAGTCCATTTCATAAATAAATGTTTTCTCTTATTTCTTTAAGGTGTTCAACAAATGTTCACTAAATAACATATATGACCATATTAAATTTATACACATCATAAATTGGAGTGTCTGTTTGTAATATTAAAATAGCCCTTTTTGTCCTTGTCTTGCTTTTTACACGGTACATATTATATAAAATAATATTTTTTATATTTTTTGTCTGTCTGTCAGTCTGTTTGTTTGTTCCGGCTAATTTCGAGAACGGTTGGACCGTCTGATATAATAAGGAGTAACTTAGGCTACAATATTTTTTTTTTTGTTAAATTCAAACGCGTACAAGTTCGCGGGCACAGCTAGTCTTCTTTATATATAATTTAAGTAAAATCCCCAATACTGTTTGCTTACGAAAAATTGTATCAGTCACTTTGAGATGCAGTGGACAAACTGCTTGGCATTATACAGTATTGAGTAATTAATGTAAGCATGATTAACGATCAAAAAACTACCAGCATGTGTTATGTAATAATTAAATCTTAACCATATTAGTTTTGCCATTGTAAAGCATTGTGTATAATTTGCGTATTTATATTTATCATTCATTATATTTTCCTAATTTGCTATGATTATATGCAAAATTAAATAGAGACCATGAAGAAGCAGGTGTTGTTTTACATAAAATAAACTAGTTTGATTATGTTATCTTATGTTCCCTTCTCTTGAGAAGATTTCGTTTGTTCCGCTTGGCTGCTCTAATACGATTTGGATATCTGTGGCAGCAATTCATTCAATCCTTGAAAGTTATTCGCGATGTTTTCCTTCACGCCCTAGCATTAAACGCAAAATAATGTTTTACATATATTTGCTCAGGTTAAAGAATTCTATCGACAATGACTTGTTTAAATTGTTAAGTTATCTTTCATATTTAGGGCTCTCATCCTCGAGGCCCGCTTTTCTTACTTCCTTATATAGTTTATCAGCACAACGCAATATATATTTTTATAAAAAACACCACTTTTTTTAATATATGATGCACTAATGCCATCACAAAAGCTTCTGCAAATTTAAAACCTCTTTTCCCCTCTCTGGGATTGCCTAGAGATCCTTAGCTGATGTGGAACTCCAGTTACCTTCTCTCTCACTGAATAATCTGGCACTGCTCTCATCTCTTACTTCCATCACGGCACTTCAAGTCAATATCCAAATAACGCGGGCGTCGCTGCCGCTAGTGAATTAATTCCGATCCATTCCGCTGATTTATTTATTTTCCAAATCTCTAACTCGAAGGTGAAATAAATCGCCATCAATCCGTAAGTCATTACTGTTCAAACGTGCCTGTTGTAGTAAGTCTGTGTATATTTTTTATATTTAGTGTATGCACAAACATTTTCTATCAATGTCAATCTCGTTTTATCGTTTGTGTTTGGTTTTTACCGAGAAATACGCATAGAAAGTCGGTAGTGTTATCACTGTAGTACCTCAGAAAGCACAGAATACCTGACACCTGAATTTTTTTCAATCGTGTCAGATTATAGAAATGGGGGGAATAAAAAGTGCACCCGTATTTAGGTACCAAAATTTTATCTTCACTAATTGCTCCTTAAATCGTTACGCTATTCGTGTTAACTACGAGTATTAGATGATGTACATACGTAACAGTAAGGACTTACATAAATTTAGTAAAATACAGTAAATTTAAAGTAAATTTACTTTTAATTTAAATTAGTGCTTTTGGAAATTCGTACCATTAAATGAATTGCATGTTTTTGTACTTTAGAGTACTTACAAAAGTGATAATGCTTTGGTCGTTTTATTCATTATCTATATAGATCAACGAACAGCTTGGACAGGAAAATAGATGGTTAAAAACTCTTTATATTTGAGGAAATTTCCGGTTTTTGAGATGTCTACAAAAATTTCACACGACTATTGTACAGATTAATATAAAACGTCCAAACTCAACACACTTAGTCAAATTGAAATGTAGTAGAATTTATTTGGTCAAGTAACATTAACGTAGCGTATGTCTCTTCTATTGTAAATTTGAATCGATTAATTTCTCGTGATCGCAGTCAATCACAACATTGGCCCTGTTCAAATGACTTGTGGAGCCAACATCTGGGGTTGGACGTGAGCCAACCCTAATAACTGTGTATTTACTATCTGGCTCATTATCTGAGCCGGGATAAAATGTAATTTATTATAATATCCTTTTTATAGCAATGTATTACTCGTAGTTTCGCCCGCATAAGGTTTTAATAATATAAATTACTCCGGTTTTTATAACGATTGTGGAATGACAAAGGAGTATAACCTGTGGGTCTTTGTAGTCTCGAAATAATAATACTTGGATTAGATGATGTATAAATTTCCTTTCGGAGCTGAATTTTAAAAAATCTTTTTATCAGTGCGCCTTTACATATAACAATACTTCATAAAGAAATGGCAACTACATTTTGACTGTCCATTAAAATTAAATTACTAGTTTAAAACATGAATACAATATTATTTACAATATTATTATAACTCAATATTTGGCTAATTTTATTTACGGGATACATTAATATCTCTCAAAGTTCTCACAAATAGGTGATTCCCAATCTCACTAAATCTTAATGGTATGCCCATTTATACAAACCAGTAGTCTAAATATTTCCCATTTTTTCTATTTAATTTCGAGTTATTAAAATTGGTACCAATAATGGCTAAAGTATGTCTCATTTTTATAACTGACACTTCCAAGAGCAAAATTCTCCGGAGCAGCGCATTTTTAGCTAGTAATGCACGAGCTAGAGAATAGCTGATGAGCAGAAACAAAAAAATAACGATTATGTCTTTTTTCCTATGTTTAGTTTTTGGTACTAATCCTTTTCACCCACATATATAAAAGTAAACTTATTAGTATAGTATGTTTTTAAACCAAAACATTTTCTACTTATAAAAACTATTACTTAGATTCACTCAGGTAGTAACTAAGTTTTGTTCCTTTAATAAAAATAATTAATACAATTTATATTCTTATTTGTAATAGTCGTCACCGCATGCGGTTTAGGAGTTGGTCATCACGTTATAGCTATTAAAGATTGCCGGTATCCTTGAGGTTTAAGGATACTTTATACCGAATTTCTTCAAATGGCTTAGCCGTGAAAGAGAAAGAGTGTTTCTCATTTATATTAGTAGCGACCCGAACTGCTTCGCACGGGTGCCATGCTTATACTAAATATACTACAGATATTATATACAAAAACCTACCTCTTGAATCACTCTATCTATTAAAAAAAAAGCATCAAAATCCGTTCCGTAATTTGTATGCTCTAATACATAGGGACAGACAGCGGTAAGCGACTTTGTTTTATACTACGTAATGATGACTAGAAGAATTGATATTAACAGTTTCATATGTTATTATTGTATCGACTACAACTCTGTCACGAGTGACTTGTGGACTAGACATGCTGTTTTGGACCTGAGCCAACCGTGAGACCGTTCTCACTGAATTGATATCAGTATCGTTTCCGTGAGACGATACTTAGTAACAATAATATTGAGCTATGTATTAATTGTTTCATATTGGAACCTTTGAAGATATTATATTCTAATCAAACGTATATAATGTTATCATATGTGTACAGTGCGACACAGCTTAGATGTAGCATCGGCAAATTTATACAACCAATAGAAATAGCTCAGCAACGCGCCATTCGACGCTATTCGTCGCTATAGATTCTCGCGTCAGTTCAACCCGAGAAAGAAAGTGCATGTAAATCGACGTGTGAAATTGACGAATAATATATTCGTCATATCAGGTCATATGAATTTGCAAGTTATTACGTTTACGTAATGATCATATTCGAATAAGAAATAAATACTGATAATTTGGGATAGCGTACCTACTTAATTCGGATGTGATCGGTTTTACGAATTTTGCCGATGCTACATCTAAGTTGCGTTGTACTATAATTAAGTATTTAACAAAGTATTTGTCTCTTAACGCTTGATCAAAATTGACAAACACACTTAGTACAAAATAATTCATTTAATATAATTTAAGCGGTTTTATATTGAAAAATATACAGCTAGTTCACGTTTAGTAGAGATTTCGAAGCATTACGTAAGCAGGTTTTATAAATTCAAAGGACTCTCAAATTTGTACTTTTCCGACCACTCTTGTGACCTATATGTCATATGGTCCAAGATTTTCGTCTCTTTTCAACGATTTCTTTCATTTTTGTAAATTTTCTTTGATTGTATCCGAATAAAATATCAAATATAATTACAGACTGCATGTTAATATGAAAAATTAGTTTGCAGCTGAAATAAAATACTTATTCAGAAAATTACACGAAAAATTTAATCTGATAACACCCACTGGTGGTAAAGCTTTGTTGTGGCAGTATTAAAATTTCATTCACGATGAAAATACTAACCTAGATATCATGGCTATTGTTAGCGGCTCATTTGACGATATAAGAAATAAAGAATGCGTAAACTATTTTGTCTTTATATTGATCAACATATTGAGCCGAGAGCCGAGATGGCCCAGTGAATAGAACGCGTGCATCTTAACCGATGATTTCAGGTTCAAACCTAGGCAAGCACCACTATATATATGTGCTTAATTTTTGTCTACAATACATCTCGTGCTCGGTGGTGAAGGAAAACACCGTGAGGAAACCTGCATGTGTCTAATTTCAACAAAATTCTGCCACATGTGCATTCCACCAACCCACATTGGAACAGTCTAGTGGAATATGTTCCAAACCCTCTTCTCAATGGGAGAGGCCTTAACCAAGCAGTGGGAAATTTACAGGCTATTACTTTACTTTTTACTTTTAGTGAACAACACGTTGGCGGCGACAACATTTTTCAACTTTTTCCATTCCTGTGGTACGGGGCGTTTAAGACCTTGTATGAACCCCCGTTAACCCCGTAACGTTTAAGAAATTAAAACTCGATATTTTTTTTATTTTTTTATTTTTTTTTTTTTATTTCAAGAAAAACTCGATATGTTGTGATGATATGATTTGATCGAATTTTATTTTGTCAGTACGTTACATGGTCACAGAGATTTCGTACTAAAGTTGGTACACCATAGCATTCAGCTTTCAATAGGCACCACATAAATATATTTTACCTTTTTCCTAAGCTAAGGAAGGAAAAATAGATAAAGAAATGTATCTTTTTCTTAGCTGTATCGCAAGGAAGACGAGGCGTATTAGACCTCGCTTCGCAATAATCGCGTTAAAAAGTAAATCGGGATACAGAGATAAATGTATTGAGCAATGGAACAAAAAAAACAAGTCTTCAAATAATTAGGATAAAAGCGTGTAAATGTTTGGGATTTTGGGTATTTCTATATAATGAAGTCTCGACAATTCAAGGCGCCATTTATTAGTTTTTAGTACAATTTGGTTATACACCAAGTCCAGATATGGCTTATCCAGATAACATATATATGGAATATATAGATATATGTAATATAAGATTCAGGTAAACAGATGATATGAATACCCCTGTCACTGCTTTCGCTTGTAATAATTAATTAAATGAATTATGAAGATACGTTTGACGATACAGATTAAATGTCTTTAATCAACATTTGGAAATGTATCATAATAACTAACCTGCTCCAGAAAAAGTTGATTTATTATTTGTTGTCGAGTAGTCTGCACTGGTTTTCATTGGTACGCCGCTCCGATGTTTCTGGTTCGATTTCTGGCCGAGTCGGATTTTCGACAACACAAGTGTTTAGCTACTTACATTGGGATCAGAGTAAGTGATGTTGTCCAATATTTATTTTTTACTTATTTATGTATGCCAAACAATCAACAAATTTTCTTAAAATCTTCTTTACAACATTTTTAAATGCCAGACTGATCATAATGAATAACGCAAAGCCTCAACCGGTGTTTTCAACATAATGAATTTTGCACAAAAATTAACAATGAGCACTTATGTAGCACAACAAAGATTTTTAAAAAATCTCTTTCTCAGTGGGTTAAATAGAGTATGAAACTTCGCAAAGAAGCATTTTCATCTTCTTCAAAAAGGAGGAGGTTATCAATTTGTCTGTGTTTTTTTTATGTTTTTTACCTCATAACTTTTCTCTGAGTGGACGGTTTTGATATTTTTAAGCTAGCACTTCCCATGTGGTCCTATTTTAATTTGGTCCAGGTCTGATGATGGTATCCATATGAAAACCATGTAAATCTTCAATTTGCATTACATATGTGCGCGATAAATAGCTCAATAACTCAAAATCACGCCAACCTATTTTGATGATTCTTTTTTTATTGGAAAGGATATGCTTCAAGGGTATTTGGAGGCGGTGCAAGCCAAGAAAATCTTACCGTATATTTATCAAAAAACAATACAACAAACTACTTTACGATAACAAACCTTCTATACGATAATATACTAGGTCAATATTTTACATTTCAGTTTACTTAGGTGGACTCTAAAAAATATTTTGAATACGCAATTATTTTTATTACTTCGAAATATGAAATTGGTTATTTGGACTTCTATAAATCAGTGAAAGTAAAAAGAAAATGCATCATGGCAAATGGTGAAATAAGAAATAAAAAAATGTATGAGTCGGTTTTTAGGCATTTATAAGCAAAAGACCAATGTTACAAAGTTACATGGGGAGATGAATTAGGTCACTAATTAAAAATAGCTCTTGATCCTTATGCATCTCTATGGAACTAAACACGCTTATTAATTTTGAAAAGATGATTTCATTAATAATTATGTTTTCTATTTGAGTTATGTAAATAATGATTAATATTGTTTTGGAAGCTTTCAAAAGATACGATATGTAAATATTATTATTTTCTATGTTTTAATGTTCAAACAATTAGAGCATAAATAAGTTTTTAGATATCAACAGCTGCTCGAGTATTATAGGACACACGGTGTCACCGGAAATCAATATTTCGGATGCCGCCACATCGTGAAAAACTTTTAATAAAAATCTTGTTGAGACGCTATTTTTAAACGAGAATCTGCTGAGCCAGAATGGCTCAACGGGGTGAGCGAAGGTCGTGAGGTTTTATTCGAAGTATTACCACTAAGCTTTAGAGAAGAATTTACAAAGCATATTGCATAGACCAATAAATCCTTATTATTATAATTAGCCTTATGCAATGGGTCTAAAAGTAAAATATAACTACTACATAACACTTTTGTTTTAGTATCTTCCATTCAAGATATATTCTACTGTGAAAGAGCGATACTTGGTTTTGTTCTGTTATATTGTTGTGAATTTGAGGGTGTGTGAGCCAGTGGAACTGCATAGCCCAAGAGATAAAACATCTTAGTTTCCAAGGTGCATTGGTAATGTATGAATTTTATTGATATTTCTTATAGCATCAATGTCTTCAGGTAGTTACCACTTACCATCAGATGGCTCATTTGCCAGTGCGTCTTATCTACACATATAATAAATTTGGAGTGTCTGTTTGTAATATTAAAATAGCCCTTTTTGATCAATGCATTTGTATTTATACACGTTACATACAGGGTCGGATTTAGGGAGGGCAACCGGGGCAACTGCCCTGGCCCCTGGGGCCTCCACAGAAGTTTTCTGTGAGTTAACAAATACCGAGATGTAGTCAAATTATAATAATCTTACTACTTAATATTTTAAAAGTTACCTATACCAGTCAAGAAATACTTACTGATTCAAATTAATAAAAGCTTAAGCTAATCCATTAATCCATGATATAATTATTAGGATCTCCACGCTCCTGTTGGTCTAGGGCCTCCACTGCTTTTGTGGCCCCAGGGCCTCCAGACCTTTAAATCCGACTCTGGGTACATATACCAAAATAATATTTTTTACGATTTTTGACTGTCTGTCTGTTAGTTAATCCGCCTAATCTCTTAATTTTGACGGGATTCACTGGCAGATAACTAATATAATAAGGAGTAAATTAGGCTACAATATATTTTTTTTTTAAATTCAAACGCATACTTGCTCGCGGGTACGGCTAGTAATTTCATAAAAAATATATCTATTACATTTAAGATCTTTATGTCTCGGAAAGTATGCGAAGGTTATATTACCACGGTAAATAAATTATTATCTGATCGTAATCTTTAAAATTAAGATGATTTATTGCCTAGCTCTTGTAGCGATTTGATCTTTGTCCGTAAGGAACGAATAATTTATTATTACTCGCGCTAGTCAATCTAGGAATTAGTCTGTTTTTATTTTTTTTTATTTTATAGGTTGGCGGACGAGCATATGGGCCACCTGATGGTAAGTGGTCACTATTACCCATAGACAACGAAGAAATATTAACTATTCCTTACATCGTCAATGTGTCACCAATCTTGGGAACTAAGGTGTTATGTCCCTTGTGCCTGTAGTTACACTGGTTCACTCACCCTTCAAACTGGAACACAACAATACTGAGTACTGTTTTTTTGCCGGTAGAATAACTGATGAGTGGGTACCTACCCAGAGACTTGCACAAAGCCCTACCACAAAATAATATTAATAATAGTCAACAATTTATCAGAAAATCTGAACTTTCTTATTAAATCAACAAATCAAAATTTTTATTCATTATCAAAGAAAGTCGTGTTCACGAGAAAGGACATGGTAAATGAGGTTTCTAGACAAAAAAATCTCTTTAATACCTAAACATCATCATGAAAGGTTTATAATAAATTCATGTAATCGATTTCGTCTAGTCGTGACTCCCGACCGTTCAGTCTCCTATTGACAAACTATTTCATTTATAATCAGATATTGTTAATTAAATTGACACCCAACAAACAGGTAGTTGCAAACTTCAATTAACGATTTTTACGAGTGAAATGGAAAACATTAAAAACGTTTCCAGCTTTCCGACACAATTAAGTCTAAATTGCTTCATCTGCTTGATGTAAATGTCAGTGATTTTTTTGATTAATAAATTAAACAGACAGATTAATTGACAACTGTCTGTATATTCGTGTTAAACTCCAAAACTACTGAGCGGTTTTCACTAATTGAGAGAGTAATTCGAGAGAGAGGTTTGGGTATATCATTATATATAGCCGAGATAGCCCAGTTAGAACGCGTGCATCTCAACCGATGATCGCAGGTTCAAAGTTGTAGGTATATAATATATTGAGGTTTAAGACAAACATATCGACAATTGTTATAAATAGATGTCAGAAAAAACTAAAAAAAATTATATAAACAAAAGGTAAATAAAATATATTTAAAAAAAAACTTATGTCCACCTGGGCGAAGGCGGGGCGGGCCACTAATTTACGTTAAAAGAAGGATTTATATTTGTATATGTGTTGTACATATTTGCGCAATTATTCTAGAAACTAGTGTTTATGTTTCTTATAATAAGGACGTTATACTTTAAAGCTTTAGAAAGTTTCAGAAAGTATGCGAAGGTTTCTTGTTAGTCTAGCAGCTTATCGGGCTTCAGCTCCTATTTGAGGTCCTGGGCTGAAATGTGATTACTTTGTGGTATTTGTGCGTATACCATTTTTCAAGGATAACGTTCCGAGTTATCTGGATTAATCCCGGCTACTGAATTTCAACTTCGAACATCATTACATAGCATAAAACAAAGTCGCTTACCACCGTCTGTGTATGTATGCTTAGATTTTTTTTTTTTTTTTTTATGGCATAGGTGGCAAACGAGCAGGAGGCTCACCTGATGGAAAGTGACTACCACCGCCCATGGACACCTGCAACACCAGGGGACTTGCAGGTGCGTTGCCGGCCTTTCAAAAAGGAGTACGCTCTTTTCTTAAAGGTTCCCATGTCGTATCGGTTCGGAAAAACCGCCGGCGAAAGCTGGTTCCACAAAGTGGTTGTGCGAGGCAGAAAATGTCTGAGAAATCGCGCTGTTGTGGATTTTCGGACATCAAGGTGGTGCGGGTGAAGCTTAGAATTTTGGCGAGATGTCCGAAGGTGAAATTGAGCAGCCGGGATTAATCCGAACAATTCCTCGGAACATTCCCCGTGAAAAATTCGGTAGAAGATGCAGAGTGATCCGACATCTCTACGCCAAAAGGATCAAGGAGATCGGAAAGAGCTTGATCGTCGATAACTCGAGCCGCTCTACGTTGGATGCGGTCAAATGGAAGGAGCTGGTACTGGGGAGCACCCGCCCAGAGGTGAGAGCAGTACTCCATGTGAGGCCGAATTTGCGCCTTGTAAAGTTTAAGGCGATGGGCCGACGTGAAATACTGTCTCGCCTTGCTGAGCACGCCCAGCTTTTTTGAAGCCAATTTGGCTTTGCCTTCCAATTGACCGCGGAACTGAACTTGGCTCGAAATATCAACGCCAAGTATTCCGATACTACCTGTAGCGGCTATCGGAATGTTCTCAAATCGTGGAGATACGACAAATGGTGTTTTTTTAGCGGTTAACGCGCAAACTTGCGTCTTTTTGGGGTTGAAATGGACTAGATTTAGCCGGCCCCAATTCGAGACTTCGTTTAATGAAGACTCGATTTCAGACACAAGTTTGTTCCGGTTCTCTTCGACGTTTTCCCGAGAAATATTAGCGCGGCCGGTGTATAAGGTGTCAACGGTACTGTCGTCTGCATAGCAATGAATATTCCCGATTTGCAACAAATCATTGATATGCAGAAGAAACAGAGTGGGTGATAGAACGCAGCCTTGTGGAGCATTGACGAATTTTAAGTCAGAGCATGCACCGTCGACAACGACCTTTATGCTCCGATCTGCCAAAAAGCTGGTAATCCAATTGCATAATTTCCCGGGAAGCCCATAGGAAGGAAGCTTCGAAAGAAGCGCTTTGTGCCATACACGATCGAAGGCCTTCGCTATGTCCAAGCTGGCTGCTAATGCCTCCCCCTTGCTCTCAACTGCTTCAGCCCACCTGTGAGTAAGGTAAACTAGAAGATCACCGGCTGACCGACCCCGACGGAAACCGTACTGGCGGTCGCTAATCAGCTGGCTCTCCTCTAGATACCGCAGGAGCTGGCAGTTTATAAGGGACTCCATTATCTTGGAGAGCAAGGGGGTGATGGCTATAGGCCTATAATTGGACGGGTCTGAGCGGTTGCCTTTTTTAGGGATCGGATGCACCAAAGCTGTCTTCCAGGAATTCGGGACGACGCCTAATGTGTAGGATTGCCGGAAAAGACGCGTTAAGACCGGTGCCAACTCGGGAGCACATGTCCGTAGCACGATTGGAGGGATACCATCGGGTCCGCTCGACTTATGAATGTCCAAGGAAAGAAGTGCTTTACGAACTGCACTTTGCCGGAATTTAACCTCCGGCATCGTGGTATCACATCGCGGAATTGTTGGTGGAGATTTTCCTTGGTCATCCAGAGTCGAGTTCGACGCGAAGAGAGAGCCTAAAAGATCAGCTTTCTCTTTCGCGGTATGGGCCAATGACTCACCGTCTCTGTGCAGAGATGGAAAAGATGGCTGACAGAAATTCCCTAAGACAGCCTTAGCGAGAGACCAGAACGCTCGTGTTCCTGAAGGGAGACGCACCAGTCTCTCGCCAATTCTGCCAATGTACTCCGTCTTCGCCCTAGCAATCACGTTTTTGAGGGACCTAGAGGCAGAGTTGTATTCCTTTTTAAATGCGCTGGTATTTACATCACGAGACGCAGATGCATTAGCCCAGGTTTGATAGCGTTCCCACTTTCGGCGTGATGCCGTTTTGCAGAAGCGACCAAACCAAGGCTGGGACTTGCCACCGATGGGTACTGCAGAGTAAGGAATGAATAGTTCCATACCCTGAAGCACCACATCGGCAACAGAGTCAGCAGCAGCGTTCGGATCATCCGGCGAGAAACAAATCTGCCCCCATGGGTAAGATGCAAAAAAAGACCGCATCCCATCCCAATCTGCTGACTTGTAGTGCCATACTCGGCGGCACCCAACAAAGCGAGGCCGTGAGTACCGCACAACCGGCACTGTACTCCGGACGAGACAGTGGTCAGACGAGCCCAGAGGGGGATCGACGATAACCTGATAGCCATCCGGATGTGAAGTCAGCAGAAGGTCCAACAGGGAAGGTGTATGATCCTCCACATCCGGTATTCGCGTTGGCGAGTTGACCAGTTGTGTCAGATCATATGCTAGAGCGAAGTCCAGAACAGATCTACCCGCATGATCGGTGCTGCGTGAGCCGAGCCATTCTGCGTGGTGAGCATTAAAGTCACCCAGAATAATGATCTCTGCGGATGGAATCTGCTGAAGCACCGAATCTGTAGCCATTTGGACGTGCTCAACCAGTCGGTCGGTTTCGGCATTACCGCTATGGGACCTATAAAGGCACGCATAGATTCGCGGATGGTCATCGCAGTCTACACGCAGCCAGATAATCGATAGGTCCTATCCTTCAAGGCTGCCGAGGCGTCGAGAACAGATATCATCTCTGACGTAAACGCATACCTCAGCTCGTGGTATAAAGGAATGTTCCAATTTGTACCCAGGGTACGAGAGAAAAGTCGTATCGGCAGGAGAAGATATCTGGGTCTCGGTTAGAAAGAGCAAGGCCGGCTTCGCCGTTTCCAGATGGTAGTGAACGGCGTTGAGGTTGGAGTTGAGTCCCCTTATGTTGCAGAAGTCCACAGCGAGGGTGGTAGGGGTTGCCTTATGATGCCTGCTCCGCTTGCCCCGAACAGTGGCGAGCGCAAAATTGCCCCCCCCAGAATTCGGAGGGCAGCCTGGACATCCCTGCTCAGGTGGTGTATGTCCTGAGCATGGATGCCCAGAGAGGGATTCTCCACCGCTGTCGCTGATGGTACCCTCCTGGGGTAATTTAACCAAATTCTGCACAACCATCAAGTTTTGGGGGGGAGGGGGATTGGGCCTCCGGAACTCTCACTTACCGGACGAAACGCGGTAGCATAACTACCACTTTACGCCGATTTTAAGTGAGAGAGTGGTACTTCCCCGGGCGTGCCGGCCCATTCGGCTGTAACCCGAAGGTATACAGCGTGGCACTACCACTCTTATTTATTATAGATCATTTAAATTACACAACGGATTTTGATGCGGTTTCTTTTAATAGATAGAGTGATTCGAGAGGAAGGTTTTTGTATATAAAACATGCAGAATGTAGTAAAGAAACAGGAAAAAAATGATAGTACATTTAGTATCAGCATTGCCCGTGAGAAGCCGGGGCGGGTCACTAGTTGTCGAAGCGTAATTCGAAGTTTCATCCTTACCATATCACACAACAGCGCAATTTTTAAGGCACTTACTGCTTCTCATAATAACAGTGGAACTGGCTTTAAATTTTCAAGTTGTCAACTTTCAAGATAAGAACCTACACACTTCGCAAAGGAGATGTGCGGGCGCTGGTAGGCAGTTTCCGTTTTTTTTATGACATAGGTGGCAAACGAGCAGTTGGCTCACCTGGTAGAAAGTGCCTACATGTCATCTGCAACACCAGGGGGCTTGCAGGTGCGTTGCCGGCCTTTGAGAAAGGAGTACACTCTTTTCTTGAAGGTTCCCACGTCGTATCGGTTCGGAAAAACCGCCGGGGAAAGCTGGTTCCAAAAAGTTGTCGTGCGAGGCAAAAAATGTCTATTGCTTGCTTGCAACCTATAGCATAAAAATTGTTTAGGAATATTCAGTCGTTATGGTCATATAACAACTATAAAGGCGGAAATAAATTAAAAATGTTTAAAAGTAAAACGTACTGATCACATGATGTCGATATTATATCAATATAGAAACGGTATCATCGTATTTCGTCGAAAATGCCAATTGTCATTCTAATATCCAATACAATTAACTGTTATGAGTTCATTTACGATGAATCATTGATGGAATGGAAAATGTTGATTGTATGTGTGATGTATAATACTCATGATCTATAAGTATAATAAAATTGGAGTGTCAGTTTGTAATTATAAAATAACCGCATTTTACTATAATGCATATGTACCATACACGTATACCAATATTTCTATTCGGTTGTTTCGGTAAAACTCAAAAGAAAGGCGGTACCGATTTTGACGGGACTCTTATTCTTATCCGGAGTTACTTAGGAACAGCACAGCTTATTATTTAAAACGGCTACATTTAAATATCCTAACTCACAATTTAAATATAATTCTATATTTTTATGACTTTAAGATTTCGGTTTGTCATAAGCTAAAAATATTATTACCTTATATTTCTTCTCGTTTCTTTCTTGTCCGAACCCTCGTCCCAGTTCAGCCCGAGCCTCCTTGTACAGAGAGCTGAGATGGCCCAGTGGTTAGAACGCGTGCATCTTAACCGATGATTGCGGGTTCAAACCCAGGCAAGCACCACTATAAATATGTGCTTAATTTGTTTATATAATTCATCTCATGCTCGACGGTGAAGAAAAACATCGTGTGGAAACCTGCATGTGTCTAATTTCATCGAAATTGAATACCACATGTGCATTCCACCAACCCGCATTGGAACAGCGTGGTGGAATATGTTTCAAACTCTCTCCTTAATGGAAGAGGAGGCCTTATCTCAGCAGTGGGAAATGTACAGGCTATTACTTTACTTTACTTTATTCCTTGTACGTCTGCGCCAGAGTGTTCTCGCTTGTCTGATTTTACTTAATGTTACATGTATTAATATATTAAATTTGTTTCAGTGTATATCGTCGTGTGTGATCAAACTGCGGGTGAAGAGACGGAGCGAAACAAAACTACGTAAGTTACACACACATCATTTATAAATATCGTCATCCTCCTGCCCTTATCCCAATTTTATTGGGGGTCGGCACAAGTAACATTCTTTCTAACCATATCTTCTTTCACACAATCCATCCATCGTTTCTTTAATTATAATTAAATTCCATTTTTTTTTAAATAAAAGTAAAGTAACATCCTGTAAATTACTGCTGGGCTAAGGCTCCTCTTCCATTAAGGAGAGGATTTGGCACATATTCCACCACACTGTTCTAAAGCGGGTTGGTGGAATGCACATGTGGCAGAATTTCGATGAAATTAGACACATGCAGGTTTCCTCACGATGTTTTCCTTCACCGCCGAGCACGAGATGAATTATAAACACAAATTTAACACATATATATATATATATATATATATATATATATATATATATATATATAATGGTGCTTGCCTGGGTTTCAACCCGAAATTATGGGTTAAGATGCACGCGTTCTAACCACTAGGCCATCTCAGCTCAAATAATAGCGATTTTAAATAATAGTAATTATTAAATGAATGTAGGCACTTATTTAACTTATGGTATGGAACATGCTTGTGATAAATTTTGTGGCAATAGAGCCTTGTTAGTAGTTAGAACGCGTGCCTCTTAACCAATGATTGTGGGTTCAAATCCAAGCAAGCAGGATTTTCATTTGCCTAATTTGTGTTTATAATTTATTTCGTGGTGAAGTAAGTCGTGAGGAAACCTTTAATTATGTTACTTCAATGAAATTCTGCTATATGTGTATCTGCATTGGAGCGGCGTGGAATAAGCTCCAACTTTCTCCTCAAAGGGAGGGGAGGCCTTAGCCCAGCAGTGAGACATTTATAGGCCGTTACTTCACTTTTTTTATTTACGAGTCAAATGTTTGTATGAGTTGGTATTTGTGTGTGGGCTTCTATTTTCGTTATTATGTCGGTTTTTTTAAGGTATAGGTTGTCGGACGAGCGTATGGGCCACCTGATGGTAAGTGGTCACCATCACCCATAGACAATGACGCTGTAAGAAATATTAACTATTCTTTACACGTCAATGTGCCACCAACCTTGGGAACTAAGATGTTATGTCCCTTGTGCCTATAGTTAGCTCATTCACCCTTCAAGCCGGAACACAACAATATTGAGTACTGTTATTTGGCGGAAGAATAACTAGCAATCCATCCATTGTTTCTTTAATTATAATTAAATAATAGTAATTGTTAAATTAATGACGGCACTTACTTAACTTATGGTATGGAACACGCTTGTGATAAATTTTGTGGCAATAGAAGCCTTGATGACCAGTAGTTCGAACGCGTGCCTCTTAACCAATGATTGTGCGTTCAAACACAAGTAAGCAGGATTTTCGTGTGCCTAATTTATGTTTATAATTTATTTCGTGGTGAAATAAATTATAAGGTGTAAAACATCGTGAGGAAACCTTTAATGTTATGTTACTTCAATGAAATTCTGTGTGTATCTATCTGCATTGGAGCAGTGTGGAATAAGCTCCAACTTTCTCCTCAAAGGGAGTGGAGATCTTAGCCCAGCAGTGAGACATTCATAGGCTGTTACTTTATTTTTTTTATTTATGAGTTAAATGTTTGTATGAGTTGGTATTAATGTGTGGACTTCTATTTTCGATCTTATGTAGGTGAATTAATTTATCTCATAAGGGATGTTTTATACAGTCGATACACACTTATCACAATGACTTTAAATTATTTAGATTAAGTTTTATTTTTAACTTGAAAAAACAACTTTGTCTGTACCACCATCGACTTTATTACGTAATTAAGATTACCATACTAATATAATTCTTAGTGAAATCAAATATAATTACTACTAATCTTATAACTAATTAACTACTAGTAATGTTATAAACACCTAAAGAATACGACGATATATTACAAAATGCATTATACAGTTTTTCTACTTTGCAATCGGGTAATGACGAGTGATTTTTTATTATCACAGGTGTAATTTTAAGTAAAATTATTACACAACGATTGCTAAGCCCGTCCAATAATACGATTGCATAGCGCTTTTCCCATTTAATGTGATTAAGAACTGAGAATGGCTTCCTCAAAGCAACGAACATTGCTCTATAACTAGAACAAACAAGAAACACCTTTAATACAACATCATAAAGCTTATAATAGAATAACAGTAAATAATCGGAAAATTGGATACAGTGCGCTATCCAAATCAAATGCAAGTGAAACAAAGAAATTTATTTTATGCGACAGGGTTCTAAAGTCGGTGACGAATCGTTTTATTGCAACTCTGTCAAAGTACTGGAACGAGTTAAGTATAGTACGACCTGTCTACGTTACCGCTGGACACAGCCTTTGAGGTTACGTCGCAGTGTTGCCTGTTCATTTGTATTAGCCTTTTTTAAGGCATTATTTACAACATTCTTAGCAATACATTGATTATTGATGTTTAATATAATTTTATTTTTATAAATGTAAACAATTTCTTTTTTTTTTTAATTCTAATTATAATCTGCTTTAATTAAATAGTTTGTATTAGAATATTTTATAATTAGAATCTATCGAGAAAAAATACAGTAGTCACTTTTTGCATTTAATAATTTACTTGTATATTATTTATTGCAAGCATTAATATATCTAGTCTTGAATCGAGATATTTCTACAACTTGATCCAACTTTTCATAAGTTCTTAGACAATATTCCAACCACAAATAAATAAAATTGATTTGTCTGTCTAAAATATTAAAATAATATAAATATAAATTTAACATACTCAAACAAAAATAGAATTTATAAACAATTATGCTTGTTCCTTTGTTTGATTTTCTAAAAAGAATGAACCGATTTTGATAAGACTTTTGCTAATAGATAATTTATATTTTAACGAACTTAGACTTCTCGTTTCAAAAACAAGAATTACAGGTCCACGAGACAGACATTAAAATTACTCACTATTTATCGTTTACTCGATGTCATACATATTCAATGCCATACAGCAGCTCTCTAAACAAAAAGCGAAATCGTTGCGAAAATATGCTTGAAATTTGAGAGGTATGTTTTGTAATTATCGGTAAAGTACTTCATAAATGTTATTTCAAACTTAAATTTTTATCGTCTCAATAATATAAGTTTCAATTTTATATATTCTTATTCTTATTGGAATCTTGTAACATTTATTCATTTGAAGATTCCATATTAAGATTTTATAGTAACATAATCAATAAATACCATCAATTATAAGAATTTTATTCCAAATCATAAACCTATCAATTATTAGTTGTTTATTATAAAAAGTTGAAATAAATATTAAAAAGCAAAAATTCAATAATGTATTTTAATGAAGTGTAGGTTGAATTAAATATTTACTAATGCGGCAACACCATTCAAAAACCTGTGTGAGCAAGACGGAAAACACTGTCGAGTCACCGCGACGTAGCTAGCCGGTGTAATTTAGTGTTTGTTAAATAATATAGAAAAATTAACCGAGTTTAGCTACGAAAAATATAGTTCACGGTAATGGTGGTGCTCGGTGGTGAAGTGGTGAAGTGGTAGAAAGTGAGTGGTCAGGCCGGGGTGAGTGAACTGAGGTCGGGCGGCACCAGCGCTGCGTTTGGTGTTAGTGCTTTGACAGTTATAAAGTTCTTTTTTATAATACTTGGTAAGCAGTATATTTATATTCTATACATTATATAAAAATATTTCAATATCTATCAAAGAAAATCATATTATCTAAAGTATTTTAATGACGCATTTTGTTTTATATCTCCTATTAATCTTAAAATACACTTATAAGTATTTTATACTAAGAATTTTTCTATGTAAAACAAATGTATTTACAGTAAATGTTATCTGAAATATTAAAACAAGTATATATGAAAATAAATAAAAACACATCCATTCAAATCAACTAAAAAAAAAATACCCATAATTGCGGATGCCAAAATCGAATTACCGATACATAGGAACCGGCTTATAAAAAATAATAATCATATCGCAAAAACCAGTCAACCTTGGCGGCGAACAGAGTTAGCGGGCTTCATATGGTTTAAATTTTTCTTCAACACGAACTCGCTTGACAACTTTTCTATATAGTAAAAGTAACTTTTGAGATCCCAGTGCGAGACAGTCTATCCCATAAAAATTCTTTTTGAAAGGTCAACGAGCAGTACGAACGAGATCTTAGATTTCTGTGAAGGTCCTCTAGAAGTATGCATTACGCGCCAGACGTCAGAAGTACCAAGAATTAATGTTCTCTTAAGAAAACGTATAAAAATATAAGTTTATTTATTTACTCTGGAAGACATCCTTCTCAAATAATTATCAGGATAACTATTATGTTGCGAAGACGAGATTGTCCAGTGGTTAAAGTACTTGTAAGTGAAGATAGCAGATACAAACCAATAAAAAATGTTCTACAATTCGTAGTATAGGTATATTGTAAATATATATTTTGTATCTAAGAGGTGTATGATATAATGCTATGCCACGTCATTGTAATGATAATAATGAGAAAAAAACAGATAGATAGTCCTTTGGTTAGTACTCATGAAACCAATAGGATTCAATACGGGTTTCAGGCACGACTTCTGAACTTCCTTACTGAACTAATGTTTGCCTTTATCTCTTGCTCGGTGGTAAAGATACCATGATCCCAAAATGTGACGAAAGAACACACGTGTATCTTCAACTATACTAGTAGAATCCTAAATCAACTCTAATACCTTTTCCCAGTAGGACGTTTATATAATATTACTTTAAATCAAGGCAATCAGGATACTCCATAATTATACGGTTTACGATTTAAATTTGAAATCGATACCCATCGTTAATTCAATGTATTTAATGAACGATATAGTCAAATTTAAACATTAATTACCGTAACTCGATTCATTTAAATCGAATAAAGCAATTGTAACCGTGATCTAAAAATTACTTGGTATGTTTATTTTGAATCATGACAGCTGATGGATAAAATATCATAATGATCGGATACTATAGAATAGTCTCCTATAGTTCTCTCTCAAGAAACGAAGACAGTTTTCTGGAAATCGTATTGGTTTAAAAAAACATAATACATTAAAGTTTCTATAGATATGTTGTAATATAATGTCGCGGTTCCAAAATTTCAACTCTACGAAAGTAAAGTCCGTAATCGATGTCTGAAGAGAATATCTAATTTATTACAAATTGCGTCAATAATCTTAATTGATGTAGATAATATTGTGAGGGTATTATATATAACCATTGTCCGTAAAAACTTAAAATTTTCAGTCAAAAGACCTTTTAGAAACTCAAACCATGCTGTATAATTGCGTGCAATATAAATTTTATTTCTTATTATAAGGGCTGCGAGGAAAACTACATTTGCGTATATAGTCAAAAAATCTGACTGACCATTTCATTTACTTCAATATGACACCAGATATGCCAGATATGGATTTATGAGGTTCACTTGTTCAAACCTGGGCCGGGAGTAAACTTATTAAAATATTCTTAAGACTCTAGTATTAGTGCTAGTTAATGTGATGGGTGATTTAACAGTGCGTTTTCCGCAATAAAGATTTCTTCCAACATTTCTCGTAAACAGCTAATTCCTAACTTTAAGGCTTCAAGCGTTTCCTGATTCTAATCTCATTAGTCGTAAGGCTTATTTTCCCGTTGTATATAACGTTACATATAGCAATATTATATTGAGTTGAAGCGATTTCTTTCGTCGATCTTCGGGCGTTTATCAAATGCTTATATAACTGTTATTCATTTTGGTGTTTTATGCAAAATAGTAGTTGTAGTACCACTGACTATACACATAAAAAAATATTAAAACCTCCATGGTTTCAAACTTATTTCCTAAAGATACTTAGATTTTAGGGACTAAAAGAATGGGCAATAATAGTTGGTATCGCATAGCATTTTTTAAGCACAATTTCCATCTAAATTTAAATCTTTCATTATTTAATATTAAATAAGTCCTAAAAAAACGAACACTTCCCTATCTTTCGTATTATTATTTAATTTATTAAGATGTTGTGTTGTAGTCTTTGGATTTGAATACACAGCTTCAGTGACGATTCACACATTCTTACCACTGGGCATTCTCAGCTCTTGTCTTAATTATCATTGACAAGGAAGTTTCAAGCAAGGAAGTTCCGTCTTCGCACGGGGACAATAAGTGTCTATATAAAACATTTAGATTGAATATAAATAAAACCTCGATTTTTTCCCGGCTAGGATATTTGAAGCTCTCACGTGAATATGATCATTACACAAACGTCATAACTTTTAATATCATATTATATATTCGTCAATTAGACACGTCGATTTACAAACACTTATTTTCTCGGGTGGGACTGACGTGAGAATCTATAGCGACGAATAGCGTCGAATGGCGCGATAGGGAGCTAATTCTATTAGTTGAATACATAGGCAGTAATCGGTTTTATTAAATTTGCCGATGCTACCGAAGTTGTGTCGTACTATACCTACCTGATGTATACTTGATTACGACGTCTACGAATTATAGAATAATTTTCTCGTATCTTCAATCTTGACTAATGTACTGGGTAAGTCATAATCCGTTGATCACATACGATGCAGTCATGCTATTGTCATTACACCGATTCGTCATATAACTGCTCACGAGCACCGTTGAATTGTTCCATGTGTGAATATTGTCTTACGTTTTGTATGTGTGTGTGACGATTATTGTACAGTTACAATTATTTAACAAAATAGCTTCTATTTCATTCATATTGTCTTAGTTTTAAATTAATCACACGGTTTTTTGAAAGCAAAGATGGTACAAAATGAGAAATTATATTCGTTTATTTCTGACAGTTGTAAGTATTTCAAAAAAATCAAAAACAAAATGCTCTTTATTGTACACCAGTAAATAAATCACATAAACACGATTAGGGAAGATGTACAAGAGGTGTATTGTGTACTACAAACAGTTCTAATTAATATAAATTTATTTATAATACTATTTCACTTAATTACTTACCTATGTGCACTTTAATTTGGCTTCGAAGTTAGGATATATAAAACGCCCTTTATTCGCAAATCCATAATAATTTGTATCATAGATTATTTTGATAATCTCTATAGTATCTTAATTCAGAACCGTTGATAGCTTTACATAATCCAGTAACATAAGGTTTCAAAGTACTGTTGATAACATATGTACTTAATAAATAATATTTATAGTACTCTACTTCTCGCTTTGAATTTGTTAACTAACATTCTGCAGTACCTGCACTAAAATATTCTATCTATTATCATGTTATATCATGATACTTGCAAGCAGTGCTTTAGTGATCTCCTCTTCCCTATCATCGACCATTATCCCCAACATTTGGCGACTTGGTGACCAACATCCAAAGACAATCCCAATAAGAAATATTATGGAAGGCCATACATCGTCAGTGCGCTACCAACATTGGAAACTAAGATGTTATGTTCCTTGTGCCTGCAACAAAACTAAGACATCATCATCACGATCAGGCTGTATTAATCCATTTCTGGACATAGGTCTCTTCCAAGGCGCACCATTGAGCCCAATCTACAACCCTTCTCATCTTAATTCTAGTAGTATAGTACTAAGAATTAGTGTTTATATTTCTAACGTGTTTAATAATTTTGGATAATAACTCGCATTGATGCCAGCGATGATTAGAATCGAAGAGTTTCGAGTTCAGAGAATCAGCAATGAAATTATAAGTAATTTTAAAACTAATTTCAGTACACGATACAAATGTATTGATATTCTATTATAATCGATCAAGCAAAAACACCAAATTCATTTAATATAACAACACTTGATTATTAAAACACGGCACAAAAAGTCTTAACTTAAATTGAATGTACTCTTGAGTCTAGACACATCATTTCGGTACACTTATACCACCCTACCGCCGGTGTACCGTTCTATCATCGTTGGAATGTAAAACGTACCACACGCGCCTTTAAAAAATGACCCGAAATAACCTTTAATTATATGACGTTAAGTGTCAAATTCAAATAAGACACCAAGCTGAGGTCTACAAGGAACTGGTTCCGCATTTAGCGGGCACTAAGTGACCAACATTTCTTTTGAGTGCACGCCAATTTCAACCGTAAAACTATTACATAATGTTCTCTTTGCGTTTTTAAATAGATAAGATCTCTTTCCGATGCTGAGATAGCCACTAGACTATCATCGTTTATGATGCCTTGAAGGAATTTATACCCTATTTTATTAGTGTTAAAGTTTATATTTCGTTTATAAATACATGTGTAGCGATTGTTGTATCGAGAGTGTATTAAAAAATGGCTGTAAGAGCGTGTTATGTTTGCGGTATCAGTTTTAAGTGTCGTTCTTATTTTAATTTTTATTAATACGGTCAGTGAAATCAGTTTATTTTTTGTTACTTTTTTATTTCGAACGTGACACAATTTTACGAACTAATCACATTGCGTGAAAAACTAATATTTTTGTTTAATATTGACATCGGTTATGGTAATTGCTTGTCTGATAAAAGGATTGAGTATCTGCCTATTGCGTAAAAACTAAAATTGAGCTGTAAATATTTTTTGATTGGTTTGATCGTGTCGTGTGTGTTCGATGTTTCATCGTGTTCATAATAGTTACTAAAAGTATAGGATTAATTTTATACTAATACTAGCGACCCAGCACGGCTGCAATACTAAATAAATATATTACAGAATTTGTTACATCACATAACAAACAAACTTCTAAAATTATTAGTATTTCTTTACTATATTGTTCATGTATTATACAAAAACCTTCCTCTCGAATCACTCTATCTATTAAAAAACCACCGCATCGAAATCCTTTGCGTTGTTTTAAATTTAAGCATACATAAGGACATAGGGACAGAGAAAGCGATTTAGGCTTTTATACTATGTAGTGATTTTAATAATTTTGTAATTTAAATTGTTATTTACTTGGACACTAGGAATCGTTTAATATACTATAATAAAATACTTTTCTGTGTTCTTAAAATGTTTTCAATTACAATGTGACAAGTACTCGGCAAGATTTCTGCATCTGTTCCGATCTACCAGCAAAAATTTTTAAGAGTCTTTCTGGGGTACCTCACTAGTGGTTCCAGACTTTACATCATTTTGTACCCTTGCCGTTTTTGTAGCCTCTATACTTTAAAACAAAGCCTTTGATCGGTGATCACTTACCATAAGATTTACATATAAATTAACATTTGTTTGATTTCCTGTCCAAAATGAGAACTAAGAAATATAGACAATGACTATAGTTCTTTTTTTAAATTAAATGCAATTATCAAAGTTTAAACTTGTTCAAAGGAGGTTTGCTTAAGTCACCACAGAAAAATAAGTTAATGTAGGTCGAGGAAATGAAGTAATTAACTCGAGTTACAAGTTATTTTTTATCAACTCCCGTAACTTTCAATCGAGCCGAGAACTGAAATTCGAACTTTTCAATTTACAATTCTTTAATTACTCCGGTGCAATAAGGCGCTCTACAATCAGCAGTAACAGGGTGATGTAAGATTCCACTTATATAGGAAACACAGAGATAAACATAGTAATATATAATACAGAGATTTTGAAATAAAAGTAACACTATTTTATTTCATGGGAATCGGATAATGATTTTTGAAATTAGAATACGTTAAACTAGAAACGGGGTCATTATGATTCCTTTTTAGGAAAAAATTTAATGAATCATATTAACCTTGTATTAAAAGAGATAAGAGAGATAAGAATGACCGTCCTCTCTAGTACTACAACAACAACAAGAACAGCATGTAAATTTTCCACTGCTGGGCTAAGGACTCCTCTCCCTTTGAGGAGAAGTTTCGGAACATATGCCACCTCGCTGTTCCAATTCGGGTTGTTGGAATACACATGTGGCAGAATTTCTATGAAATTAGACACATGCAGGTTTTCTCACGATGTTTTCCTTAATCACGGAGCACGAGATGAATTATAAACACAACCTTGACCTGAACCCGAATATTCAGTGGTGCTTGCCTGGGTTTGAACCCGTAACCATCGGTTAAGATGTACGCCTTCTAACCACTGGGCCATCTCGGCTCTCCGATACTACTAGTAAATAATCCCTAAGACAAGAGATTCCAAAGCGATTCGTGTTCGGTAATAAAGCCTGCCTGTCCACAATTGGGCTATTCTATCTGGATTTCACCCAGCGCGTTTAACAATGACAATCGTTTTTATAGCCGTTCGTAATGGCTAATAAAATTTATCTACCAGATTACGTGATTCTGTTCATTATACCGAAATTATGTTAAGCTTAAATTATTTATATATTTACATAGAGATTCGCCTAGATAGCCTCATCGCCTTTTGAGGATAAGGTTTGGAATATATTCCATCACGCTGTTCCAACGCGGTTATGTGGAATACACATGTGGCAAAATTATTACTAAATTAAACACACGCAGATTTCCTCATGATGCAATAAATGTGATAAACACAAATTAAATTTGAATTATAAGCACATTTTAGTAGTGCTTGCCTGGGTTTGAACCTGCAACCATCGGTTAAGTTGAATGCGTTCTAACCACTGGGCCATCTCGGCTCTTCAAAATGGGAGGAGAGTTGTTAGCCCAGCAGTGGGAAATTTATAGACTGTTACTTTACTTTTTACTTTTTTTTTAAATAATAATTAAGCAAGCAAATTCTATGTTAATATCGATCTCCTAATAACAGCTCCTGACTACATTATGTTTTTAGAAGTATGACTCAATACCGGTTCGTCTAGGCCTCGAAACAACTACGAACTTATCATATAGTTAATATATTTAAAGATATATAAAATATAGTACCGTTGTTACCAAATAGGTAAGAATGAGGTAATTACAGATATTATCTATACCTCTGAACTAATATTATAAACGTGAAAGTAACTCTGTCGTTCTTTCATTACAAAACCGCTGAACCGAATTCGATAGGATTTGTTACGAAGTAAATTTGAATTCCAAGGAAGGACGTAGGCTACTTTTTTTTGCCTAACACGTGATAACCAAACCTCTAAAACGCGAGCAAAACAAAGGGCTATACCTAACTAGTAGATTATCTTCTATAAATATTTATTTATGTAATGGTTATATTATTTAAAAGGAATATTGGTTCAAAAAGGTCCTAAAGTTTGGAATTGAAAGTAAGCATACTTTACGCAAACCCTTGTTAGATATCACATACTGGTAAGATTTTCAGCAGTTACATGCAATGTTTTGTTTTGAAGGAGTGACTTGTGAGCTAGTTAAATTATTGGCACGAGGGACATAACATCTTAGATGATGATGATGGGAGGTCATAGTCGTATCATAATCAGATTTATCGACAATCCAATTTTGAAATTTAAAAAAAACATTCGATTTTTTTTAATGCATTTACAATTGATTCAGGCTGGTGTAGTTATATTTACATGAAAGTAAATTGTTTAATAAAGTGACAAGTATCACAGTGACAAACACCTAATAGAAAAATATATAAACACACACACAGCGGTGTTCTTCCAGGTAGGAAATTGTCGTTCTATTTCAACTTATTTACACAATAAATAAATAAAAAATAAATAAATATGAGACAACATCACTTACATTACTCTGATCCCAATGTTACATTTTGAAGAAATTCTGTTATGGAAATCAGAAGTAACGACGGTACCACAAACACCCAGACCCAAGACAACATAGAAAACTAATGGTAATCTACATCGACTCGGTCGGGAATCGAACCCGGGACCTCAGAGTGGCGTACCCATGAAAACCGGTGTACACACCACTCAACCATGGAGGTCGTAAAACCTTAATAAATTATATATATATACCTTCCTCGTGAATCCCTCTGTCAATAAGTTAAAACAGCATAAAAATCCGTTTAGTAGTTTTGGAGTTTACCGCAAACATACAAACAGACAGAGCCGTGGGACTTATAATACGTAGTGATTATATAGCAAAATCGAGTTTGCTCTTACCGGTTGTATGAACACGTGTTTTCTTTCTAAAAATAGCATACGTCACTATCTATCTTTTAAATTAATAGTGGATAATCATTGGTTGCACTTGAAAGGCTTCGACTGTATTGAAGCCTTATGGCACAACACATCGTTACACCCAATGACGCCGCTTTGGTTCATCGAATGGATCGGCTTAATTATTGACTATAAATTCAAACCTGGACAATTACATAAATCATATTTTTCTGATCGAATTTCAATACCAACACAATTTAGTAAAGGAGTAGTAAAATGAAGCGTCAATAGTGCAATGTTGTACGGGCCGCCTAGCGATGTAAAAGTCGCAGGTTCGATTCTGACCTCATAGGCTTTTCTCATGACCACTCCTAAAACAAGTGCTAAGCTTGAAAGCTGGGGTAATTAGGAATACATATTTGTATTTTCTTAATTAATTTGGGATAATGCTTTCTAGGGTCACTTAAATTACGAACAACTTTTTTGTGGTATATATAGGCGGAAGGGCAAATGGACAATCTCATGATAAGTGGTCACCACCATGGACCTTACATCGCTCATGTGCCACTAAGTTTGACAACTAAGATGTCACGTCCGCAAGAAGAGTTGGAAGAGTGCTTCCAAAATCCAACCAGAACACAACAACATTGTGCTGTGTTGCTGTGTTCTGGTTAGCGGTACAATGGTAGTATAATAGTGGTACCTACTCAAAAGATCTGTTCTAAGCCCTACCATCAAGTATATAACATGTTTATGATAAATAATGTGTGATATCAGGAAGTACTCAAAACGTATTTATATAATAAGTTAGTACAGTTTTTCACAATAATTCTTATGTTCCTTATGTATTTTAATGACTAATTTTTACTTTTATTTCACCGCACTTTACCATTATTTAATCATAAACCACGAGGCATGCCACAATCGTAAAAAAAAATCCATTAAAATTATTACAAGAGTAACTTCAGCGGTATTTGCCGCAGTCGAGACACAAACGGAATATTAAATTGAGATAATCTATTCATTAACGGCGCACTTGTGGTACATTCCCATATTTAATCTTACCGATATGCGCATCAAGATGTTAGCTATACATATACTATGTGTCGCATTTGCGGCTAAAAAAAACGCAACAAATGTATTTTTTTCTTTTTGTTTAGTCGAGACCAAATGCAAAGGTCTTGAAGGATCGGCTCATTTGAATTAATCTACTAATTCTATAAAAAAATAAACTAATACAAATTCAAAATTTTATTGATGTTTGTTTTAGGTACTTTCGAATCATAAAATAACAAGATAATTTAAATTAAATTGTTTAAAAAAATAGACAATAAATATTATCATTCAAATATTTCAATAAAAAGCTTGGGTTAAGGCTCGCTTCCAATACAGGACTGATTCATAATATTTTGTAAATATTAACACTAATCTAAATCTAGTTATTTAAAAGCAATACGAGCTTCTTGCCGTTACTCAAAATGTCTGTTTTCCAAAAGAGTGGTAAAGTTAAGAAATATCGTCGAATCAAAATGCATTATTGTAAAGTTGTCTTGAATAAATTACATATCACAGTAATTAAATTCTATTTATGTAATTGTTTAAAATGTTTGTATGATTGCAGTTAAAAAAAGCCTGTTCCGATGAAATTAAAACGTTAAACAGTCAACATCCCGTGTATAAGAGCACTTACTTAGTATTCCACGTGAGGGCGTTACAATACCTACATTAGTCAACGCTTGGCCCATTCGCATATTTGAACATGCACGCAATTCTGATTGCTATCGCATACTATAAAGGATAATAATTGCTTGCACATATTTAATCATCCATTGCTTAACTTCCGACAACTATTTCTATATATGCTATTCAAATTTTAATCTTATTGTTGTAGGTATAAAGTTGATTATACGTTATTAGGGCGGTCTTTTGCAGAGACTTGAGTCATGGCTCAGACAGTTTAAGAATTTAGGATTGCTGATTGAATATGAATTATAAAATACATTATGTACTCAGTATGTTTCATTGTAATGGCGACATAGTTTTATCAAAGATTCATGTCAAATATATTTTAATAACTGTTTCGCGGCGCCTCATTACCCTTTATTGATATTGGATTCTCTGATGTTAAGTAACCTATAGAACTAAGCTATATAATGCAGTTATGATATTTCAAACTCTATTCGTAGTTCCAGAGATTAGAGTGTTAAAACAAATAAAGTTCTTTAGTTTTGTTATATTAGTACATCGCATGTAACCGACAAATAACTCACTGCCTTTCCACTAATTAAATAACTTAGTGCATATTTTTAATAAAAAACATTTTTTTCTTCCGTATTGTCTAATGCTGAGGAAAATCATTTATGTATCAATAATTTTATAGCATAAGATATTGACAAAGTTAAAAATATCTACGAACTGATTTTAGAATACCATTTTGGAATTGGTAATTATGTCCAGAAAGTTTTTTTTTTATGGTATAGGTTGGCGGTCGAGCATATGGGCCACCTGATAGAAAGTGGTCACCATCACCCACAGGCAATGACGGTGTAAGAAATATTAACTATTCCTTACATCGTCAATGTGCCACCAACCTTGGGAACTAAGATGACATGTCCGTTGTGCCTGTAGTTACACTGGCTCACTCACCCTTCATACCGGATCACAACAATAATGCGTACTGTTGTTTGGCGGCAGAATATTTGATGAGTGGGTGGTACCTACCCAGGTGGGCTTGCACAAAGCCCTACCACCAAGTTCCAAAAAATACTACCTTTGCGTTTATCGGATACCTCAAATACACTAATGAATTACTTCATTCAAGAGATGTTTTTTGATGATTAACATCTTTCCTCTCTCTCTCTTTTCTGTAACCTGTAGGAGTTTTTTGAAAAGAGACATACTCTCTGTTACCCCTTGTATAACCCCTTTTCGTTTCCAAATGTAAACAATTTCCTGAACACTTTTGTATCGTAATTTTGAAAGATAAATTAATGCTATTAAAATTTTATGGTCTAAATTATTTCAAGATGAAAGGGTGTTTGGTAGTTAATCACCTTACACCAAAAATATCATATTATATATCTTTGTACTGACCCAATACCATGTTTATCAAGGGTAAAAATAAATTTCCTTAAAGTAATGATCTGATGTAAGTTCTTTATGACACATTGTATTAAAATGATCTATAGTTATAATAGCTATGCTGTACGTTACGTAAGAGAAAGCAGGCGATACAGTTACATCAGCGACCGGCTGAAGACTGGATTAGTTACACAAGGCTATTGTTCTTTGGGGTCAATTAAATGTTGACTATATCTAATTATTGTGAACTTGTAAATAAAATACGTAATATATCTGAGAAGTTCTTTGTTGGAAAACATTTGACGTTAATTGGTCAAAGCAATCGCAAATGCACAACCAATTATCAACCTTGGAAACTAGTAAATTGAGTCTAAAACCTCACTCAACCTTCTTGTTCTTTGTTTCTTTTTAGACACAAGAATACTAAATACTGCTGTTGATGGCGATAACAATTATGACAGAGAGGTACCTACCCAGACCTACCTCGTTCAAGAAACAGCTACATTGGAACTATTTTCTTATGCTACCCCATCTCAATAGATATCACTCGTCAAAGATATAACATCATAGATCCCATGCTTGTCAGTAACCACATACAATATAGTAAGGATAGGATTATGCCTCTTCGATTTAAGTCTTGAAGTATGTTTTCTCCTGGTTTGACCTCAGTAATATTTCTCAAAGGAGATGAGTCAACTGCACATTACATATTATAACTCACGAGTGTATACGCAAATAGGTAAACTCTATTTGATGAGACGAATTAGAAATATATTGGATTATAAAAGTGAGGACAGAGGGTAAAGTTGACAAGACCTCTATAGAAATTAGACGAAACCAACGCGTGTGCTTATGGTAGGTATGAGAAACATAACTTACAGACTCAGAGCATATTTTAGCGACAGAAAAACCTATTAGCTATATTTTTTGGATACTAGATGGAGAACTAGGTGAAAGAACCAGTCTAGATGTGTTGTTAGCACTTCATAAGATGGCTCGTTTGGGACTCGGCTTTCTACGTATGTAAATTAAACAGCACACAGATATTGTGAAACGCAGCGTCTTCCTTCGCGGTGTTATTCTTCACTGTAGACTGTGAATTGCAAATAAATTCACGGAAACCATTACCGTGGCATTTCACTAGACTTTTAATGATATCTATATTCATATTATAAATATTAAAGTACATCTGTATGTCTGTTTGTCTCCCTTTCAATGCCAAACCAATGATCTGAATCTGATTAAATTTGACATAAGAGAATTTGAACTGCAAGAAAGGACATAGGGTACTTTTTTGTCTAACACATCCCTAAAACGTGAGTAAAACCTTGGGTAACAACCAGTCTTTTATATTATATCTCATCTCATCATACATTCTACCACGTCACAGCAATACTCATTGTTGTGTCTCGGTTTAAAGCGTGGGTGAGAACAAGCACGGCATTTGGTTCCTAAGTTTGGCGGCTCATTGATGATGAATAAATGGCTAATTTGTGCTCCAAAATCTATTTGCGATGGTGTCACTTACCATCAGTTGACCCATTTTATTTTTCATTCATCATCATCATTACATAGTATAAAACAAAATCGCTTACCACTGTCTATCCCTATGTATGCTTAGATCTTTTAAATTACACAACGGATTTTGAAACGGTTTTTTTATAGATAGTTTGATTCAAGAGGAAGTTTATATGTATACATTGACAATATAATAGAGAATGGCTGAAAAATAGTGAACAAACAGCATTGCAACTGCGTGAAGCCGGGGAGGGTCGCTAGTAATATGTATATTTAAATGATAACTGTACATATGTGTGGTATTTATTATATCATTGTAAGTTGAAACGAAAGTCGCGTTGATAATAGTTCTAGTACAGTACCATCAACGTACAAAATGACGTAATGCGAAATGACTAAATATTTAAATAGTCATTGCATGTAGGCGTTATTATTACTAGTATACATTTTAAGTATGAAAGTTATTTTATATTATAATAAATTTTATTTTTGTATTATTAATATATGCGGAAAGTATTTTGTTATAAAATGATTTTCTTACAGAGCTGCAAGTATTGTTACTGTCTGTAATTTTTCACTGCAGGCCTGTTACCTCATCATTTGTAGAGAAGACCTATGAACCTAAATCCTCAACAGTTTTAATCATCTTGTTGAAATGAATCACTACAATTACTATAAAAAATAGTAGAACAATGTAATATTTATAATTACACTAACTGTGCCCGCAATGCCCGCTTGTACGCGTTTGAATTTAACAAAAAAAAATTATTGTAGCCTAAGTTACTCCCTATTATATCAGTTATCTGCCAGTGAAACTCCCCTCAAAAAAATGTTATTTTGGTATAATATGTACCGTGTATAAATACATATGCATTGAGTAAAAAAGGGCTATTTTAATATTACAAACAAACACCCCAATTTTATTATATGCAAAGATTTTAATGTAATATTAACGCTAAATCCTAAGGTTATTTTAACACCAATCCGGTCAAGATGGCGTGTATTAATTATGGATAGTCCCGTTTTAACTGCGACCTTTCCACGGCTACGAAAATAGTTTCATTTCAATCAAAAAATACATTAAAATATCGAGATGGCCTCGCTGATATAAAACGAGGAAATAGCGGGTTTAAAATTTCACAATTATGTGCATTTAAAAATATTTTTATTCATCTGAAATGAAATACGGAATACGAAAAATAGATAAAACGAATAAACGCCTTTCACTTGACGCGACCGACTATGAAAATAGTTTACAAGCTCTGCAGGTTCCCGCGACTTTTAAGTTATATTTATTTTTCTTTTATCATCATATCATGCAGGTTTTACGGTGCCATGAGTAGGGCGCCAGTACGATTCTATTTCGATCCAATTTGTTTACTCCCATTATACTGTGTGAAGGAGCTAAGGTGGTAAGAACGCGTGCATCTTAACCGATGACTTCGGGTTCAAACCCAGGCAAGCACCACTATATATATGTGCTTAATTGTGTTTATAATTCGTCTCGTGCTCGGCGGTGAAGAAAAACATCGCGAGGAAACCTGCATGTGTCTAATTTAGTCGAAATTCTGCCACATGTGTATTCCACCAACCCGCATTGGAACAGAGTGGTGGAATATGATCCAAGCCTTCTCCTCAAAAGGAGAGGCCTTAGCCCAGCAGTTGGAAATATACAGGCTGTTACTTTTATACTGTTTACGACATAATCCCGATTATATTCTGAACCGAAACTGGGTCACGTTTATAGAATATAAGTAAATAAGAGTACAAAAAATATTAGTAGTAACCATTACGATTCGATTGCCATAAATTGACAATTTCTAACAATGTAACAAATAGTCAATCGGAATCAATTTCGCATCAATAATATAAGTCATGACTTTATAAAATAAAATAAAAAAAACATTTGTACGTTCAGCATTGTGCATGCTAGATGTGAAACCACTTAAATATAATGCTGTCTCTCTCTCTCTCTCTCTCTCTACTTCATATCTATTTTCTATTTCATCTTACGAAATGTGTTTCAACGTGATCCTTAAAACATTACTCTTGATTATTATCTACCGATTGTTGCTTAAGAAATGTCACTTTTGTATTAATTTCATTGAATATGAAACGAAAAAAAACTAAACGATAATGTCATTCTTTTCTTAAATAGCTTAATGAATCATTCTATAGAACCAAATAACGCAATCATCCATTGAGATTTACGAATCCTAACCACTGTGACGTAATCAAATGGAATTTTCTAATAATGAACAGTTTTTATAACTAACTGGCGTCCGGCCCGGCTACGCACGGGTACAATGCTGATATTAAATATTATACAGAATTTGATTATTTACAACACCACATTGGAAACTTCTAAAATAATCAGCATTTCTTTACTGTATTGTCTATTATACACAAAAATCACTCCATCTATTAAAAAAAACACATCACAATCCGTTAAGTAATTTTATAGATCTAAGCATACATAGGGACAAACAGCGGTAAGCGACTTTGTTTTTATACTATGTAATAATGAAGTGTGATGACATCGATCTGGACAACACTACTGTATTGCAGTATCTGAAGCAATACTAGCCAGTGTAATTACAGGAAGAAGAAACAATATCTTAATTCCTAAAGTCAGTGGCGCGTTTGTAAGGGATAATTAACACCATCGATCCAAACTATTTAATTAAACTACAAAAGTAATGGATCTCTTTAATCTATATTAATATTATAAATGTGAAAGTAACTCTGTTTGTCTGTCACGACAAAATTGAACCGAATATGATGAAATTTATGTATGAAGCAAACTTTAACTCCAAGACTAAGATAGGCTACTTTTTAGCCTGGCACATGACAACCGACATACTAAACGTGATCGAAGCCGTAGTATAAACATGTTGCGTTATTTTACATGTATTTTTTTCTTTTTAGTATCGGATATCGGGCACAACATAATTCAAGATGCGTTCCTCATCGCGGTCGAAGAGCAGGCGAGGCAGCGCTTGCAGCGGCTGTCGGCGCTCAAGCGGATCACTCCCGTGGATATGTCCAAGTTATCTGTAGAGGTATGTAAGAAATATAAAGGTGATTATTTATATGCTGTATCTGGGGGCCGTCATGATTAGACGGTATGTGTCTACCGTCATGATTCACACATAACAAATAATATGATCACAGGTCTCGTCAGTAACATTTACATATGATTCCAGGCAGCAAGCATTTAATTTTTGCTCATTGCCAAGTCTCTATAATTATAATATAAAGAAAACTATTGATACAATTACTAAATGTTTATTTATAACTAGCTTTTGCCCTCGACTTCGTTCGCGTGGACTTCAGGTTCATCCCGTCTAGTCAAGTAATCGCTTAAAATCGCTTCGTAAATAAGCCATTATTTCTCGTACAAAGTAAAGGATAAAGAATGGTTATTGTGGGTTATTCCTAAGAGATAAACATATACCATCACGGACTTTTTTGTAGACCTTTTTAAGTTGTACAATACTGTAGTACATTGTTTTGATCTATCTTGTAGGATTCAGTCAGCGTTTGCAATGTAAGCGCAATAAATGTGTTTTTTTACGACCTCACATTAGAAACCTCAAAAATTGTAGTCTATGTGTTATTCTGATGTATAAGCTATATTGTGGTAAAGTTTCATTCAAATCCATTCAGTAGTTTTTACGTGAAAGAGTAACAAACATCCATACATCCATACATACAAACTTTCGCCTTTATAATAGTAGTAGGACTACAAAATAATTTGAATAGTACTTGGCTGCTATGAGATCTCAAAACTTTTTACGATGGAAAGACTGCATCGAGAGACTTGGCATTATTTTACATTTAATGTTTTTGGTGGGATAAGTAATTATATTATAAGATAATCTTTTATCAATGATAGAATAATCTATCAATATATACGTAATGCAGAGGCGGATTTAAATATTTTACAAGTACGGGCTATTGATTTTTTTCGCCCTTACTTATTATATACCATACATACATATTATATACCAATACTTCAATTGTATTTTTTATGAGACAATATGAGACAACATCACATACATTACTCTGACCCCAATGTAAGTAGCTAAAGCACTTGTGTTATGGAAAATCAGAAGTAACGAAGGTACCACAAACACCCAGACCCAAGACGACATAGAAAAATAATAAACCTTCTACATCGACTCGGTCGGGAATCCAACCCGGGACCTCGGAGTGGCGTACCCATGAAAACCGGTGTACACACCACTCGACCACGGAGGTCGTCGTCTTTTATCAATGATAGAATAAAGGCCTGTCTATATGAATGTAATGCAAAGGCGAATTTAAATATTTTAATAGTACCTGCTATTTATAATAATTTTTTTTGCCCTAACTACATTCCAAGTAACTCAATTGTTTTTTTTATACTTTGTATATATAGATGAAATTGTATATATAGTTTATACATATATCTAGATTGTTCAATTGAAGAGGAATACCAGTAACTTTTGTAGACTTCTTTCTGCAGCACATGAGAAACATACAGTTTTTACTACAAATTGAATAAATAAGCTATCAGTCTAGACTCAACCCTTCTGTCTGCAGTAAATCTGTCAATGCTGTAATGGATCAATAATATCTGAAGTTATGGTGAACGCTATCTATACATATAATAAAATTGGAGTGTCCGTTTGTAATATTAAAATAGCCCTTTTTACTCAATGTATATGTATGTATACACGGTACAAATACCACAATAAAATTTTTCGAATTTTTGTTTGTCTGTGTGTTTGTTCCGAGTTATCTCTGGACCGGCTGGACCGATTTTGACGGGACTTTCAACGGAATATAACTGATATAATAAGGAGTAAATGATATTTTTTTTTTGTTAAATTAGTAAGCATTAAATCGAGTAATTTCGAAATATTATTCTTAATATTTCTATTTCCTAGTACATGTATATTCTTTTTGAAATTATATTTTTATAGTTACGTATATTCTTTCACCAATTAATTAAGTCAAATGGTTTTTTTAAAGTAATCAATTTCGTTTACGCATTCGCTGTATTTTATTTCACTACACTACGTTACTATCTCCATTATACCTTTTCGGAGCCTCTAAAGCCTTTGAGCTGTAGCCTAAACTCTGCAATCTAGAATAACGAGCCCATTACGCTGAAGGGTTGATGTGTAACTTTATATATATTACATAAGCGCCAGGAGCGACATTTTCTTTCCAGACTACTTCAGTTGAATTACATATATGTCATGTAATCTATATCAATGTGAAAGTAACTCTGTCCGTAAGTCACTCTTTCACGACCAAACCGCTGAACCGTATTTGATGGAATTTGCAAGCAAACTTGAACTCCAGGAAAGGACATAGGCTATTTTTTGCCTAACACATGACAACAACAACAGCCTGTAAATTCCCACTGCTGGGCTAAAGGCCTCCTCTCCCTTTGAGGAAAAGGTTTGGAACATATTCCACCACGCTGTTCCAATGCGGGTTGGTGGAATACACATGTGGCAGAATTTCTATGAAATTTGTCTCATGCAGGTGTCACGATGTTATCCTTCACCGCTGAGCACGAGATGAATTATAAAGACAAATTAAGGACATGAATCAGCGGTGCTTGCCTGGGTTTGAACCCGCAATCATCGGTTAAGATGCACGCGTTCTAACCACTGGGCCATCTCCACTCAACACACACACATGACAACCAATACTCTAAAACTAGAGCGAAGCCGCCGCCGACGACTAGTCTACAAAATATACAGAAATGTACTTACGTGGTGATAGGGCTTTGTGAAAACTCAATTAGAATGGTACCACCTATTCACCACAAATTCTTTTGGATAAATACTTAGTATTATAGTGTTCCAATTTAAAAGTTGAGTTATCTAGTGGTAGCAGGCAGTAAACATAACACATCTTAGTTTCTAAGGTTTATAGAACATTGGCGGTGCAAGTATGTATTTGCCAATATCTTAGGGCGGTTGTGACCCTTTACCATCAGGTAACTCATTTATCCATATCCTTGGCGCTGGGTCAATCAAAATCCAAATAAACTTTATTCAAGCGGGCTTTTACAAGCACTTTTAGATCATCATTTAAAATAAACTTTATTCAAGTCGACTTTTGAATCGTCATTTAACAATTAAGTGAAGCTACCACCGGTTCGGAAAGTAGATTCTACCGAGAAGAACTGGCAAGAAACTCAGTGGTTACTCTTTTTCAACATTTAAACAATACAAAGTCATGTCAGTTAATACAATTATTTAAATTAATATATCCTGCCTGGAAGTCAACAGGTACTAATTACACGGTTTTTTTTATCATGTTATTCTACCATATTACTGTGTCAGTATTGGACAGTATTGGTCACTTGCAAATGACATCACGATGTCAAATGGAATAGTATAAAAAGTCTCGGTATATTTCCGGTGTTTGATTAGATTCTTAAAACTCACGTTTGCTCACAACTGGAGCAACTAAAATCAATATATGCTCGAAGTTAGAAATGTTTGTGAAATCGCATAGGAGTAAGTTACACGCACTCATCAGTAATCCAATTGACATTTGTGTGTCTGTGGCTTGAAAGACGCTTACGAGTTACACGTCACTGGTAGTTACCACATGTTATCCACCACCACGTATTAGGTTGTTCTTTTGCTCGCCTATTTCAAATGAAATTGAAAAAACGAAATAGAAAACCAATTATAATATCACCCTTTAGTTTAAAACGTTATTGTAATAACGTAAATATTAAGATTTATATTCGCTTACGACTACGTAAATAAGAAAGTATGTTTTTATATATTATGGGATTGCCTAATGGGTCTAGGGGATTGATTGCCGTATTCCCGATAACTCGTTAGGTTTTCTGTTGAAAGTTCTCAGTTAGACAAGTGTACACTCCAGTGCCTCAAATAGCACGTAAAGCTGTCGGTCCTGCGCCTAAATTATTTCCGGTCATGATTTGAAGTTCCATTGGATTATGAGGATAATGGAATAGAGAGTGTATCTGAGTTTGGACACATTCTTGTGCAATTGACTGCTCCCCTTGTTGACCGCCATGACCGAAATCAATCAGGACATCATTATTCTCATAACCTGATACTACTTTGGCGCGTTTTAAAATTGCCTTGGTTTTAAATACATATTAATTTCCTGTGAACTTCATCCTACATCAGCAAGTTTGATCAATCTCACGTTGTTTTTTTTTATAATATCCGGTTAGGCATATGACTCCACTCCACCTGACGGTAAGTGGAAATGGAATCCAAACGCGAAGAAGACTAGTACGCACAGCAAGAATGAGCTGCACTAGTCACCTTCGCCATGCCGGCCCGCAAGATGCCTCTTCACGCCTCGTTTGAAGTTTCAAGTTTTGTTTGCTTTCAAGCGATTACAAGAGGTACCAAGTCGAAGCGCATGCACCATTCCGAGTGTCACATAAAAAAAAACGTAATTAATTGCTTTTAAAAATGTAAAAATTTCTCAACTTCATAAGTCTCGCTCCGACGCTGACATAATGGCGTACACTTGAAACTGTTTTTCACGTATCTTTCCCGACGCGAAACAATTATCGTTCTGTGGAACCACTTGTTGTTGTCAAAATTTTTTGTCATTACAGTTTTTATTGCTCATTAAGGATAGCCTCCGTAATTTGTATGAACCGGATTAATTATTTTTAGCACGACTATCAATGAAAGATCTGTGAAAATAACTGTTGTAAGCTCTAAGTCTAAATTAATTAAGATGGCTCCGCGTGTGGGAAACGTCTATCTTGACCTAACCTAGAAGGTTAATAACCTCTGAGTTTTTGTATTTAATTAGTGTTATGAATATATCTCGCTGGCAAAGTAAAAGCAAAGCTAGTAAAGGTTAAAAAAATAATTTGAAGAGGAAATTTTGCGAGTATTTGCACAGGTATATCCTAAGGGCCTTTTTTAATCCACTGGAGGCCCTAGGCATATTAGGATAATGGATATTATGAGTATGACAGAACACTATTTTGTTAGAATAGATAAAGAAACTTTCATTGTTCTTTAATTTGTGAATAAATGAGGCGTCTTAAATATGCATATTTTTTATGCTATAGGTTTGCGGACGAGCATATGGGCCACTTATCGTACGGTCACGACCGACCAAAGACATTGGCACTGTTAAAAATATTAACTATTCCTCGCCACATTGCCAATAGCACCAAGTAAAGTATGTTCTTATTTGATCTGAGGGGGTTGATTTTAAGTCCATTTGGGGGCCCTGGACTCTTGCCCAAAGTGCTGACTGGGAAAGAGGAGTCTGTATATCTTAACCAAAGAGGAGATACAGTATTAATTGTAACTCGACTAGTTTCAGTGAACTAGATGGTTACAAATTTTTTTTGGAGGTTTTTAGTACCTGCCTACATCAATAAATTTTCAAAATATTGCCTAAATGGACATATATTTCTAAGGGAAAATTAAAGTGGAGAAAATACAAACAAAAGGAATTTATTATTAACTTTAAAAATACCTTTCGTCAAAGTTAAACAGATAAAAGTGATTTCTGATTGGCTAACAATAGAGTTGATAACAATACCATAACATGAATTGTAAATTTTCTCTTTGCATAATGGATCATTTAGATAAAATTAGAAACATGATAAGAAACATAAAGAGGTTTTGCTCGTCGCTTATACACGTTTTTTTTTATTCGATATTTGAATAAGATCGTAAATTGTTATTATTTTTGTAACTGCATACTGTTTGGCAAGTTTGTGGTACCTATTATGACGGACCTATCCTATCACAGACAAAAAACTCAATCATAGTCTTATTTATTATTTAGGTAGGTTGATGGGCAAAGGAGTCACTTGATGGTAAGTGGTCACCACCACCCATAGACAAGGGCGGTATAAGTAATATTAACCATTTCTAACATCGGCAAAGCGCCTTCAACCTCGGGAACTAGGATATTATGTCCCTTGCGAACACAACAATACTGAGTACTGTTATTTGGCAGTAGAATAACTGATGAGTGGGTGGTACCTACCCACAGGCTTGCACAAAGCTCTACCACCAAGTGAATCCTTTTTAATAACCGCTTTATAATGCAATTTTGTGGCAAGTTTACAAGTCAAGTTACAAAGTTTAAAATTAGTTTTGTATCTACAAAAGCACAATTTTGGTTAAGCGGTTACGTAATTTATATATTGGACAACCTCGATACAGCTTTTTGTATCGCTTTAAAAATGAAGACATTACTTTCAGTGCGAAACGGTAGTCTTATTATCGAATTCCATTTAGATCTCAAAAGTAATAAAATAATAATTACTTAAATCAAATCAATTTTATTTAAGTAGACTTCACATTTAAGCGTTATTGAATCGTCGAAATTTATTCTTATTTCTTGTATAGATAGTATGAAACAGTGGTGGATTTACCAATAGGCTAAGTAGGCTGGAGCCTAGGGCGGCAGATTAAGAGGGGGCGGCAAATTTAGCCCAAATTTGTTATTATTTAAAGAAATTAAAAAAAAAAAACTATGTATACACACTACGTCCGTAATCCGTATACTCGTCACTACATAGCGTTTTGGGAAAATAATCTAGTAACTGACAGAAATATCACCTAGCTTATAATCATACTAATAATGAGGACGATAGAACACAAATCATAAATGTTGGGAAAAAAGTAGGGGCCGCAAAAATGGAATAGTCTACTGAAAATTGAATAATCCGCCACTGGTATGAATGCTAAACTTTAAATAGAATTATATAAGAATTTATTTAACTTCAAGTGTTTTATTGAGCGTTAAATGTGGCAGGCAAATTTTAATTTCAATTATTTTTATTTTCTTTCAGTTAAATAAGAGAAAGCGAACACAGCCAGAGAATCGTCAAGATCTGAACGGATACATCGCCAACTCCACCGTATACGTCACGTCCATCAACGAAAACGGAGCAATCGAGAGCAAGCCGACAATATCGTCACCGAAATCACAGCCGAAGTCACTGCAAGCCAAACCGGCTCCCATCATAGCCAACGGTATTCAAATAGATAAAAAGAAAGAAGCAGAAGTAGTAGAAATAACAGTAGAACAAGAAAAACACGAAAAGGATTCGAGTGAAAAAAGTGTTAAAGTCGTTGTTGAAAGTGAAGTGAAGGAAAGTGAAGTGATTAGTGATAAAAGTGAAGCGTACAATGTTGTAAGGGAGCAACTGAACAACGGTAGATGTGAGAAGCTATTGGGCGAGCAGCCCGACCACAGGATCCGAGCGACGGCTGTCGTCGAGAATAATAAATTGGGACCGGGCGAAAAGGGGTAAGTTGTTGATTGATGGACTGTTAGATTGTTAATTTCATTCTTAATTGTGTTCAAAATAGGACTTTTAGTGAATTTTATACTTCGCTGAAATACTCATAAGAAAACAGCAAAATAACCAAGAAAAATAAGTAAATAATTATTGGATAAGATCACGTACATTACTCTGATCCCAATGTAAGTAGCTAGAGCATTTATGTTATGGAAAATCAGAAGTAACGACGGTACCACAAACACCCAGAAACAAGACAACATAGAAAACTAATTAACTTTTTCTACATCGACTCGGCCGAGAATCGAACTCGGGAGTGATGTACCAATGAAAACCGGTGTACTACTCGGCCACTGTCGTCAAAGGGCACCTAAGATAATATATAAAGTGCTGACATTTTAAATAATATTAAAGTAAATGATTAAACAGGACTTAGGTAAACGCTTAAAAGAAAATCGATATTGACAAAAAATGTCTTGCTCAGATTCACCAGATCAAATGAAATCAAAATATACTTTATTCAAGTAGGCTTTTACATCGTCATTTAAAAACTATATTAAGTGAAGCTATTATACCATATTTAGCCAAAGGTTTTTTAAATTCATTGATTCTGTAATTCATACATATTAAAGAGAAATTGTTTTTATAATAAAAATACATTGAAATCTATTTAATAAAATCTTTATTCGTGGTAGAAAGTGAGCACGAAATCACGATCGTTCAAGGTTTCTCGAGATCTAATTGATTACCTATTTTAAGTCGATTAACGACTAATGTTATTGTTTGCCGGTTTTATTTAACGATACATATTTAATATACCATATGTATGTATATTTTGAACCAATGATTGAGGGTGCAAACCCGGGCCAGCACCACTAAATATTCATGTGTTTAATTTGTGTTTATAATTCATCTCTTGCTCGGCGGTGAAGGAAAACATAGTGAGAAAACCTGCATTTGTTTAATTTCATAGAAAGTCTGGCACGTGTGCATTTTACCCACTCGCATTGGAACAGCGTGGTAGAATATGTTCCAAACCTTCCCCTCAAAGGGAGAGAATGCCGTAGCACAGGCTGTTGTTGTTGAATCGGCATGATATAAGGTTTGTTAAACCTAATACATTTAAAACTGTTTAGAAATTTAAACACTATGGTGGGCTAAGGACACTCAATTATGAAAAACCTTACACTCCTTTTCTGCAAAGGCATGTAAAAACCTGCCTCAGGTTTAATTGAACAGGAATTTGTTATATTTGAAATAGCTTGCCTAATATTTATACAGTCACAATTAGTAATAGAAAAGTTAACTATGAAAATGTTACAAATTTCAACAGCGGAATTTATACCCGCTGTATTGCGCTCAAGGTCTGCGATTAGGACGTTCGTTTGCCTGTAATGTCGCAATTTTTTATATGATTTTTATGTTTAATCGGTCAATTTTATTTGTAATGTTTCGATGACCCTTTCGTTCTGAATATTTTTAACCAGGAACAGATGGAATATCGATATTGAATGGAGAAATTATGCAGCATCTACGCATTTATTACGATCAAAAACAAAACGATATTAATTTTTAAATTTGGAATTAGATTGTTTTTTTTTTTTTTACTACATAGTATAAAATAAAGTCGCTTTCTCTGACCATATGTCCCTTTTTATGCTTAAATCTTTACTAAACTACGTAACGGATTTTCATAGATTTTTTTTATAAGATAGATTCATTCGACAGGAAGATTTTGTTATATAATACATGGACAATATATTACAGAAACACTAATAATTTTTGATGTTTGTTATATGATGTCGTAAATAAACAAATTATGTAGTATATTTAGTATCAGTATTGCACCGGGTCGCTAGTTAAGTATAAGATATTTTTCATTAATAAAACTTTAAAAATAGAACTCTAAAATCGAAACTTTATAGGGACGCATCAAAAACGAAAACTAAACTGCGAATGAAAGTTTTGAACCGTGCACTCCTGATGGCTTTTCTTTTTTTTAATCTGGCTTGTAAATCAATGTTCAAGACAATTCATTTCATAACTACTAGAGACTCATTGATACATAAAATATATTTCACTAACATATAGCATGGAAGCATTCTCACATAGTATAGTAGATTGTATTAAAGGTTCGAGATGATTAAGGTGATTAAAACATATGAATCTTAATAAAAGATCGCGGCTTCAATCATGGGTAAGTAACACTAAAAACAGAAAGGAAAACATCTTAAGGAAACCTGCCCATATTTGCTTATAGTTGAAACCTTCTCTTCAAAAAGGTCTTAGTCGAGCTGGAACAATAACAGGCTTATATTTTACTTCACTTTTATATATACACATAAAAAAGTTCTCGTCTGTTCATATAAATTAATTAACCACTATCAACTATATACGTTAAAATTGAGCGTTAAAAAACTTGTTTTAATTTCTGCTTTCAATACAAGGAAAACGGATGTAAGGTTGGTGTCTCGAACAGTTATGCGTGTTATACCTACATCTGCTATTTCTTAAAATAATACTTATTGTCTTCAAAAGGAGATTTTTGATTTACTTTAAACTACTGATCTACTCGTTCAGGGAACGTGCTAATTTATAATATATATCTGGAAAATGTCTTTCGGGATGGTCGTGGAATTTCTTTCCTTCAACAACGAAAACCATATGATCGCTGCTTTAATACAGGATCAACAACAACAACAACAACAGCCTGTAAATTCCCACTGCTGGGCTAAAGGCCTCCTCTCCCTTTTGAGGAGGAGGTTTGGAACATATTCCACCACGCTGTTCCAATGCGGGTTGGTGGAATACACATGTGGCAGAATTTCTATGAAATTTGTCACATGCAGGTTTCCTCACGATGTTTTCCTTCACCGCTGAGCACGAGATGAATTATAAAGACAAATTAAGCACATGAATCAGCGGTGCTTGCCTGGGTTTGAACCCGCAATCATCGGTTAAGATGCGTGCGTTCTAACCACTGGGCCATCTCGACTTATAAATATACATAGGAATACAAGATCAATGCAGTGTATACCGTTACCGGAAACACGGAACTAAGATCTTCTCAGTCCACATCTGTCTATATAGTTTAAGGTCATAAATGACAATATATAAAATCAAATTAATCTCATCATAATCATTCTGAAGCGATAAACAGGTTCACAATTTTTAGCTGATTTCACGGTTTTGTGGACGACAATCCTAATCAAATATTTACGAGTAGGAATCGTTCTTCTTCTATAATTGCCTTTCGATCATTAAAACCGTCCTTGGATCGAAACTGGACAGGCTCGTAATTACTTCAACTACAGACGTATAAGAATTCACCTCATTGTAATTTAAAGAACACTCGAAATAATAACGGATGATGCGCAAATAAACTTGCGCACGCGCACATGTTCATGTATTCGGTCGGCTATTGTTTTCTGCACCTGTGTTTGGAAAAGATACTTAAGCTTGTATAACGATAACTTTTATATGTAACAATGAGGAATTGTTTCGTTAACGTCTACGTTTTTAAATGATTATTATTCAATTTTAAACTAAAGCAGATGAAGCATATAAGCATTACTACAATGAAATTTTTTTTGCCAATATTTTTTTTTACACTCACACATGTAAAGGAATACAATACATACTAACACTAAACTTAACAAATTTATATTAGAACTAGCGATCCGCCCTGGCCTCACGCGGGTATTATAATAACAGTATTACAATACTGATATTAAATATAGTGAGTACCTAATTCGTTTAGTAATGACAATACATTAGATACTTCTAAAATTATTAGTGTTTGTTGACTATATTGTTCATGTATTATATACAAAAACCTTCCTCTCGAAACACTCTATGTATTAAAATAATCCGTTGCGTAATTTTAAAGATCTAAGCATACACAGAGACGGACAGCGTCAAGCGACTTAGTTTTATACTATTTAATGATAATGATGATTAATAATAATAGGATTAATTCACTCCAGATTATTAAAAGCAATATATATATGTATACTACTTTGTCAATATCAATCGTCAATTCTTTAATTAATTTACGACATTCAATCTCAAGGTAACATTAGCTTACACCATCAAATCTACCTACAAGTTTATTTAACAAACCGGTTTTATTAAACTAATTTTAATTACTCAGAAATAATGATGTATCGATGACCTCAGCATTGCAATTAGTTTTTAAACACAAGTGATTTTAGGAAATACCGAAAACATTATGTTATTGATTTGAAATGAAGACTCGCGTCAGATTTTACGATGTTTTTTTTTTTTCTTGGAAAGGCAAAGACTGGTACCTTATACGGCTTGATTTTATTTGTAAGTAAAATAATAGAATAAAAAATATTAGATCGTAAGAAAATCAAGATAAATGGATATTTATTGCAAATTTAAAATACAAGCAACAGGAATTGTAATTAAGTTTAGATATTTGTACATTCAAGTATCCGAGTATTCGTTTCCAGATATTAGGTATAGCACGACACAAATTAGATGTAGCATCGTCAAAATTCGTAAAACCGATCACATCCGAATTAAGTACGATATCCCAAATTATCAATATTTTTTTCTTATATGGTTATGATCTTTACGCAAACGTAATAACTTGTAATATGACCTAATATATTCGTCAACTTGACACGTCGATTTACACGCACTTGCTTTCTCGGGTTGAACTGACGTGAGAATCTATAGCGACTAATAGCGTCGAATGGCGAGATAGGCAGCTATTTCTTTTGTACAATATAAATGACTTTTTTCTGTTGAATTTCATGCTTATTGTAGTTGAAGATGAAAATACGTAACAAATAAGCAAATAAACATACTATAGAGTATTAACTTATCATTCATTACCACACGTAAAACGTTTAGTCAAACATTTAAATAGAATATTTACAGATATTGTAATGGGTTTTGTATATAGAATGATCTCAACCAGAGTGGTCTCAACAATCATCGTGGTGGCCGACCGCGAAACACAGTTATATATGTTTTCTAAGCACGGTAAAAACCCGGTTACTTTTCCTGTCTAGAAATGATGCTTAGAAATATATTATTATATTCTTTATTGCAGATGCTCGCATATTTATTTTGAAGATTTAGTAATATATTGTTATGGATTATTTCATTATAATCATGGTATGTGGTGACTGCCTATAGACAATGGCGCTGTAAGAAATATTAATTATTAACCGTCCCTTACATCGCCAATGTCACCAACTTTGGGAACTAAGTGTTACGCCTGTGGCTGTAGTTACACTGGCTCACTCAACCTTCAAATCTATAAACAACAGTATTGTTTGGCGGTCATATCTGATGATTTTAGTGGTGCCTAATCAGAGGTCTTGCACAAAGACTTACCACCAACCGAAATCGCAATAAATAACTCCCTGAATATACATACAGTCAATAAGGTAGGGTAGAGCAAGTTTATTATTAATTTGGCGCATTGTGTCGTATATTTTCTTTTTTATGTATTTTTGTGTTCCGGTTTGAAGGATGAGTGAGCCAGTATAACTACAGGCACAAGGGACATAAACATCTTAGTTACCATGGTTGGTGGCGTATTGACGATGTAATGAATAGTTAATATTTCTTACAGCGTCATTGTCTATGGGTGATGCCGTGATGGTGACCTCTTACCATCAAGTGGATTTAACTAGTAGTGGCTCGCGGCTTCGGTCGTTTTTTAGGATGTTGTCATGTATCAGGTAAAAAAATAACCTAACTCCTTTCGTGGAGTTCAAATTGGCTTCATACTAAATTCGGTTCAGCGGTTAGACAGACAGAGTTATTTTTATTTATAATTTTAATATAGATTGATAACCAGAGTTCGATTCCAAGTTTAAGCAGACGAAGTTATGTTGATTACAATTGTCATTAGCTTATGAAGCTGAGTCGTTATCGTTGGCTGTATAATTATTTCACAAGAAATATATATTGGTTTTTATTTGTATAAAAAAAAAAACAAATTATGTCCTTAAAGTATTGACATTATAATTTACAATGTCTGTCGTTTCATATCAGTTTTGCAAATACATACGCAATTTATTTATTATTAAACACGAGCTATGGGCTATCATTACGCAAACTTTAAAAAAATGCTACGCTTAGAAGTAAAATAGTAGTACTTATTTTAATTATCACATAATAAATTAGATATTAATTTATTTTATTTAAAATTTTCTCAAGTTTTTTTTTAAAGCTAAGATCACGTCAAAAAAAAAAGTGGGCAACACTTGGCCACTAATTAGACTAGAAAAGTAGTATGTATGACGTTTGATGAGTGCTAAGCGTAGCTGTCATGCACACCAGAATAGCAAAGTTTGTTCGTATCTTTCAGATCTTAAATCTATTTTTCAATCACAAAGCGAACCCTCTTATATATTTCTTAAAAAAATATGCATGAAAAATACATAATAAATGAGGTTGTATTTAGGTATATGTCAAGTTTATTTTATTAAAATAGTTATTTAATGTGGAGGGATTCGTGAATGAATAGATCCAGACCAATGACAAAGGTTTAAACATTTATATATTAACTGTTAATAAAACGTCACTTTACTAACAGTAAGGAAAATTCTCCCTAAAAAAATTCTCAGTAGATTATTAAGCATTGAAACGTATACTCTAAAATTTCTTATCTCTTCTTTTTTATATTATTATCGTACACATAACCGTACCTACAATCAACGAAGCGTGGCCCCAGACTTGTACGTGATGATATTGCTGACTCGGAGTCACGCTGGTTTTCCGATTCACAGTCAGTCCGAACGCGACCCCCGGAGACACTTGTCGTTATTTGAATTATTTAAAAAAAAATATCCCTAGTCTATTCGAGAACGCGGGGTTGTTACCTGTCCCCCACCTGTGCGCCGGCGCACCGAGACCCGTTTTATACCCGTCTCTTTCACGCGCGCGAGTTCGGTCGCTCCTCTTCACTTCTTCAATTTAAATTAGAATTTTTCTATCTAGCTCAAGAGCGGTTGTGTCGCGAGTTTCAGTGTTAAAAAATATACAAGTGAATTCGAATAATAAATATAATAATCGTGATAGTGTTGTGTTTGTGAAATGTGAATAAATCACGTTCTGAAAGGATGCATTACAAATTGTTTAAGAGGTAACGTATTACTTACACGAATGTATGGATTGTTTTACGATTTAAACGTAGGTACGTTACAATAACAAGATTCAATTGCGGCTATTGCTTAATTTACATTTGCATTGCAATAAATTATGTTTATCAATGAGAAAGCATGTATTCTGTGGCCACGGGCGAAAGTCCTACGGAGTTACTGATAGTTTGAAAATTCCTTATTTCGATCGACTTATATTTAGTAAATACTCGATGGTTTGGTTATGAGACATAGTTTTAAGGTTATTTTAATAGTTCGCATCTATTTCAACCACGTACGCAATGGTATTGTCTATCACTATGCGATGTGCCGGAGTGCATGGAATTGGTCGTGCATGGGAAAATGATGGCAGAGGCCGCGGGCGTTCGTTGGTGTCGACAGCCAACCTGCTATTACAGAGCCTACTTACTTTTTGTTTATATTTATAATTGTAATCGTGTTGTCATTTGAATATTTTGTTGATATCGATATTATGTTATGTTTTGTTGTATGTAATATGAATCGCGGAATAAATATTGAGAAAATGCTTTCGCCAAAACTATTTTTAAATTAACAGTAATATTTAATTGATATTCATTATGTATGGCTATGAATAATTAGATTTGGGGCTGTCTATTAGTTATGAAATCTTTTTTTCTTTTTTAAATCTTATCTAGAATCAAAAAGTGCTGACTAAATAATTGTGACTGATTAAATATTCTTACTGTGTAGCTTATAGGTCTTTCTGTATCTGCCACTACAATATTCGTTAATGAAACCGGCTGCCCTGAAGAGCAAATGGAACCTTGATATTAACTAAGGACTTAAAGTCTGGCCAACTAATTATGTTTCGTAGGGAATTCGCAGAATTGTGTATATCTGCCAATCCCCAAGCGTCTAAGCTAAGTCTTATTAAGAAATCCTGTAACAAACACTTGAAAGTTGAAACGAATATATACATATCTAGGTATATATAATTGTATGACTAAGAACGAAGGAGTAAATTATGTAACATGCCTTGATAAGGGTTTGTTTCTAGCAATATACACACAACAATGTCGGTACATAGTTACATCAAATTTAGTAAATTTATCAGGTGTTGAGTAAGGGCTGTTATTGATTGTTAAGTTAAAATTTGAGTGTTATGATTAATGTGTACGTAAGCAGTATTAACTATTATCACAGTAGAACAGATCCTCTCATCCTCGTGGGTGTCGTGAGGGAACTTTTGTTACGTGCCTCAAATAATAATCAAGCACGTAGGCGCCTCAACGCCTGTGCTGGTGCAAACACAGCCCACCAGAAAATGAATTCTGAAGAAGGGTAGGCGTCAAGCCATGCAGTTAGGGTTAGCGAATTTTTATGTAGAATAGATATACGAGCCTTCGTTAAAAATCCTTCGATTTTCATAATACTAACAACCATTAAAACTCGTTCGTAATTATGAAGTATTTTGTCGGTATGTTGTTATAAGTGTTTAATTGAGTTCTACGAATCAATTTATATTGACTTTCTCTTTTATCGAAGCGGATTTCGACAACCATTATAATTTCAACGTAACTAATATTTTCACTGCAAATTGCATGGGAAACTATAATTTTTCGTATCGTCAATTTAAGAATCTGTCTTTAAATAAGGCTAACAGCAAAGAGTTTGTATTGTTTTTCATTCATTACAAAGACTTTTAGGTCTCACGGTTGGCAGCATTGAGTGTCAAGGTTTATTGAATGCCCCATGCCAATGTCAAAGCGAAGGTAATATGACATCAGGGGTTTTTTGATATTTAAAAAGCAATTTACTTACAAAATTCATTATATTTATGATCAATTGTTATTTTTAAAATCATTGAACAATTTATGAATTTAAATGATGATTCAAGCTGCATCATTTCATCAAGTCGAGACACGTTATATTATGAAGGTTTATTCGAAAAAAGAACTTCAAAAAACCTTTATAATTCTATTTTATTATCTTATCCAGACGCACGTATAATCAATAATTTCCGTCGCATTAATGTAAGATATCTTGAACGAGACATCCATGACAAAACTCTATAAAGAAAATTTGTAACAAAACTGACGACGTCCCCTTCCGAAAAGGAATTTTTAGAATCGGTCTGCCATCCATCGACAATACGATTCAATACTATACTGTATAAAAATTGTTACAATGTTTATTAAAACCAAATGCTCATCAAATATCACATGACATGTCTATTGAGAGAGTAAAACAAATACGATAATATATAATGTTGTTGAAAGCGAATGTTAACACAATGCGATGCAAATAAGTACGAACGTACATACACTACGTTTCACAATATTGACTAGAGATATAGGGTATGAATGAGATAGACAGAACAAATATTGCTTATATTTACAATTTACATTTATTTGCAAATTGAACTGTCTAAGTGACAGTTGACAGTGCGAGGTTATTGACGTATTTGTTTAACTTTTTTTTATGGAATAGGTGGGCGGATGAGCAAATGAGCCACCTGATGCCACAATCACCCATAGTTAATGACACTGTAAGAAATATTAATTATTCCTTACATCGTCAATGCGCCACCAACCTTGGGAACTAAGACGCTATGTCCCTTGTGCCTGTAGTTACACTGGCTCACTCACTCTTCAAACCGGAACACAAAAATACTGCGTACTGTTATTTAGCGGTAGAATATCTGATGGGTGGTACCTACCCAGGCAGGCTTGCACAAAGCCCTACATATTTCAGGCAAGTATTATTATGCCTCCAAAATTAATTTGAGCCTGTAATCTCTATCTTGTCTTGCATCGCATGTGACATTGGCGAAATAATCTGTGGCTATTTGGCATAAATAAAAGAAAAAAAGTATTTGACAGATATAACCGTCGTTTGTCAGTCAATTTTTAATATTAATCTACCAATTGTAACACGTCTTAAAATCGGAATATTCCATTTGAATTCATATCATAGCTTAGCATTATGTACTACACGGGAATTATCGTATCTTATTCCAGGTTTTATAGACGTCATAACTTATATTACAGCTAAGTGAATAGGGAATTTATGGTGACACGATAAGGTACATATTTCATTGTATATAATTTTCTCTCATAGATTTACGGAGACAATGGTTGTATGGTTCGGATCTTTATTCCGTATGCGTTCGGATTTCCCGCGATATCGCCTTAATATTCGATGTATGTAGGATTATAGAATCTGGATTCTGGATGCGTTCCGGAAATAGTTTCTCGAACCGACTCTCTTATAAATAAACATTTATTGATGCAGGTGAAAAAAAATTTGAAAGTAAAGTTTTAATATATTCAAATTTTATAATTGACGGCATTTCCGTAACGTATTTTACGAGTTGCTTTATTTTAAGTTATACTTTCATAATTTGCTATTTTAATCGACAAGATTAACATTTACATAAATAGTGAGCGTATCTTGGCATTCCATACGACATATTACTTAAAAAGATCTTTAAATATTTTTCTTTCTTGAAAACAGTTAATCTTTTGTCTAATCGTTTTATTATTGCTGTTTCGTTTTAAACAATTAGTAAGCCGGCTTAGTTAAAAATGGCAGTAGATTGTGAAGATAGGTATTGTTATAGAATTTTTAGATCCATGTGCAAGGAATGATTTAGGTTTCTTACTTTATTGAAAAACGGTCATTATGCGGTGGTCGAAATGTTGTCCTACTTAGAAGACTAAATTACCTTAAAATAAAATGATCTATATTTATGTTAGGCTCAAATTTTTATATGTAAAAATAAGTATTTAAAATGATTATACAACAATTCGTCTGAGTGCCCAGTGATCTTTTCGTCGCATCTAATGAGCATCTCCAAAGCCTTCCAAAATATGTAGATATTATCAATCGACACCTCTTATTAAATATTCTTAAAAAAATATTATAATAATATGTTAATAATATTATATTAATATGTTATTTTTGATATCAATTTTATTTCCAATAACAATATGTAAAAAACTTTAATACATTTGCAGCGCAAAAATTAACAATATAATACAAATAAGTACTATTGCGAAAATTAGTAGCTATTCTTTTTCTTTGTCAATAATGCAATGTAATTTATATTTATTTATATATTCAAGCACATGAAATTCACGCTTGTCTTGTCATAATCTAGACGTTATAGTTTGGACCCGCTTTAAATCTGTTTAAAGCGGCTGAAACTGCAAAGTGCTACTCCGCTGATACCTCACTATAATTTACTAAAACTTTCACCCAAACGCGTTGCACCTTGTGGTATAAGTTTTATGTATTATAATGATCTATAAATACTTAACATAATGTGATTACTAATTTAATTTAGTATATTAGTATAAACTAGTAGATTTTGGTTTGTCTGTGTATTTGTATGCTCAAATTGCCTTGGTGCTTAGTTGAAAGATATAGATGTTGAGCTGACTGCAGTATAGCTGGTGCTTGGTGTAAGGGAATGTCCTAACAGACGGGGTATAGTGATGATTGAGGGTTTTGAGGTTCAAATCACAAAATGCCATCAAGTTATAGTATGGATGCTTTCATTTTCATTTTTATTGCTCGTCATCCCAACAACACATGACTTTATTATCTATCATATTATATAGTGGTTACATTTGTATGGCAGTGTCTGAACTGATGATCTAATTTAAAAGAAATTCGTCATCTAAATCATCGGTAGTAATCTCCATTTTTTCAGAGTGCTATCGCAAATAGTATCATATCATTTACTTAATCAAAACGACGCGAGCGAAGACAGGACGGTTTGCTAGTTGCGAAACAAACAAGGGATTCATACATTTATTTATATACAAAAAACCCAGAAATCAAATTAAAATAGACTTAACACAAGTGAGTATTTATTAGAAATTATTATAATAGTATTGATGACATCATTCTCTAACTAACTTTTAATTTGTAAGCCAATCGGTTTAGCAGCGTCGTTAATACGAAAGCAATTATCAGCTTGAACCAGTTTCATTTAATTTAAAACGATTAAACTTGAAACCGATAAGTATTTCGAGTGCTAAATTGGGAACCACTCGTATGTCACAAGTGCCCTTTTAAAGTTATGCACGTTTCGTATCTTTATTTTTTTTTTATCTGTACTTTTTCTGTGGCTAGGTTTTTTTTATATTCGAATTTGAAACCGCTTGGCGCTAAGTGACTTGTCTGGCTCCAAACAATGTAACATTCGGTTTGAAAATTAAAAAAAAAAAACGCGCTCGGATAATTGCATAGGAATACGCGACGTGAAATTTGAATTTGTAACATAAATTTTTCATATAATGTTTCACTTGTCATTGCACAAATACTCTTAAGGTGAGTTTCGAGGCTAAAATAAAGAAAAACCTAATCGTTAATTGTGACCGAGGGGAAATTTTACATATTGACTTATTAATTACATATATCCCTATCTGAACCGTAATTGAATTGTAGATTATTATCAGTAGAATATCAAAACGTCATGACTGTGACTACGTTTCATTTTGATTGTGATAAAGTAACAATTTCTTAAAAGAATTGGATCCCAGTTTATGGACATACAAGTGTATTTCAGCCTCACACTGGTTTACAAAGTTTGCCTTAAACGCTCACAAGATGAAATAAAACCACTTAAGCATATGGAAACTGTGATTGATCGGATTTGAACTATCAATCTTTGTCGTTCGTTAATATTACAATACAAATACGCCGTATTGTAAATATAATAAAGAAAATGTACCTTTAGTACATTTTCTTTATTCTAGGGAAAATGCATAAAGGCGGTTTGATAAGTAAAAAGCAATTTCTGCAATCATTGTGTTATTTCGGGTATATTATTTATGTTTAAAAAGTTACTTTTTCGTATGAAAATGTTTTAATAAAAGGTTTGAAATATATAAGAATTTATAGATTTATTATTTTACAAAGAAATAAAAGGGAATATCGATTAGTATAAAAGAATATTTTTTACATGTGTGACATTTTGCAAGCGTATGCAATGTAAATATTTGAACTTGTTAGTATAACACTACCTACCTACTAGAAAATATTTTTCGTTTCACGTGAATTCCCGGGCAAAGTATCGCAATATACATCTTTATTTTTTGGCTTATCTTGTTATAATAACTTCGACAATCATCAAATTACCTCAACCAATTTACCTACAATCACAATAAATTATAAATCTAAACCTTTGTAAATGTACATTAGATAAAATACCGTTTGGTAGACTTTGAGGATGTTTCTTGTATCATAATAATATAATATGTAATTTTAATCTCATATCAACCCACATACATAAACACAATTAGAGAATAATTATATTTTAACAATCACGGAAGTTGATAACGTTACAGAACAATACAAAATAAGACAAAAGCGAAACGGCTAATTCGAAATGTTATTCCAAATAAATAACAAAACGTGAGTTCAAGGCTCCTCGGTGAGTTACGTCATTTTCGAAAACGGCCTACCTGGATGTTTCGTTTTTTTTTTTTGGGAATCTCCAGCGATTACTTCGGAATGCGAGGCTACTCTTTGTTGTTTTCGTTTCGGCATTCGTGAGAAACGCCCGATTTTATAGTTTCCAGGTAACATTTTGCGAAGGTTTTATTCTATTGTTGCTTATCTTAAATGAGTCTCAGTTAATCTTGGTTATTGTTTGCTTGATTCTTGATGAGGAGCGGTTTTTTTTTATTTTATTTACGAGATCGCTTCCACACAAATATAATAATAGCCTGTATGGACATCATTTTATAGCTCATTCCAACACGCTGATTTAATAGCCCTCCGAACATGATATGAATATAAACAGAAATTAAGCATATGATAAGTTAACTTTATCCGAATTTGAACCCGCAAACTTCTCTTAATATTCACGGTTTGTAACCAATAGGATATGTCAGCTGTTTATTGAATCAAATAAAAATATACTTCATTCAAAAAGGTCCTAAAGAGCATCGTCGTGTTAAAGTATTAAATTCAATGTAAAATTCCAATCGGTTCGGGATGTAGATTCTACCGGGAAACAGTCAAGTAAATCGCTAAAGATTATATTTCCAAAGTATAAAAATAATGTCAGCTATACATGAAACTTAATTGTATGTATGATATCATTTGAATTCTTAATCGTCCTTCGTGACGTCATGATTCCAGGGCTGACATTTTTTTTTAATACGTTTAAAAACTATGAACAATGCTTAAGGAAAATCAGCGAGCACCGTTTGAGACCGTGCGTCATAAATGTTATCTATTGTCCGAAATAGCCTTATTTAAAAAAAAAGTGCATCATAAAATATAATTAACTTTTCAAAATAAGCCTATAAGTACTTTAGGATGTAATTTTATGGCATAGATAGTAAACTTATAACCGGAACAGAAGTGAAACTTATAATTTCTCTAATATGCATATAAACTGCAGCTGACTTCTAATAAAACTCTGATACTTATTCATAATTTAAAAAAAAAATAGAAAATAAATTGTCTATGAATTCGATTTTTAAAAATTCCGTTCTCTTACTGAGAATATCTCAACTAATACCTGATCGGACATTGAACCTTTGAATCCGCAGCTTCATTAATGGTGAACACCATCATTAAAGATGAAATATGATAAATTACATAACAAAGGTTTGGCTGTATCGTGCGGAACGATTCCGAATCGTTTATCCACTAAGTCGCGCTGCACTGGCGTGGTGGAATAAACCATTGTCCTTGAGAAGTTCCTTAGAGTTTTTATGCTCTTATTATTACTCTTAACATATATTCTTATGTAGGTATAATATAAATAGTATGAGTTGGTTGGAATGGACGTAAAGAAGATAGATATCACATGATATACTTGGTGGTAGGGCTTTGTGCAAGCTCCCCTTTGGTAGGTACCACCCACTCATCAGTTATTCAACCCCTAAACAACAGTACGCAGTATTGTTGTGTTCCGGTTGGAAGTGTGAGTGAGCCACATCTTACTTCCCAAGGTTGGTGACACATGGACGATGTAAGGAATAGTTAATATTTCTTACAGCGTCATTGTCTATGGGTGATAGTGACCACTTACTATCAGGTGGCCCATATGCTCGTCCGCCAAACTATTCCATAAATAAAAATGTTTTTAATCACATGGTATTAAAACCGAGCGTGTCTTTTTATATGACGTCAAACGTACACGTATGGGACACGTGAACATCGTCGTTATCATTACATAGTATAAAACTAAGTCGCTTACCGCCGTCTGTCCCTATGTAGGCTTAGGCCTTTAAAATCACGCAATGGATTTCATTGTGGTTTGTATATCTATGGATAGAGTGATTCGTGGGTAAGGTTTTTGTATGTAATACATGGACAATATAGTAAGGGAACGCTGTCAATTTTAGAAGCTTCTAATGTGATGTCGTAAATAAACAAATCCTGTAGTATATTAAGTATCAGCGTTGCAACCGTGCGAAGTCAGGGCGTGTCGCTACTAAAAATATATTAAAATTAGTACAGCTATTTGAGCAACAACATTACTTAACGATGATAGACAATACCTCAATTAATTTACTAGAAGAGTTTTTACACAAATTTTAGAGTGTTTAACGTTTCATTGTAATTCAATATTTCTGTAAACACCGGTAGCGGTTATGAATCACACTGTATTGGTCCTTGTACTTTTGATTGCATTGTTTTTTGAATATGCATATTGTGTTTCTAATAAATAAACACAAACTAAAATAGTAACGCTTCAATATTTCGCTTATTAGGCTTGCAGTATTGAACCCACTCCAAATCTGTATCTTTTTTATATTTATTTACTTATATTTTATAATAATTGGACAATAACACATACATTACTCTAACCCCAATGTAAGTAGCTAAAGCACTTGTGTTATGGAAAATCAGAAGTAACGACCACAAACACCCGGACCCAAGACAACATAGAAAACTAATGACAATCTACATCGACTCGGCCGGGAATCGAACCCGGGACCTTGGAGTGGCGTACCCATGAAAACCGGTGTACACACTACTCAATCTCGGAGGTCATCAATTCCGAATTTTATTTTATGTATCGAAAATTAAGTAATCAAAATCAAAATCAAAATAAACTTTATTCAAGTAGGCTTTACAAGCTCTTTTGAATCGTCATTTTACAATTAAGTGAAGCTACCACCGTTTCGGAAAGTAGTTTCTACCGAGAAGAACCGGCAAGAAACTCAGTAGTTACTCTTTTTTAACATTTAAAAATACAAAGTGAATTTGTGTTTAATGATTAAAAGTCAATTGTGACTCGAATTCGAATCGGTAATCTTTGAACAACATTCTGATATTCTACCACTGATCCAAGTGATACATTCGTCGTGTATAAATACCGAAGATGCCAGTCTCGACTACGTCGCTCAAGTTACAATAATCTCCCGTATCCTGTAACGGAGCTAAGGCGCTTAATACAGAACTTGTGCGTTGCCTTCTAAATAATGAACTTCCGAACTTAATAACGTATTAACATTCTTCGTCGGGATTAAAGTTCGTCTTCCATTCGATCGTGGGAGACAGGCGAAAGCAAAACGCATTATTTATTACAGACTTAGTTATAATAACAGAAATTACAGCTATATAATATGTGGACAACCATTCGTGCCATATATATTTATTCATTTGTTATATTTATATTTTGTTGTACAGTCAGAGTAAGAAAACCTCCGTCAGCTTTCAAATTCATTCCTTTATCAAGTCTTAAACTCTTAGTACCTTTTGAATCTGAACGTCAAGTCATTGCGACGCAATATGTCATTCTCAATCGGTAATACAGATTATTGCTCATACTGAGCACACGAAAATAGATCTTAAGGTGACGAACCTCTTTTTACCTCGACTGTACATATAGATTTATATATGTATTTAAATGTAGAAAATAAAAATAGTCATTAGTCCCTATTGTGTAATTGTGTGGAAATAAATAAAGTATTATTGTTATTATATTTATAGTGCACATTTGTGTGCCCAAACTTATAAGCAATTATACACATTTACTGTCTCACGCAAACACAAGTGAAGTTTTATACTGCACGTTATTTTCTAGACTGCTATGATCCCAAACGCATAGGTGATATGAAAATATTTCTAAAGATAACAAATACATTAACATGAATTTGTATTTTTTAAATGATGAAAAAGTTTCTTGCCGGTTCTTCTCGGTAGAATCTACTTTCCGAACCGATGGTAGCTTAACTTAATTGTAAAATGACGATTCAAAAGTGCTTGTAAAAGCCCACTTGAATAAAGTTTATTTTGATTTTTGATTTTTTAACTAGTCTACTTGTCACTATGTGACCTATTTGCTGGTCCGCCCACCAAAAAAGTCAAAGTCAAAAATCGTTATCCAAAATAGAACTCACTCTTGCTTGTTGATAAAAAATCTCACCAGTTCGGAAATTAACACCTCGGACCTGAGAAGAACTGGAAAGAAACTCAGCGGGGTTTCTTACAAGTTATTTATTACAATTATTGTTTTCATATAAACGTCAGATAAAATATAAATAAATATATTAAATACGTCAACCAATATACCAACGAAAAAGTAAATATTTAAATTATATGAATGCTCATTGGATATTTGAAGATTAATGGATGTTTAATCAACCAATGCGTAATCATTTCGATAAAAACAGCTGGTTTAGCATATGAATGACTTTTAATTTCGAACTTATTTATATCATGTAGAAAATTGGTGCCATTGGCAATGGTTACTTTAAATAGACAATACGTCGTCGTACACGTCATTTAAGTACGTCGGTCGTAATTACTGACGCACTTACTTTTCTTTGGGACATTGCAATGCTATTGTTTAACGATACTACATATAATGTACCATTTGACGGCCGATATAATAGTTAGAAATATAGAAAACTTGTTGCTGACCGTGACTTAGCGTTTTGGGGTTAGTTGTCAAATGTTAGGTATAAAAAGTATCCTGTGTAATTTTTTATGAAGTATTTGGATAAGGATCATAAGGCACACTTAAAAGTGAGTACCACGTGGACATCTGCAGCATTGGGCCCTATAACTGCATTAAAGGCTTTTAAGAAATGAAATCCTTACTCGTAGTTAAAACTTATTTCCTACAAAATTGGATCAAATTTTCTTCAGTGGTTTGGAAGAAAATGTGCAACAGACAGATACAGACAGATAGAGTTTTCGCATTTATAATATTAGTACTGCTATTGAAAGATGGTGACAGTTATAAGTCACCTTCTTTCTGTACCCCTTCATAATATTAGTTAGGGTAAATGCAGTTATTTGTAACAGAACTTACTCAAAAGATCCTAACACAACATGTCCTTATCAATTCGCCTACAAATTTAATAAATTTTCCACATTTTTGACAAACAATGACGTTTTGAATTAATCATTTAAATACCGAATCAAATTATTCTAAAAATAACGAAAAAAATCATGCAACTATTGTGTGGTAGATATGTATTTCATAATACTTACTAATAATCACGTATTACATAAATGTACGTAAAATTATACATATGTTAATTTATACAGTTGTACGTGATGTATTGATCTCATAACTTACCAGTTCAAAGATTATACAGATAGTTTTAGTAGCGTGACATCAATTTCGGTGGACGGTCGGACTTAAAATTCCTCAGAGGGATTAAGGCGTGCTCAGACGATAATGCGGTAAACAAAGCCTTATCGGTCGCTTGTTACTTGATGGTTCAAATTGCTGGCCTATTAGTCACATGGGTTTATAGTCGATTTTTGGTAAGGTACCAATACTATTACAGTAGCAATAGAAAAGCAATACAACATTGCTTTTCTATTGCTATTATTACTATATATCTGGTAATTATTGTATATTTGTTATCAACGTCGTAGATAATAATAAAATAAGAAATTTAAATTAATATATTATTCTAGCCAAAAAAACAACTTCATAATTTAGGGTTGCTACATTAAATTAAAAATTAGAATACAGTACAAATATATTTTTACCATACACAAATGACAAAAAAGGTTTTACCGTTTGAAGTTTAAAATAAAGGACTAAGAAGGTTACGAAGTGAATACGTTGACGACAAAATAGAGAATGGGGCCAAGGAAAGGGCCAAGAAGTCCAACTCAAGTTTCTCGTCATGCGTCTCTAAAGTCACAGTCTGATTTACCCGAGGCAGTTGTAAGAGATACAGCAGGTTGCAACGCATCGTGTAACGTAACGCAATACGCGCGTGTCAGGTGGCGGGAAAGGCGACGCGACGCCATCTTGAAACCGTTGCGTCGGGACCAATAAAATGTTTTCTAGTAATATCTATGTGCATCTCTGGAATGTGTTCCTTTTTAGAATTTGATTTGATTGTTGTAATATGTGTAAAATTAGAAAAATAATGGGACACTATACACGTAACTTATTTTTCAAATTTCGTACACTATTTTTTATCTATATCATAACAATTTACGAATTTATATGAATGATCGAAAAATCGAAATTTATTACTAACATATAAAAATTAATGTATGTTTTAGTTCGTACTACAGGCGATCACGCACCCTTCGTAAGGTTGAACAGTTGATATTATTAAAAGTATACTGCAAAGCATACAACCATATGGCAGTAAACAAAAAAAAAGATAAGATGACTCTTAACTTATAGCTATATAAACATATTTTGTCGGCAACGTCATAAGCATCATAGAAAATGGAACATATTTTTGTAATTGATAAAAAAATTTTCACTTTTGTTTCTATATATTTTTTGTCCGACAAATTTTGTCTTATCTAATATTATAAATGTGAAAGTAACTCTGTCTGTCTGCCGCTCTATCAAAACTAAACCAATGAACTGATTTTGATGAAATTTACTGTGAAACAAATTTGAACTCCAAATAAGAACATAGGCTACTTTTTTTCCTAACTCATGACAAGCAACCCCATAAAACGCGAACAAAGTCGTGGGCAACAACTAGAATTTTATAATCATGAAAGTCCTTCGACACGATACTCCGATAGAAAAGATCCGGGTATCCCATATGTTTGCTTAAATGTAATCGGATTAAACCCATGTTAGAAGTATGAGCTTGAAAGGTTAAAATTATAATGATATATTCATAGGATCACCGGCTACGAACTAACTGCTATTCAAATTTTTTTCTCATAATATTAACTAGCGACCCGTCACGGCATCGCCCGAGTGGAAATAGGTTTTTTATTTAATAAACTTACCTTTTATTTATTTATTTTTTGCTGCTTATTTCCGACATATTTTGTCGTTGTATTTCAAATTATTCATACAAAGATCTCAATAAATTATATACCTAAACCTTCCCGATGAATTCCTCTGTCTATTAGTGAAAACCGCATGAAAATCGGTTCAGTAGTTTTGGAGTTTATCGCGAAAATACAGACAGACAGACGCGGCCGGGTGACTTTCTTTTATAATATGGAGTAATAGTCATAGGTTACAATGCTTCATGGAAGCTGCTATAAGTTGGGTATTAAATACAGAATGTACAACGTTACATAAACAGGCGGTGTGTTATAAGGAGCTGAGATCGCCCAGTTAATCCGTACTGGACCACTAAGATATGGTGCTCTTTTTTGTGTTCGTAATTCACCTCGTGTTTGGAAGTAAAGGAAAACTCATCTGGAGTCGAGTTGTCTGATAAAATTTTGCTCTAATTGTATGTATGATTCATCACTTGCAATTCCTATCCTTAAGAGAAAGTGCCTACTTTAACGAACTTTATAATATAAATATTTTTTATATTGTATTTGTGTACATGCATCTAGTGGAAAAGATTGAATATTTTAACATTTCTTAGGAACTTCATTTCGTTAGTTTTTGGTTGTTATAAAATTCATATACTACATACAGCTGTCAGTAAGAAGCCTATGGAGAACCGAACTTATTTTCTAATCAGTCTAAATCCTCGAACTATTTATTTTGATATTGTTTCTTTTGTAATCTGTTATCTGTGGTTAGGTTGTAAATGGTTGCGTTAAGAATGAGCTAAGCTACTTTAAAATGAACGGGCTATTTACTACAGAGAATTATTATAAAAGTAGTTTTTAATCAAGCTAATTGACGTTGCAAAACTCAAGCTTGAGAGCCAAATTGTTACGGCCCGTTTCCACGAGTCTGTACTTGGAAGCCCGCTTGGGTAGGTACCACCCACTAATCAGATATTCTACCGCCAAACAACAGTACATACCATTACATACATACATATACATACCATTTTAGTTCCCAAGGTTGGGGCATGGGAGACATGGGAGGCATATTATTCGATACAAGATTTTGTAGATGCTAAAAAACGTGGTATTAATAAATATCTGTTGACTTCCAGGCAGGATATATTAATTTAAATAATTGTATTAACTAACATGACTTTGTATTTTTTAAATGTTGAAAAAGAGTAACTATTGAGTTTCTTACCGGTTTTTCTTCGTAGAATCTACTTTCCGAACCGGTGGTAGCTTCACTTGATTTTTAAATGACGATTCAAAAGTGCTTGTAAAAGCCCACTTGAATAAAGTTTATTTTAATTTTGTTTTTTTTTGGTGGCGCCTTGGGGATGACAGGAATGGTTAATACTACTTACCATCAGGTAGCCCATTTGCTCGTCCACAAACCTTTAGTATATAAAAAAGTACAAGTCAGTCGTACGCCTTCGTACTGTACGACTGCTTTAAGTCGAGCATAGGACGCTGTCAAACCACCCGTCATCTTATTTTGACGGAAGATCGACTACTCTAGTAAAGATGACGCGAGATGTTAAAAAAAAGGACGCGTTCCTGAACATCGCCACATGAAATATAACGCATACAGTAATTAAGTTGTAAAACATACATGAAACAATCCAATAATAAAACGTCAAATAACTATGGAAAAAATCAACGCGATCTATCAAGAGCATCCGTCATTTTGGTCGGATATTTAATGGAAACACGCTCTTTCTATACAGCTACGAGTTATTGTACGGCGAGCTCTGCTTCCACTGACATGACCGTTCAAAAAGAAAGCACGCATAAAACATTTAAATGTACCATTCACACGGAGAAATGATACGGCCCGTATGAATTAATTCGCAATTTTTACTTTCTCCCGCCGTTACACAAGCCATTGTTTCAAAATGCACTTGTGTTGAATTTTAAACGAATTCAACGTTTTACATATTATTTTCACAAACACTTGCACTGTTAATTCCGTGTAATGTTATGTACTTCCTGTGCACATGTGCTTTGGTGTATCTTCTTTTATTACTGTGTTGCCAGTCAGAAAATTAAATATTAAACGGTAATTGTATTATTATTTTATATAATTTGGTAGGTTGAAAGTGTATATATTCGTAATTCGTAGATTTATTCGTAGAGTTATCACTGAAAGATTATTTTCTGTAATAGTATTTTTGTATCATCCGCCATTTTGATACAGTATATAAATCTACAAAATGACTTCGCAATTTTACACGATCTTAATATGAATCCATTGATTCAGATTGTTTATTGTTTTTTTTATATGAATGTTAGTTATTCTGTCGTAATCGAAATCAAGACTTATCTAAAGGACACCAATTGTGTAGATATCATAATCCATAAATTGGAGATGTTTGTTTTCTATTATTCCGAAACGTCTGAATCTGTTAGAGGAAAAACGGCTTATAAAGCTTTCCTTGGTACACAATTTTAATCATTATCAACATCCAAACTCTACCTACCACAGGCGCCAATTAGACAAATCATTAAAATCCATTTCAATTTTGACGTATGAATATTCTAGAAACTTCTTGTATAAACTCGTATTCCAGTAATGCAGTAAGTAGCTTTGTCATTTAAGAATTATTTAATTAACGACTTTTACCGCTTGTTTTTGACTTTCATTATTCTCAGCTGTTTTAAGGAATATAGCCGTTAATTTTTAATTGCGTTATTTCGTCGCCAAATAACTTGAATGATTTTAATTTTTGGCTTTGTGTTATTTAGTATTAATTGTAATATGTTATACCTAATTATAATATCAATCCATCAGATCGATACAATAAAATGCAAAATATATATTATATTATAAACCCTATAGGTGAACAATAAGGCTTATAATTGTATATCTGATTGTTGCCATCATCACGTCATCTCTTGCAACAATTTCTTACTAATCATTTTCGTTATTCCATACATGTATTCAGATGGAAATGATTTCATTCCACGTGGTCGTATCTTTTGAACTGAAGATACTTATTCTGTAAGAACAAGCTAATCTCACCGCAGAACACGATTGTTGAATGTCGTAGTGATATGCGATATTGACTTTAATAATTAATACATTTTATTTTGTACCACTCGCATCAAAGTTGCGTGTGATTATAACAGGAATTAAAAAAAACAATTCAAATGTTATTTTTAAATTTAAATTAGACCAAACGGAGAGGACCATTAGCTCTTACCAAAAAAAAAAACATGTCGATTCAGAAATGATGGAGTATTGATGTTATTATATGTAACTCAACAGATAACCCCCCCATTTTAAGACAAAAAATCTCGTATTTCTAACAGAACCGCTCAGCAGCATACATATATGTTTGGACTCGAAGATTTTTCACACATATATGTATGTTAATGATAGAAAATACAGATGTCAGACTTTACCCGCTCGGTGTGATTTTTGAAAGCCATTCACACCGTTAGGGAGCGTTAATTTGTGTTTATAGTTCATCTCGTGCTCGGCGGTGAAGGAAAACATACTGAGGAAACTATGTGTCTAATTTTGTAGAGATTCTACCACATGTGTCAAACTCAAACTCATATAACTTTATTCAATATAGAAGCATTACACTTTCTTATTGATGGTCAATTGAAACACTACCACCGGTTCGGAAAGAAAATACCCTGACCTGAGAAGAACCGGCGAAAGAAACTCAGCGGGTTTTTTTTTTGTTTGTCTCAAATATTATATTCGACCAACCCGTATTGGAACAGCGTGTTGGAAAATGTTACAAAAAACCTTCTCTTCAAAGGAAGATGAGGTATTAGCTCAGCAGTGGTAAAATTTACAAGCTGTTGTTGTCACATCGTTAATTGTGTTAATTCGAAATGACGCATTGATACGTTTTTCATAAGTGAACGTGTTGACAACACGATATTTATTGCTTATTCGAGTAATTTGCTGTTATGACTATGTGAAATATGGTTTTATATAGCATTGGCATACAGGCCACCACAGCTCATTGTCATTGAAGTTTTAATCAATGTAAGTATTCTTAACATCGTCAATGCACTATTAACCTTGGGAACTGATATGCAGTGTCTCGGTAGGTAGTCTGTCTTACCTGCAATCGAACAAAACTGCCTGATCTGTTGTCTACTGACGATTGATTTTGTGATGAGTGGTTGGTTGGAACCCACGCTTACACAAAAATAGCTAAATTTAGCTTTTGGGGGTTATAAATATAACTTAATAAGTCATATTTAAAATATATATAATCAAATACAAGTATTATAGTTACAATTAAATCTTTAAACTTTAATAATAAGTATGATACGTTATTTGAAATTTCCCCGCCAATTAAATAAATATATTTTTGAAAAATATATTCACAATTTACGTATAAACTTTACACATATTATAATTTTATTTATTTTTAAGTAAATTTAAAATCGGTTTAATGAACTGTAACTTTAATTAATAAATATATGTATCAGTAACTTGTATGTGTGTACACGGCCTTAGATGTGATGCTTCCCACGCGGCGCGCCTTTTAAGGGTGTGCCAATAATGGTTTGCGATCACGGCCATTGTGAGTAGCTGAGCTAAGATGTACTTCATCGCTATTCAGTCAGACAACGGGACAGGGCGGTATGGGTTTTAAGCTTAGCACTCACGTTAATATTCCACACTAATAGGGCATGTACACAATGTTTATTTGTACGCGCGTTCGTCGTGTAGGCGTGTGTACTTGTTACTGTACTGAAGTGTGTATCTAAAAGGATTTCAATAAATACATTGTAAATATAATTATTTATATCAATTTAGGTCTTATTAATTCAAATATCGATAACTGTCATAATTAAAAAAAAAGAAAATAAATCCAAATATAACTATTATTTTTTAGTCGTACTAACAATTGTCAATAATCACAGTTTTTGCTCATTCAATCTCAAGATTGAAAATTGATAAAATCATTGATTATTTATTAAAAAAATATAACTAATTTTCGACCGTGACTTGGCTCTCATTTTAGGTTATCAGGTTTTACGCTTAAAAAAGTAACTTATGTCCTTCCTTCAAGCTTGGTTCATACCAAATTTCATCAATCTCGATTCAGGAGTTTGACCATGGATAACAAACGGACACACCCATACAATATTGTTATAGATACATATACAGAAAATCCAATAAACGTCTCTACAAATATAATTTGAGCTAAAATTGCCAGCGTCATTTTATCGCACAAACGAATACCCCTACAAATTATTGTATTAAATTTAAAATCTCATTTTGCGAGTAACATCTGTAATTCCTGCTGTAGCTTGTATTGTAAGAGCGCCCGTATAGCGGTATTTGACTCACATACATTGCTTATGGCAGCAATTGCTTGCAGACTCTAGAATAATATCCATTGTGATACAGCCGCAGAAATATGTATGATATGCTAATATTTTGACAATCAACCTGAGCACTTGGGCGTATATTTCTATAATAAACGTACGTGCATGTGTGTGTGGATCCGTTGAATGTGTTACGTTGTTATTGCTTTTGTGTTTTTGTATGTGTGCGGGCGTTTGGTGGTGTGCGTTTTTGGTCGTTTGGAGTTATATCAATGGTGATGTTGGTTGGATTATCATGATAAAATCAGTGCTCATCAGCTTGACGATTTTTTTGAATTACATACTTTGATTAATGATTTCTTCACACAATAAATATATGTACTTACTAGTTGGTAGTCGCCGGCAACTTCGCCCGCGTTTTAGGGTATTAGCCTTTATCATGTGCTAGACAAAAAGTAGCCTTTCTCGCAGTTCAGGTTTGCTTCATATCAAATTTCATCAAATTCGGTTCAGCCTGCATCGGTTTAGTCGTGAAAAGGCGAATAACAGACGGACAGATTTACACATTTATAATATTAATATAAGTAAATATAACTGAAGTCAAAATAAATAATGTAGATTAATAATAATTTTTGTACATTAAAAAGTCAAAGATAATTACAGTTATGTTAAGGTTTTTTAAAATGTACAGGATCATGGGCGTTGGTGTGTAAACCGCTTTATTACCTTTCTTATAAGCAGCGTCTTCATGGGTGCAAATAATTGTTCGTATTGACGGCCATTGTCAGTGAGAAATTCTATTCAATTAAATTTAAAGTGAGTTATGAGAATCGGGTGACTGTACTCCTACGTATTTTGAGTCATTTTCATAGCACGCTTGATAAATTAATGCCATACAATCCCACCGTTGGGCAAAATACTATTCCATGTTGTTGTTTCTCAACGTTGCTTAAATCTAAGCCTCTAGTACTACGCCGGCTCTTATGTTTCAAACAACAGCAGATATCAATAAAGAAATTGCAAGATATTTTTTATTTCACTATTTTGTTCTAAACTAGCGACCCACGGCTTCGCACGGATACCTAATATGGTTAATGTATTATATTAAGACCAATTATAGTAGTCTGTGTTATTCTGATGTAGAACATAGGTTCTACATCAGATTACTGTTAAATTTCACCCAAATCCGTTCAGTAGTTTTTTCGAGAAAGAGTAACAAACAATACATACATACATCCTCACAAACTTTCGCTTTTATAATAGTATATATAGATATAGAATTATTGGCTTGTTAATCAATTGTTTTAACTCTAAATATCTCAAATTTGAATCTGGTCACAGTAATAAAAAGTTCAAATATTACCGGAGTTCATTAATACATAGTATAAAACAAAGTCGCTTACTGGTGTCTGTATGCTTAGATCTGTCAAATTAAGCTACCGATTTTGGTGCGGTTTTCTTTAATAGATAGAGTGATTCAAGGGGGAGGTTATTGTATACAATACATGTATAATATAGTAAATAAACAAGAAAAAATTCGTAGTATATGTGGTATCAGCATTACACCCGTGCGAAGCCGGGGCGTGTCGCAAGTTTTTCAAATAAAAGTTACATAAGATCAAACGCGTTATCGCCCGCATATATTTGTTCAAAAATTGTTAAAACATAAATAGGCACTTTGCTTTCACACTTTCAACAGCCGTTAATTTAACACGTTTCTGCTGTGTTCTCTATTTAAAATAAATTAAAAAAAAGTTATATTATCTAAACATCTATATAAGTTTTCAATGTCATGTTATGACAAGTTTTTGCTCACGGCTTATTTTACTTTTCATGATGACTTGAGTAAAGACGCAAAAGCGTTGCGAACAAATCACTCTTTCATTTACAATATTAGATGTCATATTTTTTATGGAATTGGTTGGCGGACGAGCATATGGTCATGGTCACCATCACCCATAGACAATGATCCTGTAAGAAATATTAACTATTTCTTACATCGTCAATGTGCCACCAACCTTGGGAAATAAGATGTTATGTCCCTTGTGTAGTTACACTGGCTCATTCACCCTTCAAACTGGAACACAACAATACTGAGTTCTGTTATTTGGCAGTAGAATAACTGATGAGTGGGTGGAACCAACCGAGACGGGCTTGCACAAAGCCTTAACACCAAGAAAACATTTGACATTATTCCATCTGTAAATAGGTAAAAAAATTAGAACGGGGCGGATACATATTATATAGTGTTTGTATATTTTGTTTAAACATTGATTGTCTCTATGGTTCAGTGGTTGCTTTGAATAGCAGATACTTTTAACGGGTTTGAATTCCGGCTCAATTCATTTGATTTTTGTCAACATACGTAAAGGCAATCCATTCAACTTGAACTATGATATACTTCTATTGTACTATTATAATTATTTTGTGAAAAATAATCATCTGAAGTTTATATTTTTAATTTATTTAAACTAAATTTAATGCGAAATTAACTCTGATACGCTTTCATAGCTACAGCATATAACCGAATTTAATGAAATTTATTTTGAAGAAAATTTGCATCCCAAGGACATAAAGTAATTTTTTAACCATAAACCTACAATCCTAACGGACAAATCCGAATGAAAGCTAGTGCGAAAACGAGGAAGACAAAATATTTGGCTGTTTAAATTGGATGACTTAAACAAATAATTAAAATATATATATATACTTATCTTTACATACACAAGCTAAACGACTTATCAAAAAAAATGTATTGTCAGATCTGAATAGCGTAAATATTTGTTGTTTTGCTGTGAACGTATAGTACGACACAACTTAGATATAGCATCGGCACTATTCGTAAAACCGATCACATCCGAATTAAGTACGCTATCCCAAATTATCCATATTTATTCCTTATGTGAATATGATCTTTACACAAACGTTATAACTTGTAATATCATATGACCTAATATATTTGTCAATTTGACACGTCGATTTACACGCACTTGCTTTCTCGAGTTGAACTGACGGGCGAATCTATAGCGACGAATAGCGTCAAATGTCGCGATAAGGAGCTATTTCTATTGAATTAGCCGATGCTACATCTAAGTTGTGTCGTACTATACCTGTTTGATCTGCATCGACAGTTCGATGCGGCGACGCGTGAATCAAACGGAAATTAAAAAAAACATGTGAATAATGGATGAATATCGATTCGTTTGTGATAGCAAATCATTTATAATTCGCGTCGTCAACGTCATTTCGTGAGATTCTTGATGACATACGACGTTTTCTTTACATTCTTAAGCTTATTGATGTTTCGATACTTATGTTTATTTATTTATTGTTTACGAGTTATATTATATGCTCGCGTGAAAGTTGAATATATTATTTACTTTAAAATACTACGTTGATTTAAAACCCCTTTGTATACCACATTGGAGTGTTTCATTTTTTTTAAATTTATAAACAACGGACTTTCTTATAAACTTTCACTCCCCTAGGGGGAGAATTTTTAAAATTCGTCCCTTAGTGGGCGTCTAATCAATAATACGATCTGACTCACCAAATTTCATGGACCTAACTTTAATAATCATTGGCGATGATGTGAGTCAGTATGTATATAATTTGCATTCAATTTACAGAGCATATATGATAAACTTATTATATAAAACTTTACGAAATGTAGTAATAGTAATAATATGAGAAAATCAACACCAAAATAATCTCTTTAATATTGTAAAACATTCGTGCGAACGTCACGATGTCAAAAAAAACGAAACATGCGTTATCAATGAATAGGATTCTTTATTAATGCGTAAATTTATTTTTCATTCAAACGAACGACTATTTCACAGTTTATTTTTGTTACAAGTTACGATTGATTTAATGGTTTTTCAGCGCGTAAATGCCGTCAGTTGGCTGTCATTGTGCTATCGACATTTTTATGTATTACTTAGTACTAGTATTTTCCGCAACTTTGACTCAATTTTACAAAAGTCTAATTGTTGTAGTGTAAGTTTATTTACTCCTTATTACATCAGCTGCCTGCCAGTGAAAGTCTCGTCCTAGCCGGAATAAACAGACATACAGATAGAAGAAAATAAAAAAAAATTGATATATGCAACGTGTTATTTTTTCACACAAATTTACGAATGGGTGTTACTATTTCAAAATATTTATATTTATATATTTATTTGTGTATCATCCGTCGTCAAAATATATTTTCAATTGTTAACAGAAAATTAAATATAGTTAGCGGTTTCGGAGTTATCAATAGAAAATGTGTTATTTGCGTACAGAAAGTTTATTTAAGCGTGGTTCAAACCTCCGGCTGCAGCTAAAATAATATACGATGTCTACTTGGGAAACTAGGTCACTACTCACTGGCTTTGCTGAAATCCCTGACAATTCCTTTGTCTAATAAGCTTCTGCTTTCATAAAGTTGATATGCTGGAATTTGTCTTTTGCAGAGTGTTGCAGTTGCGTTTTTAATTCAATTGTTTCTTAATTTCGTGTATTATATACGCATTCGGACTGACAAATCGGCCAACGTATTATAAATGGTCACCAATGCACGTTGGCGCTAAATCCTTAGATCACCAATGCGCGACCAATATTAGTAACTGCGATTGCATGTAACTTACGATGGTCCACTAACGTCTTCAAACCCAGACACAACAATACTTAATATTGCTGTTTATCATCAAATATAAGTCTGAAATTCCTATCCGGAGTGGTTATTATTATATTATTTATATTATAGATTATGGATATATTATAATTAACTGAAAAAAGTCAGTGTGGGTCTCGTCTTCCAAGAAGATGACAAACTTGGAGTCCACCGAAGATCTGCTGATGCTTAGTACAATTCTAAAACAGCAAAATGTATAAATCTAAAATATTAAAAATAATCAAGGGTTACTGTGAGCCCTTAGATGTTTTAAATTAAATAAATAAATTTAAAATAATCCTGAATGGCTGGCTCAAAGCCCTACCACCGAGTAAAGTTTGTGTTAAAATATATCATATGCCAAGCTATGTTGGTACCTACATACATAGGTTGTTTGGACTAATTAATTCACAGAAAGCTAGGAACTGTTTGAATTTCGCAATTTGCATTTGAAAAGAGTGTTTATTAACTTGATATTCACTAGATTTAATTTTACATTTCTATATTACGTTTGAAATATATTTTTTAAATAGTTATAGTTATCTTGGATATTTAACTGCTCAAATACTTTTATGTATATTATTTTCATTTTTATTGTATTAAATTTCCGAGTACAAATGAAATGTCAAGTAAACATTTGCGAATAGTTAAATAGTAAAATTGTCAAAAAATACGGGTTTAAATGAAGTTTTTAAAATGTTATAACTGTAAAATACATGAAAGTATTACGTAATTAACAATTTATTTACAGCTTACAGTTACTTTATTAAATAAGATAACTTTATCATACAATAAATCCCTGTTTGTACTTGAAAAAAGTTTATTTTGATTTCATTTCATATAACTTGGTGGTAGGGCTTTGTGCAGGGTAGGTACTACCCACTCATACATAAGTTATTCTACCGCCAAACAACAGTACTCAGTGAGTGAGCCAGTGTAACTACAGGCAGAAGTGACATAATATCTTAGTACCCAAGGTTAGTGGCGCATTGATGATTTAAGGAATAGTTAATATTTCTTACAGCGTCATTATCTATGGGTAATGGTGACCACTTACCATCAGGAGGCCTCTACGCTCGTCCGCCAACCAATACCATAAAAAAATCTGAAGAGTTAGGATGTAATTTCGCCAATATGGATACTATGGCACAATGTACAATGCCTTAAAATAGAATCTAGGTTTTCCCAAATCTAATTCCAGTAGTTATTACCGTTAAAGCGTTGAAGTTATTCGGTCGGCAATTAGTATGATTATGTAAAGAATAGTTTCAGCGGTACGGTGACACTGCGGGCGATTATATTACCCGAACAAATGCCTCGCAAAAATATAATTTGACTCGTAGTCGCCGCCGACGTAGCTCACGATTTAGGGTATTGGTTGTCATGTGTTAGACTATAAAGTAGCCGATGTCCTTTCTTGGTTAAAGTTTGCTTCATACAAAAGTTTCATCAAATTCGGTTCAGCTGTTTGGTCGTAAGACAGACAGACAGACAGACAGAGTTACATTCACATTTGTAATATGCATATAGATTTATATCAATTGTATTTCATCAAGTGGTCGTTGCACAAGCATTTTTGAAACTTCATTTTACGGAATTTAAATGACCAAGCTAATGCAAGTTCGGAACGTAAAATCCATTAAGAACCAGTAAGAAACTAAGAAGCTATTATTGTAATTATTTGGAGCATAAATTAAATTATTATTTTATTATTAATTGATTTTGTATTATGAGAAATTAATTTGTCTAAATGTTTCTCCATACTCTGATTATAAGTAGGAATATAAGGTACATATTTACATATCTGCGTACACTACATTTACATATGTGTGCTATTAGTAAATAGATATCGTATTACAAATTCAGACATAAATATATCACTTATCATGTATTACACCGCCTAACAATAAATAATCATTAGTATTGTTTTGTTCTCGTTGGAAAGTTGTACATATATAATTGTATTTAACTAATATGATTGTATTTTTTAAATGTTGAAAACGAGTAACTACTGAGTTTCCTGCCGGTACTTTTCGGTAGAATCTACTTTCTGAACCGATGGTAGCTTCACTTAATTGTTAAATGACGATTCAAAAGCACTTGTAGAAGCCCATTTGAATAAAGTATAGTTTGATTTTGATTTTGTATGAGCGAATTTAACTATAGGCAAAATAGACACAATTTTCAGTTCGCACGGTGGTACATTGGTTATGTGGGAAATGATAAAATTTTCATTAATCGCCAATGTCTATGCTCAGGTGACCACATCAGGTGGTGCATTTATAAGTGCGCCGAAGGACTCCTAAACGTATGTGCATTAAGGTAGAAAATCGCAAGAATCGAAACACATCTTATCAGCAAACGATACTGACAAGGTGATAGATACTAATTAATTACAATATAGTTCATACAGATTGCGGGTTGATAAATACACATCGATTTTTGTGTTACCGCGATGAGCCAAAATTGGAGTCAAAAGGATTTTTGTGTAGTAGTGTAAGGCTTTGTGTAGGCCCGGTCGCAAATCATTGCGACCAATCGTGAAGGAGCACGTTAGTTTTTCGAAAAAAAAACATGGTCTGTCCAATTAGAAAAGGTTAGCTTAAAAAAAGAATTTATAATGATTTCCTGCTTGCAAACGAGCCCCTTCCAGTGGAGTGACTCTTGAGAAACAAGAATCGTGCAGCTCTAATGAGAGGATCATTGCTCTCCAACCGCTGGATGCTCTCCCGAGTCACACTCGTGGGTTACGTCACTGATAACAATGTGCTCTATAAAAGCGTGTCATTTATATAATTATTTTGATAACTATTTCTATGCCTTTTCATGTGTTGAGTTTCGATGGTCTTTGTTTATTTTGGTGAAAGCATTTTTTTATGACATAGATACACGACTAAATAGTTACCTCATGGTCAGTAGGTATAGCATTGCCCAGTACCCATAGACATTAGCAAAGTAAGTTAAACATTTCTGACAACGGGCCCTTAACACCCAAGATTAGCGATGACCTTGGGGCTAACCTTGACAGATGTTATGTCACTCAAGTTCCTAGTTACACTGGCCACCCTTCCAACCGAGACACAAAATACTAAGTATTGCACATTGACGGTAGAATTTGATGAGTTGGTGGTACCTACTCAGATCGGCTTGCACAAAGCCTTACCATCAAGTAAAATGCGTACATGCTAAGTGTACTTAAGTGAATATTGTTTTTTGTTTTTTTTAGTCTGTAAAATTAAGCACTGATTACATCGTCTACTGTTTAATTATTTGTATATCATGTTAAAAATGTTTGTCATAAATTAATCTGTATACTTATATCATCATTTGTTCAGACTGGCTTTTAACGCTCATTCTAAGCTTCTGAGTCAAGAAAGCTAAAATTAGGAACATAAATTTTAACGTAAACGTCCGCTAAGAGAGGATTTTCGGGACTCTCGTCTTTAAGAGTAGATGCCAGGGAGAACTTTGCATGTTTTTTTTTTTTGTACAAAACCGGGACGGACGTTTATTATACGTATTGAAAAAAAAAGGATCATATTAATTTATGCCAGCAATGCAATCAATATTGAATTAAATTCAAACAATAATTGGCTAAAATAGTAATCTTTTAAATCGATTTTTTTTAAATATGGATACACTTTCACTTTATTATAAAATAAACATAAATAAATAAATATTATTCAACTTTATCCACACGAATACAAAACTTATAGCCATCGTAAATAATGAGTGAAATAAAATATACATTTTTCCTTTTCCTATAAATCCACAATGAATCCATCATAAATGCGACAATTCACATTGAACGTGACGTCATGTCACAAGCCATTGGCGCGTATTTTGTTTATCGTTTACATTATCTGTGGTGAAACAATTAGTCAGTCTGACGTACCTGTCACAGTTAGCTGTTACATTCTGAAATCGAAATTAGAACGCCCACTTTTTGATATAAATATTTTATATTCTATTTAGTTTCTAGGTTATTATTAGTGTTCTTATTTTAAATTAATGTGAAGTTTCTGTGTTTTGAGGATCTGTGTAAAGGTTTGTCGATCTTTTTTTTTGTAAATTAAAGGCGAAGATGTTCATTTGTGGTTAAATAAATTATTATAGCAGTTGACTCATTGAGTTTTAAATAGATAAGTATCATTAAATAAAATAAATGTATTTCATGAATTAAATTGTCAAAATACATCGCATTAGAGGCACATTAGGTTTCATTATTATCCAATTAGTTAATTTAATTGTCTGTATGCTAATTAACAGTGGAATTAAATGTAAGGTTACTTAATAACTACGTTGTTACTCGATATTATGTTTAAGAAATAAAAGTATGTTGTTGTTTGTTTATTAGCATTCTTCGTGTTAATTGGTTACGTACGCAGTGTTGTATTGTCTGTATTTACAAGAAATAAGCAGCCAACTGATGCCATTTTGTTGCAAAATTTATTTCAAGATTAATAATAATAATTGGAAGTGTTCACTAACTCCGGTGGCAGTGTACTGCTGCGGTAACGAATTTGTCACATGTAATAGCTTATAATATTGATTTCTCATTCTCATATTGTATATTTTCAATTTAGAATTTTCTTGTATGTACCATGATACATTAATCCCTCATAAAGCATGATATTTTCATAAACAAATGTTTTTTTAATGAATAGTTCTGGTAGTGTACTAGAAGGGTTAAGTAAATAAAATGCCTCACAGGCCATAAGATCAATCGAATTCTTAACTAGAAACCTGAAAATTTTAACGTTATAAATTATTTTTTATCTAGATTTCCAAATTTCTGAACTGAGCCGTAAGGTCGGCCGGGTGCGCCCGGAAGTCACGTGACTCGAGTTGTACACTTCCGGACAAACCTGAATGATTCGTTTTTAGCTAACATCCATTGTCGTCCGTCCTATTGTTGCTGACATTGATGATTACGGTGCTTAACGGGAAAGGTCTTTCGTAACGGTTAATTATGTATTGTAATATTATTTGTAACGTACAACGAATTGAGTTCATATTTGTTTAATAATATTTAGTTTTGATAATCTCGTAATTAAAAACGAAAGAAAGAGAAAGCTGGCTCAATTTGGAGGAGGCTTTTACCTGCAGAGGAGTTCCTACAAAATAACCACAATTTAATACCTAATTATTTATCAACGTAACTATAATTCATTAATAAAACTACTAACATAACAATATATTTATATTTTCTCTAATGCTAACATACAAAAGTAACAAAAACATTTCAACTCTGTAAACAAGTATTTTCTGTAAGAAATAAAAGGGTTTTTTATTTTTTATTTTATTTAATTAAAACGAAGTTGCTAGTGTACTAAGCAAATGATCGAGAAGTCACAAATAATTAATTTGAGTATGCAGTCAAACTTTATGTAGTCTTCGTAGGTTCATATGAGATATCTTTCTCCGAAACAGCAATACTAAGTATTTAGAATACGTTTTGAAGGATATGTGAGCCAGTGAAACTGTGAACACAAGGGACATAACGTTTTAATTTCGAAGGCTGGTCGCGGATTGGTATTTCTGACAGCACCAATGTTGATGCGCTCTGGGGACCACTTACCATTATATGAGATATTTGGACGTCCGCCTCTACGTGTATCGTTTGTCGAACCATAGTTTAAATATAGTATTTATCATTGTAATATGTTATAGCCTAAACTGACGTGAGATGAGACTGAGAGATTTTTTCACCTTTAAACCTTTAGGAAGTCTGTCTTTCCTTTAGAAATTGCATACAGAATATATATGTGTATATATTCTGTATGCAAACCAGCGAATAACTAAGTTCACGCTATATAACAAACATAGGATGTTGTGCCTTACAATGCCTATTGTGAAGACTGTTTGGTAAATATTAATGTCTTAGCCGTTGTTTATAAGCTTCCTCGTTGCATCCGTTGCGAGTTTTCGACTTAAAACTTACTAACTTGTAAGTTAAAGTTATGGTATAAGTTATGGTAGGGTCAGGTGCTGCTCCAAGGCCCCGGAGTTCAGGGGGCCCTCTGAAGTAAACCTTAAGCTTCTGAAGCTAGAAAATCACGACCTTGCGCATAAGATTACTTATTTGGCATATATAATTTTAAAGGGTAATTATTAGTTGAAGAGTGATGAGAAACAGGGAGTGAGGGCCCGATTCTCTTTCTATGCACCGGGGCCCTTCCTCATCTAGCTACGTCACTGTTTCCTGACGGTAAAAAAAATTTGATAGCTTTGGACAAGAGTGTCTAGATTCATGCTATATGTACTGTCGCCGAACAACAATTGAGTATTGTTGTGTTCTGGTTTGTATTCCTAGTACTCCCTTGGAAGAGTGAGATAGCCTGTGTAACTACGGGCACAAGAGACACGTCTGATATTTCTCTCAGCGCCAACGTCTAAAGGCGGTGATTACTACTTAGAGATCAATGAAACCGATTATTGTCGATTTATACAACCAATTGAAATTGCTCGCTATAGATTCTCGCGTCAGTTCAACCCGAGAAAGCAAGTGCATGTCAATCGACGTGCCAAATTAACGAATATATTATGTCATATGATATTACAAGTTATTATCATATTCACATAACAAATAAATATTGATAATTTGGCATAGCGTACTTAATTCGGGTGCTATCGGTTTTACGAATTTTGCCGATGCTACATCTGAGTTGTGTACTATATATGATTAGAGCCAGTCTATTGTATAATTGAAATGAAAAAAAAAACTAACTGTACTGACACGAACCTATTTCTCATTGTCACTTTTGTCATGCTCCATGTCAATGAAACATAAATGTCTTATCGTAATGTATAATGTTGAAACAAACAAACGCTCCAAATGTTCATATCTGAAACTTTTGAACGTCTTGAAAAGTGCAAAAACATTAATAAACAATATACCACCCCTTCTAATTGTCACTGACAACAGAACGTAGGAGGGGTTCACAGAATCTAAGAAACATTACTCTTCACAAATGTAGTAACAATAATCTTAAGTGTGTTTCTCTCGTCATTTTGTCATCCTCGAATCAACTTTATTCAAGTAGTCAAATTTTAAACACTGCTAAATTCTCATGTTGAAGTATCGCTAAGAAGCTGCCACTGTCTTAATGGTAAGTTATAACATATACCATTATGATAGTATAGATGCAACACAACGACGTAGGTCTGTGCTAACATGGAGGTACTCGGTGCACCCTATCACAGTCTGATTGGATGGCAATCAATTGACGGTCAAATACAATCGAAGCGTGGAACAAATTCCAAATGGAATATGTTCCAAACCTTACCCTGAAAGGTAGAGGAGTATTACCCTAGCTGTGGGACATTTACGGGCTGTTTTTGTGTTCAGGGTGAGATGACGTGTTTTCTTGAGATAGTATTGTCTATTGCTTATTAGAGAAAATTCTCGTCAGAAAAACGTAATAAGTTAACGTGGCCTTCGAAACATCTGTACAACTTGGTCACAGGATTAATGAGACAGTTATGCTAATTGCCTGTGACTGTATTAAACTTTTCTGTTAATAGCTTTACACGCGAACTCAGCATTACATTAAAAGCATGAAACAAGCCATTTAGACGGACATTTGAGAATAATTTGTATGAAATAACCGTTGTAGGTAATTTATTTTTGTATGAAATGCTGTTGAATTTTTTAATAATGGCATTATTTTTAGTCAAATGATAATTAAACAGACACATGTTACAATACGTGATGTGTTCTGATAACAATTGTCATTTGATATTTGATTTAAAGTATGTAAACATGGAATATTGTCAAATGATAAAAAATTAATTATACATTTGTACACATTGAAAAAAGTTACAAGAAAACAAACTTTCGAACTATATTGAAAAAAATAATGATTTGAAATTACGAGACGGATAATGTACACATAGTTTGTACGCATTGTCAGTGGAAAGTAAATAAATATTAAATCCAAACATTACTCAAATATATTTCAAAAGCAACAAAAATAATCTCCATATGTACTTTTGAGATAGTTTACTTCGATAAATAAAATCAATGAAATCAAACGAATCGGAAGACGTATTTATTTTCAACCGACTTCCAAAAGGAGGAGGTTATCAATTCGTCTGTATTTTTTTTTTTTTTTTTTTTTTTTTTTTTTTTTTTTTTTTTTTTTTTTTTTATGTTTGTTACCTCATAACTTTTCACTGGGTGGACCGATTATGATAATTTTTTTTTTTGTTTGAAAGGTAGTGCTTCCCGTGGGGTCCCATTTTTTTTATTTTTTTTTCCGATGATGGTATCCATGTGAAAACGACATAAGTCTTAAATTTGCATTATGTATATGCGCGACAAATAGGTGAATAACTGAAAATCACGTTAACCAATTTTGATAATTCTTTTTTTATTATAAAATATATACTTCAAGGGTAATTTGATGAAAGTTTGGTAAGGTTCTGAGCACAGGATCCATGACAAAGTAACGGAACGGAAGGGAACGGAACAATTCTGAGGAGCACGTTAGCGATACTAGGTCGAATCTTTTATTTATAGGTTATTTGGATATTTGAGTCACCTTCCGTAATGTGGTTATGTTTATGTAATTATCTTATTATATTATAATCAACTAGCTACCCACCCCGGCTTCGCACGGGTGCAATACTGATACTAAATATACTACAGAATTTGTTTATATACGACATCACATCGCAAACTTCTAAAATTATCAGTGTTTCTTTACTATATTGTTCATGTATTATATACACAAACCTTCCCCTTGAATCACACTATCTTTTAAAAAAAACCGCATCAAAATCCGTTGCGTAGATTTAAAGATATAGGGACAGAGAAAGCGACTTTGTTTTATACTATGTAGTGATCGAACTCCTATACGGCTCGCAGTTAGGGTGCGATATGGGGCAGAATTTCTTACTATCTTTAATCAAATTTTGTGTATGTGATGTGATGTCATATGATGTCCGAAATGTAGTTGGTCTTTTTCAAAGTTTTTTTGCTGAGTTCGATTACAGCTCTTTCGAGGGATCCTTGTAGTTTACGCCGCGTGACGTATTAAATCCGCATTTTCGAAAGTCTATTTTTGTTTTATTCGCAAGTTTCCTTTGAAATTGTCCTCGAAGTAGTTTCTTACTCATATAAACGGAATGCTTAATCTATCCATATTAAAAAAAAAAATAGTTAGTCAACATCAGCTTCACTTAAAATCAAAAAATAAATAAAATTGTAACAAAAAGAAAAACCGACTTCAAACAAAACACTATTTTAAAACAAATGAATATGCACGAAAAAGTAATAAAAATAATTGCGTATTCAACATATTTTTTAGAGTCTTCCTAAGTTAAATGAAATGAAAAATATTAGACTACTTAAAAGTCGATTAACGATTATATCATGTAGTTATAATTATTGTTATATTTGGAGTCGGTGTCAGCCAATAAAACCCAACAGTATATCTATCAAAAAACAATACGAGAATACTTTAACAAATATGTTTTTTACAAATTACCTTTTACACAATAATATACTGGATAAATCAAGGGGCTCGTATCGCTTCTTTCTTTTGATTGTTGGGACAAGGGCACCGTGGCTGACACCGGCTCCAAATATAGCAATAACTATAACTACATGATATAATCGTTAATCGACTTTTAAGTAGTCTAATATTTTTCATTTCATTTAACTTAGGAAGACTCTAAAAAATATGTTGAATACGCAATTATTTTTATTACTTTTTCGTGCATATTCATTTGTTTTAAAATAGTGTTTTGTTTGAAGTCGGTTTTTCTTTTTGTTAAAATTTTATGAATCAAATAATGATTCACAAAAATTTTATTGAATTCGAAGACGTTACTAATTCAAAACAATGCAACCGGAACAATTCGTAAAATATAACATCTTGGCATCGTTCAATGGAACGGGCCAGACGTTACACGTAGGGAATATCACAAAGCGCTACCTGCCGCGTCCCCACGTAGAGAACAGGTAGCCATTGTATAGACACTTCCGATGTAGGGTAACCAACCATGACAGCGCCGTTCCTTGCTGTCCGTTAGGAATTGTTATACATTTCGATTATAATAACTACACAGTTCAATTGGCAAGTATAAAGACACTATGAGAGAGAAATGCAATCTAAAGAGGATATATGAATATATGTCATTTCTGATATAGGTGTTTTAATTTATATATCTAAATGATAACGTATGGAAATGTAAGGATCGTCTTCAGGTAATCCAAAATTTTGACAGAACCTACATATTTGTATTTGAAGCTTAAATACACCTATACTTATAATCGCTAAAGTAACTCTGTCTGTCTGATGCTATATATCCGTATAGTTTGATTCATGTCCTTAATTTGTTTTTGTAATTCATCTCGTGCTCAGCGGTGAAGGAAAACATCGTGAGGAAACCTGCATGTGACAAATTTCATAGAAATTCTGCCACATGTGTATTCCACCAACCCGCATTGGAACAGCGTGGTGGAATATGTTCCAAACCTTCTCCTCAAAGGCCATTAGCCCAGCAGTGGGAATTTGCAGGCTGTTGTTGTTGTTGAAAAAGATTCTTTCATTCACGCGTTATTTTTTTTATTAATTTATTATGTAAACTACAAAATATAACTTTCCATAGTTAAGTGGAGTCCTCGTAAAACATTAAATCGTATCGCTTTCTCAATCATGCCGGTAGATCGGAAACGTCTCCATGCAAACAATGCCTGTCCCCCACGTGGGGACGCAGGTTCCATTGTATCTTCATGTCTCATCTTATAATAACACTATATCTCATTCATGTATTTGACTATTATTAGATATAAATGATATGTTAACAGAACACTAAAAATAACTTGATACAAGATTAAATTTTTTAGCCAGTATTCCTTAATTTTATGTAAAGGCTTTTGTTCTCCCGGTTTCATTTATTTATTTTTGGACTAGTGGTTGACCGCGGATGCACTCGTTTAGGGTGTTGGTTGTCATGTGTTAGGCAAAGTAAATAAATAAACATTGGACAACATCACATATATTACTCTGATCCCAATGTAAGAAGCAAAAGCACTTGTGTTTTGGAAAATCAGAAGTAACGACGGTACCACAAACACCCAGACCAAGACAACATAGTAAACTAATTTCTACATCGACTTGCCTGGGAATCGAACTCAGGACCTCGGAGGCGTACCCATGAAATCCGGTGTACACATTACTCGACCACGGAGGTCGTCAAAACAATAACTAGCCTCTGTCTTTTCTTGGAGTTCGAGTTTGTTTCATACCAAATTTCATCAAATTCGGTTCAGTGATTTGGTCGTGAAAGAACGACAGAGTGATAGAGGTACTTTCCCATTTATAATATTAGTAGTGTACTTTAGCTTCAAATATAAATACTGTCATTCCCTACAGTATACAAAAATAAATATTTTCACAACCCGGGCCATTAATATGTACTATGTTATTGTATTAAAAGTTTTAACGACCGTTTATCTTGCGGCACGATTTGTTTAACGAGAGTTTTGAAGTTTTGTTTACATTTTATTTTAAATAAAGATATTAATACAAAACAGGATACCAGCATCGAATATCTATTTTCTCCTTCAGTTAAGCGTGAAGCGGTTAGGAGTGGACGGCAATAGCCCAACAGGGGTCAGGTAAGCCCCTGTCACATAGCAAGACCATAAACAGCCATTTATGATTATTTGAAACTGTGTTTAGTTTGACAGTTTTCCTTTAGAAATCTATAACGTCTATTTTAAAAATAGAACAGTTTATAAATAGAATCTAAGGGCGACGCATTATGTAATACGGCTTTAAGTTAACATCCATCATTATTTTATTAAATAAACAAGCTCTTGTAAAGTATTTGTTGTTAAATATACATACATTGTTTATAACAGACCATAAAGGTTATGTTAACATTTTTTATCATTAAATTTAGCTTATTGATATCGGTTTTAAAGGGTCACGCAAATTTTATGATTTAATAGCTGTGCCAAAAAAAATATTGTAGATTAGCCGCAACAAACAGACACACACAGACAGACAAACAAAAATTATAAAAAAAAATATTTTGGTATATGTACCGTGTATACATATATATATGCGTTGAGTAAAAAAAGGGGTATTTAATATTACAAACAGACACTCGAATCTTATTACATGTATATATGGAACGTTACATCAGAGTTTAAGACTTTTGATTTAACATATGGCATATTAAAAGTAACCTATTTGTTGTAGTTATGTTTTGATATCTGGCTTGTGATAGAAGAATAAAGTTAGTTGTCAATGACGTGATGTCTTTAATTTACAACATGGTGACAGCGGTTTAAAAAAATATTAATAAATAATATTTAAAACGCGAGAAATGCGCTAAATATTTATTTATTATATAATTATTTGTTTTACAATATACATACAATATGGAACACGCGCGACCGCCATCTGAGTTAAATATGGTCGGAGTCGGCGGACCTGTCGGCCGAGCTGAGGTATGGAAAAAATGGAAGCAGCAATTTTTATTATTTTTGAAAGCTTCAGGAGTACATGCTGAGTCAATGACTGTTCAAGCTAGTTTATTGATTAATCTAATAGGTTCAGACGGATTTGATATATATCAAACTTTTACATTTGTTCAAGAACAAGACCGTGATGACGTCAATGTATTGTTAAAAAAGTTTGATAGCCATTTTGGTATTAAATCAAATGTCACATTGATGAGATACAAATTTTTCTCAAGAAACCAAGAAATAGGTGAATCCATTCATGAGTATGTCACAGCGCTGCGCCTTTTAAGTAAAAATTGTGAATTTTTGACATTAGAAGAAGATTTGATTAAAGATCGAATTGTATGCGGTATTCATCAAATTACGGTCAGAGATCGTTTACTGAGATGCGAAGAGTTAAATTTAGATAAAGCAATAAAGATTTGTGAGGCAGAAGAAATATCAAAAGAAAGTGAACTTCAAATGAGTAGCAAGAATGGTGTCGGGAGTACTGCATACGTCGATGGCGTGAAAGTGAGAGGTCGTGGCCAAGATGTAGTACCAGAATGGAGAGCTCAAGCGCGGATTAGTAAGGCTACAGGCACTTCAATTCAAGGACGTAAAAATATTAATGCTGGTAAAAGTCGCTGTTCAAGGTGTGGTTTTACACAATGTGGTATAAACGGCGATTGTCCGGCTCTACATCTTCGGTGTTTTTCATGTGGTAATCAAGGACATGTTGCGCGAATGTGTAAGTCGTATCGTTTTTCAAATAGATCTGCTCAGAATAAGGTCAATCAAGTATATGAAATTGAAGATGACAATAATGTTAGTAATAGTAATTCTGTTGATAATAATTTTTTAATTTCTGTAGTTGAAAATATAAAAAATACTTCAGAGGACTGGAGTCAGGAACTTATCTCTGTAAACGGAAAGGAAAATTTTAAGTTGGATACAGGTGCTGATTATAACGTAATGTCTTATCGTAGATTTAAAGAGTTAGGTTTTAATGATAATATTATAATTAAAAAACAAATACCTTTAGTGTCATATACACGTAACACGATACCGATAAAAGGAATTTGTTTTCTGCCTTGGTCTTATAAAAATGTGACTTATAAATTAAAGTTTGCGATAGCTGACATGGAATGTAATAGTGTGCTAGGTCAAAAATCATGTGTGGTTCTAGGCTTAGTTAAACGTATACGAGCTATTGAAATATCAAATTATAATGATGTTTTTGAAGGATTGGGATGTTTACCGGGGAAATATCATATAGTCGTTGATCAATCCGTTTCACCGGTCATATCGGCATCCAGAAAAATTCCTCATGGCTTACAGAATCGATTAAAAGAGGAGTTAGAAAAAATGATACAGTTAGGTGTTATTAGGAAAGTTGCATATCCTACACAATGGGTTCATCCATTGGTACTTGTAGCAAAGAAAAATAATGGCATTCGTGTTTGCTTAGATCCACGTGAGCTGAACAAAGCAGTACAACGTTCTCATTTCCAACTTCCGACTGTATCCGAATTGGCATCCAAGCTGCACGGTGCGCGGTTTTATTCTGTGTTAGATGCTACCGCTGGTTTTTGGACTGTGGCGTTGGATGACGAGAGTGCAGACTTGTGCACATTTAGCACCCCTTTTGGTAGGTACCAATTTCTTCGTCTTCCATTTGGTATCAACTGTGCCTCAGAAGTTTTTCATGGTAAGTTAAGACAATTTTTAGAAGATCTAGATGGTGTAGAAAGTTATATTGACGATGTAATTGTTTGGGGTGAAACAAAAGAGATTCACGATAAGCGTTTAAAAGCACTATTAGAGAGAGCTAGAGAAATTAATTTAAAGTTTAATAAGGATAAATGTAAATTTTGTGTGGAAGAAGTTAAATATTTAGGACATGTTTTTAATGCCAAGGGTATTAGTCCGGATAGTGATAAAATCAAAGCAATTAAAGAAATGCAAACACCGAAAGATAGAAAAGATTTAGAAAGATTCTTAGGTGCAGTTAATTATTTATCTAAATTTATTCCTAATCATTCAGAGATAGCTATTCCTCTGACAAATCTTTTAAAAAAAGATAATCAGTGGCGCTGGGAAGAAAGCGAACGTATAGCATTTGATCGATTAAAAGAGGCAGTCACGAGCGCAGGTATTTTGGCGCTTTATGACCCATGTCAGCCCGTTGTAATGTCAGTAGACGCGTCATGTAATGCGTTAGGAGCTGTACTACTGCAGGGTGGTCGCCCTGTGGAGTATGCATCTCGAACCCTTACTGACGCACAAATAAGGTATGCACAAATCGAAAAAGAAATGTTGGCGATCGTTTTCGCATGTGAGCGATTTCATCAATATGTTTATGGTCAAAAAGACGTAGTTGTAGAATCTGATCATAAACCATTAGAAAGTATTTTTAAAAAACCTTTAATGTCTGTCCCAGCGAGATTACAACGTATGCTGTTAAGAATTCAAAGTTATGATTTAGTTGTTACGTACGTTCCAGGAAAGTATATGTATATTGCTGACATGTTGTCCCGAGCAGCACTGCCTGATCGGTATAGTGATGAAGTGCATAGTAATATTGTATATCAATTACAAATGATAATTGGAAATATACCGATGTCTAATGACAAGTTAAGCTTAGTAAAAAGGGAAACTAAAAAAGATAACGAGTCGCAAATATTATTAAATTACATAAATTCGGGTTGGCCAAGTCATAAATATAATGTTTCTAATGAGGTAAAATCATATTGGTCAATAAAAGATGAATTATATGCCGTAGATGGAGTTTTGTTTAGGAATAACGTTGTACTTGTTCCGAAAGCATTGAGGAATGATATGTTAAAGATTGTTCACGAGGGACATTTAGGCATTGATCGTTGTAAAAGGAGAGCAAGGCAAGTGATTTTTTGGCCCAGTATGTCCCGTGATATTGAGGAGTATGTAAGGCGATGTCGTACGTGTCAAGAACATACAAACGCACCTTCAAAAGAACCAATGCTACCAATAGAAATACCTGCACTGCCTTGGGCTAAAGTAGGGTCAGACATTTTTGAATTTCGTAAAAAATATTATCTTATTGTAACAGATTATTATTCTAACTTTGTAGAAGTTTGTAAATTGAATAATATCACATCTGGTTTAATTATAGAAAATATGAAGGACATATTTTCGAGACACGGTATTCCTACGGTTTTGATAACTGACAATGGTACGCAGTATGCTAGTCGAGAATTTAAAAAGTTTGCTGTTGAATGGGGATTTGATCACGTTACATCTTCTCCGAATTATGCACAATCGAATGGTAAAAGTGAACGCGCGGTACAAACTATTAAAAATATCTTAAAAAAATCTATCTCGAGTAAAGAAGATTTTTCGTTAGCCCTTCTTAATTACAGAAATACTCCTAGAGATGGCCTGAGTTCTCCAGCTCAGTTACTAATGGGTCGAACATTACGATGTAAATTACCTGTACATCCTAATGTATTAAAACCAAAGCCTATTGATCCAGCTGAATATAATACTATGATTAAGAAACAAAACAAAGCTAAGATGTATTATGATAGACATTGCAAAACTCTACCGATTTTAAAAGAAGGTGACCCTGTAATTTGTATTGATGGAAAATATAGGTGTAGGGCTAAGGTAGTCGGTCCTACCAATGCTCCTAGATCATACATTGTACAAAATGATATAGGCCGTAAGTTTAGACGAAATCGTCGTCATTTGATAAAATGTAAGTCTAATGAAAACTCTGATAATGACAACAGTTTTGATGTGTTTAGTGACGCTAACGAGGATGTAAGTTCATCAGAAGATTTGCCTTTACTTAAAGATGTAGATATTTCAAAAGATAATGTAAGCATTGCAAAACCTACATCCCCGAGGCCTTTTCGTAGAGCCAAAGAAGTAGCAAAGCAACGTATAGCTCAGAATATATTTAAATAGTTTCTTTATATTAAGAAATATGTTGTGTGATATTTGTCTTTTTTATTTTTCATTTTTTTTAAAGGGGAAGTGTTTGGTTATGTTAGTTACTTTAGTACTTATTTTGTGTTTTGTTTATTAGTTGTTATTTTGTGCGAATAACATGTTTGTTCAAGTTTAATTTTAATACTTATTAAAAGGGGAAGATGTTGTAGTTATGTTTTGATATCTGGCTTGTGATAGAAGAATAAAGTTAGTTGTCAATGACGTGATGTCTTTAATTTACAACACTATTAAATGTTCATTATAATAGAATAATCGTATTAATCACAAAATTGATTCAATTCACGAAATCGTCGATGCTGAAAAACTGTAATTACGAGTAAATAAATTGAATCGGACCACAGAACGATTTTAAATAAAACCGCCGGATTGTTCTACTTGATCGAACTTAAAACACTGCTTGAAACTGCGGTTATTGATTATATAGTTTAAAAATAAAATATACATTTATTGTTTAACTAATATCCACCATCCGACTTGGAAAGGGAGGGGATACTACCGTACAAAATCCCATGATAATCGGCTAAGTTAAGACGTAAAAGACAAACAAACAGATCCAACCCATTTACGTGGGGATGTCGTGAAGTTTGTCTCCCATTCCTCTCAATATCTTATATCTTTAAGACCTTCTTGATTACGTGTTTTATTCCTACCCAGTTCACCATTATTACATAGGTATTCCCCCTTTGCAATCCACATATGTACATGATTCCTACGGTTCACGCGTTCTCATACTATACAAATGCGTAATGTTATATGTTAGTATATGCTGTGAGAATGTTATACAGAAAATTTTTCATAGCTGTATCACTTCATTACATAGTATAAAACAAAGTCGCTCACCGCTGTCTGTCCCTATGTAGGTATGCTTAGATCTTTAAAATTACGCAACGGATTTTGATACGATTATTTTAATATATAGAGTGATGAAGGTTTTTGTATATAATACATGGGCAATATAGTAAAGAAACAAGAAAAAATCTGTAGTATACTTAGTATTAATATTGCACACGCGAGAAGCCGGGGCGGGTAGCCTAGTGTCTTCATATTAAAAAACAAATCGTTTCCGATATTAATTAATCTTTTATTAGTTATATAAGTTTTATAGTTTCGACAAAACAGCTGACGAGCGTATAAAATAGAATTTAACTTAAAACATTCAAATATATAAAAAACATTTGCACGAGATAAATTTTTTAAATCTGTTATTTATTTAATACGGAGCTGACAAATTCAGAATATCCAGCATTTAAACGAGTGTCGTATAAATTTTGCATCGTCGCTTTGAGCTCTTGATCCACAAATGGCTGTGAGTTGGGCATTGGGATGACCACAAACATGGCTCGGATGCCGTTTATTTATGTCAGGAAATAATAAATAAATAACTATTGTACAACATCACATACATTACTCTGACACCAATGTAAGTAGTTGAGCACTTGTGTCGTGGATAAATAATTAATTAATAGACAAAGTAATGTCTTAATAACATATATTAGCGTAGCGAATAAATTACATGTAATAACGTTTCTTTCGATAATTAATATGATAGTTTTTAATGTCTTGAAATTGAAAACGTGAAGTGTATTATAGTTTTTCGTAATGTTATTATTAATGTTGCGTTATAGAAAGGTAAATGTGAAAACTAAAAAGTAGTACTCTTTAGTGTAAGAAGATTCACTATGTATAAAAGAAAAACAATTGTAATTTAAAATTCAAACATTTTATGTTTTTTATTCCACAATTCTCGCCATTTTTAGTACCTAAGCGCCTAAGTAAGAAGCGCCCGGTAAATACTGCGTACGTCCAATATATTTCGACAAAGTGTGGCCTCACTAGTCGAGATCTGTTTTTGTGTACTGCTATTCGTATCGCTACTGAAATTGTGAATATGTGGATGAGCGAATGGCTCAATAAGCAAATAGATTTTAGGTAAATAAAACAAATTGGACTTTTCAAAAACTATTTGTTATTTACTTTTACATAGCTTCTACTTTTAAAAAACTCTACGTTTAGAGGTCCCTAGAAATTGAATAAACATGTATAAAGATACCAGCAAACAAGTATTTGGTATTGTTGTGTTCCGGTTTGAAGGGTGAGTGAGCCAGTGTAACTACAGGCACAAAGGACAAGGGTCATAACATCTTACTTCCTAAGGTTGGTGGCGCATTGCCGATGAAAGGAATTAATGTTTCTGTGGTGACCATATACCATCAAATGGCCCATATGCTCGTCCGCCAACCAATAGCATAAAAAGAAAGTACAAATATTTAATAATATTTATCTCTGAACTTATTCCTACCTCCAGAAGAGTATAGACTGCAAATCACGACGCTAGTTTGCATAATGATTCACCCGATTACCAACTTTTATTCAACTTCAACTTTATTTATTATTCTATGGGTCTTATCTTGCAACTAAGTTTTATTTATAAAAGAGCCCGTTCCGGCTTATAGACCAGCAAATAGAGACATACGCATAGTGCTGTAGGCTTTTCGAAACTGTTTAAGGGGAACAATTCCAGCGTTCATTATTTTTACTTTTACTTTTATCGATTTACACGCCATGAAAGCTGTGAGTCGGCAAGACTTGCAATATGCGCCAAATATCTAAAATTTTAACAGTTTGAACTGAATATTTATTAATTAAATATCGTGAATCAATCTATGTATCTATTCATCGATGTCGTACCTATAGATATTTTAAAAATTGGTTCCTGAGAGCTGGGACATAAATACAGGAAGTCTCGTTATCGATATCTTTATTTAAGATAAACGCGTCACACTTGCTTATTGATTGCCAGAAATCTATCACAAGTTCCGTAATCAAGTCCTCTGCCTGAGAAAAACCGATGAAATAAACTCAGGGTGCGTTGCTTTTATTACATACTATAAAATATATAACTCCAAACCCTCTCACTAATTTAATATATGTATGTTAAATGTACGTAATAACTACAGTATAAATCATGACCGTGTCGAATGGTGGTAAGCTAGTAGAAAGGTCGTTGAATTACAAATTCGATACTCTGGGCAAAAACCTATCCAGCCTTTCTGCCACCAGTGACGGCAAGTGTTATACAATTTAAAACGATTTGTATAAATACTAGACTATAGACGAAATTTCTTTAACCAACTTCAAATACAAGGAGATCTATTCATTCGTAAATATTTCTTACCTCTTTTCCCAGCCAGTATCCATATCTTTGGGGCAGACTTTTTAGGTCGTCTTCCCTCCCTCTGCGCTCATGATCATCACTTATAATTTCTTATCATATTTGATTTAACACTATCGGACTGTGACAGACTGAGGTCACGTCTCATACGGTAAAATGTCTCATCTCAGTGGGTTGTCAAAATAAGACCAGCTGGACGACTGGCTTCCCACGAGGAAGAAGACCGCTCCACGAGGAGGAGGAACCCACTTTTTACTTTTTTTTTTAATTCGATTAACAAAAAAATAGACTTTAGAAATTCAATTTAAGATTATCGTGGTGAAAATGAAAAGGAAAAAAATGTTTTAAAAATCGAATAGTAATTATCCTTATTGCGTCGGTTTTTAGAATATCTTTAAAAATAGGTTTTTTATCGTTAGGTACAGGTATCGCTTGCGTCTGAAATTTAGGCCATACACTTAGTTTTATTTGCCAACGCCGATTGGCACAAAGCTGGCTCGTTGTGGGGAGATTAGCCGGCAATCGGAACAATCGGCCAGTTTGTTTTAACTACATACTGCATGTGTTTATTTTCGCTCTGAACTTTTGTAAAATATTTTCTATTGTAAATTGCTCTCGGTTGGCTGTCTTGGAATTAATGAAATAAATGAATATATATTATATATTCTAATATAAGCTTTCGTTTGGCCATTAATTACAAATGTGTTTTTTTTAAGTTATGTAGAAGTATAAAAAATATCTCATTAGATAATAATAATCTTTATTTGGATTTTTTCAAAAACAATGGAACTACAATAATCTTAAATAATATTTGAAAAGTATACTTTTTTTAAAAGCAAATTAGGAGATTATTTAAAATAGGAGAACAAGAAACATCACGTATAAATTTACAATCAAACCTACTGGTCCTAAGTAAGATAAATCTATATTTCAAAAGAAATTGATCTCAGAAAAGCCGTTAAAACATTTTAACAACTAAATAAATAGTTAGTTAAATTTACTTTACACTTGCGCCCCGTCCCTCTTCGCACGTGTGGACAAATCTTTTTATCCAACTTCGGCTACGTTACTTAAGTTTTAGTAAATATTCCTTATCTTTGCTAGCAATAAATATACCCTATGTTACTCGTGGATAATATAGCATTCGAATAGTGAAAGATTTTTTTAAATCGGTTCAGTAGTTTATGAGCCTATTCATTACAAACAAACAAAGCTTCCTCTTTATAATATTAGTAATTAGTATAGAAGTATGGATTTAACATGTAACAGCCTGTAATTTTTCCCACTGCTGGGCTGATTGCCTCCACTCTCATTTAGGAGGGGCTTGGAACATATTCCACCACGCTTTTCCAATGCGGGTTGGTGGAATGCACATGTGGCAGAATTTTAATGAGATTAGACTCATGCAGTTTTCCTCACGATGTTTTCCTTCTTTCTTATATATATATGGTGCTTGCCTGGGCTTGAATTCGCAATCACCGGTTAAGATGCACGCGTTCTAACCACTGGGCCATCTCAGCTTTAATTAAAAATTAATAATTCTAATTTCTAGTATAAGACCATAGGTAAATATATCACTGTTAGACTGACCAACTTATCTGTACAAAAAATATTCTTACTCAACTATGATCTTGAAAGCACTTCAATATTGGCATTTTTCAAGTTTTTTTTTTTATTAACTGTAGAGATTAGTCCAAGGAAAAACCGCTTAGCCAATGTCACAGCCAGTTCTGTATCATTTGTCATTTCGTATTTCGACTCGTTTGTTGCCGTTGAGTAATTAAAGTGCAACAATTTAATAATCCACTTACTTTCAACGGCTTTGTAGAGGGAACGAGATTACGTTTTTGTGGGCGTTGGAATTGTTTCACGTTGAATCACATTGCAGATTTGATCTTAAATAACTTTTGTTGAAATATTTAAATATTTGTTAATATTTATTTTTTCATCTTGGGATTGAGATGATCGCTTCCAGATTGTTACAAATAACAAAAATATGTTTATGTATTTATTTATTGTATATGTGACATGATATAAAAAAAAAATTTATCCCTCTGAGTTTCTTTCGGCGGTTCTTCTCGGGTCTGAGGTGTTAAATTCCGAACCGGTGGTAAATTTTTGACTATCAATAAGAAAGTGTAATCAGTTTTATTTCGAATAAAGGGTTTTAAATTTGACTTTGTAAAAAATCTTAATTTTTTTATGGTATAGGTTGGCGGACGAGCTTATGGGCCACCTGATGGTAAGTGCTCACCATCACCTATAGACAATGAAGCTGTAACATCGTCAATGTGCCACCAACCTTGGGAACTAAGATGTTATGTCCCTTGTGCCTGTAGTTACACTGGCTCATTCACCCTGAAAACCGGAACACAACAATACTGAGTACTGTTTTTTAGTAGAATAACTGATGAGTGGGTGGTACCTATAGAGACGAGCTTGCACAAAGCCCTACCACCAAGTGATAAAATTTATAAAATAATGTCATTTAATTAACATAAGAATTAACAACATTAAATGCTTAAATATATATATACAAATATGAACTAAAACTAGTTACTGTATAAATCTTGACCGCGTGGAATGGTGGCAAGAATGCTAGCAACATTTCCCCGTTGAATCGCAATTCCGATCCTCTGGGCAAAAAACGAACCAGCCCTCCTGTCACCAGTGGAGGCAATGAGGCGAGGTGTTATACTTTTGATGAAGCTTTTTGCAAAAAAATTTATAAAAGCATATGTATCGGTTTTAGAGTGATACATTTCGACAATGTATTAAATTCTATACAAGTTAACAGACGTGTTTATTCATGGAAATGTTATTCTATTGTACTATTCCATCCGCAAGAGGAAAAAGCATAAATAACATTTGGCAGCGAATTGACGGGATATCATTGTTTGACAGCTTGATTAATCTATGATATTCGTTATGGATCTGCAAAAAAGTGACGTTTTAAACGTCGACGAAACTGTTGTCGTATTTTTGGATGTTAAATTAATGTGGATATTTGTTGTGAATTGTAATATTGTAGTTTATAAATAAAGATATTAATCAAAAACTCGTAATAGTGGACAATATAGCCGAGGTTTTAGCAAATACGTATATTTTAAGTTTGTTTATCATTTTTCCTACTTCAATTGAGAACCAGGTACAATTTATTCATTAAGATAATAATAAAGATCTTAAAACATCGAATGTCATAACATAAAATTATATCAATAACCTCTAAAAGAAAGATATTTTTTTGTAACTAACCATATTATCTCGCAGATATATTTAACCATTTCTTTCTTATTCTGTTTCATCGTTATTATGTATGCCTGCATGTGACATATGCAGTATATTTTAAATATGATAGAGACATAAAATCAAAAATATTTTTTAGTTTTTTATTTAATTTTGATTCCTAGATATCATCAAAAATATTATTTCTTAAAATAATATTTTTGATGATATCTAAAACAATATAATAAGTATATTATAATGAATTAATCATTATAATAAATGTTTTTAATACGACATTAACATTTAACAAAAAAAAAATGGAAATTATAAAGGATAATTTTTAATTAATAATTAATTTATTAATTGAACGAATTTTGTTTGAGTTTCTAATTTTTTTATGATATTTCACTAAACCCCATTTCACATTAAAAATTCAAACAATTCTATATTTTCTATATGGCAACACGTTAGATATTTAAATTTCGAATTATAAATCCGTTACATAAAGTCGTGTGCACATAGCGTGTCGTTTCGCGTCGTCGCCTCCGAGTTACATCTTCGCCCTCCAAACTAACGAAAAGTAAATAAAACGTTCAAAATTAAACCTTATTGCATTGTGATAAGATTCACGAAGGAAACTCATGGGAGGGGACGCTTTCGTCTCATCTTTATAATATGATGTGCATTTTGAGTTTTTCCCTCGCAATCATATGTTTGTTTTGTTGAAAGTAAAATCATTTATTTACGTTTCTTTAAAAAATAAAAGATTAATTTCGTTTTGATGTAAGAAGTTAGTTTTTGTGAGCATTTGAAATTAGTGACGGTAAGATGCGTTATGCTATTAAAAACCGACAGAAAATATATAAAGAATAGCGTGAAAATTACCCACTGCTGGGCTCTTTCTTCGAGGTCATTCTCTAATGACCCTTAACCAAACTCTCTTGGTTTGGAGCTGATTCTAGAGCTCCAACTGTATATGTGGAGATGGGATGGGATAGAATAAATGGATAGGTGGAGAAATAGAATGTTATACCCATCAAACACTGTTCTATTGATGCTTTAATTATTAGCGTTGTGCTCTTATAAAAGTCTTATAAAAGTGTATGTATGTTTACCTGTTTATTTTTGTATGCACAAATATACTCTTATGTATGTATATTGAATATTCCATTTTAAAAAATTGTACACTTATGCCTTTAATTGACCATTCCCTCTGCCCCAAGGTTGCTTGGAAGAGATCGCTCTTCAGCGATAAGGCCGCTTTTTGTGCCATGCTTTATTTTCCTATATCCTGTGTGTTATACTTGTATTGGTGTACAATAAAGAATATATTATTATTATTAACCTCCATGGTCGAGTGGTGTGTACACCGGTTTTCATGGGTACGCCACTCTGAGGTCCCGGGTTCGATTCCCGGCCGAGTCGATGTAGATTACCATTAGTTTTCTATGTTGTCTTGGGTCTGGGTGTTTGTGGTACCGTCGTTACTTCTGATTTCCATAACACAAGTGCTTCAGCTACTTACATTGGGATCAGAGTAATGTATGTGATGTTGTCTCATATTTATATTATTTATTTATTTATATTTATTAAAAGTCCATGTGTTTCAACTTCCAGACCCCGCAGGCGGTCGGGCTCCAGTATCGTGGTGCTCGGTGCTGAAGAGGAGAAACGCCCGCCGCCGGATGACGAGGCCGACATGCTCACTATGCTGTCACTCACAGACACCGGTTTGTTATTTTTTATATATATATATTATATAATAAGTGTCGTCTTCGGTTTTGCTCGCGTTTTGGAGAGTTGGATGTCACGTGTCGAGCAAAAATAATAACCTATGTCCTTTCATGGAGTTCAAGTTTATTACATACCAAATTTCATCAAATTCGGTACAGTGGCTTGGTCGTGAAAGAAAGACAGACAAACATAGTTACATTCACATGTATATTGTATATATTAATATAGATGAACGACTTACTTGTCTAATCTAATATGTGTTACTTTTTCACGAATAAAGTACTCAATTTTTTTACGTAGTAAGTTTAAAGCAAGGAAGGACATAGGCTAAGTGCATATTGAGGAACATACATGACTTATTTTTGAAGTCGTATATAAATATAGGTAATATGTTATCGAAAGCATGTAAAATCATAATGATTATTACGAGAACGAAACATTCGAACGGGGCCTTTATGTGTCAAATTACCGGTTTTCACCACAATGGATTAGCTACGCGGCGCGTGCGCACGTTTCTTTCACTACACGGTTAATTTTCATCGTAGTAAGGTATGGTGCCATGACCTAGAGACGCCTTCGAGTAGGCTTGATGACGTCACATAATTTACAGTTTACATTCAAGTAAATATGTTATTGAATATTCATAACGTGCTGTTTAAATACGGTCCACTCACGAATGGCGAGGTCTTATTTTTATTCACTAGTACAGGTTTAAAAGCCGCTTCACACTTCTCGCTAGCGGTTACAGCGTACTGAACCATATTTGGCAATATATTGTGTTATCTTTGTTACGTATATGCGCGTTTAAGTTTCAGAAACTATTGTTATAGCCTAAGTTGCTCCTTATTGCATCAGCTGTCTATCAGTGAAAGTCTCATCAAGATCGGTCCAGACGTTCCAGACATTAACTGGAACAGACAGATAGACAAAATTCGAAATAAATGTTTTTTTGGTATATGTGCCGTGCAATACCATATGTATTGCAAGTTTAGTAAAAAGCTGTTATTTGAATGTTACAAATAGACACTCAATATATTATATGTATAGTCAGAGTCTGCTTTATATTTGTATTAAATTATGGCTTATAAGGCTGCAAAGGCTTCAAAGCCTCAATAATGTATTGTTGGGTTCCTGTTTCGAGAAATTATCTGAAACAGCACGAAGTTAGGAAGTTGGTTACTAACCCTTGCTTTGGGAAGCACGTAAAGCCATTGATGCTGCGTCTGAATTGCCTCGGGTCGTATCGGATTCCCGTCCCAGCGGATTACGAGTGTGGATAGAGAATGCATTTGTGTTAGTGAACACACAAGCACTATAATATATTGTGTTTTGCCAATTCTCTGTTGAAAATGGTTCCGTGGTTTGAGTATATAAAACAATTATTGTATCAGTGAAGATTTATTCTGATATTGAGGTTACAATAATCACTAACATTACATAGTATAAAACAAAGTCGCTTACCGCTGTCTGTCCTTATATATCTTTAAAATTACGCAATGGATTTTGATGCGGTTTTTTTTAATAGATGGAGTGATTAGAGAGGAAGGTTCTTGTATATAATACATAAACAATGCAGTAAAGTAACAGTCATATTTAGTATCAGTATTGCACCCGTGCGAAGCCGGGGCGGGTCGCTAATCGCTAGTAAATTATAAGTAAAAATATATTTTAATATTAAATGTTAGTACATTTTAGTCTGTTGAGTTATTTTTCTTTCTATTGACCGTGGGAACTGTCAATTCATGTAAAGCCTGTTTTTCTTTATACACAAGCAAATGACGTCTTTGCTATTAGATTTTGTTTTAAAAGTTAAGTTTCAAATTCGTTGCATTGTATTAAACTTAAAACATTGTTATGACCCAAAGAGAAGATTAAATACATTTGAGATAATAAAAGCATGAATAAAAGATGTGATTACTAATCGGATTGGTTTATTTTGTCTTTTGATTCTTGATCTTTGTGTAAATCCGTCTGGGTATCCACTCAATACATAGAATTGTGTTCCCGTTTTATAGGGTGAGTGAGTCAGTGTAACTACAGGCACAAGGGATATGACATCTTAGTCATATATATTAACTCCCTATTGATCTCCAAGGTAGAAGGGTAGCTATGGTTAATACGTTTTTCACTGCCAATGTTTGGTGGTATCACTTACGCATATAACAGTCCGTTTAAGGATTACAAAATAAAAAAAACTAGTCAAAATTGACTAAAAAATTTGGTGAAGTGTAGAAAAGTGTAGAAAAGAACGCCTTTGTATAATCAAGTGCAAATTTTCGTGCCCCAAATGAAAATAATTTAAGCCCAGCGATAATGTTACACCAATCGAGTAAATTCGTTATAATACAGTTTTATATACTAAGCATTGTCAATCGTTTGAGTTGCCAGAATCAGAGTCATCTAATTGTACATTAATATTGCGTGTTTTTCGAGAGATTTACATTATCGTGCTTCGAGCGACCTTCGCAAAACAATGGACTAAATAAAAAATGAGGAAAATAATGTGCCGTATTGCTAATTAAGTGTATTCTTAACATTTTGTTTCAATGCGTCGAGTATAAATTTATTTACCGGTTATAAATGCAAACTTGTTTAATTATTAATAGCGTGTAATTATTAATTCTTCGAGAAAGGATATTTTTTTTTTATAATCATGACTCAGCATCAAAATCTACTCGGAAAATTCACCAGTCATTTTTTATGTACTATAAAGCCTGACATACTTTGTTACATAATATTATTGTTAAAATTGTGTTACCATCTACAGATATACATATATTTAGCAAGGGTAGTGTTTAAAAATAGACCGCTATGTTTCCTTAAAATATTCACCTCTTTCCCCGATCGACACGCTGTTTATAAATAAAATTTTTAAAGGTCATAAAAATAAATGACCTTATAACCAAATAACAAGAACCTCCTATATTTACATTAAAACATATACTTTTATCCATACTTACATAGAGACATGTCATTTTATATACAAATCTTAATAGAGATCAGGGGACGAACATTATTATAGTATGATTTTTTTTTATCTTTGAAAACCAACAAAACGACTCATAAATTTGTTAACAGCTGTTATTTAAAGCAAAACTACTTAACTTTTCTGACTAATTTACATTTCGGGATGTTGAAATATATGAGCGCTAGACTGACGTTAATTGACTTTTTAAAGTGCCAGCTTGTGTTAAGAATATTTTTGAGTGAGTATTTGAGCCTAAAAAAAGTAAAAAAAAACAACAAACATATCTACATTTGGAATGTATTATTTTAACTTACTAAATCTGTATATCAATTTTAATAACTAAAATACTTAAGATAGTTTTCTTATAAATTATTTTTAATGACGTTGTATTCGTGGCTGGGTAATTTAAAAAGTTATATTTTTTATCTATTTACAAAATTAAAAATGTAATTAAATTGATCGGTGTCTATCATATTTAATGCAATTAGTATAATATTAAGTGAATGTTGTTAATTTAGTCTTAATTGATCATTATTTATTACATAGCATAAAACAAAGTCGCTTACCGCTGCCTTTCCCTAATGCTTAGATTTTTAAAAGTACGCAACGGATTTTGATGCGGTTTTTAAATTACTGCCACAGATTTTACAACTAAAACAAACGTTGTATAGACATAAGTTATATGCGTTAGTCATATTTAAGTGAACTATAGCTGAGGGAATAAGTAAGTGAGTAAGGTTATTTATGAGAAATCAATTGCTTCTTTAAACTGATTTTAATTTTACGTAAATTACCTACTACGTATTTTTATAACTAATTATTAATATAGTTACTTTTTTTCATCCTGTGAAAGTGAGATGTCATGAATGATAAAGGCACACTCGTCGAAAGTACACGCGAAGTGCTGCTTCGTATAAATAAATTTCAAGTGACTTTAGTTCATACTTCAGTGACTGAATTTACGGAATTTAAATACATAATTTAGTACCTTAAGTGCATGCTAATGGTGGTCCGCTTGACTGCTAAGTAACGGCCTGTAAATGTCTCACAACTACACTGAAACCTCCTCTTATTTTTCAAACGTGAACGCGATGCTGTGATGAAATCGAATTTTATTTCTTCAGTAAGGAATACAGTCAAAAAGACCCAATAGGGATCATATAAATATATTTATCACTTGCTTACAATATATCAAATAGACGCTACGGCTTTCGCACGACATATAAATCTATTTTTCTTAGCCGCGCCGCTAGAGACACATACGAGGTGTATTAGACCTCGTATGTTAAGGATATGAAATCAATCATTACTATTTGTAAGTAATATAAATATATTCAGTTCGTAATATACGTAAGTGCCGAAACATAAAAAGATATTTGTAATTCGTTTTATTTGAAACTTCCTCTTATTTTCGTAGAAACTTCGACAACTATTTTTGCCATACATATGACACAGATATATTTTTCTTACGATGCTTTATTTCCGAGAACAAGTTGTTCACACGAGATATGGAGGTGCTTCTCCAGTTTAATTCCAAATCTTCAATTAAGTGTGTCTTTCTTATATGCTATGTAATTAGGTACTATGTTTCGTTTATTGTCACAGTGGTATAAGATTAGAAGATAAGATGGATGTTAATAATATTCATTATTACGACTTACTAAAAGCGAATACAAGTTGACGCGTCCTTTTTTAATACCTTAATAATGAAAGTGACAGTTTTTTTTTTTTTTATATGAGACAACATCACATACATTACTCTGATCCCAATGTAATAATGTAAGTAGCTGAAGCACTTGTGTTATGGAAATCGGGAATAACAACGGTACCACAAACACCCAGACCCAAGACAACATACAAAACAAATGGTAATCAGAGTGGCGTACCCATGAAAACCGGTGTACACACCACTCGACCATGGAGGTCGTCGTACAGTATGATTGCGATGTAAAAAAACTGACTCGATTTCGATTTTGTATTCGCTTTTATTGCTTCATGCTAATATTCCGCACGTTCCATCTGCCTTTAGTTTTATCATCTGTGGATTGCATGTCATGCATGTAATTCAAGGGGAATTGTGCTTCCGTATCGCAAAGCGAAAACTGTCACAGTTCAGTGGAGTGGGACGAGATCTCGCCAATGTTGTTTCAAGGTTCGAACGGTGCAAGACGATTTCAATCTACATGTTGATAGAGCAAGATGGCTCAGTGGTGACGTGTGCATCTTAACCGATGATTGCGGATTCAAACCCAGGCAAGCACCACTGGACATCATGTGCTTAATTTCTATTTGTAATTCATCTTGTGCTTGGCGATGTATGGAATGTGTTCTAAACCTTCTCCTCGAAGGGAGAGGAGGTTTTAACCCAGCAGTGGGAAATTTACAGACTGTTATTCTTGATAGAGTACCTACCTTACTGAGTCGTTATCATGAGACCATGAAGATCTTTGTAAACCCAGTGTTGGGCTAATAGTTAATTTTTTAATTCTATTGAATTTCTCGGTAAAAAATCGAAACATAGAAATTGAATGTATGTACCCAATACACTCAAAAATTATTTAACGATTCATTGTCCTTAATTTTGTAACAACTCATACTGTTTAGAATTCGTTAAAATCTATAAAAAACATTGAACTAATAATTTTCGTTGAAATTGTAGCAATTTAATATCACCCAATGATATTCTTGCAAAATTAATTACATCCAATAGAGTTACATCATAACCCGGTGCAATTTTAATGACTGAAAGTGTTTATATACCACCTTTGGCCCGCTACTTAGCCATCGTTAAATTTAGATTATACAAGCGTATTTCACACAGTTTTCATATAGACTAAAATTATGGTTATAACGCGACTATGTACAGTCGTAACATTAAGTAATATATAGCTATAGTATGACACAACTTAGATGTAGCGTCGGAAAATTCAATTAAACCGATTACTGCCGATTTATACAATCAATAGAAATAGCTCGCTATCGCGCCATTCGACGCTATATTCTCGCGTTAGTTCAACCCGAGAAAGCAAGTGCATGTTAATCGACGTGTCAAATTGACGAATATATTGGTCATATGATATTACAAGTTATTTCGCTTTTGTAAAGATCATATTCACAAGAAATAAATATTGATAATTTGGGATAGCGTACTTAATTCGGATGTGATCGGTTTTAAGAATTTTGCCGATGCTACATCTAAGTTGTGTCGTACTATACCTTCTTTATTTAAATATTTAATATTAAAATAATTATTCACATCGAACTTGCATGATAAGCCGTGAAAACTCTGACAACATAGATTTTAGATTCAAACTCGATGTGATGTGATGCTGTGATTTAATCGAATTTTATTTCTTCAGTAAGGAATATAGTCAAACAGGCCCTGTATTAAGTACGTACAGCATAGCATTCTGTTTTTCAATAGGCATCATATAAATATATTTATCGCTTTCTTACAATATATGAAATAGACGTTACAGCTTTCGTACGACAGAGAAAGCTATGTTGTTCTTAGCCGCACCGCTAGGGATACATACGAGGTGTATCAGACCTCGTATGTGTGTTAAGGATATGAAATCAATCAATAGTATTATTTATAATAGAAATATATTCAGTTGCAAAAAGATATACTCGAAAAAAAATTTCATTTAACAGAAGCAACTTGTTTTTACCCGCCATTTCGGTCCTGTGCATTCTTCCGTAGTAAAATGTAGCATACATTACTATTCGGTTCATTAACACGGTATGCAAATTGTACTTCGATTCCCTCTGTTAGAATAGTTACAAAAAAATGTAGAAGGAACCGTTAATTGGTGTCTGTAGAATCACATAAATATTATCTTGTTTTTGCTGAAAGCTGGAATAGTGCTAATTAATAATGTGTTACATAAATTAAATGTCACTTCTAATTGACATTTGTAGGGGCGGCACGACAATACAGCAAAATTGTGTATATGTGACGTAATTGTAATGAGCAAACCTTCAATTTTATATCTATGAAACCAATATATAACCATAAGCTTTTATATTTTTATTATTCTGTAACTAACTAAATATTTTCACATTTCAGGCCCTCACCGTGAGATGGCGGTGGACGTCCCGGACAGTTTCATCGCGAGGAACAAGACGCCACCCCGGTACCCGCCCCCTCGGCCTCCTCAGGTACGCCTCCGGACAAGGGATGACGAACCTCTTCTATCCTCCGGGGGTTCCGGGACATCTTTTGGGAGCAAACAGAGCACCGTACTTCAAAGCAATATAGACATCTCAGGTCCCAGCTCGGACGGGTCAGGCAGTTTCAAAAACAACAGCACCATGGAACTGCTATCCTTACCCCAGAGCTCAGACGGTTCCGGAGTAAGTTTCGGCAGCAAGAAGAGCAAGGGTTCATCGGAAACGGCCAAGTGCGATTTGACGTCAGAGAGATCGGAATCCGTGGCGTCGAACGTGACCCAAAATTTGAGCGATCATAAAATACAACTGCTGATCTCTAATGGAGAGGATTCTTTGCTAGACTGCAGGGTGGGCGTGGCTTACTCCGCGAGAACCGATTCCGTACTCATCAGGGAGGCGGTGTACGCTTCTTATAACCTGCCTCCCGGTTTTGACACGACGCCTGTACTGCTCGGGAGGGAGGTGGCGGTCGACGTTCCCGACAGTTTCGTGCAAATCGTCAAAAGTACACCCAAGTATCCCGGTACCGCGGACAAAAAGTATCCGCTGCAGGTAAACACGAGCGCATGCTTCATGGTGTCATCGGGATGGGTAGTGGGTCCGGGTATAGGTTGGTTTGGTGCACGGAGGTACTGCTTGTTGAGATACTAGCCGCTTCAGGCCAATAAATTTGCTGAAGTGATTCTTCGATTTTTTTTTTTAATTTATTATATGGACAGGAGGGCTGGTGCATTTGAGGCCCAAACGATCGGAATTTCGATTCAACGGGGAAATGCTGCTAGCATTCTTGCCACTTTTCCACGCGTATTAGTAGTCTTAGTAAAATAATTCTTTTGTAATTGAATTCTTGTCAACTATTTAATTTGTATGCGAATGACATAAATGGATTAAAGTGTTTCAACAAGCAGCATCTAAAATGGAGTTGGGATTAACAAAGTTTTAATTATTTCATTAATATATATATCTATTACATTTTTGAAACAAATATTGAGAAAAATAATAATTAGACATTTATTATAAGAATGTCATAACGATATCAATATTTCATATGTTTTATATTTCTGTGGGATAATTGTTTCATGATGTGTATTGCTTTTAATTACGATTTATACGATTTATATGTATATTTTATAAACTGGAGGATAATTATGAATACTATTAAAAAAAATATATAAAGAAATTCTTGAAAAAATATTTCAGTATTCTTAAGCTTAAAGTATTCGATCAATCTTGAGGAATAAAAAAAACTAAAATATCATTAGTTAGCTTATCGCCTTCTTACTATCAAATCATAAATAACAGAAAGAGTAAGTAAAAAATGTATTCACATTTGTTTTGTATGAGTTAATTATTAACATTATTTTTCAAGATATCACGTATTCGTTTGACAAGTACGTAGAAAGATCAGTAAGTATAAGTAATTTACAAAATTAAGAAATATAAAATTAATTACAAATTTCCTGCAAACATTCATTTACTCATTATATTTTATATTTTTAGGCAAACTCCTGTTGTTTCTAAATTACTCAGATATATTATTTTAATTGACCTTTTTAATTTTTATTTATATATATGATTCACATAGTTCGCGTGTTCGAACTATTGTATTCAATAAGAAAATTAATTCGAATAGGACGATCAATCCCACTGCTGGGCAAAGCCCTTCCCAGTGTGTTTTGATACATAGGTGGAATAATATCACGTTGTTTCCTCACATCGAATAAAAGATGAAATACAGTACTGGACAATGTAGTAATTTGTTATCGTAAATAATCAAGATTTTAAATATTTACTGTATTTTCTCTTGCCTCACTTTCATTAACATCAAAGTATCATTCACGCTTCTTGCACTAAGCTACTGTCCGCGGTAACGAGATGTAATTAAGCGATAGAAATTATTTATTTAACTAATTAAAATTGTCTGTCAATCACAATTAAATCTGCTAATATTTTCAAATTCAGAGTCAAGTCAAAGATATTTTTTTAATTTATTATATGAAAGAATTGCACTAGGTTATTAATAGTCAAAAATCTACCACTGATTTTAAAAGAAGTAACTCATAAACCGAATCATTAGACGACATTATAATGTAAGGTAGAAAACAATCTTATAATTAATTTATAGAAAAAATGATTTATTTTATTTAAGAAAGTGTTTACTGTTATAACCATTGTATATGGATTATCTGGGCGATTCTTTAAATAAATTAATTAAAAAACAATTATGATGATATTGATATTTCTTATAAATGAAATAAAATGCTTTTATTAACATAATATAGAGCTTAGTTAATTGATAAATCTAGATAGATTGTCGCACTACAAAAGAACTAAAGGAAACATGCCAACTTAATTATATTGGTTAGCGTGCTACGTTTCCAATGACATACTACTTCATAGTACGACACAACTTATTACTATCTTTACACAAACGTAATAACTTGTAAATCATATAATCTAATATATTCGTCAATTTGACACATGGTTTAACTGACGCGAGAATTTATAGTGACGAATAACGTCGAATGGCGCGATAAGGAGCTGTTTCTATTGGTTGTGTGAATCGGCAATAATCAGTTTCATTGCATTTTCCGATGTCACATTTTTTTCCCTTTTTTATGGTATAGGTTGGCTGAAGTGGTCACTGAAGACAATGAAGTTGTAAGAAATATTAACTATACCTTACATCGTCAATGTGTCACCAACATTGGGAACTAAGATGTTATGTCCCTTGTGCCTGTAGTTACACTGGCTCACTCAGTTCAACATCTAAGTTGTGTCCTACTATACTAGTGTACGTGTTCTTAGTATTGTAGTACAACCATTGGCTGCTATGTTTTTCATTGCGTTTTCATTTTTGACAGTCTATCTATAAATATGAATAAACAAAGATACAGAAATATTATTTTTTTATTTATTATTTAGTCTTATATATGATTTCGGGAATACTCTCTTAACTACATATGTATATTAAATTTAATCTTAATTCTAATTGGTATATTTCCTTTCAGATTAATTCTTAACCAGATTTTTTTTCTTTTCAGGTTTTCACGGTTATATATTATATATTGAATTATATTTTTATGTAAGACTTATAACGTTATGTATAATAAAATACATTTGTAAACTCACTTTAAAAAAATATTAAAATATTAACAACACATATTTACTATATAGTTAGTATTTTGTTAAAATTTAGTGATAAAAATGTTATAGTGTTTTTTTTTTTTTACATTCCATCCAATTATTTTTTTATGAAGCTCTCATAATAAGGGTTGTTTTTATAACACAAATTTCATCTTAATTGATTTATCAAATTAGTCTCAAAAAAGCAATGGACAAACAGTGATATGATACTTCAAAACATATTTTTAAAGTGAGTTTTCAATAAAATATAGTTTAAGTAAGCATGTTCCTTAATTTAGAAAGGTAATTATGTATTTTTAGGTAAATGTTCAAGCATGTCCTTAATTTATATGTAAAATATATCATTATTATAATTTATATTAGAAAAGTAAGTCGTTATTATATAACATGTAAATTTATTTAATTTCTGTATTTAACTATATTCCTGCTTGAAATCTGTCTTGGAACGAGGGTATTTGGGACCAAATATTTGACAATTTTGTGTTTAATTTTTTTAAATTTATAACCTTTTTTTTAAGAACTTCTTATAACCTCCTTCATAGGCTTTATCAATAGTGTTTTGATTTTTTTTTTTAATCTGTGCAAACTTCAAATTCATTTAAAAATGAATATAAGTAACCTGGTGTATAGCAAAAACATTTTCAATTAGTTGGTTATGTATAAGCTAGTTAGTTTGTTGTATGTAGTATGTTTTCTCGAAAATACTAAGCCGATTTTAATTCACAAAGAATAGTTGAATATGGATGCATATGTTATAAGCTTTATCGTACTGATTAAAGTATACAATTCCTCAATAAAATTTTTGATGCCTCAGACGTTCTGTACAATGTTAATTTATCATATACTAGCTATATGCTCATTCCATTATGTCAATATTAGCAGGTGAACGGCACTGCTAAGGGAGCCCCAGCGGTGCCGCCGCGCGAGGCCCCCCGGGACGCGCCCCCGCGGCCCCCAGCTCACGACATCACGAGGGACCAGATCGACTCCATCAAAAAATACCAGGTTAGTGTAGTATAGTGAATGATATTTATTTTATTAAGGACGTTTTATATGGAAAGCTGATACCTCGATGACGAATTAATATTATAATTCTGTATTGCATTTTGTGTATAACAATGCATATTATTTTTGGTTAAAATTTCTATTTAGAAATCGTACGTATGTATAAATAACATATAATATAAAATATCTAATTTATATTCTTTGCTAAGATTGATAATTGCTCTTTTTTTCTTATAATAAAATGAAGTAAGTAAATTATGTAGCCGATTAGTTATAAATTAAGTATATTAACTTGGCATCAAAGTTGCAGGTTATAATAGTCCCTTTCTGAGAAAAAATAATCATTTTTTAATCACCGTTTAAAGTCAATAATTTGTTATTAATCTAATCACCCATTGGTCGCTGGCATTCGATGACGCAATAAGCCACCAATCAGCGTTCAGTATTTAGTCATATAAGTAAATCTGACTTTGATTATTCTTATATATATTATTAGAAAATTACCATAGATACGGGAGCTGTTTTATGAAAAACCATACTATATAAGTAACATATTTATACATTATATAATATATCAACAGAGTAAAACTTTCGTTGTTTACGTAATATAAATTGGAAAACTAAATTCAAATTACTTCACGTGTTATAAGTTATGATTAAAAAATGTTGTTGATACGAAAAGTTATAGAAAAACTAATTTAAAACTAATATGAAGTTTGGTTATCGTATGAACTACGTACATTAAATAAGTTCAAAGTTAACAGATTATAAATTTATGCAGAATGTTGGTAATAGATTTAATTCTGACGGAAAATGTTTTATATCAGTTTGCGCGGGCTTTTTTATTTTTTAATTAAATCAGATACATTGACGTATGCATAGTTTATAGAGCCAGTTTTCATTGATAACATACCCGTGATAGGCTAATTAAATTATGGTCGATATATTTAAAATAATTAAAAAATATTTTAAACATTTACCGATTTCATCTGACCTTATAAGGTATATTCCAAGGCTTAGAGCTGGGCTATTAACTATGAAATGATTAATTACAAATTTTCAACATCCATGTAGTCACTACCAATATTTTTAGGACAAGGTATTCATTTATCTTATAAATTTTGGCTGATATGGCAACCATACGTTTACTTACAAAAAAATAAATAAATAAAGACTTGTGACCCAGTACAGGGTTTGTAGATGACGTTTACAAATTTACTTTTTCTGAATCAGACAATGCCATATACAAAACTTATACCAGAAAATGTAGTGTATTTCGGATAAGGTTTTATTGTACCACATCTTATTATAGATTGGCTTTGAAGTATCAACCATTTTAAATATAGACTATAGATATTACGGTATAAAAGTAAATATGTACAATGAAGTTTTTTTTTTTTTTTTTAATAAAACCCATTCATTAAAAGGGCACAAAAAGGTATTGTTATATAAAACAATAGCCGTTATAACAATTCGATGAGATAAATAATAATTTAAAATGTTATTCGGAAAGTTTAGAGAACTCGTTTTCAGTTATTGAAAAATTCTTCACATTCCGTACAAACGGACCGCGGTATTTATTTACAGGCGCCTGTTATTCACGGATATGTTTTTAAAATTAAAAATAATTACGACCTAATTGTTTAATTAAAAACTACTGTGATTTAATTTATTTAATGTGCCCTCAGTATTCTTTTGATAGGATATAATTTGGAAATTGGAATTAGTGAAATAATTATTGGAATTTTTAAATCGGTATTACAGTATATTATGTTGATACTTCATTGGTATATTTAATGTCTTATATGACTACTGCAGCTTTCCTAAAAGTAATATATAAACCGGAATAAATTAAAAATTCATGAACTTCAGCAATACGATATCATTTTATCTAAACTAAGGCTCAAAATATAAATCCCATTTCATTAAGTGTATCTTCTTAATATACTTTTTTATCTGTAGTCTAGGCCTAGCTTAACTTTCAGCTTTTTGTATTTAGAATTCGTAAATTTTTCGGATTATTTTATTCAGAAATATACTCTTATAACATTAAATAAAATTAAGGAAAATTTTATAATGTTTAAAAAACAATTCGTTACCGATAACACAATACTTACCAACTAAATTATATTTTTTTAACTGGTAATATTTGAATATAATAATGACACTACACACTAACATAATTTGACAAATACAATGTTATTTGCGCATGTGTGTGTCACGTCACGCGAGTCTTTTGTTGTTATTTAATGTTTTGTATCGAGTTTCCTGCGCTTTGACCTCTTGTTTTGACGCCAGATATATTGTTCATAAACTGCGCTATTAGATTAATTTCGGTGTATTTTCGTCCGATTTGTTACGCAATTTAATTGCAATAACGACTTTGTTTACGTAAAGCTTGGAATCGTTCTATTATTCTGGTTTGAAGGGCCAGTAAGTCAGTATCGTTAAACATATATTTTATCATTTGTGCTTACATTTAATATCCGTTGGCAAATATTATGGATCCAGAAGAAAGTATTCACTTAATCGCACTAAGCGGTTTGATGAAACAAAATTAAAAAATAGTCTTGTTTACGATACTAATGCATTTATGACGTATTCTAGATGACATTTGACGTTTCTGAATCGCGATGGCGAGATTCGTTAATTGTTTTTTATAGCACAAAAGAATAATCCAACGTCCGATACCCCACGTTCTGAGCCGAGGTGCGATCTCATAGGAAACACCCTCAGGACGAACTTCACTTTCGAGCTCGAAAGGGCGTAAATTACAAGCCTTAGTCTAGTACTCGCCGGAACGTCCGGTGACGCTGTAAAGGCTAGTAGGAATAACAGCACTATTTCACATACGCTTTGGGTTAGAGAGAGAGAGAGAGAGAGAGGCGGATTCTGTCTACCACTGTTGTATGCGTGAGAGAGAGGGAAGCCAAATAGACTGGTCCCGTAACGCGTTACGTAACGAAGCAGCACACTAATAAAAGTTATAACTTTAAAAAAATGGTTTATGATGATTTATAAAAAAACTAGTGACACGTTAAAAATATGTATAAATTGTGTTATTAGTTGTTATAACGAGCATATTTTGTGTCATTGCAACATTAAAAATTAATGTTACGATTGCGAATTCTGATAAAAGAATACGGTGAGTTGCATCCACGTGTTCGTTCGTTTTCGTATTTTAAACTGGAAATATAAAAAAAATAAATGTCCAATATAAAAAAAAGTATGATAAGTACTTAAAATATCAGTCAAACCGACTTGTCTCAAGGACTCTCGAGGACTTATAAATACATTGTCGCTGTAAGAAATATTAACATTCTTACATCGGTAATGCTTCACCAATATTGGGCTCACATATGTTATGTCCCTTGTGCATATAGTTACACTTGCTCACTCTCCCTTAACACCAGAATATAACAGTACCGAGTACTGTTTGGCGGTAGAATATCTGATGGGCTACCTACCCAGCCGCACAAAACGTTAGCACCAAGTAATTATACGATAAGTAATTTAAATGTAATCAGGTCAATCAAAGCGACTTGACCTCGGTAGATTTGATCTTTATCGAGAATATTCTCACTTATGGTTGTGTGCTCAAAGAAATACATTAATTTTATAAAATACCAGAATATTAAATTCAACGTAACATTAATAAATTGGTAAAAGCCGGTGAAACTATCGCAGATACTTTATTAATAGCACTGTTCAATAAAACCTTCTTTCCTTCCTTTTTTTTATGGTATAGGCGGACGAGCATATGGGCCATCTGATGGTAAGTGGTCACCGTCACCCATAGACAATGATGCTGTAAGAAATATTAACTATTCCTTACATCGTCAATGCGCCACCAACCTTGGGAACTAAGATGTTATGTCCCTTGTGCCTGTAGTTACACTGGCTCATTCACACTTCAAACCGGAACACAACAATACTGAGTACTGTTATTTGGCGGTAGAATAACTGATGAGTAGGTACCTACCCAGACGGGCTTGCACAAAGCCCTACCACCAAGTGAAAAAGTTTAGTCGTTTTTTCGGTTAGTGTTAAAATAGAAAGCAAAATGTAATATATAGATTTGAATATTATAACAGATAATAAATCAAAACAACCAGTTTAATTTAAATCCACGGTGTGACGTGACGCCGACAGGAAACATTCGAAAACATTGTGATTTTTCCTTTGTATTGTATACGTATATTATGTACATATATATCCTACAGTGACACAGATCCATCGCAGAATTACCATATGTATATATATATAAACGTTAACTATTCCGTTTCAACATTCGTGTATAAAGATTTTTTATCAATGTATATTTTAACTTTTACGATTTTTAACGGTTGTTTTAAAAAAAATATGTAGAATTTTACCGGTATTTATAATCCCGTTCCTACTTGTATAAAGCCGATTGTTCTCTTTATTCGTAGTAACGGATTTAAATGGGTGCTTATTGTGGATACTTTACTGACATAATTCGCGGGAAAATACGATTTAGCCGATATAAATACAACAACAACAGCCTGCAAGGTTTGAGGAGAAGGTTCAGAACATATTCCGCCACGTTGTTCCAATGCGGTTTGGTGGAATACACATGTGGCAGAATTTCTATGAAATTAGACCGCTGAGCACGAGATAAATTATAAACACTTAAGCACATGAATATTCAGCGATGCTTGCTTGGGTTTGAACCCGCAATCATCGGTTAAGATGTACGCGTTGTAACTACTGGGCCATCTCGGTTGATCTATTATAAATATTCGACGCAAATGGATTCGTAGTAAGCGGCTAGTACAATATGAAGATCGTGTTCGTAGAATGTCTATTTTTAGCTAAGTATTCAAAATTGTCCTGTTTTCACGTTATGTGTTGCAAGTATGCAAATGGCAATCTCGCTAGATGTCGGTGTCTTTGAGATGGTCGTGATTCGAGATACTTGAAGTGTTTTCGGAACTCCTTTGTGATAACTATCTCACCTTAACGCTCTGCCTACTTCTTTTGAATTTTGTAATGGATTAATCTTTTTTTTTTTAAAATGTAACATTTGTTTCAAGGACTAAAAATTAAAGTGATTATCTTTGAAAATGTTGTAACTTAAGTTTAAGTGTAATTAAACTGGAAACAGGCAAGGTTTGATTTCATATTCATCTGTTACTAGTTCTGAGTGCTCGGCCACTGGATGTTTGGATGTTGATGGTAGGATGGCGCTCTGTCATATTGGCCACCCGAAGCCACACTGTTCTAATTGAAAAAAATTAAAATTGCGAGTAAAAATGCGTCGCATTGGCGCCTCTAAAAATTTGTTGTGTCAATTGTGCATGTTGTTATACTGGTTCAGATACCCTTCAAAATGGTACACAACAATACTGAATATTGTTCTTAAGGCCTAGAATATATGATGAGTGCCTGAGATAGAGATGAGATAGACCTTCCACCGAGTAAATATTATTTCCTATTGCGTTATGCCAAATGTTATGGCAAACCTTTCTAGCTTTTGTAATCTTGTAAATGTTCAAATATTATGATTTGAGAAATGTAAATTTTACATTAATATCGTTAAGGTTATATCGTACCCGTTGTTGTCGGGAATACAAGGGAATTAAAGTTAAGCACTTAAATCGAACTGATCGAATATATTCGGAGCAATCCAACAGTAAACGCAGTCTCAAGGAAGGCTGTCCATCTGCCTGCCAGTCTGCTAAACCCTTTTCTTACATACTGCGCCGAATAAATGAGACAAGAGAATGATAAATGTATGTATGCCAATTTTTTTATGAAATATTCCAGAAATGTAAAAAATAATTCATTTAACGTACGGCGTAACTTTATCAGTGAATAGAACTATACAAAGTATACTTGCCTCGTGTATACGTAAGGATTTGTCATTAATTTAAGCATTTCATTGATTAGAACACGCATCGTTAATTAAATTTTAATATTTTTTTTATTATTGTAATTTACTACGAGTCTTTACTAATAAATGACAGAAGGAGACGATTATTTTGTAATACCTAACTAAAAGACTGCTAAACGAATATATATAAAACTTATAACAAAAGATGTAGCGCTTTTCGGAGAAGGTTACGTTTCTATTTTAATCACTTTCGCGAAATAATCTGTGTCCGGTACATGTAAAACAAAAAAAATAGGCTTTTAATGTCAAAAGCGCGAATTTTGAATTTCGAATTCTTGTGTGATCTATTCCACGATATGATGCCCGAGGCAAATGTTATTACAAATCTGTCCAGTGGTTCGCGTGTGACTGAATTACAAATATCCCAACACACGAACTTTCGCTAGTTTTAACATATGACTTTATTTATATAGAACGTGTTTTTGTTTTATTCGTATATTAATTCAAAAAGGTGAAGAGTTTGCTAGTTTTAACGGACTTATAAGAGCATATCAGTATGATTTGGGCTGTTTATCCAAAAAAAAAAATATATATATATAGACAGCCGTGAACGATGATATACCATCGGAACAAATTTTCATATTTCGAACATGGAAAAAGTATTTTAAGACGACCGTGGTCGAGTCCTGTGTACGACGGTTGTCATGGGTACGCTAGTTCGAGGTCCCGGGTTCGACTCCCGGGTTATTCTTTGTAGAAAAAGTTTACTGGTTTTCCCTACGTTGTCTTGGTTACCGTCGTTACCTCTGATTTTCCATGACGCAATTGCTTTAGCTACTTACATTGTGAACAGAGTAATGCACATACATTACTAGTTGTCCAATATTTATTATTTATTTATCAGAATCTCTGTCCATCCTCATAGTCATCTGATATTCATACCGAATTTAATAACAGTAAAGAAGGATATATTTCCTCATTACAATATTACTAAGTATTCACAGAGAAGTAACAAATTTGATAGGTGAACGACACTGTAATTCGCTAAAAGGATTCAACCCTTGTTATTTGTTCGAAAGTCCGATTTTATTTTCAAGTTTTCTGTGAGCATTTATATCAGGGATACGGATAGAAGTTAGGACCTCACATTTTGCGAGGATAAGCTTTATTATATAACGTACCTTTATGTATAACGTGAAATTTTATCGCAGTAAAGGAGTGTTTTATGTTTCGAGGAGAATTCGCATTCGTGTACTCAACATGTGAAGAGCGTTAAGAAGTTTATTCAAAATATATTCTGAATACTAAAACTTGTTATAATGGTGAAATTTGTCAAAAAACACGAAGGTCACTCAAGAGGGTTTCTTTATGATGTAGTTAGCGAACAGGTAAATTGGTGACCAATAGTTATAGACTATATAGTTTTATTGTTGATACAAAGTGGTTTTATTACAATAATAATCAACATTAAAAATAGAGTTATATGGTTATACTTCAATGTATATAGTTGTGTTTAACTGTATATACTTACTTATTTATTATGTTTATATCAGCTATGTACAGTCGGGGTAAGAAAAGGTTCGTCACCTTAAGATCTATTTTCGTGTGCTCAGTATGAGCGATAATCTGCTTTACCGATTTAGAATGACATATTGCGTCGCGTTGATTTGATGTTTAGACTCAAAAGGTACTAAGAGTTTAAGACTTGATAAAGGAATTAATTTGAAAACTGACGAAGGTTTTCTTACTCTGACTGTACACCTCTACCTCTTTCTATATCTGTTTCTTTTTCTACTTTAAGGTTGCCTGAAAAAGATCTCTGCTTTATCGATGAGGCCGCTTTGTGCATCCTACTTTAACGTTACTAAATTATGTTTTTATTGGTGTACAATAGTAGTAGAAGTATTTTGATTTGATTTGAGTTATTAAATTAGAAACATACTATACATGAAATCAATAAACAAATATGTCACACGGCTGGGATAGACTAGATAGATAATATGTATATGTAGATAGAATACTAACTGTTACGAAAATAAAATTATTATTAATAGCCGTTCCGGTTTAACGTAAATAATTTATCGAAGGGATGAATCGAGTCGACAAATTTCGGGTCAGACTAGCATTCCCTGACACGGAGCATGAAATGACGTCTCCAATGACGTCAGACTCCCGAAAACACGTCGAGCATTCTCAATAAATAACGTTGGTTGAATTACAATGGGTAGAAAGATTTATTAATAACATCTAAGATTCAAATGGCTTTTTTTTCTGGAAGTTACTATGTGGCGGTTTATTTGTATGTATCATTATCATAGTATAAAACGAAGTCTTAAAAATGTACGATAATTTACGAATATTTCAAAGTGTTTGTTTATTATAAGTAATTTAAACAAACAGTACAAGTTAAGTCTCTGAGTTAAGTGAAGGAGTAATACAATACTGTCTAAATCATTACTACTGCATTTCGGACCATTAAATAAAACCGCCGACTGCCAGTCTAGTACATAGCTAGTATTTAATTAATTAATAATGAACATTTAAATTAAATACTTCAGTAGTTCAAAACGAAAATCGAAAAATCGAATTTGTAAAAAAAAAACGATACAGATAATTAATATTACATTAATTTGCACAGATGAAAAAAGTGCAACAATTTATAATGCCCAATATTTTTATTTTTTTTTAGGTTAAGAGCTTATTTTTTAGTTATGACCATAGAGACACGTGAAATAAAAAGAAAACTTATCATTTTAAGGCAACATCATTTTGTTTTACATATTATAGTAAGCTTATGTAAGAAAGCATTTCTCATTTCGTGATAAGAACTTGCCATACAATGTATAGCTTAAAAATATTATATTCTTTTATTATAATGAAGTTTCCGACATTCGTTTTCAACGATCAGTCTTGAGTTCTTACAGAACACTAGTAGGTCGCGAGTACTTATTTCCGTTGTATGTCAATCGAGACTTTCAATTAATTAATATGAAAAATAAATTCGACTTAAGAATCTCATTGCAATTAAAATTGTTTATAATTGAAGTTGATACATCCGTACCAATAAAATTCCACAAAAAAATGTAACTATGCCGTTACATCAATTTTAAATGTGTTTTTATCTATGCTGTATTTTTAAATGTTGAAAAAGAGTAACTACTGGTTCTTCTCGGTAGAATCTACTTTCCGAACCGGTGGTAGCTTCACTTAAACGACGATTCAAAAATGCTTGTTGAAGCCTACTTGTATAAAGCATTGATTTGATTTGATTCTCTTTATAGTTATTACCTTTTCTATATGAAAACCAAATTCAAATTAAGTGTTTTGTCAGATGCGTTGTGGTTCGATGAAATTTGGGAAACACTGGCTTATGCAAATATTCGTTAAGGTATTAATGTCGCACATACCGATTATGCCTCGGTCTAATAACAATTTAATGTTGTTGTTTTCCGGTAGTGACAAGCACAAGGCACATAATAACTTATATCCCACGGTTGCAGCGCTTTTGTAACGCTAGGAATGCTAGATATGCCTCAGATTATATCGGGTATCATTGTCTATATATATATCACTATACGAGATACTATGTTTCAATACATCATGTTTATGATGAATGATGAATGAATGAAACGATCGCCTCCTGGCTATTTCATCTCATATTAAATTTTTAATTTATATAATATATGAGACAAACAAAAAAAAAACCCACTGAGTTTATTTCGCCGGTTCTTCTCAGGTCGGGTGTTTTCTTTTCCGAACCGGTGGTAGTGTTTCAATTGACCATCAATAAAAAAGTGTAATGCTTCTATATTGAATAAAGTTATTTGAGTTTGAATAACTTCACATTTATCTCACTATATAATGTTAATTTAAAAGTATCAAGCTATACCTATTATTTATACTAGGCGATACCTTTTGAAAATTATAAAACGTTACTGGTATCACAGAAATCGTCACCCCCATTTCCATTGTACCCCCTGCGGTTCAAACGATCGCCGTACTAAATTTCATCAAAATCGGTTCAATTTAAGCGTGAAGAGGTTACAAAAGTCACTTTCGCATTTATAATGTTTAGTTTAGATTCTTTCGTAAATTTACATTAACCAACTATACTAATCTATATTATATTATTATTAATATTATAAATGTGAAAGTAGCTCTGTCTGTCTGTCTGTAGCTCTTTCACGATCAAACCAATGAATCGAAAGTGATGAAATTTGGTATGAAGCAAACTTAAACTTCAAGCAAGTATAGGCTATGTTTATTAACTATAATATTACAACCAATCCTCTAAAGCTGGAGCGAATATTAAATCTCTATTTTCAAATTTATCTTTATCTTTTATCTTTAGACTTTTCCAGTACAAATATACCTATGTAATATATTACTTATTACCAATGTTTATAGAAATCACAGAACTCCCCTTCAAGACCAAACGTAATACTTTGTAATTATTTCTAATATTGTTCTTCTGGTATTCGAGGGTTGGAACAATTGACAAGAGGGTGGTATCTACACAGCATCCTTACCACCTTACGACCTAAACCTTACCACCTCCTCTTTGCTCCAATCTATTCGAATAATGACAGGTCGTTCCATCGTCTATTTCGATTTTACGACATCATTTAAAATTTCTAATGTTTTCATATTAAAAGTAAACTCATTCATCTCGAGGTTTTTGTCTCAAATCATTCGTAGCTCGGTCGTTAGTTACTTCTACGTGAGGTGATAAATTTAATAGTTGCTGCTTTCTTCGTTTACTCGCATTTCATTCATTCATTCATTCTCTCTGTTCAATGATACAGGAAACAGGAAACATCCCTAGAAATCATTTACGTTACATAAGAACGTTGCATTCGAGTTCGACCTTGAATTTTTAATTTCATCTATATTATTTACTATTATAAACTCTGTATGTCGGTCTGTCGCGCTTTAACGACCAAACCGCTGAACCGAATTTGATGAAATTTGGTATGAAACAAATTTGAACTCCATGAAAGGACATAAGCTAGTATTTTTCCTAGCACATGACAACCAATACCTTAAAACGCGAGCAAAGCTACGGGCGACTACTATTGCTCAAATAAATTGCTCAAAATGGTTACAAAACGATTATTATCATATAACTTCCTTTTATTCCACTGTTATTCAATTGTCTCATACTTATTTTACGTGTTAACCGATATGTAGAATTCACTTTATGTAAATACATTTTTACATTTGTTACGATTGAAACGAAATAATGAACGTTCAATTTATATTTATAACGCTGGGAAGTCGTAACGCATGCGGTTATTTGCCTCTTGTTTAATACACACTGTTTCATAATTTCCAGTAAACAGTAGGTGAGGCGGTCTCGTTGCGTCAGCGAATATTTAAGGAGTTTGCGGACTTAGTTACTTTGACTTGGGTTTACAAGACATTACATTTTTACAAGACTCTTTTAAACTTTTTATTTGTACTTCACCCAATAAATAAATTAAACAATAGCTCAAGTCTGTATTCGTATACAAACAACACTGATTGTCACCTTTCGATTTATTAAGATAAGTCACAGTCGCCTACAAAATAAATTAACGAAATAATATATACAAAACTGGTGCGCTATGACACTGCTCTTGTATCTCGGTTATACAAAACTCTCCTTTGTTCATTCATTTCTGCAGTCGACTGTACGAGTAACTAGGTTTCGCGTAGGGCCGGGCGACAGGCGGAATCGGTAGTATGCCGCGATACTTTGCGTCGGAGTGACGTTTCGTGAGTTAAAAAAAAAAAGTTGTGTCACTTTTGCCTCCAATTTTTAGTTCGGCAGTGTCAGTGCTAATTGCCATTTCGAATGTGTTCTTTATTTGAAAGTGTTGAATGGCCATTTATTTAGTGTCGTGCTGTGTATACGAAATGTTTACCAAGGAGTTTTGTAAATATTTAGATTTAGTCGTTTGCTGATGATATAAAAAAATATAGGTACCTATATTTGAATGAGGATTTTTTTTAATAAAAGGTAATGGTTCGGAAAGTTTCAAATTAAATTGATTTATTTCTAAACGTTTTGCTTGACGAATTCATCGTACTTTGTATGTGTGGGTGTTTACAAACGTACGTACGTAATTCGATTGTGTTTGTATTTATTTATGAAAATAAGTCTTTATTTTATTCACGACTGTTTTGTAAGGTCAGACATATTTTAATATGGCATTGTGACGTTCGTTTAAACGTGTATCTTTTACAGATATTATATTGAATATATTCGTTATACATAACTATATAATACACTTATATGTAATCTTCAAGGCATAGCCTTACATACATAATAAAAGTAATTTTCGATGACCTCCGGGGCCAAGTAGTGTGTACACCGGTTTTCATGGATACGCCACTTCAAGGTCCCAGGTTCGATTCCCGGCCGAGTCGATGAAGATAAAGTTCATTAGTTTTCTATCTTGTCTTGGGTGTGAGTGGTACCGTCGTTACTTCCGATTTTCCATAACACAAGTGATTTAGCTTTACATTGGGATCAAACTAATGTTGTCAAATATTTATTTATAAAAAATCTTGAATCAGAACGTAATGTAAAATGAGACAGTATTATTATTTTTATCGTAACGTTGATTATGAATCGATACTAATATTTACGTTGTTATTGTAAAATAACTTCGGTCGCTTATCACAATAGATGTAAACAAGATCTCAATTTACGGTTATCCCGCGGGAAATTTGTGATGTTTAGAGATACTTTGGTGAAATATTGAAATGTTTCTCGTTTGCTACACTAACTATAAATGACGGCGTGTGGCTTGCACGAAAGGATAATATTATATTGTTTCACTTAGCTGTGCCCGCGACTTCGTCCGTGTTCGAATTTAACAATTTTTTTTATTATTATGGTAGCCTAAGTTACTCGTTATTACATCAGCGATGTGTTAGTGAAAGTCCCGTTAAAATCGGGTCAGCCGTTTCGGAGATTACACGGAATAAACAACACTTAAAAAATGTTTTTTTTTGTATATGTATGTACGCTATCGTGTAAAACATACATATGCAATTAGTAAATAGTAATCGTTTTTGTAACATTACACACAGACACTCCAATTTAATTACATGTATATATTGACTCTAATATATAATGTTAAACGAATTTATAATGCTGGAATAAATCTATTATTATATAGCAAATTAACTCGTCGGTGTAGTGGTTATATTACAGTGCAGCAGTTCCAAAGTCATAGGTTCAAACTCCGGGTTGAGCGACAACGGAGTACGTTACACTATAACTATATCCACGTCAACTCTTTCTGGTCATGTGTGAGATTGAGGCACACACACAAATGATTGCATAAGCTTGTGCACAATATTGCACAAACTTGTGTATACGAGTATATTTCGAGTAGTTCCTATCGTTTGAAAATAGCCGCACCGGTCGATAAAAATCAGGTTATAATCATTGTCATCAGTATAAATTAAGAGGAATACATAACTTTTTAAATCGATATACCTATATAAGTTAATAAAACATTCGTATTCCGTTTCACTTTTTATGGTATAGGTTGGCGGTCGAACATATCGGCCACCTGATGGTAAGTGGTCACCATCACCCATAGACAATGACGCTGTAAGAAATATTAACTATTCCTTACATCGTCAATGTTCCACCAACCTTGGGAACTAAGATGTTATGTCCCTTGTGCCTGTAGTTACACTGGCTCACTCACCCTTAAAACCGGAACACAACAATACTGAGTACTGTTGTTTGGCGGTAGAATAACTGATGAGTGGGTGGTACCTACCCAGACGGGCTTGCACAAAGCCCTACCACCAAGTAAGTTCACATTTAATCAGTTTATTAAATCTTTTACAAGATTACCAATATTGAAATTAGCTGAAATTATGTTCAGACGAACCGACTATAGACTCAATAATGAGTATATTCCACCAATTAAATATGTAATAAGATAGATATGTTAATTTAATATTATATATTCTATAACTACATTAATAAATATACATCATTACATAGTATAAAACAAAGTCGCTTACCGCTGTCTATCCCTATGTATGCTTATATGTTTAAAATTACGCAACGGATTTTAATGCGGGTTTTTTTTTAATAGATAGAGTGATTCGAGAGGAAGGTTTTTGTGTAATACATAGATAATATAGTAAAGAAACACTGATAAAAAACAAATAATCTGTAGTATATTTAGTATAGCCCTGGTGTAAAGCCGGGGCGGGTCGCTATTTATTAAATAAAAGATTCGTATTTTTGATGTAACAGATAAAGTTATTTTGCATAAAGAAGGTATGATCAACATAGTAATGAGCTATGATTATAATAAAACACTATGTATACTAATTATCGGATTGCGAATTAGACGTAAATGAGGCTATAATTTCGTATAATGACAATTAATTATACTGAGTTCGTATTCTAATCGCAATGATTGTTAATTGAGATTTGTTTTTTTTTTTTTAAATGATTATGTAAATACTACCGCCCCGGCTTCGCACGGGTGCAATGATATGAAATATACTACAGAATGTCTTATAACTTTTACAGTGTTTTAGTCATTAGACAAAACAAAACGCTACATCTAACTTAAATTAGCTGTGTTTCTCTATTATATTGTGCATGTATTTATACATATAAACTTTCCTCTTGAATCAACCTATCTATTTAAAATCGCATCACAATTAGGTGTGTATTTTTAAGCATACATAGGGATAGTAAGCGGTAAGTGACTTTGTTTTATACTGTGTAATAATGCTGTCGATCTTGAAAATGTTAGGTATACCATCTATATGCTGTTACGATAGGACCTTTTATAACTGAATTACGGAGCAATGATTGTGTGTACTGTTGGAAAAACAATTGGTTGATTCTAATTTTTAAATTAATATTAACTTAAACGTTTGTTTGTAAAATCAATAAGTTCATACAAAAATAATTTTAAAATGTAATATAATGTTTCTCTACTGTACACCTTCCTTTTTTTCAAACGGTACAATAATTTCAGAACTGCTTGTGCAAAGTCTTTTAGGACAATTTTTGCTTAATAAGTACAATCAATTAATAGTATGAAAATAAATTATTTAATTTATTCCGTATAGATAACCTTGATGGTATTGCTGACGGTACTCAAAGGCGTCAGTTGACGTCATAGAACGCTCTATTCCAAAAGGTCAGAACTGAACTTAAAAGTAAAGTAGCTGGATGAGATGAGAAGCGCTATTGATGAGAATTATGAGTTATTTCAATGACAAAATTATGAGAAAACATAAATATTATAACATGAAGCTAACTATAGCGTTTTACGTGATTATACGTTGTAATATAAAATTAAAACATGTCTAAATTATTAGCACCGATAATCTATATTAATATTTTAAATGTGAAAGTAACTGTGTCCGTCTGTTTGTCGCTCTTTCACGACCACACTGCTGAATCGAATTTGATGAAATTTGGTATGAAACAAACTTCAAGAAAAGATATAGGCTTCTATTTTTGTCTGACACATGACAACCAACACCCTAAAACGCAAGGAAAGCTGCGGGCGACTACTATTGTATCTTGTATATACTCTTGAAAAAATTCACAATGTAATATTCGAGCAGCGTTAATAGACCGCAAATAGTACAAGTTATTTTGTCGGGTAACACCCTCTTCAAAGTCCACCCTTATCGCGTTAGGTTAAATTTATTTCCAAATTTGTCTCTTATATATCAAAAGAATTCTCCTAAAAGTATTAAATTGGATAAAAAGTACCCTTTCTAGAGTAGATCGAATTAAAGTGGAATCGATACTCTGTTCATTTTTAGTCAAGCTTTTATTTTGTATATAATACACTAATGAACTTAAACTCTCCTCAATAAAAGATGGGATGCCTTAGCCCATCTGTGGGACATTTAAGAATACATTATTTTACATCGTATTATAAGTGTGGAGGACTATATAGTATCGGTTTTTCACTCATGAGATTTAAACACAGTGGAAAAGTATCTCCATTGGAAACCAATATTAGTAGATAGACTCATTAATATATATAGAAGATTATTCAGTACCCACGACACAGGTTTCCCACACTTCTAGGGTCCTCACTGAAGAATTAGGTCGTATATATTGTAAAAAAATTAAAACTGAATTTGATTAATATTATAAATGCTATCGTAACTCTCTGTCTCCTTACGCTTAAATTGCTGAACTGATTTTGATGAAATTAATGTTAATATACGTTTTGTACACTACAAACATAAAATACATAATAGAAAAAATAAAATCAGATATTTAATGTAAAGTATACATCACCCTAGTAAAGCCAGGTTCAGTTAGTTTAATATGTTTACAAGTATTAACTTATTAAGTAATAATACATAGCTACTACAATGTATTATCATTGAATGTACAACATGTACAAGAATATAATATAATAAATGTTAATCCCGAATTAATGACGTAATCTTAACGTCGAAATTATATTCAATATCTATTTGGAGTGTTTGTAACATATACAAGGTAAAATAACTAGCGGCTTGTATCTGGTTCTGGAAGGTATGAATTTATCCCAAAATTTCATCCCTTTTCATCATCCCAACAGTAATTTATGTTGCTCTGTAATTGGTTACTTAACCGTACAGAATTCTGCTACACTACGGGCTGTATCGTTTAATTTATCAGCGAGAACCGACCGCATTCGATCACTCTCATTAATCATTTAGTGAGTCACGAGATATCAGATTGATGTTTGAACTCCGTGACATAAGACCAGGGAAGCTTCGAATTCGATCATTTCAACAACGCCAAAATCGACTCGATCGATAAAAAAAAGTAACAGCCTACAAATTTCCCACTGCTGGCCTAATGGCATCCTCTCCCACCAAGAGGGCTTGGAACATTTCCACCACGCTGTTCCAATGCGAATTGGTGGAATGCACATGTGGCAGAATTTCAATGAAATCAGACACGTGCAGGTTTGCTCAAGATTTTTTCCTTCACCGTCGAGCACGAGATGAATTATAAACACAAATTAAGCACATATATACAGTGGTGCTTGCCTGGGTTTGAACCCGCAGTCATCGGTTATGATGCACGCATTCTAACCACTGGCCCACCTCAGCTCAACAACAAAATAGTAAAGAAACAAGGCATCCAGATAAGGATTTCCGAGATATCAGACAGATGATTGTATCTTATGTTTCGAAAATAAGAATCGGCAAATGCTACAAGTTAGCGCCCGCCGTATTTACTTACACCTGTCCTCCAAACGAGTTCCTAATAAAAACTGTCGATCTTAAACATCGAAGATGCCATTACGTAAAAACCTGTCAAGTGTGATAGGCAAGGAGCCGTGAGTCGATATGACTCAGACTGAAGCACTTTACAAAGTGTCGCATATTACTACCTAATTGTTGAAATAACTCACTCGTACTCATTAAGTATTTCGCTACTGTTGGTGCAAAGGTCACATGACACATTGAACTTTACAAGAGAAAACACAGTATATTATCTTGTTTTATTCTTATGACATTCATATAGTACATCTCTAAAACAGTATTTCCTTATATGTTTTTCTTTCTGCTGTTTTCAAAATTTAACTTACTTTTGAAACATTTATTTCACAACTCATAGTCGCAAGCTGCTTTGCTCGCGTTTAAGATTGTTGGTTTTCATGTGTCATGCGAAAAAAGCCTATGTCCTTTCTTGGAGTTTAATTGAGCTTCATACCAAATTTCATCAAAATCGGTTCAGCGGTTTGGTCGTAAAAGGGCGACAGAAAGACAGACAGAATTTTTTGCATAGTTTTTAATATTAATAAAGATGAGATCAATACAGTGATATACGACATATTGCAGTTTGAAGTAAAAATAGTTTTTATTCTTACATACGACCTTTTGCAATTGGAGCAACAGTCACCCATTATAGCAGACGAACCCGATCATCTGCTTAATAATGAAACAAATCGAAGACGATTCCGTTTCTCTCGCAATCAGGATTGATTGCGTTTTGAATACATTTACTCGTCAGTGTATTTGTCAGTGTATTATAAATTTTAGGATAGAGTTGCTAGACACTTGATAATACATAACATATTATAAATATTATCTTTTTAAAAATTATAATTGGGCTTACTCAATCAAGCCGAAAGTGCTGAATGCTTTCGAATAGGTTTTTTCTTTTTTAATTTATTCGAGGCGAAATGTCTTTTGTTTGAATTCTACGTAAAAAGTATTAGCTTTGAAAAAAATCTTACTGAACTCTGAACTAGATAAGTGAATGACCTTTTGAATTATTTGTAGTTTATTTTTATATTTGTAAAACGCTCGACTTAAATCGTCCACAGGCTCTCGGATCATTAATGCAACGCCACATTCACATCTATATCCATCGTTTATTTCTTACCTTGTGTTTTATTGAATATATATTATTTATAACCCGGTGCGGAATGTTTACAGCTAGTTATAGAATTAACAACAACAACAAATATACGTCTATAGCAATTTATAGTTTACTAGCGACCCGCCCCGGCCTCGCACGTGTGCAATACTGATACTAAATATACTACAGAATTTGTTTATTTAAGACACCACATTAGAAACTTCTAATATTATCAATGTTTCTTTACTATATTATCTATATATTGTATACAAAAACCTTCCTCTCGAATCACTCAATCTATTACAAAAAAACGCAACAAAATCCGTTGCTTAATTTTAAAGATTTTTGATATACTTGTCATTTTGGTTTAATTTAAATTTGAAGACTCAATACTCTCCTACGAGCCTAAAATAGGTGATATTTTTACATAAGGTTTAGTAATTTAATTCTTTATTAACATAAGAATTAATAGCATTAATTTTTTACATCAATACAAATATAAATTAAATATAGTTACTATATAAATCTTGACCGCGTGGAATGGTAGCAAGAATGCTACCTTAATTACATTCATTGCTTAATTCTTAAACATCGTTTCCCAAAAGGACCATTATGGCGCATAAGCCTTTCTTCCTTTTGATTAAATATTTATTTAAGAAAAATATTTTCATTGAGCGTTAAATATCTAGTACAGATAACATTTATCGTAATTCTAAGGTCATATCTTGGACTGGCGCTTTCGAAGGTCAGTGATCGTTGGGAAATATCTTAGATATATATAACATTGCTTAAATAATTTAATAGCTCACTGTGGTAATATCCCACAGCTTTTTGCTATTATATTAATTAGTTATTTTAATTATTAATTAAAACTAATTGAATTATGTAAGACCAACTTGAAGATTCTTATCTAAACTGGTAATAATTAATCGAAACATTATTTTTTTATGAAAAACTAATTAACTGTGTGTCCTTATATGAATAATAAGATTTCAATCATGTATATAGGTATATTTTCTTAGAAATCTAGATGGAAAACAAAAATAGGTAGATCTATCCGTATTCAACGTTTACGGAGTCGTCCCTATTCACCCTTTACGTTTATAAAGCCCATTCTTAGTTGATACTTAAAGAGCTTTAGATATTGCCTACTGAATACCACGTTTATGGGTCTTATGATAACTGGTGAAAAGTGAGATGGTTGCATCTTATAGATACCTACATATGTTGTATAGATAGAAATTTTAACTGATGAATAAAATATAGACGAATTTCTATACCTATGCGAAAATACTGAAAGGGTTTTAATGACAAGAACACATATGAAACAAGAATAAACGTAGTAAAAAACGTCACAAATGCTGTGGATTTGATTGGACGTGAAATTATTAACAATGTATTTGTATATGAAATTATATATATTATATATATTAGTCGAGATGGCCCAGTGGTTAGAACGCGTTCATCTTAACCGATGATTGCGGGTTCAAACCCAGGCAAGCACCGCTGATTCATGTGCTTAATTTGTCTTTATAATTCATCTCGTGCTCAGCGGTGAAGGAAAACATCGTGAGGAAACCTGCATATGACAAATTTCATAGAAATTCTGCCACATGTGTATTCCACCAACCCGCATTGGAACAGCGTGGTGGAATATGTTCCAAAACCTTCTCCTCAAAGGGAGAGGAGGCCTTTAGCCCAGTAGTGGGAATTTACAGGCTGTTGTTTTTGTTGTATATGAAATAAGCAGTGTCTTATTATTTACGTGTTTAATAATCTACATATTATAATAAATGATAGAACCAGATTTATTTAGCAAGCATACATAGGCTTTTTTGAATTAATTATGCTCCATGCAGGATAAGTATTGGGAAGAGATACTGATCTGTTTCCCTAGTTTATAAAAATGAAAAATTTATAGACATATATATAATATGACAATACTGAGTAAATGCTTTTTTTTTCTCAAATTGGATTTATACTTTGTAAGATAGATGGATGGATAGATAGATAGATAGAGCGTTCAAACAAAAAAAAATAGTAATATTAAACAGATACTTACGTAAGTAACACCACAAGTTTACGTGAGTTTTAGCTTTCGACGCGAGCGAATTTTCTAAAATCGCGGAGGGAAGGAATGAATTTCTTGCATAAGTTCCTTTAAAGTTTAAGTTAAAGTTAAAGTAGTGTTTGGTTCTTAATCTTAAGCAAATCTTTGTTGCTTGTTAGTTAACATATATGTGTATAGTTTTAATCATTAAATATGTTTTTACATAATTGAATTTGAGAATTTTTTTGTTCAGTGTTTCTTTGATTTTTACATTAGTTTTTTGTCTTAATAGTGAGTTATTTAGTGAATATCAATAAGAGTAGAATAGAGTAATAATGTAAGCGCTTCATTTGTCAAGTATCATTGCTAGCGATCCCGTGATTCAGGGTAAAGTGGACGGTTGGCTTTTCGTTAACGAATCCTTTTATAAAAACAACAACAGCCTGTAAGGTGCAAGCGTTCTAACCACTGGGCCATCGCGGCTCTTGAAAGTCAAGCTACGGATATAACAAATGATTCTAGTAATTAGAACTAATGAGAACTATTGCTGGCATACAAATCCTTTGTGCGTACAATCGCTACATAACGCCCGCCTCATTATCTCTGACATAATTAAATACAAGACCAGTACACGCGCGCGTACTGCAAGGAGCTTTGAAATTCCAATGACTTGAAAACTAATTTCAATGTACTACTTGGTGGGCAAGCGTAGGTGGTATTCTCATTCGATATACTGACAAACAGCAATTCTTTGTGTTATTGTATTTCGGTTTGACAGGGGAGTAAGCCAGTGTAAAAGACACAAGGGATATAACATCTCATTGCCCAAGATTGTTGTCACATCGATATTAGGTATTATAATAACTTCTTAAAACGTTTGTAATAGTAGTAACAATAAGTCATTTATTTCAGACTTATATGTCAATTATGTTAGAAACAATTATCTTATCCAAGATTTAGTACAATAAATATTTAAAAAAAAAAAATCAAAAGAAGTATATATTACACATGCACACATACATATATATAAATATATATGTGTGTACGTGTAAATTACATACCGACCGCTCAGCATGGACTTAGATTTAACGTTATATTGAGACTTAAATTAACTAGCTAGGCACTTATATAGGCAATACGTCTAAATTAAAATCTAAAACCAATGATGTTGTAGTAAACAGATATGTTATTAACGCGCAAAAAGTGAAGACTAGAAAACGTCCTAATTGGGACAAATCTAAAACAAATGTAATTATATATCTTAAAAAATAATGAATGTAAAAGTCTTAAAAATAATACAACTATTATAATTAATGTAATAACGTGGAGCTAAAATAAATTCAACATAATTATTCCTCGAGAAGGATAATTTCCCTCTTATAACCTAGCGTTCGTGTCGCAGTGTCCCGAAATATCTTAAGACCTCGGCGGGTATGAAGAGGTCATAATCCGCTGTTACGTAACAGACGTCCTCATTCTTGGACTGAAATATCCATAGTCTAGCGTAGCGTGGTATGGCCCGAGAAATAATAATATAGTAAAAATATATTAACACTTTCTATACGGTATTATTTTTTTCATACCGGCGGGCGTTTAAGACCTCGTATGAAAACTATCATAATACCGTCACGGGGGCTTATAAGACCCCGTAACGTTAAGGAAACTGAATTATTTATATGTATCACTTTCCTATTATATCAAATACACGTTACGGCCTCCGCTCGGGACGCATACAAGGCGTATTAGACTACGCACTGCATTGAACGTGTTAAGTAAACATTGACCACTAATCCGATCAAAGAATAAAAACATTATTAAAAGTTTCATCGAATTCGGTCCAGCCGTATAGAAGTCATTAGTTCAGTGACACCGAAGAGATTAAATATATAATGATGTATTTATAAAAAGCGCATCCAATTCACATATCGTCTGAATTTTATTCAAACGTATTGAAACTTACGAGCACGGCGTCTCGTTAGACTAATGGCCGACTTTTAAGGCTGCTGCCGTGGTTCGGGTTTGAAATACCAATGATTGAATCGCTTTTGAAGTTTTTATATCAAGGTTTAGACTGAAATTAGAAACGGCTATCATTGGAATTACACTTTCTTGCCTCATAAATTTTGTAGTCCTATTTATTTACCTCCCATTAGATTAGTAAAGAAAGTAAATAGGGAGAGTATATGCACACGTATTTAATATCGAGTAAATGCTAGAGATGAAATTTGGAAATTTGGTTAAGCATCATAATCATTACATACTATAAAACAAAGTCGCTTATCGCTGTCTGCCCCTATGTATTTGATGCTTTTTTATTGTTTTGAGTGATTCGAGAGGCAGGTTTTTGTATATAATACATGGACAATATAGTAAAGAAACACTGATAATTTTAGAAGTTTCTAATGTGATGTCGTAAATGTAATTTTTTGTAGAATATTTAGTATCAGTATTGCATCCGAATAATTTCGAAAGCGGGGCGGGTTGCTGGTTATATTAAAACATTAAATCCACTATATAGATGATAAAAAAGCGTGGAGTTAATACCTGTTGACTTCCAAGCAGGATATATTAATTTAAATAACATGACTTTGTATTTTTTAAATGTTAAATAAGAGTAACTACTGAGTTCCTTGCCGGTTCTTCTCGGTAGAATCTACTTTCCGAACCGGTGATAGTTTTATATAATTGTAAAATGATGATTCAAAAGTGCTTGTAAAAGCCTTCTTGAATAAAGTTTATTTTGATTTGATTTGATATTATTTCATCTTAAAATATGTATACCTAACGCACCCCAAGTAATTGCATCTCTCCGTATCGTCATGTCTGTTTCATGTAAATTACAGAAAATGTCAAAGTCGTAAATTCTGTAAGTACGCGTAAAACATCCGTTTATGTTATAACATTTTTTTTTCGTCATAAATTCGTAAAGATGAACACTCAAATCATGTTCGTAACATAATATAAAATAAAACACTAAACGTGTAACTTCGTTTTATTGATGGTAATCTTTAAATACAACTTGTAACTAGTGTTTAGTGTATACGTGAATGATTTATTTCTTAATGAAAAGAACAAACATTTATAACGATAATGAATCCTTATTCATTACAACTTCTAATATTGAAATAAGTCGCTAATATAAGGAAATACAAAACGATTTTAAATTGAGTAACTAACTAAGTACTCTAGATACAGTATAGTTATATCTGGATTTCATTGACTTTTCAAGAAGTTATAAGATATAGTTAACACATACGAGCAAAGGTCATCTCTTGCCATTGTTTTATATATTTTGGGCATTTTAAAGTAAATTCCTTCCATCCTCAATATGTTAGTACAACATCCCTATGTTGATAACTAAATAGATTGTTAGATTTTATGTCGATAATCGAGTAAAGATGCTTAACAAAGTAATTCGCCTTGGACGATTCATAACCTTCATTAGTTTATCGATACGAGTCGAACTTGAACGATGTAATGACTTCAATAGTAAACGCACAATAAAAAAGATAGCTATTCCCCCATCACGACGACAGACGACACTTGAATTCTTTTTCTTAACATATTCTTGAAGTTCGTTTAATTGTTATCAGTTGACTGTATATAATCCATATAAGATGTTCTATCAAATTACTAGTAGTAGCCCGCGACATTGCTCGTGTTTAAGGTTGTTGGTTGTCATGCGTCAGGCAAAAAAAGTACTATGTCCTATCTTGGAGTTCACCTTTGCTTCATACCAAATTTCATCAAATTAGGTTCAGCGGTTTGGTCGTGAAAGAGCGTCAGACAGACAGACGTCAGACAGATGTATAAATTAAAAAAAATAAACAAGTAAACTTCTGTACTTAATACTCTATTCTAGCTTGTACCACACATCAATAGCTTAAGGGTCAGAAAAACGCCTGTATTTCGATGTCAGACGTCTAACTAAACCAGAGCTCCATGCTCACCGCTTCTCCTAATGAGAATACTCTAAATTCCTCGTTTATACAAAGCGGACTATTTCTGAGACCTCTTTGGAACACTTTAAAGTAGAGCTTAAATAATATAAATAAAAATATTCAAAGCAATGCAATTTGAAATGAAATTTTGGTACCGAATATTTTATTGTTAAGAAATAGTTACTGGTCTCTGTATCTGCCAAAGAAAAGAAGACTTTCAAGAATAAAAAAAATAATAAAATTATGCTCTGCTTTGTGTTAAAGCTTTTTTTCAGGCTGGGTCACCCAACCATTCATCGTATATTGTACCATCAAACAACAGTACACTGTAGTAAGAAATATAAACTTTCCTTACAGAGCCAATGTTTATTGGCGGTGGTGACTGCTTACCGTCAGGTACCTTTGCCCTTCCTCCTTATATAATAAAAAGAGTCAATAGTTTAGTGATGGTAGGATTTTCTATAGATACCTTGATTACGTTGTGCTTCGAATTATTTGGATTGATTGTAAATTCTAGGACTGTCAGATGATAGAGCCTTATTATATAGGACGAGGTGAGTTTGTTTTATACTAACGAAGTGACAAGTGAAATATCAGATGAAACAATACAAATGTTTGAATATTCGCATTATTGGTTCGGTCAAACAGGAAGCCTTAACCACCTCGTACGACCGTAAAAGCCACCCATTCTGTATCAGCTACCATAGGGTATATATTACACGCGAAACCACAATATCCTCAGCAAATAAGCCTTTTTGGTAATATATTATTCAGATTCGGTTATGTACAAATACTGGGCTCCGAATGCATGTATTTACACTTAGTCATTCACCCTTTAAACCCAACAATACGTAGTGTTACTGTTTAAAGTAAAACTTTTGGGATAAGGTCACCTCTTCCATTAAGGAGAGGGTTTGGAACATATTCCACCACGCTGTTCCAATGCGGGTTGGTGGAATGCACATGTGGCAGAATGTCGACAAAATTAGACACATGCTTCTTTCCTCGCGATCTTTTCCTTCACCGCCGAGCACGAGATGAATTAGGTATAAACACTAATTAAGCACATATATAGAGGTGCTTGCCTTGAACCTGCAATCATAGGTAAAGATGCACGCGTTCTAACCACTGGGCCATCTCAGCTCATTACTGTATTACTCAGCTCATTGCTGTATTACTGTTTAGCGGTAGAATATATAATGAGTGGATTGTTCCTACCCAGACGGACGTGTACAAAGCCTTAGAAACTTTGAAGTTTCAGTACTTCCTAAGTTTGGCTGGGTATTGGTTACACGGGGAATGTTTAATATTCCTTAGAGTAATCTATCTGTATATAATATTTGTCAGTCTAGCTATAGGTATATAGGCTTTTTTATTACCTAATTACGACGACCTCCATGGTTGAGTGGTGTGTATTCCGGATTTTATGGGTACGCCAATCTGAGGTCCTGGGTTCGTTCTCGAGTAGATATAGAAGGTTTATTAGTTTTCTGTGACGTCTTACGTCTGGGTGTTTGTGATGGCTTCGTTACTTCCGATTTTCCATAACACAAGTGCTTTAGCTACTTCCATTGGGATCAGAGTAATGTATGTGATGTTGTCCAATATTTATTATATTGAATTTACGATTTAGGGTATACGCAAAAGTAGAACTATTCTTAATGCGATCAAACTATCAACGTGATAAATAAAAAGTGGCGCATTTGATTCGTAAGGCGTGGCGTGGCCTCTTATATTGCCAGTGACTTGGCAAAGGTGAAATGATCAATTTACTATCAGAAGGCTCTTGTACTACTTAACCTTCCTGCTACTAAAATATATATTGACCGCGATGCCTGAAGTAAATAGATAACGTTGAATCGTACAATCCTATATGACAGGAGTTATGTAATCATCAAAATGTTTTCCTCGACCTTTGTATATAAGACACAAATTAGAATGAATTATTATTATATTACATAAGATCTGTGCCCGCGACTCGTACGCGTTTAAATTTAACAAAAAAAAATATTGTAGCCTAAGTTACTCCTTATTACATCAGTTATCTGTCAGTGAAAGTCCCGTCAAAATCGGTCCAGCCGTTCCAGATATTAGCCGGAACAAACAGACAGACAGACAAGAATAGTAAAAAATGTTATTTTGGTATGTATATCCTGTATATTTACATATACATTCAGTAAAAAGGGCTATTTGAATATTACAAACAGACAATCCAATTTTATTATATGTATAGATGTCGTCTTAAAATTTAACTTCAAAAGCAAAATTCAATAGAAATATTTACAAGTCGATTATCAACTGACACATACACGTATATATACGATTTTGAGTGGTTTTAAGTTAAATAAAAAGTGCTCATAAAGTTTTAAAAAAGTATGCGGGTAATTCGATACTCAAATCTTTACCGAAAACAGCTGCGAAAATATTCCATGGGTGGTATTTGCATACCAAAATGTAGTGTTCCGTTATAAAGTTTTATATTACTTTAATTTAATGCATTTTTAATCTGACTAACATAATATATGTGAAAGTTTGCATGGATGTTTGTTACAAATGAAACCAGAACTGCTGAACAGGTTTGAATGAAATTTGTCACAGAAATAGATTATAGTCTGGAATTCCATGTAGGCTATTTTTTATGATCGAAAATATCCATAACACCTGCAGACACCACCTTGATCATGATCTGCTGATTTGTCATACTGTTGCTATCAATACATACATATGATACTACTTGTGTGAAGGAATGAGTTGTTAGTAAAAAGTAACCTATTTGCTATTCCAGATTATAATCTATCCCTGGGCTGAATATCAATCAAATTCGGTCAGTTGTTCTGACGTGATAAAAAAATATGCATCCAAGTTCAATTTTTGTATTTATGACATTAGTAAGATTGTCGTATATTACTTATTTGTATATAAAAGTTTAGTTGTTTCTATATCGAGTAAGCATAGTTATGTAGGCAATGCTTGTAGTGCGTGATAGAAACATTCAGAGTAGGTCAGCCGCAGGTTGCCGTTGAAACCGGTCAGACCCAACCTACCACTTGTTGCTTGATCAATTCGACCAAGAGCTGCCGACTATATTGTACGCATATTTAAAAAATGTACTGTCTCTTTCACTTGCTTTGATTTAAAAAGAGATAACATGTCTTTTAGAGCTGTACAATGGTATATACTGACAATATTTGTGTTACTTAATGATAATCTATTTATTCTTATAATTGATATTTCATGAACATATCATAAATATAAGTTAGATAATTCAAAAAAACATTACAGTTTGAGTGGATGTCTTATTTGTTAAATATAAATTGAAGGTTTTGTAAAGTTGTAAACAACATATGCTAAGAAGAAGATGCGATATATGTATACCATGTTTAGCATAGAAAAATGTTGGAACGTAACCAAGTAACTCTTGGGCTATACGATTTCTTTGTACATCGTGAGTTTTCTCCAAAAGGTTACGTATGTAAAAGTTTTAGAAAACGTATATAAAATAAATAAAAGGGGACAATAAGGTTCTTTTATACAAATGTATATACTCGTATTATTAATTTAGTAAATCGTGAGCAGTGTGAATGACCTGTTCTAAATATTTGACGCCGGAACTAGAAAGTTTAAATCGGTATTGTTGATTTGATTAAATCTTTTGTAACATTTTAAAATAAATTGAATTAATTTTATTTGTTATGTATTGTTACGTAAGGTCAATATGTAAGTATTAATAACACATTAGGAATTTAAAAATACGAAATGATTATTGAATTATAACTATAGACAAATCAATATTTTGTTGTATTTGTGTTCAGTTTGAAGGTTATTAGGTAGCCTTATCATTTTGGATTATTTATTGACGATGTCAGGAATTGCTTATAAATAAAACAGTCTTAATCTTTGGGTGACGGTTATCTCATATAAGTGGTCTACTTTTTCTTATGCATACATTTTATAAATATAAAATAAAGTTGTCTTTTTTGTTACATAAAAGTACTTCAAGCTATTTGTATTTTTCCCTAAACATTATTGGTACTGCAGTTATCGGATCACTATAGCAATGACCGATAGTGATTAGCAAATATAAATACAATATTCGATTTCGAACAGATTCACTTGATATCTATAAAATGAATTTAAGAAATCCACAATCCAAGTCAAAGAAACCTTGAGCGTTCTGTTTCATGTCTCTTGTGCAATCAAAGATTACCAAATTATAAATCAACTTTTTTATTTGATTACCATTACGAACCAGAAAGGTAACAGATACAAGAGAAACTAAGTATAAAATGCATGCTTATTCCTTTAAGAGTTTCCACCATTCTTACTACCTTCTTAATATACAAATCAACTTTACTTGTTTCGAATGCATTATGTAATTGAGACCAGATGCCGCCCTTAGTTTTGCTCGCGTTTTAGGTGTTTGCTATCAACTTATCAGATATTAGGCATATAAAAAGTAAGCATCTTATGTCCTTTTAGATTTTCAAGCTTGCTTCAAAACCAAATTTCAACAATTCCATTAAATAGACCTTGAAAAGTCAACAGAGAGACGGTGTTCCCTTCGCATTTATAATATTTTTAGGGTACAATAATATTTTTTCAAACAAAATCAAAATATACTTTATTTAAAATATACTATTTTGTAAACTATGGAATAGTTGTACTTCAACTGTATTAAACGTTAACGCCATGAAATGTAGATTCTATCGAAATGAACTGTAAAACAACTTAGTAGTTACTCTTTTTCAACATTTGAAATGCATGTTCCACATCTGGGCAAAGATGTTTATGATTATAAATTAAGCCGATGTAAAAATTGATGTTTTCCTTCGTCTTGTAGAAGATGAATTATAAAAACCTTGCTTTTATATTATATTATGAATGGTATTTTCTTACGAAATTTCTAACGAGAAAAAGATTGCGTTGTAAATAAAAGCTTATCTCTATAAGATGTTTCTTCTCTCTAGATGGTGACTTCATGTGAGGTTGCAAATTCGAATATAGATACTGGCGTAATACTTATATAAGTCAAATAATTTTATATTATACATTTATACTAGTTGTTGCTTGCGGCTTCGCTAGCGATTTAGGGGTTTGGTTGACATGTATTAGGCAAGAAAGTAGCCTTTCCTTGGACTTCAAGTTTGCTTCGTACCATCAAACAATAACAACAGCCTGTATATTTTCCCCTGCTGGGCTAAGGCCTCTACTCCCTTTTTGGGGTGAAGGTTTCGTACATATTCCACCACGCTGTTCCAATGCGGGTTGCTGGAATACACACGTGGCAGAATTTCTATGAAATTAGACACATGCAAATTTCCTGATGTTTTCCTTCACCATCGAATAAAATTGCATCAAATTCGCACATAAAATTTTAAATCACTGGTGATTGGGCTGATAAAGACGGAGGCATATTACAATCAAAATCAAAAATCAAAATAAACTTTAGTCAAGTAGGCTTTTATAAGCACTTTTGAATCGTCATTTTACAATTAAGTGAAGCTACCACCGGTTCGCAAAGTAGATTCTACCGAGAAGAACCGGCAGGAAACTCAGTAGTCTAGAATAAATAATTTTAGTATGTCTTTTGTTATTTTTTTACCGTCTAAAAGATAATGTTGATATACTAGACGAATGTGTTGAGATAACGCCTATGCCCTGGGAACTAGATCGTTGTATGCCTAGATAAGCCGATCCTATATAGATTATCGTCACAAAGTGAAATGGAGGCCATCCGAGCTTTGGGATGGCTTAAGAGGGTTGTGACGAGCGAAGTCCCGAATCTTTAAGCGCCGAGTGTGTCATAATATCAGAAAATCCAATTCACTTTTAAACTTTTTTATTACATCACTACATATAGAAAAAAAAGGCGTGAGCCGCGTATCTCTGTCTGTATGTTCGCGATAAACTCTAAAACTATTGAACAGATTTTCATGCGATTTTCACTGATAGACAGAGGTATTCATAAGGAAGGTTTAAGTATATAATTTATAGTTTTTGTGTAAATAAGTAATAAAAAATATATAAATAAAAGGTAAAAATATAAAAAATAATCTTATGTTTACCCGTGCGAAGCCGGCACGGGCCGCTAGTTATTAATAAATGAACTGTATGTGTTCATTTTGTCTATTACTAATTTTATTTTTACTAAGGTACATTATTTATCAAGGAAATCTCGACATAATTCGAAATGAAACGTCGAATCGTGTCGAGCATTTCTCGATAAATAATATTAGTGAAACTGATGTAGTCCATAATAAGGGATTCTAATAATATATATTGGTTACCACATATAACGTAATGTTTTTTTTTTTTTTATATCCAAGGGGGAAATATGATGACGTGAAGAATATTGTACCCCTACGAAGGGAAAATATTTTTTATTGCTAAGTGTACAGTTGGCACCAATTTTAGTCGCGTTTCGATTATTAAGAAGCCATTTCAAAATATACTTTTAGATATAATACCTTCTTTTGTTTTGTTTAGTTATATTTTTTGTCTGTTTCTGAACTTGCTCTTTTTTCAAATTATCACGATGAACAAAATAACATTTAAATAATTGTAATACAAAATATTCAAGAAAAGAGTGTACACATAAAGGAAAACATTCTTATAGAACGGCAATCCCCTGGTGTTGCAGATATCCAAGGGTGGTGGTCTTTTCTTACCACATGAGCGATATGCCCGTTTACGAATTATTGATTTTTACCAAGTTTTGAAGAATTATTGACACAATTTAAATATAAGAATGAGTTTTATAAAATTGAAGAACTTCCATTTTAAATCGATTTTAATTCAACAAAATACCGATTAAACAGAAATTATGCGCGATCTAAGTTTTAATGTAAGAAATTAGTCACGACTCGCGCAGATTTAGTAATATGAGTTTAAAATGCGTTCACAAATCACTATCACACAGTGAGTTGATTGATTTATATTGTTATACAAGCTCAAACAACCGTTAGATCAGCTTCCAAAAGCCTTAATTTAGACCGGCCCCCTAAAATCACTCACATTGTACCCAAAATATCTCGTGCGTAAACGTAATATTTTACACGAATTGTTCATTTTACATATAAAAAATAATAATATAACGAGTAATGTTTGAATACTTTGTAAAGATGCACAATGGTGGACCCCTGCAGGTACCGTCAATTCACTAGCTATTCTACCGAACGGTAATAATCCTTGGTGTTATTGTGATCGCCTTTGGTGCTAGATAAGCAGGTAGAAGTGATATCATAGTTTCCAATGAGACTAATGGAATATGTATAGTATAATGGAATGGTTTCCAGATGCTTAGAATTTAATACATCTCCATTTGGCTCGCTTGCATTGCTCTCCGAAGTTGGGTGAGGAGTTAGTTCAAAATGCAATACTTGCGTTTACATTCTCGCCCAACCAATTTATAATGAATGTATTACACTCCGGTTTTGATATAATTGTGTCAAGCTGCTCAATAGCGGGTTGTAACACGTGGAAAGTTTTCACACGATTTCCTACACCGCCGAGCACGAGCATTATAAACACGAATTAGGTACATGAAAATTCAGTGGCGCTTGAAGAGATTCGAACCCACAATTATCGATTAAGATTCCCATATTCTAATCACGGGGCCGTCTCGGCGTGCGGTGTTACATAAACGAATTAGTGGTGTCGCATATTCGAGCAATGCGATTGTATCAACACGTTGACGCAGAAATGCAAGTTACTACATCAATTGTTAATCGATACGTGACGTGGGAATTTATGACGAACAATATCATAAATAATTTGCACGATTTTGAACTTTATCGCAAAGCATTAAACGTCTTTGTTGTGTCATGTTTTTTTTAGTCTCTGCTATGTACGTTTGGGTTTCCCATTAGAGAACGATGTTTAATAAGTTTTCGAGAAAACGATGCGAACAATATGCGCAAAATATTATTAAGTACTTGTTTAATGTATATGTATATGTTATGTAAATGTAAACTAGTTATGTTTATTTAATTAAACAATGTTTATTTTCGAATATTTAGTATAAACTGATATATCCCAATAGATAAAGTAAGTGCTTCGTAGTCACAGACCGTGGCTTTCCTCCTGCTTTTGTTCATGGTTTTAAACCTTGGGAATACACTTAATATCGAAGTCAATATAGTATTATGCCGAACTCCTACGGACTCAAACCAATACATCGGCGACCCCACTGACATCTTATACATAGCATACGTGATAAAGTTCATCCAGGTATAACTTCAGCGACTCTCTGCATCAGCGTTACAACTAAGCTCCAACGCTAAGCCCTTACCTTGTTGAATTTACCTTATTGTCTTCCTTAACCAGCCAAGAGTGTAGTGTATAGTCAAATATAATCAAAATGTATTCAAATATATGTGTTATGCATCGCATAGACATCGCGTATTGAATTTAGTTTCGTACTTCTTAACATACTCACATTTTAAATCAATTGTATTGTAACTTAATCTATATTAAACATTACCAAAATATATCACAACGCACCTCTATTTATTTATACTGGTGGCAAGTCATACACGAAGTATGTACTACATACGTATAATTTAATCACCTTTTCAATTGATTGCTATTTCAGTTTATTTGGTAAGTAAGGTGATAAAAATAGATTGATGAATTGAGAATGATTCTTACACAACCAATGTCTATACATTGTGGTAATCACTTAACTTGCATTCATAATATTTCAAGTATTGCGTTATTGTGAGAGTATTATAGGAGTAGCGTTCTGGGTTAAGCTCCAAACCTTCCTCTAAGAAGGGATGGAGGAGAAGGTATTTGCATTGTGACATTAACGGCCTGTTACTCTACATAATGCTTTAGATTTACTTGAGGTATTTGCTAAATTATAAGATATTGCTGGACCAAAGTTTCCAAATAGTATTCCATTACAGTAGAATGTGTCTTAAACATACCAGGAATTAATTGTGGTTTAATTTTTAAATCAATAAAAACTGATAAGAACACTAAAGGTTGTTACGTTATTATTTTTAATTTCAAACTGATTAACCTGCGAAGCACGTCTACTTATGCAACAAAATTATATACCAAAACCTCTTAAACGCTCTGCATCATCAAATACATTTTGTATGTATATTGGTATAAAGGTGTCTCATTTACAAGTACACAAGAAAATTCGTCGTTGTTTTCAAACTTTATCATTAAAACGATCTCAGTTTAAGATAGAATGTACTTAACAAGTAACCTACATCTCCATTCCGAATGTACACAGTTGTTTAAAACTTTGATGCAGTTAACAGTCAGTCGACACAGTTTGCGGCAAAGAGCGAACGGTGCTTGGTTATCAGTTGCTTTGTAGAGTTCCATTTGTGCAGGCTCACAATGGTATTGACTTACGGAATATTAATTCGCTTCGATATTGATTTAAACTGTATTCAATGGAAAAACCTATACAGAATTGGCTATAGAACAATAATCATAACCGAAAATTTCGAGTTCATACACATGGCACTATTGAATTTGAATGTGCTTATGTGTGTTATCTTGTGATCGATAAAGGAAAACATTGCGAGGAAAATGCATGAAGGCCTTAGCTAAGTTGGGCATTGAAATATGTTACCTGTGCCTTGTGACAGTGAAAAAAAAAACAATTTATGAAGATAACATTGCAATCGGTTAACGACGTCACATATTATTCTAATTCCAATAGTAAAAAATTCTAAATTTAAAATAAGTTCTTTATAGTGGTGTCCTGTGCGATGGCTATTTCTGCATTTGATTGTAATGAAGGCGAATGAATAAATAGTACAATAAAATTCGACACTTGCATTGAAATTATGAATCTTAGTGAAGGAAAGTGAAAATTTTGTAACTGTATATTAATTTATACTTAAATCGCGTCTATTTTCTTTGCCATTGAAAAAATAGCAGAGATATTTTAAAGCTGTTCCAAGCGTGATTTTAAAATTAAAATTCTTTAAAACTTTCGGTTGATATTCAATTCTATGATTACGTAAAATGTTTAAAAGAAATTTAATTATTACGAAAAAAGTATAAGTATTTTTCCTTTGCTCAACACATTTTGTAAAATAGAATCCTATCCGTTATTTTCGCGCCATATTTACTGTCAATGTCATTGTCATTTTATAAAACAAAGACCGGACCATAGAATACATCACGATAACTTGACAGCTGTCATTTTAGGCTCAAAAGACTAATCTGTCAAGACGAATGATGACGGACGATATACTTTTACATGTCACAGTTTCATTTATTATTATTGTTACTATTCATAATTACTAAACGCTTATTAGTAACTAGGAAAAAAAACTTTCTATACGGAATTCCTGTTATTATATTCCATTATGAATTGGAGTAACTAAATATTATTTTAAAATATTATGCGAAAAGTTATTACAAATTGTTTATAAATTGATTAACAAGTTTTGGTAAGTTCGATTATAAATAAATCGGGTCTGATGTTGAAAATGAAATTCTATGATGAATAAACGGACGAAAGCTTGAGCGCGATTAATGAAATTAAATGTACAATTTAATTAGCTCTGGCTTAAACATTGAAGCACATTGCGGTATTTCGAGCTGTTGGAAAAATGTTAATTGAAAGAAAGACTTAAATGTTTAATAAATTAAATGTGCCTTCAGTTTTACAATTCTTTATTTTTTATTTATTTTAAAATTCGTTTGTATCTTCTGTAAAAATATCGTTTCTGTTTTATGAATCGTAAATATATATAAATAATAGACACGGTATATTATTCGTTAGACGTTAGACGTTATGTATAAAAATAATGTTTGTCTATGGTCAATGCGTTCTCGCATTCGTAACTCGACTTTAAGTCGTTGCTGTCACAAATTTACAAAAATCATAGACTTTATTTTTTAAGAGGATTTTTTTATTAATTTATAATGTAATCAAATTGTTTTTCTCTAATATGTCAGGAAGCTTAGTACTGAATTTATAGCAGATTTCTCTCGTTTTATTCTCGGTGTTTGTAAGACTCTGTAAACAGAACTTCATTTTATTTAATTCAATTTGTCCGTGTGTCCGTGCCCTTGCTCATTGAAATAAAGAGTATTTATTCATTGGGACAGGAAGCGGGAAGTACGTGACTGCTTGTGTGGCTGTCGCTATGGTGACAATACCACACAATAGTGGTGAATCAATGCTTTCTGTCCTTTTCACACGTCATAAATACGAGAGAGAAAGATGATGCAGCAGGTGATTCGTTTTTATTGTGGATACGTAATATCGATTATGTAATATTTATAGTAAACCAAGAAACTATACATTATTTATTCACTCGTAAAAATTTTAGTTAGTTAATGTTTTTATTCAAATAAAATAGTAGAGGTGCTTTAATTATGATTAAATGAATGAATGAATGGATGAATGAAATACATTTCGTTTATGTTAAAAAAAAAAACATTATTTCGAATTTCCTTTGAATATTATGTTACATATGCTGTCAGAAAAAAAAAATCTGCCTATATCTAAGGTTGAAAAAGTTTAAAAATTCTTCCCAATCTTTGCCTCATCATTAAAAATTAAAAACATATGCCTATGTATAATTTAGTTAATGAATAAATAAATATTATAACATAAAAATCCATGAATGCTCTACGCTTTCTTATAAACTTAGAAAGCCTAATTTATTCATGATATTTAAATTAATTAATTAGTAGAGCTCCATATTATTTACGAGATTTTATTAAAGAAGCCGACCTTAAATCTTTGATATTTATGTAAATTTATAAAACAGATTTCATCTTACTTTTAATAATATAGGAATATTATATAATTGTAGTAAAGAAGTATATAAAACGATTTTGCTTATTTGATACTTGAACTTAGGGTTGGTTCAAGTATATCTGGTCCATGGTGATGATGGAACACAAGGAATTAACTGGTTAAAAACTAAAGATATCAAATCTTCTTCAAGCGTCATCTTGCTTAAGATTTGTGGCAAAATATGATATTTGTAATATGTTTACAGATGACGCGTTATGTTGAAAGGTTTTTTATATGTGTTATATTGTGACGTAATCATCATAGTTATGATGATTTATGTCATTACATAGAAAAACATTAAACGGATATAAAAATAATTGTCTTATTTATACTGATCGCATATATAAGTAAGTATGTATATTGTATATATAAGTTTAAATATCTATGTATTAACATTAAGTATTTCTCATTTAATATTAATAACTTAAATAATCAGTAACAAGATTAATTATAATTAATGATCAGAATTTCGATCTTGTATTTGATATGGTTTGATAATTTATACTGTTATTTATAGACTAGTTAGATAGATATCTAGATAGTCTGTTAAAGCTAAGAACGTTCAATTAATATAATAGTACACGCACACTAAAACAATAAACTAGGACCATGTATAAGAAAAACGATATTTACCCATAACTTGAAGAGCGAGAATTGTAGTGACAATATCACTAAATCTGAAGGATGTATCTGTAACGTAGGAGGTTGATACATGAAATCAAACACCTTGCAAGTATATTCAAAACTATTTCCCAAAACAGAACCTACTGCATAACGAAGATTGCCTGTATCAAAACAGAAAGAGAGGGGAAAAGTTTAAATGAGAAGCTTGTCTATCTATAGATAGTAACCTACAGCTTACTTTACATATAATTAAGTGCACAGGGAACTTTAGTTTAAATAATGAATTTACATTCAAAAAACCATGTTATTAAAGTAGTAGAAGTTTAAAACTACGGAGATGGAGTACGAAGAATGTACTACAGCGACAAAGTCGACTAGAACATTATAATAGCAACGCTTAGAGCGGAGTGCGGATGGTGTAATAGTTAATGAACTTTCATTATTATTTGCTAGCGACCCGCCCCAGCTTTGCACGGGTGCTATACTGATACTAAATATACTATAGAATGTGTTTATTTAAGACATCAGATTGCAAACATTTAAAATTATCAGTGTCTCTTTACTATATTGTCCATGTAATAATATATACAAAAATCCCTCGAATCACTCCTATCTATTAAAAAACCGCATCAAAATCCGTCCGACTGTAATATATCCGACCTTTGGATTCAAGCTTGATCTTTCCATCTATGCTTGAGCTTAGTATTAAATTTCATCAGAAACCGATATATTCTTATTTCACTCATACAAAGCCGGGACGCGCAGCTAGTTATAGTCTAGCAAAAGTAGAAATTATTTTTAGCTTTTATGCCAAATGATTCCGAAGTTCATTGTTTCGGAATTCTTTATAAATGAACTTATTATTTCTCTGCGCAGCGATGTGAACTTATGACTTTATAGATTCAATAAGTTGTTTCTATATAGATAGAATCCCACCATCTTTTATTGAAGTTCATATGTTTCTGAATTTCAATAGAGTCGGTTATTATTCTAGGAATTGGAAAAATCTATTGTATTGCGAATATTTCATCTGTTGGAGCGAATAAGGGCATTCCAAACCTGCATTCTTATGACGCTGACAAGAGAATATATGTATGATTGAATAATCTATATATTTTATACATATCATAAAATTGTAGTGTCATTGTAATCTCTGTAACGAATGCACCGATTTTAACAGGACTTTCACCGTTTGAAAGCTGATGTAATAAGTAACTTAGGCTATAACAATTTATTTGGTTAATTTAAATGCACTCAAAGACGCGACACAGCTAGAATTTTATAAAAACAGGAGTCATTTATATTGCTTCAAATAAATGACTTTTATTCGGCTGTGTGTGTGTGTTCAACTCGGCCTCACCTTACATAATTGTAAAACTAATTGAAAGATAAATGTCCTATTTAAATTGACTCTAAACTTAAACTAGCTACAAGTATATATACAAATTTTCTAACTTGTAAGTTTGTCTAGTTGATTCAAATTCCAGGTCGGACCAATTATAGTTATTGGGTTTGTCTATGAAGTTACGTTCAGCTCGAAGTTAGGAAGTTGATACACTCTCGTGCCTCGGAGCGCGAGCGCGTAAATCAATTCGTGCTTACCGTCATCTATCTTTTGTTGCTCGGTTTTTCCATAAGAGAAAAAGAGAGGGAGCATATAAAGGAATATATGCACGTGTGTAATTATATCTCCTGTATTTTTGGCCTTTGCAGGTAATGACTGTAGCCGAAATTATTACCTACGGCTTTTTACGTGATAAATAGTAGCCTCGGGTCTATTAACTCCCTGAACGTAGAAATCAGGTCGAACCGTTGCTTCGTCGCAGCTTTAAAGACGGACAAAGCAGCCATTACTTACCCTTTTTGAATATTCGTGGGTATGTACTAGGAAGAGCTGAATAGTCCAGTAGATGTATTTTATCCATATCGAGAATGTGCTTTCAATTTCAAAAAGTACGATAATTGTATGCTCAATATAAATATTTAAAATCCACGTTTGTGCGCCCATTGCTTGCCTCACTTTTTAGATGTTGATTTTCAGATGTTACACAAATAGTACATCCTATATTACATTCCAAATTTTCATCAAATTCAGGTTAGTGTGGACAGTTGGAGTTGTATTGCATTTATAATATTCGTATATATGTTTGATAAAGCCTATCAGTATTAAAGCAGCGTGGACAAACTCCAAACCTCTATGAAGGGTAATCTCTCTGCTTAGAAATGGAACATTTATTCCAGCGACCTAGAAAAAAGTTTTCGATAATAGACTTCATTTGTGCACATCGAGCGGAACCCAGTGGTTGAATTTTAATAAAACTTGGCTTAGTGATATCATATAACGTGATTTCAATATATCATGTGATGTATAAGTAGTCGTGAATTGCATTATCATGTTGATTTGAACTTGCATTGATCGAGCTTTGTATAAGGGCGGTTGATCTGTGCCATTTAAACGTAAGGTTGGCAAGATAGGTACCACACACTCATCAGATATTCTACCACCAAACAACAGTCCTCAGTATTATTGTGTTCCGATTTTAAGGGTTAATGAGCCAGTGTGACTACAGGCAAAGGGGACATAACATCTTAGTTCCCAAGGTTGGTAGCGCATTGACGATGTAAGCAATGGTTAATGTTTCTTACAGCGCCATTGTCTATGGGTGGTGGTGGCCACTTACCATCAGGTGGTCCATATGCACGTCCGCCACTATATACCATAAAAAAACTTGACTGGTATTGGGATTCTATCGATACCAGTCAGCAGCACATGTGTCTAATACAATAAATAGTGTGTGATTGTTAAATAAAATCGTTATAAATAAAAATGTAATTATTCTAGTTGAGAAGGGTTATACTGGTTACATTGTTCGGAAATTTAATTAACAGTTTCAACATAGTTTAGGAAGTAGGCTTCCGCGTGTGTTATTGATGATCCACATTTTATTTACACCATTTTTGATTGCATATTTCGTTATTTATATTAATATATATTATTATTTTGATAGTCTGTATAGGAGGTGTGTTCAAAAAGTATCGCGAATTTCGAATTTTCGCGGGTTTCGTATATTCGAATTTCGATCTTTTTGTGGCTTTATGTTGGTACTCATGTCTCTCACTTACGCCGACAAGCTCGGCCATTTTGAATGTTCACTTAATTGTTGACAGCTGCTTTGCTTGTACGTGTTTTGGATCGTCTTCGATTGTTACCTATTTAAAAAATGGATCAAAGAACCTGTATCAAATTTTGTGTGAAAAACAAAAGTAAATGTACTCATATATACATTAGTACTGAGTACAGTTTTGCGATAGAATGTATGATGAGAGTGGTAGTTACCCACCAAGTAATTATCCCAAATATCTGCCTTCCATCGATTATCAAAATGTACAGTTACAAAGATCCTATTACAAATTTTATATGTTACGAATCGAATTCAAAATATTACTTAAGTTTTTACAAGTACATTTAACAAACTATATTAAGTGAAGTTACCATCGGTTCGAAATGTGGATTTGAAAATGCAAATTCATGTTAGTTGAACATAAATATATAATTAAAATAATGCTATATAAACAAATAATGAGCTGCCATTACAATCTGTTACATATAATAATGATAAGAAGAAAAGAAAATATGACGTAAAACAAAAAATGAAACGTCATAAGGCTTACGAAACGCTACTCATAAAAACGTTGACCTCTAATTTGACCTTGAGATTTTACTGTTCAGTATTTTTATTTATTGGTTCACCAATAACGTAACATTTGTAAATATTACAGTTTTAAGCCTATTCAAGTTTTAAGGTAATTACCGCATGCAATAAGAATTTTGATAAAAATTAACAATTAAGTAACAATCAAAAGCCTACGCTATGCCTAATTAAGTAACGTAAAGGCCTGTAAATTTCCCACAGCTGGGCTAATGGCCTCCTCTCCCATTAAGGAGAGGGCTTGAAGATATTCTACCACGCTGTTCCAATGCGGGTTGGTGAAATGCAAATGTGGCTAAATTTCAATGAAATTATACACATGCAGGTTTCCTCGCGATGTTTTCCTTCACCGCCGAGCACGAGATGAATTATAAACACAAATTTATCACGTATATATAGTGGTGTTTGCCTGGGTTTGAACCCGAAATCATCGGATAAAATGCACGCGTTGTAACCACTGGGCCATTTCGGCTCTATGGAAAGTAGAAATTAATAATTATTTAAAATATAGTTAGTTAAATTATATTTTTTTGTCTTATTAATATAATAAAATAGTACACAATAGTAAAGAGATTCATAAGAACACAAATTCATATTAAAATGCGCGGACGACCTTGCGGAAATTTCACTCGGAATGCAATTGTTTTTTAAAATCCATTCAGTGTTCTGTTCCAACAAAGAGCACACAAAGCGTTCCATTACTCGACCCTCGTTTAATTTGTAATTACACGGACCAACAAATAAACGCAGCGTTAATATATATTAATTAATATCAATATTAGTTGACTGGCTTTTTGTAAACATTTAATATCCACCTAAGTAGCGGATTTAGTGTTTGTAATATATCGATTCGGGATTTTTATGCTCAAACGATTATTCTTTTTTTTATTTTTTTTTTTGATTAAGAATTTTGAAGTGAATTCGAATGTTATGTGAATATTAAACTGTCTTGGTCCTGTCGTTTAACTTTTTTTTATTCTCTTAGCTCTATGCAGTAGCTAAGAAATATTACTTAGAGCCTGATTTTGTATTCATTTTACTATAAAACAATTCTCTGCTATTGATCATCATTTTATTTATAAAATAATGCTTTAAATTTTTTTTCAATTTTCCATTTCAATTTCAAGCAACGTGTGGTTAGGACATCTTCGCTAACACATAAATAATTTAAAAAAAAAAGTAAATACATATAATGGTGACTTTAATAGTAGATCTTTAGAAATGCTACTTTGAGATTCTTTCATCCAATTACATGGTCTCATTTCCTCTTAGCTTTTTGAAGAACCTTAAAAATCCGAAGCGAATGACGACAAGTGACAAGCCCATGTCTTTCTTTATATTCTTTTTGTCAAAAAATGCGTAAATAGGAGTTCCTAATAGGCTATTTGACAATGCGAAAAATAAATTATGTATTATTATAATCAGTGTATATTATGGGTTTAAAAATGGTTATTTACTAACGAAACTTGAAAATAATACTTAATTTATTCAAAAATCAATAAATAAAAATGCATTTTTTCAAACGTTTGTCACGTGACACGAAACGCTCCTGATTGGCCGGGCTTATGATGAAGTCACTTTCTTGTAAACCTTGCTTTTCTACTATATGCACCACAGATTAAAATACAGCAAAGTGACGTCACCGACTCCATTGCAGCGCCATATTGTCCATGTAGCATTTTCGCGCGTTATTTAAATATGGAATTTTTAATATGATATTTTTCAGCAAATATGTACTAGAAATAAAAAAACAAATTTTACTGGGTTCCTTAATCTCTACTAAATAATATAAAATGGATTTTAAAAACCAGTCAAATAGCCTAATTTGTTTTTTAATAATTGATCGATTCTCCTCGGTTGTGCATCGTAATATCTGCATATTTTTATCATCAGTATCACAAACTAAATTTACCATCACTGAAATCAAATTTATATTTATCTAATTATATTACGTACAGCGATTCACCGAAAGATTTTATAGTGTTATGCCGTTTAATGGTCGACATCGGGCTGTTGACATTTATCGGTGGTGCTTCGTCAATGGCTCATGGCACTCGGATATGACTAGAATTCAACGATAAAATTTTATTAATTCGGCAATATCGATTTTTAACCACAATTCGTTTTATAAAATTGGTTCGAATCGTTAATTATCTGTGGTAACGTTCATACAGAATAAAATATTTATTAATCGAATGATTTTTTTTAAATCGTTTCATTTTAATTTATTTTTCCAATTTTTTTTAAATTGTCTGTGTCATAGATAAATTAATGGTTTGATTTGTTAATTATAAACGATGATATATTTTCTTAAGTAGAAATAGATTGGATAGCTATTATGATAACTGCTGTCTATATTAATTAACGGTTAATCGTTAGTGCCGGAGGTGGGGCTATTCAGAGGCCACTGGGTACCACAATTTCGAAGATATTCTACCACTAGTAAACAACACTTTTTAACAATGTACCTTGATAGTAGTGAAAAAGTTATAAGTACCATGATGACGATTGGTTGATGGTGCATTGGTTTTATAAGGAGCAATATACGTATATTTCTTGGGGCTATCTTCTATAATCATGTTTTAGCTAATGCATAAGCCGTAACTACGTTGTGTTACATTTAACACTAAAACATCCGAAAGGATGGAAGGTAGGATAGGTTACGTCACAACCTTGGACATATAGAATTAACTGTCATTCCCTTTATAGAAGGTTATTTGAAAAACCAGGTTCTCTAGTAGAGGACATTCTCATCGCTTTCGAATCTTTCAAAGATGTTTTTTAGACATTTCACTCGCGGCAATATTATAAGTATAATATCTTGTTCTAGCCTCGAGTTTTAAACGGTTTGTAAACCGTTAATTGACTTGTGAATTTAGTTCAAACATCGAGTATCACCCGTGGCTCCGTTAATTGGATTAATTCCGTGATGAAAGTTTTCAATTGATTTTTATAAAGGATTGGACGTGATTTTTTGTTGAATTTCTAGCAGTTTATAATAGCATTTATATTTTTTATTTTAGCGTTTATTTTGTATTAAAAGTTTTTACGAGATTTCTCGACTGACCAAATCATTATCAGAAATATTTAATGATGTTTTCGCTAAAAATGAATAAGTTTCCAACACGAAACTTGACATACGCGCTCTTAATAAAAACACTCAGCCGCGCTTTAGTGACTTTAGCTTTGCTTAATATCACTTCAGTGTCAATACAATACAGTTATCACAACTAAGCATCAAGTGGTCCATTTATAAGCCAGCGTTTCGATTATTTTAAACTCCACCAATGATAGCAGATAGAACAATTTTATCCTAACCCAGTTACAGTCACAAAACAATCTCCGACCAGCAGGCAAAAATAATACACGTAAACATAAACTCGATTCGGATCGTAAATTATTCCGAGCTGTACATAAACCTTTTATCCCTTTCAGACCTTCGAGTATAAATAAAAGTGTATCCCAAATACTGGTCCAATAACCATTAAACGTAAAAAGTTAGGTCAGTGACTAAGGGCTTTATTTACGAGGGATGCTACGAATTTCACTCGGCTACCTGAAAGCGATGCGAATTTTAAGACTACAGATATTTATAATCTGACAAAAACGTGCTCTAAGTATAAATTACTTTTACAGTATGGCTGTCTCACAGTCGCCATTTTGGAATTTCTCGTGACGTCATATAATTTATTTTAATTGGGATATTTTGACGCAACTAAATACGCCTTAATTGGGAAAGACAGTTCACGCTGAAAGAGGATATTTACATAAAGGAAATAAATAACTATGTAACCTTTTTAGTAGGATATAAAAATATGGAACGTTATACTTATTTAATATATCTGTTAGTAGTGTAATTGGCACTATGTTCTTTGACCTTTGCATTGCATTAAATCACGGTTATTTAGATTAATCGAGTTGTTACACATATAATATTACGTGCAAAAGTCAAGGCTGATTACATTAATTATACCATCGTATATTTCTTATCGAAAATAATCTGGCAACGTTTTTATTGAATTTTGAACTGGTAACATTTAATTTAAAAATAAAATAGAAATTCCAAGAACAGAACACCATATGGCTGTAAGCCAAACTCGTTAAGTCCTACAAGGCGAGTCTACGTTAGGTTATCTAGGGTACAAATGTACCCATGTCTCACACCTGTCTTACCTGTTGACCTAAGTGGGGCCGGTGCGATATAAATACCGACTGAAGTGTGCCTTGTTTTTAACAGAACACACCTAGAGATGCTACTTAATTGATATTTATTTAAGAACAAGGCGTACCTAATATAATTTTTGAAATTCGTTTATATGAAGCGAGTTGAAATGGCCGCGTGGTTAGAACGCGTGCATCTTAACCAATGATTACGGGAACAAACCCAGGCAAGCACCGCTGATTCATGTGCTTAATTTGTCTTTATAATTCATCTCGTGCTCAGCGGTGAAGGAAAACATCGTGAGGAAACCTGCATGTGACAAATTTCATAGAAATTCTGCCACATGTGTATTCCACCAACGCGCATTGGAACAGCATGGTGGAATATGTTCCAAACCTTCTCCTCAAAGGGAGAGGAGGCCTTTAGCTCAGCAGTGGGAATTTACAGGCTGTTGTTGTTGTTGTTGTTGTTGTTATTGTATTGAAGCATCCTATATATAACCCACCCATTTATAATATAAGTGAAATTGAATATCAATCATTTTCTCATTTCAAGTTTTAAGCTGCCATCGTTTAAGTCAAATGAATTTTGTTAAATGTTTAGTGACATCATATTATCATGATGTATAAGATGACGTCATCGCTGGCCTTAGTTCGTGTTGTACCCGATTACCAACTATTCAACCAATTGAGTTGTCTTTTTTACGCGCGAAGGTTTTCGACAAAAATGTGTACCAGGCACGTAACGCCCGTCATGTGTGAAAAATATATATTCGTGTTCAATAAAAAAATTATTGGGAATTAAAAAAAAACTACAATTTAATATGGAACAATATATAAATACATCGTTCGTTTATAAAATTATTATATTGGATATGACCTAAGCTACTACGGACTAAGCCCATGAGATTACTAACTATGCAAAAATCTGGAACTTAAATTTGATGTTTTAGATTAAAAAGGTATCAAGCAAATTTGCCACCTACCTCGGGCTACACAGTCAAATTGAATGAGGCAATAAAGCAAGCCTTGCATGTATCTTTAAAATAACTCCCATGATACGCGTGTATTTTGAACTGTCATATATAGTTAACCATTTTCTTCACTTTGTCACGACTTTTTAATTTGATTTTTAACCTATGAGAATTGTATAAGATATTTTATTAAAACTATAACACTATTGCCTCCGCTGGTGACAGGAGGGTCATGACATTCGTGTAATTATTCCCCGCGGTCATGACTTCCAAAGGATCTATTTTTAATTTTGATTTATACATACTTAAGTCTTTTTGTTAGAGCTGAGATGGCCCAGTGGATAAAACGCATGCATCTTAACCGATGATTGTGGGTTCAAACCCAGGCAAGCACCACTATATATGTATGTATATGTGCTTAATTTGTGTTTATAATTCATCTCGTGCTCGGCGGTGAAGGAAAACATCGTGAGGAAACCTGCATGTGTATAATTTCATCGTAATTCTGCCACATGTGCATTCTACCAACCCGAATTGGAACAGCGTGGTGGAATATGTTCCAAACCCTCTCCTTAATGGAAGAGGAGGCCTTATCTCAGCGGTGAGAAATGTACTTACTTTAAGTCTTTTTGTAAACAAATGTAAATCATTGTATTCATTGCAAACGATAATAATGTTAGTTGTAAAACTTCGTCGCCAAAATGCAATTTCACGTGAAAGTAGCATCGAAACCGCAGTATTATGATAAATTTAAACATTAATTTCATTGAAATTTGTTTAAAATTTATCTCTTGACATTTCAATTCGTTGAACGTATTTTAGATAAACTCGAGTGGCGTTCAGACTGTTTTCCATTTCGTTCCTTAACCATTAAGTTAAAACATAAAAATGGCTCGCATTCAGAAATATATTTCATATTGAATGTTACGAGATGAAGAAGATAATGTCACAGAGTAATGTGTATAGCATTTTAACCTAAATTTTTCAGCCAGTATTAAAGTGCCCGGAAAATAGCTGACTAAGTATTCGCATAACATATAAAATATATATGTATGGAAACATTTATTCATAATTTTTATTATACATTTAAAGTTAAAAAAGGTAGATGACGTACGGCAGTTAAAATTACGTTCGCTATATTATATTTTGTATTACAAAAATAAACAACACATACAATAATTAAATGAGAAATAAGAAACATGTTATTAAAAAACTAAGAACAATAAGTTTTAATAATATTATACAAAGTTTCATATAATAGAAAGAGATAGAAAGAAGCAAAAGAAGGAACGGTAGCCCAGAGGGAGCATAACGCTTTTTCCTGACCTGAGGATTTCTACCAGTTCAGTATACTGTAAGGAGCGTTAACAAACTTAATTAACTGTAATCATGAATTTGTCTAAGGACAAATGTAAAAAAAATATGGTTCATTGAAAAAATTATGTATTTCCAAAAAATATTTTTTTCACTTTTGACCTTGAAGATCTAGACTCGCGTATACGAGATTATACGTCTTAGGCCATAAATTATAGAATGTTAGAAAATTATTTCCCTCTACAAGCGTGTACCTAAGCTCTGATTCCGTTATTGATTTCATATTTCATTATAATACTTACTATTAATTAAATTAATTTGATAATTTTTTAAGAGACTATGTGAATAAATGTTGAAAATAACCTTGATGTGTCACTAATAATCGAATAAAAATATTCATATTTTTCATAACAGTAGAGTTGCAGATATTGTATGTTAACAAAAGAAACAAATGTACGAAATACGCCCACTGCGAAAACAGGCGGTTATCACCATCACTGAACAATATCTGCCGTGACAAACTCGAGAATCGAGATAACCAGCCTCTGATAACACAGTGTTTATAAACCTCTCCGGCAGCCTGCACGCAGTGATTAAATTTAAAAAAAAAAAAAGAGAAAAAAAAATGGAGTGTGGCCTATAAAATATCTCAAGCGCGCCAAAACTCCCGCGCGTTATGACGTATCCCAGTGACAGATAAAATATGAGTGAACGTTTTTATTTTTTAATTTAAAAATATATTCTATAGTGTACAATGACGAAAATTATTCAGACCTTGAACGCGTATCTATTGGATACATCGAAATGTTGCATGTCAGTCGATAGATTGAAACATTTCTGCTTGTGCCGAAGATATCAAGGCGATAATGAGGTAATTAGTAATGTAGTTTAGAATACGCTTTAATATTTAACGGTAATTAAATGTATTATTTATGCAGCGCATACAAAGTTCTTAAAGATGATCTGGGCAGAGAAACATTCCAATTTAGAAAACAATTCGCTTGTGTGACGTCACATAGGACCATCGTTTAGTAGTGATTTATTTTTAAAAATCTTCTCGAATAACAAGTAAACATATTTTTTCCATTTGTTATCTATGACAGTCTTATTCAAAATTTGTCGAATTAAAAAATGACTCATAAAGTTATTTAATTTAAATTTTTTGATACAATATTCACTTGATGTTTGATATTTATCTCGCTTATCGATAAATTTTATCGACAACGCATTCTTGTTTATCGATATCTCGCATAACAATAATGATAAGGTACTTTGATAGAATACAAAAAAAAAACTATCTATAAATATCTATGAAATATGTAATATGACAAAAATTAAAAAAAAACTAAGCTGATTTTTCATTAAGAAATATTTTTATATCTTTATTATTAAAGTATGAATATTAAGGATATTATGGATTACATTCTTACGATTTAATAATATAATATAGGTATTAAATTTTCCATGGAATATTTTATAAGTTGTCTATAATTTCGTGACACGTTGGTCAGGGAAATCTAAATGAATTATCAGGAAAACCGCAACGACCACTTACAAGATAAGCGTGCACAGACTATAATCTAGTGATATTAAATTGGTATTGTCAATTATTAATAAATAAAAAAATTGAAATTAAAGTCTAATTAAGAAAGAAAGAACACTTTTATTTGGGACAAAATGACAATTAGGTACAAAATAAAATGTGAAAATAATAATAATAAAATAACTTAAGTACTAATAATTTATCATTTACACAAAAAATAAAATAAAATGAACAATAAAAAAAGTAACGATCCAAAAAATATAGAACAACTACAATATAGGTATATGACGTGTCCCATATAAGTATACCATTCAGCAATTCATAGGTGGTTAACATAATTTGTATCATAACAAACACTTATTCACTTAGAAAAGTTAATTGTTTATGATTTTATTTAGTGTGGAAATATATCACTACCTAGTACCTATAAATATAAAATATAAAGCCCGCGTCTGCCTGGCTGAATGTTCGTGATAAATTCCAAAACTACTGAACGGATTTTCATGCGATTTTCATTAATAGACACAGGGAGTCTTAAGGAAGGTTTAGTTATATCATTTATTTTGGATTTTTGGGTAAATAAGTTGAAATAGAACAACAATTGTTAAACATGCAGGAAAAATGTATAAATAAGAGGTATAAATATAAAAAAAAACTTATGTCAACCCGCGCGAAGCCGGGGAAGGCCAATAGTCACCAAGTAAATAGAAAATATTTATTTGTTAAATTTGTAACGTTGTCGTATTTCAATTTATTATATCCAAATATATTTGTATCTATAAATAAATTTGTAAATATAGGAATTTTAAATCGACACAATAGTGTAGTTTCGAAATTAAAAAGTTAGTCTTGTCTAATGTACATTAATTAATCCGGAAAATTCATTCCAGTTAAACTAAGGAGAAATAAGTGAGTGTTTATTTTAAACCTGAGTTTGTGTTAACGCGGACTATTTGTCCTATATTTAAATGTTTAATATTTAGACGAATGTAGAAGGTGATAAGCGCCATTTAAGAAATCATAGGTATTATATGTTATGTTACTTCTAGCTGCGATCTTGATCACTTATAAGATAATAATGATAATAAATTTTGTATACAGTACTCTTCAAATCTTTCGTATGTATCGAAGCGTGATGCTACTTTGAATCGACGTTATTTTTAATTCTTCTTTTAGCAAACCCTAAACAACTCAGAATGTCTGCAAGCAGACTTCTAAGGTTCTATCGGTATGTTCTATTGGTATGTTCGGTTCAAAGCTGGTTGGTTAAAATATACGCTATTTAGGTGTAGTAACTGTTCGCACCAACTTCATTCATTCCTATTCTGTGCCGTTCATCAAGCCTGGGCATTGGATCCTTTAGACGCATCTTCTTTATACGTACCTAAAACTTGGTAAATCAGTTATTCTTCCTTTGTTCCGCGGATGTTTTCAGGCGTTTCCTTTTAAGAGTTCGTTCTAAAATTTCAACGAGTGTATCTTGTTAATGTGAGGGGAAAAAGCGAGAGATGTAACACGTTTAAGTTTCGAGAAAATAAACTAAATTGTTAACATTTAATTTCGTTTGTTATACAAACGTTCTAGTTTTATTTTTGTTTCGCGCGAATGCGATGCTATATACAACTCGCTATATTAAAAGTTACATTAAATATATTAGACACGAGTTGTTAAAAGTTTGGAATAAGCAATTTGATTCTTATGCTGGTAATATTTGAGTTGAATTTTTAATGATTCTATATCGAACCTATGGCTTTACATTCCATTTTTAATATAATATGACGATTTGTAAGAGTTTTTCTTCTCACAGCCAAAACACAAGTCAAATGTAAATAGTTGAATTTGCATAGCTTATATACAATCAACAAATAACACAATTTTGGTCTATACGTAAAAGTCCTTTACTCTTCGTCTGAGTGTCGAAAGATTAAATTCGTAACATAGGATTATTATGTAACGTAAGCATTCGCAGATAGAATTTCTGGCTATTGCAACATAATGAAGGAAATGTATTGGTAGCAGTCCTCATATAATAAGCTACATATACTAGCTATATATACTTTTCTATCGAGATGAAATTGTCCGTACATAAATAAATAAATAAATATTAGACAACATCACCTACATTACTCTGATCCCAATGTAAGTAGCAAAATCACTTGTGTCATTCAAAATCAGAAGTTTCAACGGTAGCACCAACAACCACACCTAAGACAACATAGAAAATGGATGAACTTTTTTTACAACGATTCATCGAACCCGGGACCTCGGAGTGTACCCATGAAAACAGGTGTACACTATTCGATCACGGAGGTTGTCATAGGTCGTCATAGATATCTATTTATGTTTTCATTTAAAATGAATTTCATATTTATAAATCGGTAAAGTTTAAAAGGTTTATAATCAACTCGAATATCAATTTGTATCTCGTATCGTCCGTTATTAGGTTTACGCCACACTTTAACCGATTTTCACGTATTTTCAATATTTCTCTGCAGCGCTGTTGCAACCTCACTCGCTTATCGAATTAATTCGATTTAGCCTTGCGCGAACGTTGTTACCTTACCCTTATCACTGGATATGTCTAATATCGCGATGTTTGTTTTTACGTCATTTTAAACCTGAGCACCGTGTTTCGAATGATATTCTCACACAAACACTATGTGTATGTATATCACACATACACTAGAGTCGAGATGGCCCAGTGGTTAGAACGCGTGCATCTTAACCGATGATTGCGGGTTCAAACCCAGGCAAGCACCGCTGATTCATGTGCTTAATTTGTCTTTATAATTCATCTCGTACTCGGCGGTGAAGGAAAACATCGTGAGGAAACCTGCATGTGACAAATTTCATAGAAATTCTGCCACATGTGTATTCCACCAACCCGCATTGGAACAGCGTGGTGGAATATGTTCCAAACCTTCTCCTCAAAGGGAGAGGAGGCCTTTAGCCCAGCAGTGGGAATTTACAGGCTGTTGTTGTTGTTGTTGTTGTTGTATACACGATGTGCATTTATGCTGCTCGACAAACTACACGTATTCTCTAAAAATCTATGAATCGAAAAATCTCGAATTTAAATTTAAAGTTCGTCCTGAGTCTGTCTCCTATGAGATCGCACCTCGGCTCAGAATGAAGTCGGTGGGGTAATCAAAATCAAAATATACTCTCCTTATATACGTACATTATGTTAAAAACCGACTTATGTTGAGCTATTTTAATGAGCGATGTGAGAGTGAGAGATGATAATATTTCCTTTTCTTTTTTCACGATTATGCTCTTGTCTTTCTATATTGTTCTCATAGAATAATTGTACGATGTTCCAAACACTAAAAATATATGTGGACGCAAAAATAGAATAAGTGCATAATCGTGTCGACATATAATAAAATATCTTGAAGTTTCTATTTTTGTTCTTTAAGTCTCTGCAGCATTTTACCAATCTTGTGGAATGTATATATATGCTTTTAAGAAATAGATATAGTGAAGCTACTACCGGTTCGGAAAGTAGATTCTACCGAGAAGAACCGGCAAGAAACTCTGTAGCTACTCTTTTTCAACATTTAAAAAATACAAAGTCATGTTAGTTAATACAATTATTTAAATTAATATATCCTGCTTGGAAGTCAACAGGTGTTAACTTCACGCTTTTTTATCATCTATATAGAAATATATGAGTTGTTAGATAGAAAACTACGTTTTTTTGTTTTAAATCAAAGGGTAATAAGTTGAAGCAATCACTATGCTGTATCATTATAGAATGATTTATGGATGACCGGATTGCCGACATTGTATACACATAGCATTTATTATTATTTTATTATGTACCTATTTTGTAAGATTGTATGGTTACTTTATACATTTCAAGTAGTTATTGCTTCTTTATATGCAGTAAAACGCGTTTCGTACACGTTTAGTACGATCACGATAGTACGATTTCCAGTAAAGTACGCCAGTTCACGTCGTACTTGGGGCATGTTTACATTTGGTTAATCTGGTTCTATACGATTTTCTCACAACACTGACCATTTCCTACGTGTTATCTCCGATGCTGTACTGCAGCCGTAGATCTGATTGGAGATGCGAATAGCGCTTAAATACGGGTTTAAGTGAAAGTTAAAATTGATTATTTCTGTGTCTGAACCACGTGTTTCGTATTCTATTGTGTCTTTTATTTTGCTTTTTTATACTTTACATATTATTTCTTATGTAACTTGCCATCGACATGAAACAATATCTTCGCCATATAACAATATATAAAATCAAAATCAAAATAAACTTTATTCAAGTAGGCTTTTACAAGCACTTTTGAATCGTCATTTAACAATTAAGTGAAGTACCACCGGTTCGGAAAGAAGATTCTACCGAGAACCTCAGTAGATACTCTTTTTCAATATTTAAAAAATACAAGTCATTATAGTTATTACAATTATTTAAATAAGTAATATATCCTGCTTGGAAGTCAACAGGTATTAACTCCACGCTTTTCAGTATTGTGTATTTCAATCGAAGAAGGAAAGAAGATTAACAAATATTTACTTAAAATTACATATGCCACGTGCGTTTCTATATAGCTCAGCTATATTGTATACAATGCAACATTTCTTGTCTAATATATGTTTATTTATAAAACAACTTATGCACACTTTTTTATTTCCAAAGTTAACAGTCCGATAATAGTTTCATCGACGTTCAAAACTCTATAATGATTACCATAGATTGTTCAAGCTCACGACCAATGACAGCGCATCATTTTATTTGGCTCTTTGGTCATTTTGCACTTGGATGAGACTATATTTCTACAGGATACCAACAAACTTTCAACTCGAACTCTTTTTTATCTCAAATAGATACACTAACATGAATTTTATTAGATATAAATATATGTAATTAAGATAACACATGCTATGTAGAATTATAATGATTTTACCTTTATTTACGTAATTTACATCTGTATAACCGCGTACCGCGACGCAATCTTCAATTCGTATCGCAATAGACATAACGTAACGCGTTCGACGAAGCCAGTCCGTTCGTAACATTTATTATTGACAAAGTCGTAAAACTCCGTGATTGACCCGGTCGTCGCTACCGAACAAACAAGTGGATAAAGAACGAAACATTGGATACATCAAGTTTGTTATGTCCAAAACGCCACTGGCTAGCTCAGATGAGGTTTAAACCACGTAATTAAAATTGTGGAAGAGTAGCTACTGATCTTGTCGATTATTTTGGAACTGCTTTACATTTTTTTCAACTCGGTAAAATGATGATTCAAAAGTGCTTTTATAAGCCTACTTTCATAAGCAATACTTTGATTTTGAGTCAAATACATGATCTAAATAATAATAATAAAAATTATAAATAGACTATTATAGTGAGATTTTTCATTTAATTTTTTGTTAAGTAGTCCGGTCATTGTTTTCACAATGTGACAAGTCTTATAGATGTTTTTACCTAAATTTAAAATTAAAGAAACGTAAAAATAAGCGATTAAAATGCATTCATGGACATCATTGACCCTAAGGAATACTAGTTAATGCAATAAGCGTAAAAAATAAATAATAATGCATTTTCTTCAATCCCCGCCATTTCATGTCAAACGTGTCGACGACATGACCAGTGGTCAACTATGTTCATATAAATTGGCGCCTTAAAAAAATTTAAAACCTTACGACAAAGGGCTACCTTTGTAACCAAGTTGTTATGTCCCTTGTGCCTGTAGTTACATTAGAACATTTATCTTTTAAACCGGAATACAATAATACTAATTACTGCATGGTAGTCAGCTCCAATAATATACCTTGCAATACATTTCGTAAACAAATATTCGATACAACACGCGCATCACCCATGTAAATTGATGCTACTCTGGCACAACTTTCACGCCAATGCCAACAGCTGTGATTTCAACGCAGCTTCAATTCATTCGGATAAACGAATGATTCACTGAATACGATCGCATACAAACATTATTGTAATACAATAATTCGTTATATACTTACTAGTCTTATAATACAGGCAAATGCTTCGAGAGGCTGATGTAAGCAATTCTTTTAAATATAGATTGTTTGTATGAATTCTATCCCGTTGCCGATTATTTCTTTTATTTTTCGTAATAGGAAGGATGGTCACCACAAAGCCTACTAAGTATATGCTATGAAAAACCAATAACTTTTATCATTGATCTGTGATTTCAAAACTGTATCTCAGTATGTGCAGTGCACAAGGTATATGGGCTATAAGTGTAAGGAGCTCGACACGGCCACACGTTTTAGTATTTTTTTTATTACACCTTACAAATACACTGTCATTGCGGCAGGCGAACTTGACCCTTTTTCCTTTCACTGTTGTTTCGTGATTGCATATTTAATTTATTGTACGTCGTTGACTGTGATATTCGTGACGGCGTTTGCGCATCACGCGAAAATCTATAAAAGTAATACTCTCCCATCAACTTACAGCTGAATCTGAGGTTGATAAAAGAATTTTATTCTATGGTTATTTTAGTAATGGTGTCCGTCGAACTTTATAATAGTTTCGAAATTTTTCGATTTTAGGTCGATTTGTCATTTTTTGGGAGCGACCAATTTCAAACAAAACCTTATATTTTTTTAAGTATTAGTTATTTGCATAAGAAATACGACAATACAGTTAACGTACTGTCTAAGCCATTCAACAGTTTCAAATGAAATTTTAGTGATATGTGTCGACATAGTTAGTGTATTGTGAGCGATTCGTGATCTATAGATCATGGTATCGTCATCGCCGCGCGCGCAGACGCGCTCGCAACACGACGTTGACCCAGAAAGAATAAAGGCGTACTCGGTGAGTTCTCATGGACAAGTTTTCTTTTTTGTTAAACTAGTATGGTATGGTACATACTTTTGTGTACCTTGAAGCATCATTTTATACCAAAATAATAAAGTTCAGCCAAAGTCAAGGGGGTTTTTGAATGTTCTTATAAAACATTGAATAAAGTAAGGCCGCTGCTGAATGGTTGCCGGTTCTTTTCGGAATCTACTTTCCGAACCGGTGGTAGCTTCACTTAATATAGTTGTTTAATGACTATTCAAATGTGCTCGTAAAAGTTTAATTGAATTAAGAATATTTTGAGTAGATGAGCCCAAGTAACCATGATGGGGAGTTTCCAAATATGTCAGTACCTAGTGGCGCTTTGGCGGTACAAGAAATAGTTACAATTTCTAACTGAGGTGACTAGTTACCATCACAGGGCTCATTGGCTAGTACCCTGAATATTCTCTATAAAAAATCATGCCTATATTTTGTTGCCAATTAGAAGTTCTCTATGTAAGGATTAAGTTTCAAAAAACCTTCCTCGACGCGTACTTCCGCTTAAAATGGATAAATTGTTAGAAAATGTTGAAACTAGAAACTAGCCGTAGCTGAAATAAAGAGTTTTATTAAAAGTTTTCACTAGTTATGGATAGAATTTCGAATGTAACTTTTTTATATATAAACCTGGAATATTTTACGGAATAAATTTTACAATTCTAATCTGCTTTATAAACAAGTTTATGGAGCATATGTTTATTATTATTATTATTAAAATTTTGAATTATGTTTTATAAGTAAATAAAAAACCTCAAAAATATCGAAGTTATGAATTCGATTGTGTTGTTTTGTTGCCTCAGAATTCTATGACCGATGTACCAATTCATTTAGATTCATTTTGTTTAGAAGGTTATTTCCGTTTTGTGTCATTTGAATTCGAAGATAAAATACCACCTCTGCTCATAAAGTACTCTGTAGTGAATAATGAGTTCGAATTTTAATTATAATTTATTTTATCAGAGTGTATATATTCAGAGTGCTTTTGTGTTATTTGAAGTGAATTTTGTTGATAACGTTGTATATTATCGTATATTCTTTGTGGAAAAACCGGAAATTGGTGCTTACTTGAAAATAAAAAATCTGTATGTTTTCAATAACTAATAGTAACAATATATGCCTTAATTATACATTTATCTGGATAGACTGTCAACGCTGAGAAGTCATTGACTCAAATAGTGGCTAATACTAAGTATACGCACACTAGTAAAGGGTTATGACGATTGAGGAGTGTCACGCACACCACTATAATTAAAGTGGTCCGTTTTTTTCAGTTATTTTGTAGGGCGACATTTTATCTAAAATAGTTTTCACACGCCGGTCTGAATTGCGATTCTGTAAGAAATCACTTCGAATCTCACTCATGAAATTTTGCCAAACAACTTACAGTTATTCGCACGGGTGCAATACTTATACTAAATACACTACAGAATTTGTTCATTTACGACATTACATTACAAACTTCTAAAATTATCAGTGTTTTTTTATTATATTGTCCATGTATTATCCACAAAATCCTTCCTCTCGAATTACTCTATCTATTAAAAAAAACCGCATCAAAATCCGTTGCGTGGTTTTAAAGATTTAAGCTTAAAAAGGGACATAAGGACAGAGAAAGCTATTTTGTTTTATACTATGTTGTGATGTGTAAATTTTGCAATTATTATTGTCAATTTCGAATGTCATTTTGACATTTCAAGCTCGTGGTCGTGTGCTGCGAGTTATTTCGAGTTTCTTGTCACAGAATAGTCTAACATTTCTGAATTCGAAGCTAAGTTAATATCGTGGAATATTTTCGTACTTTCAACGTAAACATCATAATTTCCAGTCTCTTAACCGAGCAACGACTTAAATGGTTATGTAGTCGAATAAAATATGGAATAACAACTTCTATTCACAGTGACGTCTGTCTGACACTTAGCATAAAGAAAAAAAAGCATTGTTTTATTTTGAAGTGTTTCTTGTATTTGATTAAAAAAAAAAGTTTATTGTTCTTTAAATAGTCTTAAATTTCAAGTTAAGTTGATTCATTGATGACATAAAGAATCCTATTAAGTAATTAATGTATATTATTATTATTATTATATATATGAAAGTAACTTTGTCTGTATGTTGCTCTTTTACAACCAAACCGTTGAACTGCATTTGATGAAATTTGGTATTAAGCAAACTTAAACTCCAAAAAAGAACATAGGCTTCTAAAACGCGAGTGAATCCGCGGGTTTCGTAATAATGTATTTTTTAATATAAAAGTTTTGTTATGTTTTAAAAAATGACATTTTAAAATGCTTAAGTTATATTTAAAGTGGGATTATTCCTTTAGTTTTTAAAACATAGAAGCAGTTTCGGATAATCCGTCGAGTTAAAAAAGGCATCTTTTATTCGCGTGGCTTTTCATAGAGTGCGCCGTGGTTCTGTTAATTAGCACGTGAAGATGAAGTTTAATGAAGAAACCTTTGTCCCTTACTGCAGTAATACAAATTTATAATGATAAAACTACCGAGGATTAAATTTCTTAAGGTGGCTGCTATTCACGGTTCAAATATAAATGTATTTCAATGAATTCGTGTTCACTCTTGTATTACTTCCTCAGCGCAACTTCTACTACAAATTCTCAATTCAATGGTCTTAAAGGAGATTATTATAATATAAGTATATACTTCTGCAACAATTATCAACGATAAACACTCTGTTTTAATTTTTCAGTACAATCGTATCCTATCCTACTTCTTACTACTATTATAAACGCGAAAGTTTGTAAGGATGGATGTATGTATGTTCGTTACTCTTTCGCGAAAAAAGTACTGAACTGAACATAGATTAATTCTTACAGTAATATAGGTAATACATCAAAATAACACATAGTATATATTTATAATGATTGTAAGTAATTTGGTCATAATATAGCGATACATATCAAGTATTTCCGAAGCCGGGGTGGATCGATAGTATAATAGTTTTTATATTTATATATGTATGTTGAGACAAAACGCCACAGTCTGTTATAGCAGGCTCCACTGGTAAAGTTAGGTACCATGTATTCAACTCCCAAATCTTTAAAAATTCGAAAGCTATATTATAATTTAAGAGGTGAGCCAGTATAATTACAAATTCCAATGGCATACGCTTAGACTGCGAGTATTTATGCTTCTGATAGTTTGTATGACAGTGACAACTTACCATATGGTCGACAATTTGTTCGCTCTCTAAAAATACCATTCGCCATCTTGGTTATGACGTCACATATCACTTGGAGTTCTTAAATGGTGGTATACGTTGACGCTCCTTTATAATGTCCTCTTATAATATAGTAGCTTCACATGATGTTTTTGCACGGGTAGAATAATATGTATGTATCTTAAGGTATGTCGTTTACACCCTTTTGGTTGATGTGACGTATAATTTTTTCAACACCGTAATATTTTTAGTCAATTTTAGAAAATCTTATTGAATACTCCAAGAACTACCTCAAGAATTACTTCGCCAATTAGTAATGTCGTATGAAAATCCGTTCAGTAATTTTCAAATTGATCGCGTTCATATATACATACAGATAGACAGATACGGCGAGGACCAAGGACTTAGTTTTATACGATTACATACTTAGTTATTTTACGTGAATACTTCGTAGCCCCTGATTCCTATATTCTATCCAAATATAGATGTTATAAGACTATTTATTGTAGTTATTTTAATTCGAACTGTACTCTTTCGCTGACGTTTTACATAACAACAAGACTCTTTTTTATTTTAATATTTTTTTATATATAGTCTATAAAACATTTTCAGAGATCATAACATACTGTTGTTTGTAGTGTGTGTCGAATCATAGAAGTAATAAAATATGTGTATCTATAAATATGTATATATATGTAGTTGAACTCGGGTTACACTGTTTCTGCATGAATACGTCATACACTCCATCGTCATACATACGCCGACACCCTCCTGGGGGGATGGGGAGTCCCCCTGGACGATGACGTCAAGTACCTTGCGTAAGAATTCGGAAACTGATAAGATTATTTTTCGATTTGTTCGTTATTAGTTTATTTCTATTATATTACGGTTTGTAAGTTGCGGAGCTGGGATGATTTGAACGCACATCTTAACTGATGACTTCGGGTTCAAACCCAGGCAAGCACCACTATATATATATGCTTAATTTGTATTTATAATTCATCTCGTGCTCGGCGGTGAAGGAAAACATCGTGAAGAAACCTGCATGAGACAAATTTCATAGACATTCTGCCACGTGTGCATTCCACCAACACGCATTGGGACAGCGTGGTGGAATATGTTCCAAACCCTCTCCTTAATGGAAGAGGAGGCATTAGCCAGCAGTGGGTAATTTACAAGCTGTTACTTGTAAGTTGCAGTATATATAAACACTAGTGGTCGCCCGCGGTTTCGTGCGCGTTTTAAAGATTGGTTGTCATATTTTAGGCAAAAAAAGTAACTTCTTGGTGTTCCAGTTTGCTTCATAGGAAATTACATCAAATTCGGTTCGTTGGTTTGGTAGTGAAAGAGCACAGACAGAAAGAGTTACTTTTACATTAATAATATTAGTATATACATATATCCAAATCATATCAAACATATCTTAAGTCATTGAAAAAACAGACTCTTGTAGATAACTAAAAGTTTAAAAGAAAGAGTAACTATAAAAAGTAACAATTACAGTTTTCACTTGAAATATTATTTATTAAATTCAAATGTGAATTTTCTTTTTCGATATAAAAATATATCTGGGATTGAAATTGTTTTACAAAGACTTGTTAGAACAGTGAAGCTAGAAATGTTGTCAAACGATGAATAAGATATTTTGAAAAATATGAATACGTTAATAATTACGAAACATTCCCTGAGTGTCTGTAAGTTATAAAGTTTTCATTCATTAATTCTTTCATTCATAATTTATATAAACCGAGGTAGGGCACTTCTAGTCTGTGGATACATAAATGTATAGTCTTTTTAGAAGGACAGCCTTCCATGATTTATTTAACATCAACTTTATTAATATTGTAAATGTGAGAAATCTCTGTCTGTTTGACTGTTCATGTGTAGCTCTTTTACCGCCAAACTGCTGAATCGCGTTCGATGGTGATGAAATTTTATATGAAGCTTGAACTCCAAGGACATAGACGATATATTCCTTAACGCGAGCGTAGTTCAATCAATCAATCAAAATATACTTTATTCAAGTTAACTCTTCAAAGCATCTATTGAACCGATATTTAACAAACTATATAAAATGAAGTTAGCGCCAGGTCGGAATGTAGATTCTACCGCGAAGAACCAGCAAGAAATGAAGTAGTTATTCGATTTCAACATTTAAAAATAGAAAGTCATATTAGTTAAATGCAATTATATATGTATGTAATATATACTGCCTGAAAGTCAACAAGTATTAGCACCACGCTTTTTTATCATCGTTTAGTGGCAACTAGTAAAATTAATTAATACCTTTATGAAAATTGATACAATTACATCATGAACAATAATATTTTTCTTTCAAATTGTATTTCTTCCATATTCTGCCGGTTGTGGTTTTAGCAGATAGCAGAATAATAAGCTATATATAGCCGTGTTTTCAATATAAAACTTCTACTGAGGCACCTTTATTATAAAAGCAGAGTTTCTTTTCTACCGGTTTCTTTTTATAGCGGCCGTTGGATGGATGAAATTTATTTAAAAAAAGCGAATATCGTCATAACAACCAAGTTATTATTATAAAGAGTATTGTACAAATAAATATCTCATTAAATAACACTTTTTCGTATGCGGTAAATTAATTCGTGCTTCTCATTTTAATGATGTTTTTATAACTAGCAACAATAAAAGAATATTGCTTACAACAGAAATGTGCTTTTAAACACATATACTCCCTTTTCACCCCAATGTGGGTGCAAATATAAGTACACCTTCTTTATTCCTTCAAAACTTGACCCAACGATCTAAGACGCTAGAATTGACACGCTTAACCAACGGCTTGTTTTCAGAATATTTCGAATTCGATTTCGAAATTTCATGTTTACAGAATGCTTTTCGAAACAAATTTGCTACAGATTTTTTTAATAGGAAAATCCGATAACTTTCTCGGTCATTTTATTGATATTTGTTATGAGGCTTGGCTTAGTTTTTCTTATTTGATAAGCGTTTTGTGTCTCGTTAATCTGATGTAGTAATCAGTTCTTGGCGTGTTGGGGTAGGATTTGACAGGGCGCCGTCAAATAAATCCGATCGGTGGCGCTCGATACGTGTCGGAAAAAATCTTGTCTTCCCATAATTGCTATGCAATTAAGATTTAATTCAAACATAATTTCATACCACAGAATCTTAAACTTCGCTCAATCAACCTTTTCGATCATCATCATCATCATTATCATCATCATCATCATCATCAGCCCGTTTTTGTCCACTGCTGGACATAGGCCTCTCCAAGCGCACGCCACTGTGGTCTTTCTCCGGCTACTCGCATCCAACTCCTGCCTGCCGCCTTGCGTATATCGTCACTCCACCGTGCCCGAGGACGTCCTACACTACGTTTACCGAGACGCTGTCTCCAATCTAGATCGCGTTTTCCCCAACGGTTGTCGGTTCTGCGACCTTTTCGATATCTTGTGAGAATTTTGACGTTGTATATCAAATTCTTAAATTGTCAAAATCCATCGTGTTGAGTTCTTTTAAATTTGCTGTTACAAACGAAATTAATTTGTATTATTGACTTTATATCGATTTTATATATAAAATGCTACACGTGAAAATATTACCCATATGTGACGGTTTACAAGCCTTATGTAATATTTGTATCACAAATCAAATACTCGATGTTTGGAAATGTAATTGTTTGTATGCGGATGTCACTCATCAAAGTTAGATTTAGTAGATAAATACTTATATTAGTACGAATTGGTTGTTTTTCTATGTATAACTAGATTACATCACAGATTCATTGCGTGTAAAAATTAAATTTAAATAAAGTATAAAATTCAGAAATAAACGGCTTAGACCTATCGTTAGAAAGAAACAATTAAACGTACTGAAGCTACAATAAACACAAAAATTACTCTTAATGTAGGTCTCAGGTAAACCTACCGCAATCGCAGATACCAGATATCCACATCTAGAAAAATCACTTGAGACTACCTTCAGACAAGCGTCGTTTGTTGGGGTTTTTGTCTTGTCTTTCTGTGTTTTGCGATACACATTTAAACGAATGAGTACAATGAATAGACAAGAGTTTATTTGAAAAATAAATCAATTAAACTTTACGTAATTTATAAATGAATCGCACTGATTGGTCGTCTGGTCATCATCAGCGCATCAACCAATCCGCATTGGAGTAGCGTGATGGAATATGCTTCTAAAATTCTCCGCAAAAGGAGAAGAGGCATTAGCCCAACAGTGGTAAATTAACAGGCTGTTATTGTGTGATTTTTTATTGTTGATTTTATTTATGTACACTCATTTATTTGGAGCTCAGGTAAACCGCTGGACGTTTTAAGGGCACATCCTATGTTTGTATTAATCGGAAATAAATAAATAATTGCAAAAGAAACGATTGAACTTTTTCGTTTGTCAGGGCGTGGACAACGTATTTGGTTTGACCACCCGCAAGGTAATTGTCAAGCATTTGCATTCGCCAGGTACAGTGGAAACCGAGGGCTTGTTCTTGTAATCAAGATTGCTTTCAATTCGAACGTGATTGTGATTGCTTCTGTTTGACAATTATCCAATCAGAAACAAAACATAAGTGAGGCTCTGCCATTCGAAACGAATTTGACTCTTGATGTTAAATTTAATTGATGAACAGATTTACGGCGCTACGTTCGTCTCATTATAATTGCTAGAGTAAATATCGCATAATCTGTCTAATAATTTTCAATTGGGCTGTACGTCGAAGTTAGAGTTTGTTCTTAGAAAATATAGCCCTATATTTGGAAACCAAACTGAAATATGATTTAAAGTCTTATCTAGACTCTTTTCAGGATGTTTTTAATTAAGACTTGACAGTTGCTCCACAGTATGATCGCAACAATATGTCATAAACTATATATATCTTTTTGAAACAAATAGTACAAATTATTGTATAGGACTCAACATGATGACGAATACCACAACTATTTTTAACATGGCTTTTTAAAATTATGTTTTAGTGATAAAAAAAGTTATGAATTAGTATTTGTTGATTTACAGGCGGAACATATACATAATTAAAAAAAATAAAATTGCATTTTATCGACATACTCCGTTATATGAAATGAGTAGCTATTTAATTTGTGGTCGGATCTTCTCAGTATCAACTTTCCGAAGCGGTGGTAGCTTTACATTAAATTCGAAACTGTAACATGACCATTAAAATGTGCTTTTTTTAACCTTTTTGATTAAATATTTATATTTTCGATTATCGGAAACCTACGGAAATAATCTCAAAGTGATAAAAATAAATTCGATTTGTAATCTTAAGGTTGGCAACCCTGTACTGTGTCACGCCACAGCCTATGTACTCAGCATGTAACAACAGATTACAAGGCCTTACGATATTTACTCAGTTAGCTTCTGTTATGCTAATCACCGATGTTAAATATTTGATAATCCTGAATTATATTAGGTGTTTATTCGCTAGATGTGTATACTTTTGTCGTTAATTCTACGATTTCTTTGGAAACAATGTTTAAATTAACAGATAATAATAAAATTATGAACTCTGTTATGTTATTATCTGTTAATTGGGAAATGTTGAAATTATAAAGATGGTTTTAAGTCCTGAATTACATAAATAATTTAATTTAATTTATCAATTCATTTAAATTGTCTATTATAAGTAAAGTAAAGAAATAGCGAGCATGGTCTTCCTGATCGCCCTGGTGGGCAAAGACCTCCTTTGTTCAGGCTTGGGCTTATTCCATCTTTCACCTAATTACCTGTATATATTTATTTATTATTATATGAATTATAAATATAAATGCTCATAAAAATTAGTAATATTCCGGATTTTAACCTACGTCTCATCTACTAAGACTGAGCTATATCAACGCCTTTTTAAATTATAAACTGTTCAAATAAGTGTAAAAATAAAATAAATTTTGCTTCTTTAATAAACTTAATAATAATTTATTGGTTTGATAAAAACGATAAGCGATGGATAAGTGAATCGTACAGACAATTTACGTATAATTACGAGCAAATCTCTATATTTTCTTAATAATTTAAGAATGTCTTCTTTCAAAGTGATGTATGTATATGTGTGCAGACAACAATAGCCCAAGGGGGTCATTTAAGGCTCAGGCTCATCGCCAGGCATTGAGCTATTGTGGGCTTATAATTCATTTTGTTAATGCACTGTTATACAATGATTTACTAAATATGTGGTTTGTATTAATACTGGCAGTAATTACACTGGCTCACTGACTCTTTAAAAAGGAACGCAACATATGACTATTGATGTTTGGGGGTTGAATACATGGTGTTGGTTGTAGCCTTGAACAAACTCCTAACATTCGCTTCTGATATGTAATTACTAATTTTCTTTGAGTTCTCATAGCATACCACGAGAGCAAAGAAACAACTATCTCGGTCCGGATAAAAGCTCTAAATCCAGTACTTGTGTGACGACACAAGGAAAAGCAATTTTGTTACAGTACGTTGGTCACACATATGACCTCAGCTTTATAGACCGTTCCGTATCACAGCCGAGTTTTGTATCGCAAATGATTCCGTATTTTCTTTTATAAGCCCTTATTATATATTCTAAAGTAAGTCTCATATAAATTTTACATTATTTTTTAGTATATATTATATAATATACTATATAGGTTTTATTAAAATCGCCAAGAAACTCAATATTTACTAGCGACTAGTAATAATTACAGTAGTCTTTATATTTATACGTTTAAATTTAAATCGAGTTAGTCATAATTTAGCTTTTTTAAATATGTATCTTTAGTAAAGAAGGCATATTATTCAATACAGACGTTAAAAAAAGCGTGGAATCAATACTAGTTGACTTCCAAGCAGGATTAATTATATACATATATAAGCGTATATAACTAACTGTATTTTTACATGTCGAAAAGGAGTGACAACTGTGTTCCTTGCCGGTTCCTCTCGGTAGAATTTACTTTCCGAACTTAAATGACGATTCGAAAGTACTTATAAAAGCCTACTCAAATTAAGTATATTTTGATTTTGATATGATCGATGTCATTATGTAAAACTATTCTGAAATGTCAGATTGAGTCAATACACAATTTCCAAAGCGATTTAATCCTAGGGCGCGTTAAATTGAATGCCCTCTCAAAATGGCGGGTCCGCTTTCATTCCTAAAATTCAAATTGGAAGTGATTGTGGAAATAAATGGTTCCTCAGTGAATTTAACTGGCTGCGGTTTCATCGACTGTTTAACGCTGAACTCCGCGTTGTCGTTTATTTATTCAATACTTTATTGTATTACACAAACAACGACAAATACGCGTTTTATTGACAGTATTTTATAACAATTGTTGCCTTTAGGAACTGCGGAAAAAACAATGTATGAGCTACAAATAAAATCACTCAAAACACAAAACACTCAAATATACATATATGAATACACATACACACACACAAACAGAAAAAAATACAATAATCGGAAACAAAACGTTTAAGTGTAATTTCAAAATCTATATTAATATTATAAATGTGATAGTAAATCGTGTCTGTATGTCGCTCTTTCACGACCACACCGCTGAACCTAATTTGATCAAATTTGTTGTGAAGCAAACTTGAAATCCAAGAAAGAACATAGGCTACTTTTTTGCTTAACATATGTAACACCTCGAAACGCGAGCGTACCCACGGGCTACTACTAGTAATTAATATGTTTTTAGCTATAATATACTTAAGTAAAGTAAAGTAACAGCCTGTAAATTACCCACTGCTGGGCTAAGGCCTCCTCTTCCATTAAGGAGAGGGATTGGAACATATTCCACCACGCTGTTCCAATGCGGGTTGGTGGATTACACATGTGGCAGAATTTCTATGAAATTTGTCACATGCAGGTTTCCCCACGATGTTTTCCTTCACCGCTGAGCACGAGATGAATTATAAAGACAAATTAAGCTCATGAATCAGCGGTGCTTGCCTGGATTTGAACCCGCAATCATCGGTGAAGATGCACGCGTTCTAACCACTGGGCCATCTCTGCATCTAATAATATACTTATATATTTATTTTCTTTCTCAGGAACAACTCCGCCAGAGAAAGGAGGCAGAGGAACGAATTGCGGCGCAAAACGAATTCTTAAGGAATTCGCTCCGCGGCTCTCACAAGCTACAAGCGTTAGAGTCTAACCCGCCATCCAGCACAGCCTTCGTCAACGATGCCTACGAAGAAGATGCAACTGACGAGGCTGCACAGCTGTACGCTATTGTTGGTAAGTAACTTAGTGTTATTCGACAAAGGTACTTGGGTTAAGAAATTGTCTAACTTACAAAAACTTTATTTTGATAACTATGAAGCAAAAATAAGCAAAATAGCTTTGATAATATTTTAAGTATTTATAAAATTAATGTGCGTTACTAATATTGAGACTTTCATCGTTAATTAACAAGAGTAATTTAACAAATACAATCGGTAATTCATGTGTAGTCATTGGTGTATACATTTGCGAAAGATTTTCATTCAACATGTGCTTGTTTCCTTCACGAAATTTAAAACTAGTGACGTAATATTTCAGTCGTCTGGGTAGTGACAATTATCGGTTAAAACGCAGGTGTTATCCCCACTGGACCAGAAATGAGCCTGCTCTGAATGTGTATGCCAGATATTATCCTGGTTTTATATCCTCTGGACACTCCAGATCGGCTGTTAATAGCCACATAAATTACCAAGTCCAGAAACAGTTTGTCCCTCGTAAACTACACGTCGTAACTTATTCAGCATTATTGTGGCAAGGGTCGGGAAATTATGCTAATCCCACTAAATAAGTTTATATTCACCTTGCGCAATTTAGGAGATATTAATAATATACTATATATTCTAATGTGAGCTATTATTCTCATGTATTTCAAATGGTAATGGTAATATTTTGAATTTTATTGTGAATATCATATTTAAAAAAAACATACTAGTATTAATATCGATATGAACTTAATTACTGTTTCATTTACCGATGAATAAATTTACTATGTTTAAATTAACACATAATATATTATATTAAAAAAAAAACTAAAATGAACAATTTTCGAGAAAATACATTTGAAATACAAAACTTAACAATATCTGGAACCAATGTAAGTGAAATGGGACATCTTGTAATTTCACTGTATCAATCAACAAGAATAATTGAATGGGTTCAAAAATAAACAAAAACAAAAAAGTTATACCCGAACATGCATCGTATAGACGAATTGAATGAAGAATGAAACCTCTTTCCTATTTCGAGGTCGGATTAAAAAGTAACTATTGAGATTTCGTCCGCTTGATACAATCAATACGACTTGCAGTCACATCGTCATCCACTCTGGGCTTAAATAAATATGTCTATATAAAAGAATTAACAGAATTAAATATATGGAAATTAAAGAGTAAACAATTATGTATTTAGCTGAGATGGCTCAGTGGTTAGAACGCGTGAATCTTAACCGAAGATTGTGGTTCAAATGCAGGCAAGCATCATTGAATATTCATGTACTTAATTAATTTGTATTTATAATTCATCTCGTGTTCGGCGGTGAAGGAAAACATCGTGAGTAAACCTGCGGGTGTCTAATTGCATCGAAATTCTGCCAACTAATGTTAGTACGCATACTATTTAATTTAAGATGTACTAACAATAAAACAAAGTTGTGAATTAGGTACTACACTATCAAACACTTTGATAGGTTTAATTATGATTACCGGAATGTTTTTTTAGTTATCAATTTCACAATTTGCCATTAACTGTTGTTAATAAAATAACCAGGAAAGTGAACCAGGGAACTATATAAACCAATTATAAAGTAGTCTGAGCCGCAGGGCCGCGTTACTTCCAGCCCGAGAGGCAATAGTTCGATCGTTTAATATTAGCTCCTGGCGACCTAGCGCCTCTATAAGGGATGCAGTTTATCCAATCAATTAAACTCTTGTTCGCGCCAATGGAATCACTGCTATGAAATAAAACAAAGTTTCCGAAACGATTGAATGAATTCAAAAGCTCTAAATGGTTCTCCAATATTTTGAAGAATAACTCAAAATGATAATAATCCGCTTTCGAATAAGGATAAAATTGAAATATAAGTATGTATTCTCGGAGGGGATTTTAGTTGTATGAGATATATTTTCCTGTAAAGTCACGCTACCTACGGCTATAAAATACCTCTAGATGTATATAGCTGTATTTATGTATACGATTGATAGTTACTCAAAAAAGGTTTTAAAAGCGTAAACACTTGTAATTGATTTGGCATTTAGATTCTACCCTCAAACTCTGGCATTTGTCTTAGTCTTTAAGTTAAGGGTGTAACAAACATACATACATACATATAAGATAAAATAGTTTTAAAGCTTCGTACAAGTTTGTTGAATAGTCACCACATATATTTTACACCACGTATATTTTACCGCCAAGCAGAAATTATTATTGTTATTTTGTCCCAGCTTGGATGAGTGAGCAAGTGTAAGTACAAGGCTCAGGGGCATAATATCTAAGCTCTCAGGGTTGGTGGTGCATAAGCGATGTCGCCTTACATTTCGCTTGTTATTCTTAAGGCACCAATTTATAGAGGCGTGGTAACTTACCACCAGATGGCTCTTTTGACCATCAGCCTACGTGCGCTATAAAAAGGACTTCTCATTTACTTGAGGTGTTTTATTTAACTCGTAATTAAATATTTACAGATTATCAAGAAGTATGCGCAGCGCTGTCGAGGGTACAAAAAGCGCTTAGTTCGAGCGGTGAAAGCGCTCTTGCCGCTCGGGTCGCTGGAGCGGCCGGCGTGCTGCTGTGTCCCGCGCTGCGGACGGCACTGGCCACGAGGTCGGCTGTCCTCACTGCAGTGAGGCATAAACGGACCGGCCTCTCGCCTCCACAGACACATCGAGCCACTGATCGATTAAAAGATGTACGTATGAAACTTAAAATTAGTCTTTTGTTGATCCCATTTATTTGGGGTCTTTACAGAGGATTTTTAGCACTGTGTAAAATAGGAAAATCTTATCTCAAAACCCCATAGTATGATTATGCGTATTAGACTCTGTATGCTATTATAATACTTAATATATATTTAGTTTGGAGAGGAGTCATATACCTTCTCGAAACGTATAAAAAAATAACAATCTTAATAGGCGGTTTTTACAACTGTTAACCTCTCAATAATATTGTTTTTATCATTTCAGTGTATAGATGTACTAGGATCGCATACGGCGTCAGGAGGCGAGACGTCGGCGTTAGCAGCGGAACTGCTCTCGATACTGGGAGGCTTGGAGTTGGAGAGCTTGATACAAGCGCACGATCAGGCCGCTGCGTTGTTGGACCCGTCCTGCTTCACGAGAGGGAAGAGAAATAAGGTAACGAATTAAAATACAGTGTAAACTCTATATAACGACACTGAACGGACTGTGCATTTTATGGCGTTATAGAGAGTTGTCGTTAAATGAAGAGAAGAAAAATCAGAATTAAAAAAAAAAGTTTATTTTAGTCTATTGTTAGTAGTTATGTACAAAAAATATATATGTTATTTGAACGCTATTGCGTATACTCTGTTAGTTTTGTGTGACGCCTTTTGCTGCACCTAATTTTGTTGTCCATTTTTAATTATTTTATTTATATCTGATATAAAGAAAGTAATTTTCCAGCTTTCGGAACTTCTTTCGGTGGAGGCTCAAGCTCATCCGTCTCATCTTCTTCATCTCTTTGTTCTTAAACTTCAGTTTTTCTCACTGAATCCAAAATTTCTATGTCTATGAGTGAGGCCGATGTAAGCAGGCAGTTGTTTACTTCGATGTAGGTTTGAAAATTTACCGTATTTCCTGCCATGATGACCTGCTGAATCCACTCATTTAATGGAAGGTCGTCGTCGCTATCAAACTCAAGTTCTGTTTCCACCTCATCAATCGTAGAATACATATGATAACGTTGCAATCCGTGACTCCTACTTATTAGGCATGGTCACAGTCTACACGTGCAAGCAATCCCAATTTGTAAACAAATGAAGAAAGTTCCTAATGCGTGGTGCCGACAATAGAGTTTATTGAGGGCTAGAATAATAAAGCGACAAAAAAACGTACACAGATGCGCAGTTTTTTCTAATTTTAGCAACTTAAAAGATACTTTTTATTTCTTAATTGTTGTCGTTATTGAGAGTGGGTGTGATGCTTTGTAGAGTGTATCATTGTATTGAATACAAGCTAAACCAACTAAAACCAATTGATTTCGACACTTTAGAGAGTTTGCCGTTAAATCGAGTGACGTTACATGGAGTTTACACTGTATACTCATACAGCCGATTATCCGAACGCCGATTAACCGTATCGCCAATTATCCGAGTTGGTCCTAAGCGTAATATATATAAAAAAAAAAGATTATTATTTGTTTTGTGCTGTAGTAACAAGTTGGAACTCTAGAGTCCAGATATATTTCACATTGACAGATCGTTTGTCTTTATTCGATTATCCGAATCGACCCCAGTCCCAATTCAATCGGATAACCGGCGTTCAACTGTATTCTAAAGGAACCAATCATTTATTTTTCAAATGAACAAGTAACTGCTTCAAAGCCTCTAGTTATGGAGATGCTCCTAGCAATGGAAAGTAAAAGGCAGACGAACTACATGCATATGAATTGTGAATACAAAATTACATTTGAATACGAATTATTTCAATTAGTTATTTATTTCTTCTCTAAGCCATTAAGCACATGTTTAAAATAAAAGTATGTCGTTTCAGACTGGCTTCAATAACTTCAAGGGCGATGACAAGTATTTGCCGCACTCGCCTGACGATACCAGCGAAAACATCAAAATTATAAAAATAGAGAAAACTAATGAACCACTTGGTAAGTTATCGCATATATAATCGTTATGAACTTAGTTTCTTTTCAATATTTAAATCGTAATCGTTTTACCAAAATTCCCGTATCTAAAACTATTAAAAAACATTTAATCTGTCGTTAGAAATAAACTTAAAGTGTAATAATTTAAAATCTTTTATTTGTTCTACATTATTATCGAGTTGTAATTCAGGCTGTTTGTTACAGGTGCTACTGTGAGGAATGAGGGAGAGGCAGTCATCATCGGCAGGATAGTGAGAGGTGGAGCGGCAGAGAAGTCAGGACTCCTTCATGAGGGAGACGAGGTATGTAGAGTTGTCACCTTAATGGGTGAAATTATATAACGCTTACAATATTTTCCTGTGTCGGTCCTTTTACATCTCGTGCAATGATGTTCTAGTAAACAGATATGTTATTAACGCGCAAAAAGTGAAGACTAGAAAACGTCCTAATTGGGATGTTTGCCTTTAGTTGTTTCACGTAGTAATACGTTATAATACATCATAATTATGTGGTAATACGTTTTGCGTAATTAAAACATCTAGTTATCCCTTTTACTTATTTTTTTATCAAGCCATCCTTTTTACTTTTAACGAAATGTAAAAATAAACTAAAATAAACGGTTCCCGGCGCGGCACACTTTTTTCTGATGTTTTGTATGGATATAACGTATCTGTTTATTAGAATATCTTTGATCTCGTGTAATAACTTATATTTATCGTATGTAAGTGCGGTCGACATAAATAAATAAAAGCGATACATGCAAATATGCCTACTTATAAAGTAACAGCTCGAAAATATCTCATATAGGTAGGCAATCTCCTGAAAGAAGTTCATTTACCAGGACGTACAAAGTAGGACATATCGAAAATATCGGTGGCAAGATTTTATGTTTTATTTATTTATTTTTTTATGGTATTTTTTGGCGGACGAGCATATGGGCCACCTGATGGTAAGTGGTCACCATCGCCCATAGACAATGAAGCTGTAAGAAATATTAACTATTCCTTAAATCGTCAATGTGCCACCAACCTTGGGAACTAAGATGTTATGTCCCTTGTGCCTGTAGTTACACTGGCTCACTCACCCTTCAGACCGGAACACAACAACACTGAATACTGTTATTTGGCGGTAGAATAACTGATGAGTGGGTGGTACCTACCCAGACGGGCTTGCACAAAGCCCTACCACCAAGTAACACGTGTAGACTTTTTTAAAATATGATTGCTCACCGGCGAGTACGAAACTGATACATTATAGATATATATATATATATATATATATATATATATATATATATATATATATATATATATATATATATATATATATATATATATATATATATATATATATATATTTTATAACTATGAGACAACATCACATACATTACTCTGATCCCAATGTAAGTAGCTGAAGCACTTGTGTTATGGAAATCAGAAGTAACGACGGTACCACAAACACCCAGACCCAAGACAACATAGAAAACTCATGGTAATCTACATCGACTCGGCCGGGAATCGAACCCGGGACCTCAGAGTGGCGTACCCATGAAAACCGGTGTACACACCACTCGACCACGGAGGTCGTCGAAAATGCTAATACTGTGATTTTGTTTGACCCTCGCAGCTGCTGGAAGTGAACGGCGTGAGCATGCGCGGCAAGTCGGTGCACGAGGTGTGCCAGGTGCTGGGCGGGCTGGCGGGCACGCTGAGCGTGGTGCTGGCGCCGCGCGCGCGCCCGCGCCCGCCGCCCGCGCACCGCGTGCTCCACGTGCGCGCGCACTTCGACTACGACCCCGAGGACGACGTCTACATCCCCTGCCGCGAGCTCGGTGCGCGCACACGCACACACACGCACACGCACGCACACGCACCCGCGACTCACTCGCACTCACATACACACACACACACACACACACGCACGCAGACACACGCACTCACATACACACACACACACGCACCCGCCACTCACACGCACTCACATACGCACACACACACACACACACTCACACGCACTCACATACACACACAAACACACGCACGCACACACACGCACCCGCCACTCACACGCACTCACATACACACACGCACACGCACGCACCCGCCACTCACACGCACTCACATACACACACAAACACACGCACGCACACACGCACATATACACGCACACACGCACGCACGCACGCGACACAACGGTCTCACTCATTCGATGCTTCATTCCAGGTATAAGTTTTCAAAAAGGCGACGTGTTGCACGTGATCAGCCGAGAGGACCCGAACTGGTGGCAGGCCTTCCGGGAGGGGGAGGAGGACCAGACCCTCGCCGGGTTGATACCTAGTCAAGCTTTCCAGCACCAGTGAGTAAAATTATTAGTCAGAGAATATTAATTTAATTTTGTATGCAACAACAACAACAACAGCCTGTAGATTCCCACTGCTGGGCTAAAGGCCTCCTCTTCCTTTGAGGAGAAGGTTTGGAACATATTCCACCACACTGTTCCAATGAGGGTTGGTGGAATACACATGTGGCAGAATTTCTATGAAATTTGTCACATGCAGGTTTCCTCACGATGTTTTCCTTCACCGATGAGCACGAGATGAATTATAAAGACAAATTAAGCACATGAATCAGCGATGCTTGCCTAGGTTTGAACCCGCAATCATCGGTTAAGATGCACGCGTTCCAACCACTGGGCCATCTCGACTCGAATTTTGTATGCAATAAATTAATAATAAATAATAAATAAATTTGAGACAACATCACGTACATTACTCTGATCCCAATGTAAGTAGCTAAAGCACTTGTGTTATGGAAAATCAGAAGTAACGAAGGTACCACCAACACCCAGACCCAAAACAACATAGAAAACTAATGATAATATATATCGACTCGACCACGGAGGTCGTTACATATTAACTAAGCTAAGCTAACTTAAGCCGGTATTTATTTATTTTATTTGTTTATTTATTTATTTATTTTTTGGGAAACAAACAATTATAATTACACTTAATAGTAAAAACAAATATAAGAAAAACATAAATCAATCAAGTTTCCACTTAAAATTAATACAAATAAATGACATATTATATTAAAAATAAAAACAAAAACAGAAAGCACAGAATGCAGTGAAACTACTATAATTTAACTATATGACGTAAACTAAATTTAAATTCGCTAAGTTTTGAGTTAAATATATCTAATTCTGTACAATGCTTGTTATAACTTTTACATGCACGTAACAAGAACATATTCTTTGAATAGTCACACTTATAAAGGGGTACAAAAAAAAAGGGGTACAAAATTAGGGTATATACTGAGGCGTCTGTCGCAGGCGCGAGTCCATGAAGCAGTCGCTGGCGGGCGAGGCGGGCGAGGCGGAGGCGCGGCGCGCGCGCAAGGGCGCCACGCTGCTGTGCGCCGGCCGCGCGCGCCGCCGCAAGCCGCGCAAGCCCACCAGCGAGGCCGGCTACCCGCTCTACGCCGCCGCCGGCGCCGACGGTGAGCGCGCACCCCCCCCATACAGGACGCTTTTATTCCTCTAGATTCTCCCCTCCCCCATACATGACGCTTTTATTCCTCTAGATTCTCCCCTCCCCCATACATGACGCTTTTATTCCTCTAGATTCTCCCCTCCCCCATACAGGACGCTTTTATTCCTCTAGATTCTCCCCTCCCCCATACAGGACGCTTTTATTCCTCTAGATTCTCCCCTCCCCCATACAGGACGCTTTTATTCCTCTAGATTCTCCCCTCCCCCATACAGGACGCTTTTATTCCTCTAGATTCTCCCCTCCCCCATACAGGACGCTTTTATTCCTCTAGATGCTTCTTTACGTTCGACGCATCCTGCTAAACTCGAATATAATTTCACTCGTATATGAGACCGAGAATTTGATGTGCCGAGTAATAAGACTAAATTAATAAATAAATCTTATTATTCATTAAAAGAGTACTTTTTAAAAAAAAGTTTGGCTCGAGTTTTGTCACAGGAAAATAATTGTTGTATAGAACAGCATTGTAAATCTGTTTATTTGAAAAGAACAACTATGAGAGTCTCGCCATTTTTTTTTTCGCTTGAGACTGCTTTCCGAAACGATGGTAGTATTTAATTATCGATTATTCAAAAACCCTTCATTGTGAAGTTTACTTGAGTAAAACTTGATTTGATTTGATTTGACATTGTCTAGTCCGTAATGAGTCCTTTCGAATTTCAGAGTACGAGCAGGAGGAGATTCTGACGTACGAGGAAGTCGCGTTGTACTACCCGCGCGCCTCTCACAAGAGGCCCATCGTGCTCATCGGGCCCCCCAACATCGGGCGGCACGAGTTGCGCCAGAGGCTCATGGAGGACAGCAGTCGATTTGCAGCGGCCGTACCTCGTGAGTCCACTTAATAATCGTCTACTTAATAGTAAAACATCATACATCATCTACATGAATATAGTTGCCATTTCACTGACTAAATTAACTTAGCCTTTTTTGCCTATATCCAATTGAAAAATAAATAAAGATAAACAAGCCTCAGATTTACTTATTCCCTACATACCAGTGCTTGATTAATATGTCTTTATTTTTATTAACAAAGTTTACTTCTACTTTACTAAAACAAAGTAATTCTACCTAACTGATAATATTTACTTTAATTTACTTCCAAAATTTCGATGGTATAAATTAGTCGACGTTTTCAACGCCGTTCTTTCGTAAATGAATCAATGATGTTCTAGTAAACTGATATGTCATTAACGCGCAAAAAGTGAAGACTAGAAAACGTCCTAATTGGGACGTTTGCCTTTAGTCGTTTTCATCATAATTATGCCAGTAATTTCGTTATAATACATCATAATTATGTAGTAATACGTTTTGCATAATTAAAACATCTAGTTATCTCTTTTACTTATTGTTTTTATCAAGCTATCCTTTTAACTTGTAACGAAATGTAAAATAATTGGTCCCCAGCGCGGCATACTTTTATCTGTTGTTTAGTATGGGTATAACATATCTGTTTATTAGAATATCATTGTATATGAATAATAAATAATATAGATTAATCAAGCTTTTCAAAATATTGCTACAAAAATAATTACCAAAAGTGTAACTTCTCGTATACATTCTCTATTCCTGTCTCTGTCTAAATGAGTATAATAAAAAGAGATAGAATGTTTTACCATATAACTAATTAAGATGCGATCGTTTCAGACACGTCTCGCACGCGCAAGGAGCACGAGGCGGCCGGCCAGGACTACCACTTCATATCGCGGGCGCAGTTCGAGGCGGATATACTCAACAGGAAGTTCGTGGAACACGGCGAATACGAAAAGGCTTACTACGGTAATACATTGATTTATAACAATTTGAGGAGCGATGGCCCAGCGGTTAGAACGCGTGCATCTTTACCGATGATTGCTGGTTCAAACCCAGGCAAGCAACACTGTTTATAATTCATCTCGTGCTCGGCGGTGAAGGAAACCTTCGTGAGGAAACCTGCATGTATCTTATTTCATCGAAATTCTGCCACATGTGCATTCCACCAACCCGCATTGGAACAGCTTATCTCAGCAGTGGGAAATTTACAGGCTGTTACTTTACTTTACTTTATAACAATTTATTGAACACGATGACTTGTTTATTCATTCAGACTATTCAACAGAAGTGTGATTTGAACAGATTAAAAAAAATTAAGTAAGAATTACTAGTAGTCATGCGACTTGCGTTTTAGGTAGTTGGTTGTCATGTGTTAGGCAAAAAGTAGTATGTCCTTTTTTGGAGTTCATGTTTGCTTCATACCGAATTTCATAAAATTCGGTTCAGCCGTTTGGTCCTGAAAGAGCGACAGAAAGACAGAGGAATTAGCTCACGTTACTTTATATTTATGTTCGGATAAGGTTGCATTTATCATTTAAACATAATAACCAGATAAATTTTACGCTATGCTTGTTTATTTACTACCAATGTACACATAGTTAAAGTACTTGGTGTAATAACGTGATTTATTTTAAAAATATCGGAACATAAAAATTGATACTAATTTAGCTGTTGTATATTTCCAGGTACATCCCTAGAAGCGATAAGGGAGGTCGTCAATTCTGGAAAGATTTGTGTCCTAAACCTTCACCCGCAGTCGCTGAAGATCCTTCGTAACTCAGACTTAAAACCGTACACCGTGTTCGTGGCTCCGCCGAGCTTGGAGAAGCTGCGGCAGAAGAAGATCAGGAACGCAGAGGCTTTTAAGGTTACTAGTTTTGTTAACTTTGAAAATGTACCGCTCCGAATGCGATACGCTTGAGATTTGCGACATTTGCGTCGAAAATGGAGACTCGCGAGGCAATAGGACGTGTTTTCGTTTCTTCGGGAATTCTTTACTATTATTCATAGACTATTATCATAGACATTTATGAGGGTGCAGTTATTGTACTGATAAGGAGAACAAAGCATGGAGAGAGAATTTAAATTTGAAAAAGCCATTCACTTGAAAAGTCTGGCAGATAAACATACATCCCATTGTTAATACGGATTATACTCAGAATTAAAATTATTACAAATTTATTTATGTAACTTTCATTAGAAACGAAATGTGCTTCTATAAATGATTGATAATAAATATGTAATGAGTAATGTATTTGCAAATATCTTCGTTAATATTTAAAAAAAAAATCCTTAAAATCCTTTAAATTATAGTCAGGATTTCTGAAATTTAAAAAATATAATTATAAAAATTGTGGTGTATGTTTGTACATTATTATTAATATTAATGTATAAGTAATGTTTGTTAATGCAGGAAGAAGAACTGAAGGAGATTATAGCGACGGCGAGAGACATGGAGCTGAGATGGGGCCATCTGTTCGACATGATAATCATCAATAACGACACGCAGCGCGCCTACCAGCAGCTGCTGAACGAAATAAACAGCTTGGAACGCGAACCCCAGTGGGTGCCCGCGCACTGGCTCAAGCAGACCTAGCGGGAAATTCTCCAAGTTGCATCCTTAGCAGCTAAAAGACTGAATCGAGTCGAAATTAATCGAGAAACCCTTCGATCTAATACGAAATTAACGGATAAAGTCGAAAGCGATGTGATATACAAAATGGCGGGCGTCGAAAGTAACAAGATGGCGACAATTGCCGCCAAAATAATGTTACTGTTCACGCAAATGGTTTTACATTTGCTATTTTACTTTTTAAACGCCTGCGATAAAAAGATGAACTTTAATTTGAAATCTGTGAGAAATGAAAAAAAAATTGAAAACGGTATTAATAATTGTAATGCAATCGTGTTAAATCGTGGAGCTGTAGAGAGAAGTATAGGATTTAGAAATGTGTTCTCAAATGTAAAAGGTTTTAAAGAAGTTTATAAAAAGAGATCGGCTACATAATATTAGTTGAAAGATTTATTTATTAAAATAAAACGTTTTTTTTTTTCTTTTGTTTACGAAAAATCTCTTTCGTAGTAAGCACATTCCTTTATGTTAAAAATGATGAATATTATTATATTTTATTTTTAAAATGTGCATATTTCAAAACAGGAGACCAAACTTTATTTTTAGAAAACTGTCATTTTAATTCGGACTACTTAATCAAATATATATTGACGTATATGGTAAAACACTTAATATTCATGCAATTTTAATAAAAATATGTAACGGTTTAATAATCACAATTAATAAATTAAATATATTAATCTATTTAAAATTTTCAAAAGTCATAACATATATTATAAATAATAAAGAAAATTTGCCAATACGAACATATAATTAAAAATAGATAATTATTTAATATGATAAAGTTTTTTATTACACATTCATTATTTGAAATTAACAGTATATTATGTAACAATAATTAACTAATTCAATTTTACATCAATTTTAAAGTCAAAGAATGTTTATATAAATATTGTAACCTACACATAAAATATATAAAACGATAAATTAAATATCTCTGCTTTATATAGTAAGTATACATTTTTTCTGAATTCGTTACACTAAAATTCATTTCCTAAACCATATTTTTTAATATGTTAATATAATAATAATGCAAAGGAATTTATATTTTGCAATTATATTACATAAGTATTTGGATAAGTACTAAATAACTACGAAGAATAACATCAAAATTATTCTCTATTGCCAAATTTGTACCGTAGTTATATAAAAAAAAAAATAGGAATTTTTCAAAAGTTTTTCCCGTAGCTAGCCTCGTCGAAAATTTCTTAAAACGACGATAGGAATTTTAATCTATTAAAATGAAACAAGTTATCTAAAAACAGTTTAAATAGTTTGTAGACAAAGCAATATTTAAAACCCGTATCACACTTTACTATGACATATCTAATTTTTATAATATTCCTATTAAAAGCAAATGTTTTTTGCCAAACTAAATCTCAATTTTGTCAAATTTACGATTTTAATATACCTTTAGAAACATAATATTCATCGAGAGTTATCCGCTTCTTGGTGACGAAATTATTTACCAAATTCAATGTACTTTTTGTGACATGGCAGCATTTTTTGAATTGTTATTCTCGAAACTAAGACAATACCGGAAATCATAACCTAAACAATGAAACCTCATTTCGATATTTAAATAATGTTGTCAAATTTCAAAAAAAGAGTGTTCAGATAATAATTAATTTTTCATCGAAACCCAAAGTTTTAAAACTAGCATGCATTACAAATTAGTCTCTATATTTACCTTACATGTAAGTAGATAGCATTGTGCATTCCAAATGATTTAGTGCCAAATACATTAAATAAAACGCCCATAACAAGTGGTGTCACTATCAATTCTTTTTAATAATCACAATTGTTTAATAAAATAATCTTTTATATGTACCTTTATAACCTATGTTAAACGATTCATTATAATGTGTGCTGATTTTGAAGTATCGTGTTGTAATATTTTTTATTCGAGATGAATATTCGTATTGTAAGTTGTTTGAATATAATTATAATTATGTAACCTGTGGAGGTGCTAAAATGTGTAAACATGTTTTGTTCTGTCATATTACGTGTGTCTAAGTTCGTGGTATCTCGTGTTTGAGAAATGTTCGATTAATGCAATATTATTATTGTATCGTCGTTGCGTTTGCAACGAAAAATAATCGAACGTTTCTCACACGCGCTAACAGTTGAATGTGGATTTGTCGAAACTTCAAAGTATTGATATTATTATATAATTTATAAATAGTCCTGTAAATAAATATATTGACAACGTAGCAATGAAATATTATAAATACCATGTTAATAGTGAACAATTTAATGTAAATAATAGAGTACCTATTAAATTTAATATCAGATACAAAGTTTGTTTGATTTATTTTGCACTTGAGTTTCAAATCAATAATTTCACGTAGACATCGAAAGGACATCTCAGTCGCTAAAACCTATAGTTGATTCCATCCGATCATTTTTTCGAGGTACAATTTTTTTTAAATACACACAAACCCATAGGTTTTAGGTTAATAGAAAAAATATATGAATGTATAAAATACAATTATTTAAATATACTTATATCAATGGATACAGAAGTGCATACAGTGGTGGCGCAAGATCGAATCTTAATGTGGGCAAGATATAGTTTGCGAGGTTCTGTTTTTTTTATAATACTCTGATCCCAATGTTATGTTGTACTTTTTCAAATTTCGGGCGCGAGGCCCTTTGCACCGCGAGGCCGTGGGCACACATGTGGCCCACACCGCCCACGCCTTACCTACGCCGCCACTGTGTGCATAGACATTCTATAATTTACATTGGATTTTATTCAGCGGATCGTCAGTCAGTGAAACTCTTCATTAAAAAGGAAAATGTTTTTATAATACTCAAATAACAATGAGATCAGCATTCAAAGTTGTCATTGTCCATTGTTTTTGAGAGTTCTTCTATTCGGAATTTTCCTCTGAACTTCTGGCACAATATCATCCAATGGTGCGCGAATTGCATTAAACAAGAATATATTCTTTGATTAGTTTCTCGCGTTAAGAAGAAACACTTAAAATGTTCTCGTAGGTACCAACATTATTAAGTTACTTAAACTTCTATGCACGTTTAATGGGATGTTACCCAAGATATGATTATTTTCAATATTATTGGAAAAGCCACCTCTAAATTGCAAACGCTACTAAAAATATTGACTCAATGTTTTCTACATTCCGTGCCTACCCCGAAATTCTACGACATGCATGTGCTTTGTTTTAAAAAGTTACAAACTTAGTGTACCAAAAGTACTTGAAGTGTACTGCCAACAACCTGGGAAAAATGATATTACAAAAGTTTGGTGGTAGAATATGAAATGATGAATGGATGTTACCCACCCAGAAGTTTTTCAAAATCATAGGTACCTAACTCGTGCTTTTCCTATTTCCTTTATTTGTACCTATAAATGAAGCAAATAGAAAAAGCACATTTATTAAATTTTTAAAAAACAAATATTCATATTTGGTTATGAAAGAGTGTGTTCTATAGATTAATATAGGTAATAGGTACAAGGGTCTTAAGAAATAATAAGCTATACATATGAGTAATAATGTTGTTGAAAGTCTGGTATTACAAAAAAAGAAGAGTCTGGAAATTTTTGGGTCAGTTGAACTTGAATACACACGATACAAGTGTTGAAAGGCAGAAGCAGATGTTGAAGGCAGACAAGACAACTGTACTGTTTTATTGTTCCAAGCAGATTTTACAAACCTCAAATATCTAAATTTGTCTATGAATCAATTTTCTTGGAGTACCATACATTGCAAGAAGAAAACGAATTCCATTTGTAACGACGTCGTGTGGAGAAGAACCAATCTTTGTAAATACTTCTGTGCAATCAATTAAATCATTACATATACTCTTACATTAAAATACTCAGTGGCATCATGGCATCATGGTGGGCATTGAAAGAGAATGGTTTGCCTGGGATGTATGTGGAGTAAGTCCGTGCTATGTACAAGGGATCTTGTACCTACGTACGATCGTCTGCCGGTAACACCGACCGGTTCAATGTGGCTGTAGGTTTGCACCAAGGGTCGGCCCTAAGTCCTTCCTGCTGGTTATGGACGCTCTAACGGTGGACATACAGAAGGAAGCACCCTGGTGCATGCTTTTTGCCGACGACATTGTACTGGTTGGTGAAGATGGACCTGAGATCCAGAGCAGATTGGAGGATTGGCAACGAAAACTGATGAATTGTTGGCCTGAAAATCAGTAGAACGAAGACTGAACACATGTTCTGCGATTTCGGCGGTCTCTCCGGTCCTAAAGCCATAGCGCTTGATGGCGCAGTCTGCTCCGACTTCCGGTATCTCGGTTCACTCATTCAAGGCGATGGCAAAATAGGTCGAACGGTGAAGCACAGGATTAACACAGGATGGATGAAATGGCGGCTAGATACGGGAACAATTTGTGACCCCCGTATTACCCTTAAACTTAAGGGGAAGATCTATAAGAAAATGATCAGACCTGCTGTTCTATATGGATCAGAGTGTTGCGCTACAAAAGGGATGACTGAAAGACAATTGCATGTTTCGGAGATGAGAATGCCGAGAGGAATGTGTGGTGTTACGCGAATGGATAGAGTAAGTAATGAGTACATAAGAGGAAGTTTGTAAGTGACACCGATAGCCGAGAAGTTATGTGGAAGGCGGCTATCATGGTATGGGCATGTAATGCGGAGGAATGATTAACATATTGAGAGGAAGGCCTTGAGAATGGATGTGGATGGATATAGAGGTAGAGGACGACCAAGGAAACGATAGATGGATTGTGTGAAAGACGATATGGTTAGAAAGAATGTTACTTGTGAGATGACGTCTAATAGAGAAGTATGGAAGAAGACATGCTGCGCCGACCCCAAATAAAATTGGGATAAGGGCAGGAGGATGATATGATTAAAATACTCATTCAATTTATATAATTTTTATTGTGTAAGAAACACAAACCAATAGTTTATTATTTTCATTTGTATTGAACGTCCGGTGACGTGTACAGGCAGCATTGAAGTGCATATTATGTAAAATAAGATTTTTTTAATAGTTAAAACGGCGATATCTTACGAATGATTAGTCGTAAGAGAAAAAGTGACTAAACCATTTTTGAAGAAGATAAAATGAACTACAACTTTTGTCTGATCTATTTTTACGATAAAACTTACCGTTTTCGAGAAAAATGGAAATTACCTCAATTTTGCATGTTTGATCTTGAATAAATTTTTTTGCAGAAGTGGTATTGAAGGGGATTTTTGAAATTTCATTTATAATGATGTATTTAACGTCTCTGCAAATTTTCAGCTCTATGCGAATTTTGGCTAACTTATGACTTTTTTAGTCTATTTTGACTGAACTATTATAGTTACTTACACAAAATGCAACAGATGGCGTGGCGTCATGTAGCATTTTTATTTAAAACAATGAAAACAATTACATAAAATAAATATTCCTTATAAATTTGATTATACTAAATGTAGCATAAATAATAGCATAAGCCGCAAACTTAAGTTTCTGATATTTGATTTTATTATAGTCTGTAACTAAGTGAACGGATTAATAGTCTGTGACAACTAAATGGTCGACGATTGACAATTGACGTTGACGTTACTTGTTTTTATTTGGGACAATTGGAAAGGAGCGAAAACTGACTTTTTAATGATAAATATTTACACCATAACAGTATAATTGTAGTTTGTCTTAAATTTTTGCTTTAAGCAAGATGCCCTCGATGAAAGTTGAAGGAGACAGTGATGGGGACGGGGATATGTCTGGAGGAGATACGGAAAGATCAGGGGGCTCGTCTAGAGGCCCTGACCGTGATTCTAGCGCTGAGGAAGCCGATGAACCAGATTCTGATGACTCCTCAGAGATGGATGAAAGCGAGTGCGAGCGTCGGAGAAACGAATGCCTGGATAACTTAGGTTGGTTTTCATAGGTTATGTTTACAAACAAATTTTCATATGTGCGAATTTGAACCTTAATATTTATGTGTATATGTCCTTGTTAATTAAATAGTTTTTTATGATAATGTAATAAACTTAAATCAAATAAGAAACTTGTAAATGATTCTTTTTACAATAAAAATAGTTTTTTCATACATTCAATCAAAAATATTTACAACATATGCAATAATATGTACAAAAGAGAAGTGCAAAAATGATTACTCCTAACATAATGACTAGATACTTTGGATTTCTTATTAAACAAAATATGAAATCTGTAAAAACACTTACTTTTTCTTTCACAAATAACCTGTCAAATTTAAAAGTCACCCTAGTCACCTTAAAACATTGACATAGAAAAATACAATAAGATACCTTGCATTGCCAATATTGGGACCAAATGTCAATTGATTCCACAAAAAACTATTTACCTACATATTCCATGTAATCGGGATGAATTTTTAAAATCTTTCTATTATAAGTATGTTTGGTAATGCAAAACTCATTGTTACAATGTACAGTGTAAACTCTGTATAATCACACTCAAGGGACTGGGTATTTAGATGTTATGGAAAGTTGTCATTAAAAGGAGAAAGATATATCTGTATTAGAAATAAAAAGTTTATGTCAGACCAGTGTTAGTAATGAAAAAAAAAACAATCCTTATATGAATGTTATTACATATAGTCTGTTTATTTTTTTACTGACGTCTTTTGCTGCAACAGTAGTTTTTGTCGTTAAATTGTGTGACATTACATGGAGTTTACACTGTATATTTATTATAATAAATTTAATTAAATCACAATGTCATCTGTATATGATTATGTATGTGCTAAATGTATTAGTATGTATGTATTGTTATTAAAACACATTTTTTTTTTCATTAGTAATAATCACCTAATAAGCATCTAATACAATAATTCCAGCTAACTTGGAGAGGCAGTTCACAGTGCTAAGAGAGCAACTCTACAATGAAAGAATGAAGCACGTCAAGTATCAGCTCACTGAAGTCCAAGGCGGTAGATCACAGGACTACCTCGGCCCTTTGCGTCGATTGCAGGAAAATATGAGAGTTAGGTTAGTTCATACAACTATAATTAATTATTACAGATATGAAATTCAGGATATTTACCATGTTTTTTTATTTTTATTCGGTGGATTTCGATACTTTGACATTATCTACAAATGCCTTGCTCCACTAAATATAAATGAAAAGCATGGTAAATATCCCGAATTTAATAACTGTAATAATAAAAATAACCATGTTAGTTTAAAATCTTATATAAATAAATAAAGCTATAATAGATCAAGGTTTAAGTGAGAGTAGTATTATTAAGTGAAAATATTTTAAGATTATTCTTACATTTAATATTTTATTTATTTAGTTATTTATCAACCAGAGTCAGATAGTGTACAAAAAGATGTTAGCATAAATAAGTTCAACTTTAAACCATTAATAAACATAACTCATAATTGTTAAAGAACATTTTTAATCAAAGAATATGCACTGTTCTTATTCATTAAATTCTAAATATTTATAATTGTATGACGAATAATAGAAAAGAAAAAAAATTGTTCACTTGATCAATCAAATTACAGTTTGATTAGTCAGTATTTTAAATGGCTCCTGAGATAAAGTTAGTAAATATAACTAATTATTGAAATTAAGATTAAAAGTTACAACATTGATAGATTTCCAGTCTGTATCATGAGGTTTGTTTCAACTGTATAAACATTTTAGGTTGCAGAGACATCTAGTGGCAAGTACAAATAACTAAAACGTAGATAAAATAAATTCTTACTGTTTGAAAAAAAATATATATCCCATTTGAAATAAATAAATATAAGTAATATAATTGTAATAAGTAAAACATATAGAAACCATTAATTTGGTGTTATAATATCAGCTGAGATGGCCGCGTGGTTAGAACGCGTGCATCTTAACCGATGATTGCGGGTTCAAGGCAAGCACAACTGCATATTCATGTGATTAATTTTTGTTTATAATCCATCTCGTGCTCGGCGGTGAAGGAAAACATCATGGAAAACTGGCATGTCTCTAATTTCATAGAAATTCTGTCATATGTGTATTCCACCAGCCCACATTGAAACAGCGTGATGGAATATGTTCCAAACCTTCTCCCCAAAGGGAGGCCTCCTGCCTTAGCCCAGCAGTGGTAAATTTACATGCTGTTGTTTACAACTGCTCCAATTTCCTAACAGTGTTATAAAAAATATGCTTTAGTGCAGTAGCGGTGCAACATCGTATCTTATGTGGGCAAGATACGGTTTGCGAGGCCCTTGTGGTTTTTTTTTGTTCAGTACTGTGATCCCAATGTTATGTTGTACTACGCGAGGCCCTTTGCACCGCGAGGTCGTGCCTGTTTGTTGCCAGTGGCGGCGCAAAATCTTAATGTGGGCAACAGTTTGCGAAGCCCTTTTTTTTTCAAATTTCGGGCGCGAGGCCCTTTGCACCGTGAGGCCGTGGGCACACATGTGGCCCACACCGCCCACGCCTTACGCCGCCTCTGCTTTGGTGCCCTGTATGTATGACCAGGGTACCCTTTGTTTTGCATATCTTGTACATGACTAACTGATGACATATTTTTATATATTGAAGGGTTTACTTGAAAAATAATTTGAATTTGTTTCAGGATCGAAGTGGCTGGTATCCTGAAGAAGATGCGGATTGAGAATATCAGACACAAGTATGATGCTGAGGAGCAAGCCGCGCATCAGAATTTTAGGGTGAGTTTTATATAATTTACACATAACATTTTATTAATAAATGAAATAATATAATATAATAATAATAAGTGCCCTATATCACTCAGGATTAATATAACTTTCTGTCCGGGATGTTATGGAGATCCGTAACCGTTACACTAAATATAGGATATCAGGATTAAAATTCTATATGAAACCGAAATCGAATAGAAAAAAAAATGTTTAGAATTATTTTGATGTATAGTTTATATGAATGAATTATTGAATGAATTGTACTTTATTGCACATCACAAACAAAAAATAAAAAAGAAAGTAACACAATATAAAAAGAGAATATAAAAAAATAAGTAGATTAAAAGTGTTGTACAACGGGCGGACTTACGGTTTACCTTGTAATTTTCTCTTTTACTATGTCATATTTATAAACGAAACTATTCGAAACAGTCGGATAATTCGAAATAATGTCGATTCCGTAACCGAATCTGAAACAGGTAAAATATTATTCACAAAAATCGTAATTACATATTTTTCATTATGTTTCTTTCTGTCATTAATTTATTTTTTTAGAATTAATACATATTACCCCACACATATAAACAAATAAATTTTGCTATTTTACAATATAATATAAGTTTAGATTAGTGATATCGAAATTAAATATTATTGTACTAAATTACAATGTTTGGTACTTTATTTTATTGTACGTACAACAGCAACTATAACATATGAACTCAGTCCATGACTTATATAGATTAAGGACTTCTTAACTTGCTAGTGTAATACATGCAAGGATTTTTGTTATTGCTCCGCTTTTTTCTTTAAGTATTGAGAGATACTTAGAGTCTACGCTTGCGTGTTAGGGTCACAAGGATTATGTTGGAATTGCAGATGTCGGGTACATTTCCAAAACACAAAATCTATTTGCCATTCCAGACTAACGTGTAACATACATCCAAATTTTTATAATACATTTATAATAGTGGTAAGATCTGTTGTTCACTCACAGAGGCGCCCTCACACGTAACGTGCTTGGCGTAGTAGTACGAGTGACGCTTGTATTTACAAGATGTCCTTGAGTGCGTTCGATGATGCAAAAGTAAGGATAGCAAAAAAAAATGAATATTTATTTTAATACACAATCATATAATGTAGATTGCGAGTGTTCCTGAGATAAAAGATCTTATGACAAGTACATATGTATATAGCTAAAGCCGTGTATCTTACTTGGTCTTTTTTTCGATTGAAATAATTTCGATGAAACTTAATCCATAAACAACAAAAAATCTATTTACATTTTGTGTAGGCTGTCTGAAGTAAATGGAATGAATAAATAAGCTAACCTAATATATTAAAAACACTAGCAAATCTCGTAATGACGTTAATTCTATTTTGTCTGAAACAACAGATGGCGCTGTCTGTAGCTGAAATTAGTATCTGTCAAAATAATTTCAAATAAAAAATTCAAAACTTTCCGTGATTAAAATCACATACAAAAGACTCGAGATTCAGTTACTTGCTATGTACACGTAGTAAATTGTATTAATTGTGTATTGTGTATAACAATAAACCTTTTATTTGTACCTATTAATATAATGCTTTTGAAATAAACATTATAGTGGATTCCAGTTGATTATAATTATTAAAAAATTTAGACACACACAACATAATTATCATATAATAATTAAAATATAAGAAAAGTAAATAGCCGTTTGTATCCCACTGGTAGATTTCGCCTTCTCTTTTACGAAGAAGATTTGGATTTTATTCTATTATATTGGGGCTGACTTTCCCGAGCAAGGTTGGTCGATGAAATATAAGAACGAATTAAGTTCTGTTTGCTCAGCCTGATCCCGAAATTCTCTTTTGTGCTTGCGATATCACGCTTGTATCTAATACCTGCTCTACATTAATATCATTGATATACTATTATCATGCATTTTTGAACAGCACGATTTCTATTGGAAGCGTTATTGAATGATTTTTAAGTGTTACGTTTAAAATAACATATGTGTGAGAGTAATAGCAGTTGGAGATTAAAACATTGATACTTTCTAAGAAATTGAAAATTTAGTCGATTTTCTGGATGGTAGGGGTAGAGCATAGGTATCACTTGATGGTAAATGATCAACAATGTCAATTGGCACTATAAGGAATAATAACCATTCCTTACGTCCCTACAGCGTATTGGGATTCCACAAAGACCTACAGAAATAAAGATTGTAATTATACTAGTTTACTGATTGTGGTACCATAAAGATGATTCGGCACGAAGATTTATTACCTCATAAGATGTTTTAGCTCTGCCAGCTTACTGCTCGTAACCACTATCGCCATGTTTAGATATTTTGGAAACTTCTACGGTAAGTACACAAACCTTTACGTTTCATGTCTCTTTGAATGCCAATAAACGATTAAACTTTGAGAAATAGAAATGAATAAAGTTTCCCAGCAACTTCAACGGATACTGTTTCTCAGAATGTACCTCACTTTGTGGGATATACTATGTTATAAGTATTTACCAAGAGGATAATAAAACTTTAAATATTATTAAAAATTAAATAATATAGCATAATGTTCATAATAATAAATGATTTAACTGAAAAATATTTGTTAAGTCTATCCAATGTTGCTTATATAATATACGTTACTAAACTATTGAGAAAAAATCTTCTCGATCTTTGTTCAACCTAGTTAGAATAGTTTCAACCTCCGGCTTCGCCATTCATTGTCGTGCCTAACCTAGCCACGGCATCACGACACTCGAAGAGAGTTGGTATTCTTGCTTTTTTAAGGGACGAATCCCACGTAGAAACGTCATATTGGTGAAACATATTAATACGTTTTTTGAGAAAGGTCTTTCCAACCTAAAAAATGTCAATAGACAATAATTCCCTTCCCACGTTTGTTTTGTAATAATAATAATCGGTCCTGGACCGATATATAAATAAATAATAAATATGAGACAACATCACATACATTACTCTGATCCCAATGTAAGTAGCTGAAGCACTTGTGTTATGGAAATCAGAAATAACGACGGTACCACAAACACCCAGACCCAAGAAAACATAGAAAACTAATGGTAATCTACATCGACTCGGCCGGGAATCGAACCCGGGACTTCAGAGTGGCGTACCCATGAAAACCGGTGTACACACCACTCGACCATGGAGGTCGTCAATATATAAAGGCCTCTTAAAAATACTAGAACATTTAGTCCTCTGCCTAAAGGTTGCCTGAAAGAGATCACGACTTTAGCGATAAGTATGCTTGTTGCACTTTGCAACTTTTGTTTCAATCCAAATTTTAAGATATGTTTAAGTTTGCGTGCAATAATGATTAATAAATTCCACGACTTCCATAGTCGAGTGGTGCGTACACCGGTTTTCATGGGTACGCCACTCTGAGGTCCCGGGTGCGATTCCCGGCCGAGTTAATGTAGATTATCATTAATTTTCTATGTTGTCTTGGAGTTTGTGGTACCGTCGTTACTTCTGATTTTCCATAACACAAGTGCTTTAGCTACTTTGGGATCAGAGTAATGTATGTGATGTTGTCACATATTTATTTATTTATAAATAGTCCAGGTTACTGATTACTAAGACTCGAGAAAAAAACGATCGAAAATCCCTTCATCGTCAACGTCAAAATATCTTCTTGGTGAGCAAAAGTATATTCATTCTGTCAAAGAGACGAAAACAAACTTGTGCCACTTGCCCCTTATATATACTCCTATATACCCTTCTAAAATAAGTATTATTATATACGATTCGACTATTTGTTTTGCAAGTATTTTTCCTTCCCTTAGTATATGATTATAAAAAATACCAACGATGGTTGATACTGCGTTGCGTTGATGTCTTTCTTGGGCGACTGGAGACGTCAGCGAGTGTATTGTCTATTTCATTGATAAAATAGAACGTTGCACGAATGTAGATTTAAACAAAAGAACGTCAAAAAATGTTATTTTAATTGAATGAATTGCACCAAAATATAACTTCTATCTATAGTTGAATATGTATGATATAATTCAAATAGATTTGGACGGAATTTTTTCATTTGTATTTTTTTTATAGACATTCTTTTGTTTGTTTTTTAAATACTATTGCTTTGTTGTAAATATTTTTTGTCTGTCATTTAAAAAAAAATTTTTATGGGTCTTTTCCGAAATCTGTAATTTGATATAGTTCATAATATATCATACATATGATATGAACTATATCAAATCTTTGAAAGGAGATTTTATTGCGCTTTCGTAATATATATAAATCACTGATTTAATATAATTATATCTTACAACATATGTTATTATATTTCATATATTCATTAACTGTTTTACTCGTCGTATCAAGTGGTATAGTTTCTTCCTTATATACTTATTTACTCCTTAAAACTCCCAATGTAATTCCATTGTGATTGGATTTTGTTAAACAAATATATAGAAACTAACCTCACTATTCCGTGAACTTTACAACTGAGTATAGATTCCTAAGAATTATATCAATCCTTCGCGATTCTAACAAGCGAAGTCCAGGTTCATGTATAACTCATGTTATTAAAACCGTAGGCGTGTCATGCACGCATGTTAAAAGTTAGGCTTCTTCGTAGTACACGATTTATAGTATACTATAATGTTTTCACTTATCCCTTCGCAATTCACTTTGTAGTTTAAAGTTTTCACGTAATTGTTGTTCCGTACGTAAAATCCACTAAACGTCTCAAGAAGTTTAACTTTAAAAATACGATCTTATCATAAGAATGTTTTTTAAATTTATTTTGAAAATTTGACGGTTATGACATTTCATATTCAGACGATACTGTTTCGTTACATATAAGATTGCATAGTGGCATGGACGGTTGCATGTCAGTGCGTTAAATAATTAAAAAGTTTCTTTTTTCTCACTGCTTGGCTTAGCTTACGCTACATTTTGAGAAGTGTGGTCGAGTTTAATCTATCGCACTGTTCCAAATTTCTAAGAATGTTTTTCTTCTTCACCGAACAAGAAATTAAATCTTAGCACAAATTAAGCACATGAAATTTCAGTGGTGCTTGCGAGGGTTTGATCTCGAAACTATCGATTAAGTTTCACGCCTAACTAATGAACCATAACTTATAATTCATCTAGTAGTTGCCCGCGGCTTTGCTCGCGTTTTATGGTGTTAGTTGTCATGTTTTAGGCAAAAAATCAAATCAAATCAATTTATTCAAGTAAACTTCACAAAGAAGTGTTTTTGAATCGTCAACAATTAAATACTACCGCCGTTTCGGAAAGCAGCTTCTAGCGAGAAGAAACGGCAAGAAACTCGCATAGTTGCTCTGTTTCAATAAATAGATTTACAATGCTGTTGTAAATGTGCAATTTACAGTAATTAGTGTCCTATGATGGATACCCGAGCCTATCTCCAGGCGTTTCTTTCTAAGAAAGAGTATTATTTTATAAAATAGTATCCTATGTCCTTTCCTGGGAGTTTATGTTTGCTCCATACCAAATTTAATGAAATTCGGTTCAGCGGTTTGGTCGTGAAAGAGTGACAGACAGTCAAACAGAGTTGCTTTCACATTTATAAAATTAATACACATTTGTATCCGTGAATGTACACTTCGATATATTATCACATCAGACAACAACGTTATGTATGTAAGTCTATGATCGAACGTAACACTATACCTCGGTCCCCAAGCCCCTGTCTGCGAGGCCGAATGTTAATTACATTTTAGTTTCAATCGAGAGTTCCCCTTACAATACCGTCGGGTATATTGATTATTGTTTGGATGACCAACGCGGTGGGCGTTTCAATTGATTTCATGTCAAGCTCGTATTACATTATTATATAATATTTGTTTAATGAGGATCTCCAATATATTATATCTCCGATATATTATATTGATCATTAGTAGGTTCAGACAGGTTTATTCAATAAAGAGTTACACGTAATTCTTGTTTTTTAAATGACATGAAAAACTATTGCTTGTTGGGAAAATAGTTTACTCTGCTCTGATTAAAACAAGCGAACGAAAATCTGTGATATTTTTTGTCATATTTAAGATTTTGTTACCTTTATAAGTTTTCAGCATAACAGAAATAGCCAGTAGGCGTAGTAAACTTCAATCTATAGTATTCGTTTGTATGTCAAAGGCTAGTTACCTTATTGTAATATCTTAGCTCATTACGTTTTGATGTGATTATTGATTTAAATATGTTACTTATTGTTAGAAACTTGCATTAAATGCGGACCGTTTTACTTACTAAATACTTTATGCAGTCAAATATTCGAATGTCATCTACATAGAAACGTCCTCTAGAGATTTGTTCAAAAGTAAGGTAAAACAATTTCTCTTAAAGAAATATAAGTCTTAGCTTTTATCGCCTTTCTTGGTTTCGTTCCCTTTTATTTAAGCTGTTATTATTTACACTGTACTTTTAGTATTATTGTTAACATTTTGTTACTTTATCATTAGTATATTATTAAATGTATGTTATATGTATATATTTATAATATATATTTATGTAAGTGTGTGTATGTTTATATATATATGTGTGTATATATGTATGTATGTGTAATGTAATTCAATATAGGGATGGCTTTATGCATCTACTGTACGCTCTTTCTTGCATGTGCTAAGGTTGGCTGGTAGATAAGGCTATATAGCTTTAAGCCCGCCTTTTGCTCAATTTATTTTTTGTTAAATAGTTGTGCAATTAAGTTTAAATAAATAAATACATATATTAAATTTTTGTTATGTATAAAAGTATATCACTTTATATTACACTAATTTTTTTAATAACTAGATATTAGTTGGCCGCTTCGTTATTATTTTTTACATTATCGACATATAACGAATAAAAACCACCATATATGTACGAGGTATACATATGAGTATCATTACTTCTGATTTTCCTTAACACAAATTGGGATCAGAGCAGTGTTGGGCAAATTTTAATTGCAATTAAAATTAAAGATTAACAATTAATTAATTGTTAATTGTTACTACTACAGTTAACAATTAATCAATTGTAATTGTGGAAAATCACAACTAACAATTATTTAATTGTTAACTGTATTAGTAACAATTAACAATTAATTAATTTTTAATTGTTTTGTTAATTTTAATTAAAAATAACAATTAAAAATACTGCTGTAAAATATAAAGACTTGAGCGAAAACGACGACTTGAAATGTTTTTGTTTTATACCTACGCTGAAGAAATATTTATTAATGCAACTTTATATTATATAATATAAAAATAAACACTTTTTTTCTGTGGAAGGAGACATTTAGAAAAAATAAGCTTAAAACTTAGAGTCTTTGACCACATTTTTATTCGTCTGAAGTCTAATACTTATTTTCTTAGCTTAATTTTCCTAAAAATTTACTAATTACATTTTGATGTATAAAGTTAATTGTTAGTTTTAATTGTTTTATAAAACAACTAAAAAAGTTAATTGCAATTATTTTAATTGTAAGTTGCAATTGACATACGTTAATCAAATTAATTTAATTGCAAGGTGCAATTAAAAGTGTAATTGCGATTAATTTAATTGTAATTAATTTAATTGCAATTACTTTTTTAGTCAATTAATAAAATAATTAACAATTGCTTGATTAATGCCCAACACTGGATCAGAGTAATGTATGTGATGTTGAAAAAAGCGTGAAATTAATACCTGTTGACTTCCAGGCAGGATACATTACATACATATATAATTGTATTTAACTAATATGATTGTATTTTTAAATATTGAAAAAGATTAACTACTGACTTTCTTGCCGGTTCTGAACCGGTGGTAGTTTCACTTAATTGTTAAATGACGATTCAAAAGTGCTTATATAAGCCTACTTGAATAAAGTTTATTTTGATTTTGATTTTTGAATACTTAAGTTGTTTTAACAGTAAACCTGAGAGAAAGAAAGATCTGCAGTGTGAATCACGCTAAAAAATAATTAGAATTCAAATTTAGAATGTTGTGTTTGCCCACCAATATTTAACAAAGAATAACAAAACACTTACGGATAAACAAGGCTGAAATAGAGTTAATAATAGTTGCAGATAAAACAAATGCGTTTGTGTAGCAAGCCTGACACGCATGCGAATTGCCAGTACCTCCGTGTGACGTCACGTCGTTATTGAGTTAACTTTTGTTAGCTTGTTTTCTGTTTTCGTATAACTCTATCTCCACAGATGAGCAGGCCGTGTCTTTAAAGTATCTTTCTTATAAATTTTATTTATGTTATTTTAATGCGTTAGTTTTTAGTAATGGTACTGGTGTATTGATTGATTGATTGATTGATAATTGCTCTGCAGCGTAGCAATATTGATAATCTCAGGATCTGTTAGAATCTTGATTTTTGTGAAATTTAATCAGTTCGCCATTATTAAGTCATATTAATACCTGTTGACTTCCAAGCAGGATATATTAATTTAAATAATTGTATTTCACTAACATGATTTTGTCTTTTTTAAATGTTAAAAAAGAGTAACTACTGAGTTTCTCGCCGGTTCTTCTCGGTAGAATCTACTATCCGAACCGGTGGTAGCTTCACTTAATTGTAAAATGTCGGTTCAACAGTGCTTGTATAAGTCTACTTGAATAAAGTTTATTTTGATTTGATTTGATATGGACAATAAATATAAATTATTAATTATAAATTTCAAACATTATGAAACCCTTAGTTGAGTGATTAAAATAATTATAAAATATCAGAAAGGTTACGCTAAGTCCTAAAAAAATTATAGCAATACATTAGCATGATCTAATTTTTAGGATTCGTGACTTCATATGAGCTTTATCGAACGAAATATCTGGGTGCTCTGAATGCTATCATTATCATTACATAGTATAAAACAATGTCGCTTACCGCTGTCTGTTCATATATATGTTTAGATCTTTGAAATTACGCAACGGATTTTGATGGGGTTTCTTTTAATAGATAGAGTGATTCGAGAGGGTTTTGTATATAATACATGGACGTTATAGTAAAGAAACACTGACAATTTTAGAAGTTTATAATGTAATGTTATAAATATAAAAAAATCTGTAGTATATTTTGTATCAGCATTGAACCCGTGCGAAGCCGGTGTGGATCGCTTGTTTGTAATATAAAGACAAAAGGCAAACCGTTATGTGAGAAAAGAAAAGATATAATAACAAATAAAGACAGCCTCAGCAAGACTTTCATGTTCCTAATCGGGCAATAATCTGACGTCACAAAGAGGTCGATTCACGGAGGCTAAGAGCTTCCTAAAACAGGACAAATGCCTTAAGTAATACTCGTTCGTATGAATACAATGAAACGCGTTTGTTTATTTCATACATGTATTTAATTAATTTAATCACTACATTGTATAAAACAAAGTCGTTTTCTCTGTCCCTATAGCCATATGTATGCTTAAATCTTTAAAACTACGCAGCGGGTTTTGATGTAGTTTTTTTTTAAATAGATAGAGTGATTCGAGGAAATTGTTTTAATATATAATACATGGAAAATTTAGTAAAGAAATACTGATAATTTTAAAGTTTATACTGTAATTAATAATTAATTAATGTAATTAATATAATAATAAATAATCATTGCACGAGATGAATTATAAACACAAATTCAGCACATATATGTAGTGGTGCTTGCCTGGGATTGAACTCGAAGTCATAAGTTAAGATGCACGCGTTCTAACCACTGGGCCAGCTCAGCTCTATGTGTCGACTAGCTTCCTCCAAACCTCTCTCCACGTCTAGTCTGAGGGCAGTCATAATATTGAGCCCCGTTGTACGTTAGTATGTAATCGTCTGGATTCTAATTTTTTTCAAGAAAAATTTCGAATTTCGTCTGAATTTGACTCTATTATACATAAAAACGATTGTAATGTGCTATTATTGGGTATGATATCTTTAATTATTTACTTATCGTCGCTTTATTTCCAAATTAAATTTAATTCCTAGTCTTCTCCGATGTGAGTGACATTGGCGATATTATCTAGCCCCCTAGCCTATACCGCGTGTATTATAGCATCTATATGAAACTATAGTCCAAGGATTAATTAAGCTGTCATTAATCCCATACTACTATCATATTTAGGCAATGTAAGTTAGCATATTATATATCAAATTAGAAATGAAGTTGTGACATAAAATTGTCTTAAAACTGAAGACCCATATCTTGGCGTTTAATCTATTCTTAATTACTATAAAGGAATTTGTTTAGTTTATTTAGGATTATATATTGCATATTACAGACAACAGTTTCTCCTTCAAACAGTCAAATCAATATTTGAACTATCGATATAAGCTAAGCAGCCAAGAAAACCCTATATATCCCTATAATATATTTCTTAAAAATTACCTTTCATACGATAATATACTGGGTTAATCAAGGGGCTCGTATCGCTTCTTTCTTTTGATTGTTGAGGCTTGTGCCCGTGGCTGACGCCGGCTCCAAATATAACAATAACTATAACTGCATTATATAATCGTAAATTGACTTTTAAGTAGTGTAATATTTTTCATTTCATTTTACCTAGGAGGACTCTAAAAATATGTTAAATAGGCAATTATTATTATTACTTTTTAGTGCATTTTTATTTGTTTTAAAATAGTGTTTTGTTTGAAGTCGGTTTTTCTTTTTGTTAAAATTTTTATTTATTTTTTGATTTTAAGTGAAGCTTATGTAGACTAACAATTTTTTCTTAATATGGATAGATTAAGCGTGCCTTTAATATGAATCAGAAATAACTTCGGGGACAATTTCAAAAGAAACTTTTGAATAAAGCAAAAATACACTTTCGAAATATGGTTTTAATACGTCATGCGGCATATACTACAAGGTACCACCCTCGAAAGAGTTGTAATCGACCTCAATAAAAAATCTTTGCAAAAGAGTTATTCGTATGCTATGTCGTACATCATATGACATCACATCATATACACAAAATTTGATTAAAGACAGTAAGAAATTCTGCCCCAAATCGCACCCTAACTGTAAGTCGTTTAGGAGTTCCGTCAATACATAGTACAAAACAAAGTCGCTTTCTCTGTCCCTATATCTTTAAAACTACGCAACGGATTTTGATGCGGTTTTTTTAATAGATAGTGTTATTCAAGGGGAAGGTTTGTGTATATAATAAATGAACAATATAGTAAAGAAACACTGACAATTTTAGAAGTTTGCAATGTGATGTCGTAAATAAACAAATTCTTTAGTATATTTAGTATCAGTATTGCACCCGTGAGAAGTCGGGGCGGGTCGCTACTTGATTATAATATTCGATTATGACAATTACATAAACATAACCACATTATGGAAGGTGATTCAAATATCCAAATAACATATAAATAAAAGATTCGACCGAGGATCGCTAACGTGCTCCTCAGAATTGTTCCGTTCCCTCCCGTTCCCTTAATTTGTGATGGATCCTATGCACAGAACCCTACCAAACTTTCACCAAACTACCCTTAAAGTATATCCTTTATAATAAAAAAAGAATCATCAAAATTTTGCGAACCAATTTTGAGTTATTCACCTATTTATCGCGCACATACATAATGCAAATTTAAGACTTCTGTCGTTTTCATACGGATACCAAAAAAAAAAAAAAAATGGGTCCCCACGGGAAGCACTACCTTTCAAACAAAAAAAAAATTATCAAAATCGGTCCACCCAGTAAAAAGTTATGAGGTAACAAAAAAAAAAATACAGACGAATTGATAACCTCCTCCTTTTTGAAGTCGGTTGATAAACAAATAGAATCCTTTACATAAAAAGGATAAGAATGATAGGGGCGTTTTATTTATTGATTTCTATTTAGTGTTAGTTGTGCCTGTGACGCCGTGCGTTTGTATTTAACAAAAAAATTATTGTTATTGTCTAAGTTACTTGTTACTTCTTATTACATCAGACAACTCACGAGTTTGAGTTTGAGTTTGACTACTAAATCAAAAACTGAGTTATAGTATTCTATATTCACTTATATAAACAATTTTGAACCATTGTTTTACAAAAAATATTTTTTTACACCAACCACTGGGATGCGCCTGCTGGGTAGGTATTTATCGTGTGGATCTTATCGAGAACAATTCCAAATGTCCCAGACATAATTTGTATTCATTTTAATCAATTACATAGAATTTGGTTAATTCGTTTAATTTTAGAATCAAATAGAGTAGCAGGGTCTTGTGCAGTTAGATAGCTGTTATAAGGTTAATCAAGTGGCTTAAACGGATCGTGAGTTAACGGTTTTGTATGCTTAGCAGCTCGAAACCAAGCCTTTAACATCGCGTGATATATACTCTCATGTTAGATTGTCGTCTGATCGGACTATGTGTGACAGATATTGAGCTTTGAGAATGCTAAGAGAAACGCGAATGGATAGAGTAAGGAATGAGCCGAGAAGTTATGTGGAAGGCGGCTATCATGGTATGGGCATGTAATGCGGAGGAATGAGGAACATATTGTGAGAAAAGCCTTGGGCATGGATGTGGATTGATATAGAGGTAGAGGACGACCAAGGAAACTATAGATGGATTGTGTGAAAGAGGATATGGTTAGAAGGAATGTTACTTGTGAGATGACGTCTGACAAAGAAGTATGGAAGGAGAAGACATGCTGCGCTGACCCCAAATAATATTGGGATAAGGGCAGGAGGATGAGGATGATTATTCTAAGTTGTAAATACATAAAGTTCGTCACAGCTAGAATGGTACCATTGAAAATCATGGTAGGGAACTCAACTTCTTATGGTACATCTGTTTCGGACACGAAGGCAGATTATTCTTATTTTTTTAAATAGTAAATTATTCGTGTTTCAAATAATCTTTTCCTTGTGTATCTCATTCTTATTAAAATAATCGATGGATCGAATATTGTGTAAGAATTATACATATAATATATACATATATATATAAATATTACGTAAGTTTATATGTACGTACTTACAATATATAGAAAAGTAAGGGGATGTTTTATTTAATATTCAAGAAACCTTAGAATTTTCTCATTCATTTTGTAATTAATAATTAATAATAATTTTTCCTTATATATTAACAAGTTTATGATAATAATACTTGTGTTAATATTAATTACATGAAAAAAGTTAAGCTAGCTTATAGCTTAAAAATGTAAAAATATTTCAATTAAAACACAATTTCATAAATATAACTCGTATCGCGTTTATTGCACCGTACTTGGGCCGCGATGCGCACGCGCCGGATGTGACGTCACACTTCATGAATGGTCCGTGTCGATGACACGAGACGTCCGCTAACGCTTTATGTCGAAGGTTTGTTGTATTCAGATGCAGTTTATTGTTCTTTGGTATAAATTTCGATGTGACGATTATATTCCCTTGCGATATTTTAGACTAAATGAATTAATGGTATTATGTTAACTGTAAGCTATTTAACTAAGGGATTAATACTTAATTATATATATTTAACTATATATCGCATCTAATACAGTGTTAACAAATGACAATCATTATTAATGTAAATCATTATTAATCTACATATCTATATTAATATTATAAATGTCAAAATAACTTTGTCTGTCTGTCGCTCTTTCACAACCGAACAGCTGAAACGAATTTGATAGAATTTGGTATGAAGCAAACTTGAACTCCAAGAAAGTACATAGGTAACGTTTTTGCCTGATACGTGGCAAATAACACCCTAAAAAGCGAGCCAAACCGCAAACTTTTTTACTTGGTGGTAGGGCTTTGTGCAAGCCCGTCTGGGTAGGTACCACCCACTCATCAGTTATTCTACCGCCAAACAACAGTACTCAGTATTGTTGTGTTCCGGTCTGAAGGGTGAGTGAGCCAGTGTAACTACAGGCACAAGGGACATAACATCTTAGTTCCCAAGGTTGGTGGCACATTGACGATGTAAGGAATAGTTAATAATTCTTACCGCGTTAATGTCTATGGGCGATGGTGACCACTTACCATCAGGTGGCCCATATGCTCGTCCGCCAACCTATACCATAAAAAAAAAACTTACTTAATTGTATAAAATTGTAAACAAATAGTAAATTGCAATCAAGAATCGACTTTAATTTTCTGCACATCTATCGCTGGACCTCTTCTAAATGAGACTACCTGACTACAACGACATTGACTACAATGGTATTGCTTGTAAAACATAATAAAACAAGGATTTCACGTTTAGTACAAAGCTATACTATCAAGCTATGAAGTTACCATCAAAAATGTTCTTGTTTTCTATAAAGAAATCTCCTAAAATCATATTCTAAAGATATAAACATTTATATTACCAAAATATAAGTACAAACGAAATCAAAGACGAAATTGCGTTTCAAACAAGCTAATCCCCCTTAACTTAATTATAACGATGTTTCTATGAATAAGTAATGTCACAGCTCTGTGGGGGAACCGACGGAACCCATGTCTTATCGGTCCCTCGGAACCATTCCGATTTGTATACAAATTACACTTAAGCCTGTTTGGATATAAGCTTTCGTCTAAACGTATCGTGCTTAAGAGTAAACCGAATTTAATTAAACTGCATGCAAGTATGTAGTATTAGTATAAGTACCTATATAGTAGGACTTTAGGTTTTTTTCAAGTTAAGAGTCGTATTTTGCATGTGTGGTTGTAGATCTCGGGGTTGATATGCCGAGTATTTTATTATTACATATGTAGCCAAGTAGGCCAACAGATAGTAATTCATCATTATCTATTGGTCGCCGTATTTTTTTTTTTAAATTCCTGACGTAGCCAATGAGCCAACAACCTAAGTAGTAGACCTAACCTTGTGTAGTAGTAGTCACACTGACTCGCTAATCCGCCAAAACACCTTCGGAACATAATAATACTAAGTGTTGCAGCTTTGCGGTTGAAAATATGGTGGTGGGTTTAATTCATCTCGTGCTGGACATGCATGCACCAAACAGCATTAGAACCCCTGTACGAAAAAAAGAAGCCTTTGGCCAATATGTTTATATTTTTAGTCTTTGTATTTGCACCCCAAACTCAAACACAAAAATCGTAATAATATCATGTTTTTAGTTTCATTTCAATAGCATTTTTAACTAACAAGTAAAAATTGTTGTATAAAGTCTAAGTATTTATAATGTTGTGCATATTGTGATCCCTTGTGCCTTTAATTTCGTTGGTTCAGAATCCCCTTGTGTAACCTATTTTGCATTTTTCAAAACAAATATTTGAAGCTCCAAGCCGCAATAGCTCAACGGTTTGTGTTTACCGTAGCTCGGGTATCCGGGTTTGTATACCGTTATCTGGTATCTACTTACCGTTTAGATCTCTAGGCGTTTCGCGCTGTGAGTCTCGGGGTTCAATTCTTACCTTATAGACCGTATAAAATCCAAGAATCCCTAGTTGATAAATGACGATTTAAACGTGCTTATAAAAGCCTACTTGAATAAAGTATATTTTGATTTGATTAAGTATTGTTTCATAATCCTTTTTTGACGGATAAGTTGTGTCAGAGGATTAATTACTAATACTAGCACATAAACTTTCACATTATCAAATATCCTAAGAATTCTGATGAAACAGTGGCAAAATCAGGGGTTTTTAGATATTAATAAAATTTAAAGTTTATCAGCTGTTGTTATAACTATAACTTTAATAGTACCCTTTTGCTTGACTTTGAAATCATATAGTATAATATACATATAAGTAAAATGTGTAATTTAGGTCCAAAAAGCTGCACACTTTATTGGTTTGAACGGACTAAACTCAGGGATTACTTTAAGTTTTTTAGTGTTGAATAGAACATTTATTACAAGCTAGTTTAACATTGAATTCAACACTTTACCAGGACGATTCAAAAGTGCTTTTAGGAGCCTATTTCAATAAAGAACATTTCGATTTCGACGCGCAAGGGCGGCGTAACGAGAGTAACGCCAACCAATGGGATGAAACCGCCCAGATAAGTTATGGTCCTATATATGACTCATTAATGTACAGTAAAGAATGTATCAGCAAATTCAGAAAACCGCATGTATTATCTATATCTATACTAATATAATATTTTAAATATGAAAGTAACTCGGTCTGACTTTCTGTTTGTGCCTCTTTCACTACCAAACCACTGAACCTAATTAGATGAAATTTGGCATGAAGCAAGTTTTAACTCCAAAGAAGGACATAGGCTGACACGTGACAACCAAACCCCTAAAACGCGCGCGGAGCCGAGGGTGACAACTAGTAATATCATAAATGTATGTTTACTATGATTATTTTTAAAACAATTTTGAATTTGGTTCTAGAAATTACAATTATGTTTAATGTTGTCTTCTCCTAAAAGCCGGATAAGCTAACTCAAATTGTTATACTGATACTTCACTTTCATTACACATGTAACGGGTTAAACTGTTTCCTTAACTTAACTCACTACTTACTTGCTTCGACGTTATTGGGTTGAATCCAATACCATGCTTATATATTTCACATCATATGAAATGAACACCATTTTTACAATGTTTTGTAACTACATACTATAAAATTGTTCGAAGTCGTTACTATGAATTTGAAGAATTATAAACTTATTTTTCAACTATTTGAACAGTTATTTGCTGATTAAGAGTACCTGGAAAGTTTTTCCTTTCGGTAAACTTTTCGTTTATACTTTTTTACCCGGAAAACTTTCCAAGCGAAACTAACAAATCACTGGACTATATAGGTAGGAATTTAGGTATAGATTATTTCTCCACTGGCAAACTATCATGATTATTATTCACTAATTAAATTGTCTATTTTACTAGGTGGTACACGCAGTAGTTACTTTTTAAAGGCTTTTATTTGTAGCGCGATTTGACCCATATTTCTTGAGGTCGCATACAGTTCCCAAACGTTGATATAATGCCAATATTTTGTAACAACCTTTGAATTGAATATTCTTATGTTTTATTTTAGTTTTTAGTATGTAGTCTGTAATTTTTTAATAGAAGAATTTAAAAACGCTTTCGGTGTGACAATAAATATGCATATAAAAACCGGTCTATACCGTTGTACGAGCTTAGGTAAGTATATAAACATTGGTCACATTCATTTAGAAAAAAAAAAAACAGTTTTATAAAATATGCAATTTAATTGATTATAACCGTTGGACAGTTCTGTTTCTTTCATGGCAAGTAGTGGTAACAAAGTATTAGTCAGTTCCTACCCTCGTCAGTACTTTTGATTGTACGAGTGTTTTATCAATCTTCTGTATCTCTATCTCTATTTATATTTCGAGTATATCTGAACAAATAACTAGTAATTGTATAATATGAAGTAATTGCAAGTGTCTTTTTCATCTGTTTTTAACGAAATAATTTAACAGAGAATTGCTAATCCCTTGGACTTAGTACTTTGTCATTCAGTTTCGTATACTTAGGCTATCATTTATTAATAGAGATAGATCTAATGTTGACAAATATTTTAGAGATATGAGCCTCTAAGATGAAAGATATTTTTTTTAGATACAAATACAGGAAAATTTTGTCCAATGGCAGATTTGATGATCTCAAAGTGTCTAAATTCACTAGTGTAATGTAGACCACCAACTGGATTCAAATCACAAGTATATTCATTTCGGATAAATATTTAATTATTGTAATTAGGGCTTTCGAAACTACTAACTTTAGGGGCTGGCTAGCATCTGCGTTAATGGATACAATTGCCAAATCTTTGCGGACCCATTGTTTAAACATGTTTCAATAGTTTTAGTTTGAAACTTTGAATATTCTGTCTCTTTGGTAATAATTTCGGATAGACTACATTCTTTAAACCAGTGCCTCTAACCTACAAACAGATAAAGTTTGCCTCCAAGCCAATGGTATTTATGGTTTAATGGTGTGTTAAATCGTTACTCGTTCACGGCTTTTAATGGCTCTTAATAATTAGCGTTGCGTCCAGGCTTTTTTTAATTAACCACCAACAAGCTACGGCTGAAACATAGCCGTATTTGTGACATATTTTATAACTGAATTAAAAATACATAAGGTTTTATAAATAACCTTATCAGCTAAAAATTTAAGTGGCATAAATTCTTAAATCATGTGAAATTTGATGTGATTTAGACTCTTCTAGAATCTAGAGTATTGTTGCAGCTGCTTTTCAAGCTAAATTTCAAACGTAGATTTACTCAAAATGGTTTCAAATTCTTCCGCTTTTTTTTATTTATTGGTTGTACGGCTTGGCAAGCAAGCTCTGCTAGATGAGGACCTTCCATTCTATTTCGGTTGAAGGGTGAGTGAGTCAGTGTAATTACAAATCAATGCGACATTACATCGCATTTCCCAGGGTTGATGGTGCATTGACAATGTAAGAAATCGTTTGTATCGTATGCCATAGGGTGCCAATGAGTATATGCCTATAACCAATTGTGACCACATATTGCCCATTTGTTTTTCCTTCTACGATTCTCCTTAAAAGGCGGTTGTACTTTTTCTTTTTTTTAATGTAATGTAGTTGTATGTTTTCTTCTCTAATGTAGAAACCAATTTATTTTCGCTTAAATCAGTATTTCATCCTGTTTTTTTTTTTGCGGTTAAGGTGTGAAATCGTAACATACAAACAACTTTACTTTATTAATAATATTATTTAAGTTTCCTACGCCATAACGGCGCACTGACGAACTACGACATCTTACATATAATGCAACTGTAATTAGTTGCAAGACTTACAAAATTAATTGCACTGTCGTATTCACTCTTCAGACCGGAACAGAGCTGCACTAAGAACTGACATTTAGCAGTAGAATTACTGATGAGTGGGCGGTACCCACCCGGACGGTAAGGGTAGGAAGTGGCAAATTATGTAATAACTAGTTGGAGATCGCCGTTTCGCTCGACTTTTAGAGATTAGTCCTGACTCTAGGTTAGGTAAAGCATAAGAAGTAGTAAAAGCTTATGTCATTTAAGTTTGAATTTGTTTCATAAATAATTTCATCAATTTAGGTTCAGTAGTTTGGTCGTGAAACAGCTATAGACAGGCAGAGTTCATCATCTATAATATTCAAAAAATCTAAATCAAAATAAACTTTAAGTGAAGTTACCACCGGTTTGGAAAGTAGATTCTACCGAGAGAGCCGACAAGAAACTCAGTAGTTGCTCTTTTTCAATATTTAAAAAATACAAAGTCATGTTAGTTAATAAAATTATTTAAATTAATATATCCTGCTTGGAAGTCAACAGGTATTAACGCCACGCTTTTTTATAATTTATAAAATCTGGTTTCGAATAATATGCCTTTTTTACCAATGTATTTTTTACAAACGATTTGAATTTACGAAAAGGCAAAGTTAAAAATGTCTGCGGAATTTTATTATAGAAACGGATACCTTGCCCCAAGAAGGATTTATTGACTTTGCGGAGTCGGAAACTTGGCTTATTTCATTTAAGTTTGACCTTGTTTCATAACTAATTTCATCAATTTAAGTTCAGTAGTTTGATCGTGAGCTACAGACAGACAGAGTTCATCATCTATAATATTAGTATAGATATCCCATTGAAACACATATCTTTTGAATAGTTACTTATGAGATGAGCTAGTTCAGAATGAAACTTGTTGCTTATAGTTCGATTTTCATAAATAAAATAACATTTTCTTATTATATACAATTAGATAACGTATTGTTATTACTTCACTGAATGTATTTGATATAGGTATTATTATTACGTATAACTTTAGATGTTTGGCGATAGATGGCAGCACCGACGTGGGCCGAGTTATATATTTCTGTGTTTGTGTAACTGTATTCTGTCCTAATTCGTGATATTCTTTAATTAATTACTTATATATTGACAAAAGAGTTTAGTTCGATTTTCAAAATTGATTTCTGATAAATTTTAAATCGCTTGATTAATATCTAAAAAGTATCTTTTATATAGATATAAAATGTATTTCTACATAAGATTAATGAGGACAGGAATTAATGTGTAATCAAATTATATTAACTAAAAGTTTATCTTAGTCACGATAAGGAACGATAAACTTAAATATGCAAATGTTGATAATGTTTACATTAGAGATGAATCATCCTTTTTAAAGAAACTTGACGTACGTCTATGTATTTTCTACGAGTGTTAAACTACGTGTGTATGTATTGAGATATATATAAATACTACGAGGCATACGTCGTGCCAAATAAAAGTGACCCCCAAGAGTGAACGATCGCGTTACGGGCTGGTTCAATGGCCAAGCGACGGGTCAACAGACCCGGGTCCGTGCGACCGTTTTCAGAACATGGTATGACTGTATTAAAACTGCAGCTCCATCAGTAACGATTCATTTTCTCATACCTTATATATAAATAGCGTAAGCCGATTTCTGTACCAGTGATTATGGGATGGCAGTACATAAAAAATCGATTCTGGTTTCAGTATGTAGATTTTTGAATGAGCTAAATTGTTATGAATTAGTAAATAATTTCTTTTGAATAAAGTTACTGGCCGGTTAGAGAGCGAAGTTGTTGATGTCATATGTGTGTGATAAGAAAAAAAAAACGAAAACGTAAACCAAATTAAAGTAAATTGCTATCGACAAACTCCAATATAATAGTACTAACTGAAATAATTTATACTATTTTTTTATCAAAAACAACATTTAAAAGAGGTTTCATTTTGATGGAATTCTGAAAAATGTAAATAAGTGACTTTCAATTTCCAATGAAATAATATCAAAACAAAACCTGTCATACGTTTCGAACTTCCTAAAAATCTTTTGATTAAACGCGAAATGGGAGATCCCCTAGTTCATATTTAAAACTCATTAACATAGATTGTAACAACCATTTATAAAAGCCTATATGTTTTATTTCGATTCGATATAGATTTATGTTCATAAATAAGGCATATTGTATAGTATAAGTATGAATATAGAAGATAAAAAAGCTTGAAGGCTATAATCGTTCATGTATTATATACAATTATGACATTTATGATGTATTAAAAAGAATAGTTGTTGTATGTAATCTCGATATGATTCGGTAAAAAAATTATTAAATAGTAAATTATTTTGTAGAATGATGAGTTTCGAAAGATGATTTGTTGCAAGTGCCTTTTGGAGCAAAGATTAGGTTAAAGGTTTTTTTTTAACTTAAAATTAGGTAAAGCTATATTACATCTAATTATTTCAGGGTTTATAAAACTGCAGCTTCTATTGGTTAATGCTTGAATGTACAGTCGGGGCTTACCCCGAACCTTTTCTTAAAAAGGTTCGTCACCTTAAGATCTATATTCGTGCGCTCAGTATCAACGATAATCTGTTTTACAGATCGAGAATGACATATTGCGTCGCAATGATTTGATAATCAGATTCAAAAGGTACTAAGAGCTTAACACTTGATAAAGGAATTAATTTGAAAACTGACGTAGGTTTTCATACTCTGACTGTACAGAGTTGCCTTTTTTAATTGGTGTAAATTTTTTTTTCTCGGTAATCGCTTTGAAATAAATAAGCAAGGAATAGTTTGTTTATTGCTGTTTGCTCATAATTTACCTATCATAAGATTTTTTTATTCTCATGCGTATATTGAATAATACAACCAAGGGAACCATCGGCTTATTTTTGCAATATTTCTTGTAATTTAATCGCGATGACGGTTAACGAACCTCTTTGTTTAATACACCAGTGTGGAAGGAGACGTGCTGAAAATACCTGTAGGACCTTTCACCGCATTTACAGGATAATACTTTACTCATAAAATATGTTTAAACGACTGCATAAAATACAATATTATTTTGATTTCGCATGAGTGTATCGATTAAAGTAACATATGTACATCTAGAAAATGGTTAAGGCTAAAAATAGTTCGAGAAAATTGTTATCAGCCCTATAAAACCACATTTGATGTATGTTCTCGTAAAATATGTTTGTTATAACTGTTTTTATTCAAAATCATGCTAATTATAAATGTGTGTAGGTGTGGCTCGTGTAATCATAAGTGCCGGCCTATATTTTGCGCGCTTTGTAATAAAAAAAGAAACTTCTCATACATATATTTATTATGAACTCAAAATATTGCTTAACTATATTAATTTGGTGCTTATTGAAGCACAGATCTACGATCATTGATTTAAAATACGTGATTGCACTCAGCGCTATACTAACTAACAACAAGTATATAGTATATATAGATATATGAGTATTATAAAAAAGATATGAAAGAAATAATAAGTAAATTTAATGTGTAATCACAATGTATAGTTACCACATGTTGTAAATGATTTGCTTTAATAATATTGAGAATAATTGTGTAGCTCTGAATCTGTTGCCAGTGGATTTATCTCACAGCTATATTAAACCTTTATAGTCAACTGGAATCTATTTTGACAAAAATTCTGAGTTGAAATCCCTCCAAACAACGCTGTGTTTTCAAGTGTTTTGAATGGGCGAACCCATTGAAACAGCAACCTTTCCGAAAAGAGTGCGCTGTTGTCCACTAGTAAAACATTTGCAGACTTACTAAACTTACATCCCTTACAAAATATCAATATTTTTTTATATATTCCGTGCAAAGGTAAAAACTACATACCTCATTTCTCATATAAATCATTATGGCGCTTGAGCTGTTCTTCCTTTTCACTGACGATATATTTTCAGTACTAGAAAACTCGTTTTATTAGTTTATGTTTTATATTATTGAAGAAAATTATAATAAAATATTTTTTATATGATGGTTTTATGTTAATATTATGATTATGTTGCTCTTGTAAACCTGCAATTTGTTTTTAGGCTATAACTAGTTCGATCAAGTACTTTCAGTACGATGGTGGTAGCTTCACTTAATTGTAAAATGACGATTCAAAAGTGCTTGTAAAAGCCTACTTGAATAAAAATCATTTTGATTTTGATTTTTGATGATATCTTCCTTTTTTTTGTGATGTATAGTGCAGGAGCGTCCGTATAAACTTTATTCTACTGCTTTCACTATTACGTTAATTTGAAACGGAGTGAGATCAAACACAAAACCAAAGTGTGTTCTGGACCAACTTAATTAATTCAAAAAGTATGTTTGTAAATATATTTATTGTCTTTATTTAAGTGGTTGTCCAGTAGATAGCATTGATGCAAATAAAATTCTTATTACACCCGGACTAAGTAACTAATATTTTAAAACTATAATCGAAGCTTAGTTACAAAGATGGGCTGCATAATCACTAGTTAATCTACAGCATAGCATGGATACTAGATGTCATCTATTATTAGCAAAATGTGGTTATCACTCTATATCTATGACATTCCACAGACACACAGACTATTTGCGGTTTCTATCTTTTTTTACTCATTTTATCTTGCCTTATTAATTTTGAATTAAGGCTAGATAACCCGAACTATTTTCAGAAGGTAAGTTTCGTTTGTTTTCTTTAGATTAATATAATACAAAGCTAAGCACCGTTCATATTTTGATAGGTTATAATTTCGGGGCGGACGTTTGCTATGTATTATATCTTATGTATATGCATTGGTTATATGGCAATGTAGTATGAGAGAAAGTTGAGAGTTCGGGTCGCTTTCATAGCGGATTTAACTAGAACTAACTTCACTAAAACGTTGTATGAAATTTTAGTACCATCTTTAATGCCAAAATAATATTCCGCATTATATTTTTTAAGGCCTTAGGCCTTAACCCAGCAGTGGGAAATTTACAGGCTGTTGTTTGGACAAATATGTATTAACATCGTACGGCAATTTTGTCTCATATTAAAATGTTCTGTAATTGTTATTAAAGGTACTCAACCAAAATACTGTTAACTAGAATTATTGGCTATTAAAAATTCGATTATTCAATAAAAGAACGGTATTCGTTAAGTATTATGAACATCATATAATTAAATATATTTGGTGCTGATTTTAACAGATCATAAACTTTGCAAGAGTTTTGAAAACAAATCGATTTACAGGTCGTATACAAACAGTCATACAGATTATTTATATTACACTATTAAAATGAATATCTCAGGTAAAAAAGAAAGGAATCATTTGCCATGGGAAATTAAAAGGAGTACTCGCTGTATAAAATTACAATAAATTTTAAAAGATTATCGCATAGAAATTTTATTACCCACATAGCTATATCACTCTGAAAGGAATGGCTTCACATTGCTTCCATGAAACAGGGCCACTTTAAGGGTTCCGAGAAAAACGAAGCCTTACGATACCTATCAAGTCTTTTCTATTGAGATTGTATCGTGTTTCATATTGAAACATTACACAAAAATCTCTATTTGTAGTTGTAAGTTTTTTATTTAAAATATTTCTGTGTATTGCAATATGTCTTATTTAAGTCAGGTTATTTTTTTAACTAGGCGTGTACGTCAGTTGTTATTTTCATCGTCAGATCCAAAAATACTAAAACTATTTTAAAATAATTATACATGTTCTTAGACTATAATTAAATTATAATATGTATCAAAAAGAAAAGTGTGTATCATAGCGTAAATCTTAGGAAATAAGGGAAAAATAAAGAAAAAATGGTTGAGTGAGAAAGCCTGTTGAGGGCGAAGAGTATAGTAGTTATACATATGTGTAACAGTTACATATGTACGTAAACATTTATAGGAAGGAGATATTAGATATTAATTTACATTAAGATCAACAAAACAATGCCTCTGAAATCGTACCAAATTCTATATAAATAATTGTGTTAAAATAAACATAGGTAGGGTACGTCTCTCTGGGTACTCTACCTCCAAATATCAAGTAATTACTTCAGCGTATAGAGACGACGATCACAAGGTTGCGAATTGGCGATTTAAGGGATGGTTAATATTTATTTGTGTCTATCAGTGGTGGTGACCACTGATTAGCTAACACTTGCTGTGATTTGAATATAACTTCAGTACCATTTTTGTTTGATTATCTATGTCGATTATGTATTTATTCGGACAACAATCTTTGTTTAAGTTTTTGTACATACCTAATAATAGTTACTTTTATGTTCTGCCAATACTAAAGAATATAAGGTGACATAAAAGATTGACCGATATTATAAGAAGCCTGTAATTTATAAATATTTAATGTATACTAGAAATTATTTTTGTAAGGAAATTTTTAAATTGCACTTAAACTTAATTCAGCTTGAAACTTGTACATAGGTAGATAGGAACTACAGGAAGGTAGGATTATTTGGCAGGACTAACCTGACTATCATCGATCATCGCTCGCCTTACACTATTAAGGCTTATTTATGTTAGTGAAATTAATATATTTAAGTTTTCAATTATACTAAAAATAAATCCACTTCCAAAGAACAACTGATGTTTTAAATTTAAGTGTAACTCGACTTGACTTACAAAGGGAGCTGTCTGAATCCATGAATTATTCGTGTTGCTTTGCGGAATCAGCATAAATCGGCAAACTCGTCTACTGATGACAGATACCATAACAACCTGCTTTCGTTGTATACGCCTATGAAAAGTATGTCTTTTTAGCGTATAATTTTTAGCTACATACTTTTACTTTTTACGTTTACTAAAATAAATTGCTTGACCTATTATGATGATTAATGATTGTTTATTTTTTCAATAATCGTGGTAATAGAACCCAATATTTGTGTGATCAAAAAATAAGGACAAACTCTTTGGACAAATCATTTCGTAGACTTATACGTACAGCCTGTATAACGTACCCTATGGGAATGATTTTGTTGGTGGATTGACAATTTGCCAGCTGTAATATAATTGACGGATGCGCTTAGTTACAATGCGACATCAATGGCTTGAGTTGGGGCGGCTATTCCAAGCTCGTCCCCTGAGCTTCGACGAGTAACGAACGGAGCAAGACCTCACAATTATTCTGTATTGAACATTAACAAAAGGAGTTGGCAGTTTATGTCGTCAAAACGTGTTATCACTTAGCAGTTTTTGGCATTAATGCTGTAATATTGGTGCTCCAAGAACTCAAGGGTAGATGCGTTGCTTGGTGATGCTGAAGACGCAGTATCAACTCACTAATTTTTAGGTCTAAGGGTTATTATGGGTGGTATGAAATTTAGTAAATATCAAGAACGGACATTACTAGTATTCTATAATCTGTCTTATAATCGGTTTTCAATTCGGAAAATGAAATCATTTGAAAATTGTATAGTTAAACATGTGTAAAACCCTTCTGATACTTTCAATGCTTAGATGTCTAGATTTGGTGTCAAGCCTTTTGTTTACAGTGTCTTGTTTAGTGAAACATTGTAATGAAGTATTGATCGTAGTCAGTAAAATAATTGATGAGAGGGGATGTATCTAGACGGGTAAGGCAAGTCCTAACAATGTATCAATAATTATGGCCTCATGGGTAATGTTTTCATTAAAGAAATCGTGTTGAATAAACGATTGGATTTCAGTTTTTCATTCGAAGTCAATGTACCTTATTTCCTTCGCCTTTCCACTCCCTTCTGTAATTTTTTTTATATGGTGTAAATTATAATTTTATATGTTTTAAATTCGATTGCATTAAGACAAGATTGTGAACTATAAAACTTTCAGTCTTTATAAAATTGCTCTTTTGAATCGTCATGTTGCATGAAATGGAAAGCTTTTTTCGGAATGTTGATTCTAGCAAAAATAACTCAGAGATTTCGGGAGTTACTTTTAGCTGAAAATAAATTCCTTTGACCAGTAGGCATATACAATTTAATTTTTAATAACTGAAAATGTACCAGTACGAACTTCTTTACTTTTTTACCATCTGTATAATGTTGTATGATTAGTAAGCCTTATCTGATAATGTTTTCTAACATAAGATATAAAATTAATAATAGTTATGATTAAAAATATATATACGAATATATAATAAAATAATTCCTTGCTCCAGGAAGGATATATTGACTGCGAAGTAGGTAACTTTGGTAGAAAGTTACCTACTTCGCAGTCCATATATCCTTTAGTTCTCGTGATGATTATCGCTATTTTTATCAAAACTATGCATATTTTTGTGTGTACATAATGTCGTTGTGCCTACATATGTTGTGACGTAATAGTTAGAATTCCTTTATTATTAAAAAAATTTAAAACAGAGTTTCGAGTTCCAAAACGAAGTATATGCCTTTGTATAAAAGAATTGTATTCTCATACGGACAAAATACTCAAGACATTGTTTCATTTAGTCTATAAAACTTTATAGACTAAAATGATGTGATCGGTTAATTATGTGATAGCTGAAAGTATTCTCTAATGTTCAGTCTACCGGTTTATTGGAAATATCGTTGTTACAACTGTTAAAATAATGTTCAAATTAATTACACGAATAGATTTTGTATGTAGTATATTGGAATAATATATGTATTGCAAAAAAAAATGTGAGAACTTTTCTCGGTGATTTTATTGGGATTGTTTTTTTGCTAGATATTTATGAATGAATAAGTTATTGTTATTATACAAAGTGTTAAATATTTAAGGGCATAACGAGGTTCATCGTTCATCGCAACATACTAATGTATGACATCAGTGTCAACAAGGCTCCGATAAACGTATCGGTGCCACAAGTCGGCTACGTGATTATTTCTGATAAAAGGCATTTTAAATAGAATTACCCATTAACTTGTAACTCTAAATTGTATTTAGACGATAACGAATATGAGTATAGCACGACACAACTTAGATGTCGCATCGGCAAAATTCGTAAAACCGATCACATCCGAATCAAGTAAGCTATCCCGAATTATCAATATTTATTTCCTATGTGAATATGATCTTTACACAAACTTGTAATATCATATGACCTAATATATTCGTCAATTTGACACGTCGATTTACATGCATTTTCGAGTTGACACGAGAATCTATAGCGACGAATAGCGTCGAATGGCGCGATAGGGAGCTATTTATATTGGTTGTGTAAAACGGCAGTAATCGGTTTTATTAAATTGCCAATGCTAGATCTAAGTTGTGTCGTACTATACTTATTATGTAATGTTTCGTAACACTTACAAAATACTTAATTCTTCGAATTAAAAACTCTTCTTGTGAAACAATCCTTGGCGAACCGTAAAATGGCTCTCTGTTAACTTTTTCTTTAATACTTTTAATAATTTCGCAAAACAAACTCTTTTTATTTTTAAGATTGTTTTCTAAGTAAATTGACAATGGTTTTGTTCCTAATTTGGATCTTCAAAATTAAGGGATTGTTTATATTCTTTAAAAAAATGTGATAAATTAATAATAAAAATATAAATGTCTATTAATTAAATATGAAAAATGTTTAAAAAATATAATAAAGGAGCTATAACCAATATTCCGTAAAAAAATCATTCTATAATTATTTATGCTTTTTAATAATGATCGTAAATATGTTAAGGATTATAAAATGGCTTATTTGACAGTTCAACAGTAAATTTATATTTATATATACTATGCTACAGTTTATATATAAGTATACAAAATAAAAACACGTCTCATTTAGGAAAGAGTAAGCGACATTAATCTAAAGCAATTGTTTAAACGTCCAAGCAAATATTCAACGACCATTAAAAACCGAAATAAACGTTGACATCATTAAATATAAAGAACCTGGGACGCAAATTACATTAGGTACGCTATAAATACGGACGAGAGACATCGGTCTGTAACCTTGCCGCACGAGTTTACCAAGTTACACGATAGATGGCGTTAGTTGTATCGAAAAAAGTTTCTATAATTATTGTTTTTTTTTTCTTTCAGGCGACAAAATTAGACATATCTAAAAATATTTAAATGCGCGATTTACTGAAGTTTTCGTTTCGTGTTTTTAGTATAGTAAGAGAATGTTATTACAGCGTTATATTATGGCTTATTACCCAAATGATTTACTTATATAAGTATGTAGGTATGATATATCATAAGCGTGGTACGATTACATAATAACCGTTTCAAACAATATATTGTTGTATAATACGATTGTTATCATTTGGGAATATGTAATATTTTAAGGTCAAAACTTAACATGCAAGAAGACGTAAAAAGTAAAGTTGAGTAAGTAAGTTGTAAAATTACGATTGAAAATGTTATAAGCTAACGCTTGAACTCGCCACGTCTGTTCTTGTACGCATTCAAGTATTCATAATTGGACTATGAATAATCAATTAATCGAAAAGCGATGCGAATGACGTAACTATCAATATTAACAGCAGGTTTACGAATGAGAATAAATAAAAGCTATACCCATAAATCCCATCGTGAAGTAAATAAAATAAAAAAGTTATTGAAGAGGCTCCTAAAATAATCTATCAACAAAAGGAACAACAAAATGGCGGCCGTGTGGCGCGTAGCGTTTCTGAAAGCGTCCGTCTACGGGATGTTTACGTCTCGCTCGTGTGGCGCGGCTACGCGTCGGCGGGAGCGGGACAGGTATAGTACCCCGTGGGGCCTCGTGTCAAGGTGACGTACCCTCGCCACGCACACATGAATGATTATTGTGCGCTCGCGCAACGAGTTTGTCCCAATTTGCGAATCGTTTTCTTTTTATTTCATCCGTTGTATTCGTTTACATGGTTTTTTAAGGAAAATATAATAATGTTATTATTAAGTATTAAAAACATCATAAATAGCTTCGATTGATAAATACCATTGCGGTTATATGTATTCGAACATAATATATAAGTATATTATGTATTTGTGCACGTATTTACTTTATGGGAATAAACAATTTTATCAATATACTTACATACATATGTCAACATATTTATGTTGTTTTAATAAAAATTATAAATATTTTTTGATTCGTTTGTACATGTACTATTGTCGAAGTAATTACTTAATAGTAATACATAATACAATTCGATTGTTTTGGCACGTTAGAGCACAATTTCGTTTGTTTAAAATAAAAGTTGATTTTTTTTTATCGAACGCTATTATGTAGGGAAATGGTTCTGTGGTTTGTGGTGAATGATAACAGTTTTTTTATAGACATATTTTATCAACCGACTTTACATGATAGAGAGTTATGTATTTATATTCCCTGATTATTTTCATAGGTTTTGTATTGTGGCTAAGTTATATATTTTCTAAAAAGCGTTCAGCAGTTTCTTAGTTATATGTATTTCACAATTTACACTTATTATTGTTCGCCTACCTTTTATTTTGCCGAAATCATCTTATGATCTTCTATTTTGTACGTATAATAAAATTAAAATGTTTGTTTGTAATATTAAAATAACCGCTTTTTGCTAAAGACATATGTATGTATGTATACACGGTATATATACCAAAATAACATTTTTTATAATTTAGTCGATCTGTCTGTTCGGTTTTGTCCGGTTTATCTCTGGAATGGCTGGACAGGTTTTGACGGGACTTTAACTGGCAGATAGTTGATGTAATAAGGAGTAACTATACCACTTTTTCGAAGGCGTATGAAGTCGCGGGCACAGCTAGTAAATAATAACAATACTTAATACTTTGTTTTCCTTTCGGAAGATTTGGGGGACAGTGCAAACACAAGGGGCATAACATCTTGATGTCACTGGTGACACCTTACAATCAGGTGGTCAATTTGTCAAACTATGCTATAAAAACTAGCCGTTTTGAAATGTACTTCAATTCAGTGCTTGGTTTAGTGACTTATTAGTTGAATTTCGAAATAATCAAAAGAGCGTTTTCTAAGCTTAAAACATAGGATGGTTGTTTAGTTTTTAAATGTAATTGAATAATATGTACTTAAAAGGTACAATTTAAACTTCGAATTCATTTCAAAAACCAACCAAAAAAATAAATATGATGGTCTTTACGTTAATCTTTATAATAAAAGATTAACGTAAAGACTATCACATTTATAAGACTACGTAAACATTATCTTCGTATAAAATTATTCAAAAGTAAATCTAGTGTGTTCACTATACTTATATAAAATGGTCGTAAGGGAATGAGTAATCGTGGTTTTCAATAAGCTGATTGGAGCCGAGGGTTGCGTTGCTTCCTTAGATCTTACTCCACGTTTCAAGGCTTTCATACAAAGATGAAAAGTAAAGAAATAAGTATGTACAAAATGAATTTTATCTGCCAATTATCGAAGCGAAAACAAAAAAAAGTCCAACACTTTTTGTTATATTTAGATTATTTTCTTATTTTAAATATCCTTGTGTGTTGCCTTTGTGTAAATAATGTATGTAATTTTAAGATATTTTATCATAAAACTTTGCTATTTTGTAACCTCTAACCATTCTATCGTCAAATATTTAACACTTATTTTTATAGCGAGGTCCTATACAATAGTGTGGGGAATAAATAGATCGCAAAATATTGTGTTATACGAAATATAATTGTCATATAAGTTATTTTTCGTAATAAAGTAAAAGTCTCGGAAATCTTTAATATAACCTTATTTATTATAACCTTAGGCTTTAAGTACAGCTCGTTTTCTTGATTATATACGTTTAAATTTAAGAGTAATTTCAAATCACTCTTAAGCCCTATTATCATGTCACTTTACGTTTATAATACTCGTATTGTTCTTTACTTTGTACTTCAGTCTATGCTTCTGTTGTTATAATTGTTATTCAAAATATAACTGTCATAAAGTTTATGTTTTTAAATATGGGCATCTATTTTTTTACCCGAAAAGCCCCTAGCATTACAATAATATTATTTTTTTTCTAATTTATAAAATAGTATTGACAGCATATTGTATATCACGGTTAAATATTTTAGGGGCTTAATTTGGACTATAAGAGGACTACTGAAATTAATAATTAACTATCTCCAAACAATTCTTTCTAGTGCGTATATGGATTCTCAGAACAGTCAGTCTGTAAACGGCGTCCATCACACTTATTTGGGATTCAGCCGATCTTGTTTGCTTCTTGAAGAAATTTCCTCATTGTAATGATAGTTTTTCTCCATGACTTCAATTAATGCATTACACTACAATATAGAATTTGACTATATAGTACTGACTTCACTTTACATATCGTTGTTAATGAGTGATTGAATGTTTAAAGGTATATCAAGTTACGTTTATCGTGTTGAGTAATAATAATTATTGAGCCCAGTGTTGTGATTGTACAATAGTTGTATTGTTTTATCATCGATGTTATTGTATTGGATACGTCATATTGTAAAATTTATACTCGTATTGGAATGCAACGCAAAACGTGTAACGTTCTATTAAAACTTTTCTGGCTATAAATGTCAATTACTAAATCAAGAAAACAAATTACTCTCATTACTCATTACTCTGTCATATGTAATTGCAAGCTTTACGTGTATGAAGGTTATCAACATTTAAATGAATTAAAATATTAAGACGTGGCACGTGTTTAGAAGGCTGGTCTTTGGCCCTGTTTCTGAGTTAGGCAAGAACCAGCGCTTACCTAACCCAGTGATTGAGTCGCTGTTCAGAGAGGTGTAAGCGGTAGCGAGTTAGATACAATGCCACGAAACAAACGCGTTCTTTTCGTAATTAAAATATGTATTTGAAACATTGAACAATTCGTTGGATATGGAAAAGATACATTTCTTCTTGATTATTAACGTTATATTTCGTAAAAATGTAAAAGCCTCCGAAATCTGTCTTATATACTACCTGGTATTTTAAGTACAATTCGATTTCTTGAATATTTACGTACAAATATAAGTGTCATTTCAAAATAAGTTTAAGTCATGCTATCATGTCACTTCACGTTTAAAATAATGTAATAGCTTCAAGCAATGCTTCTGTTGAGTTATGTCCTCCTAGTACATCCAATGCTACTCATTCATGACACTTATCGTCGCTTTTAGCCTACCGCACCGATCACATGTAATTTTATAATTTCCTTCAAGCTATGATCCGTCTGGTATAATTATGTGCTCCTAGTACCTTCAGAGCTTGTCAACCGTGACGTCATACTCCTTTGTCGTGTAGTGACAAACTAGCACTTAATAACATCTCCTTTTAACAAATTATACTAGCTGGTATATTTATGTACTCCTAGTACTAAGGATGATACTTAGCCGTGACGTCATACTCCTTTATTACTAGCTACATCAGCATTATCTTGTCCTGGTATCAACTGTAGATTAGCTCTGAATATGAATTATTATAATAGTTTCTACGTCATGTTTTTTCTTTTTTATTATTTTGTTTTATACAAGCGTTTCCCGCGAGCTTATTCGCGTTTGAATTTAACAAAGAAAAAAATTATTGTAGCCTAAGTTACTCCTTATTATATCAGTTATCTGCTAGTAAGAGTCCCGTTAAAATCGGTCCAGCCGTTCCCGAGATTAGCCGGAACAAACAGACAGACAGACAACAATTGTAAAAAATGTTATTTTGGTATGTACCGTGTATATATACATACTCGTATGCATTGAGTAAAAAAGGGCTATTTTAATATTACAAACAGACACTGGTGACAGGAGGGCTGGTTCGTTTTTTGCCCAGAGGATCGGAATTGCGATTCAACGGGGAAATGCTGCTAGCATTCTTGCCACCATTCCTCGCGGTCAAGATTTATACAGTAACTAGTTTTAGTTCATATTTGTATATATATATTTAAGCATTTGATGTTGTTAACAGACACTCCAATTTTATTATACCTATGTATAGATTTGTATATGGGACTATTGGTATTTACTACTTACATACAATGATTCGATGATCGATTTTTTCTTGAAATTTACTATGACAAAATTAAAAAGAAACGTTTCCGTGTACCTCTGTAGTATAATACCCTTGTCTGTTTCAAGGTCGATAGACTCACGAATGACTTGAAATTAGGATTTGCGTTGCGTAAGCACGGCTGCAGTAAAGGGTCGAACCTTATAATTAGCCATTGCAGAATAGATAAATGCTTGGAGTACTTATTTATAATGATACAATGTTACGAGTTAAAGGTTTATGAAATATTTTATGTTATATTGTCTGCTACATTGGTAGTAAAAAATCAACCACCGGTTCGGAATTTAACACTATGATGTATATTTTTGATAAAATACATTTTCACAAGTATAGATTCCATATTTTCATGTACATGTTATTTAAAATATCAACACTTCTAAATTTCGAGCGGAGAGAGTTCTGTCATCATCATTGTCAGTCCGTTTCAGTTCAAAGCTGGAACGTCCTCTCAGCCACGAAACAGGGCTCAACCATCAACACTACTCCTCTTATCAATGCCCACATCTAGCAGAGATAACATTTTTATTCTCACTGGAAAAACGCATCACGCGCTTCCCCCGCGTAGTGGAAAGTGGGGGGGGGGAGTGTTGACTCCCCGGTTCCCTAGATGCCGAGTGCGGCCAGGTCCAACAGGTTTACCCACTAAAACACCAGCGGTACCCTCTCCTTTCCGTCTTACGGCGGGCCCCACGGGACCGTTTACGCATGATATCGTGATGCCCTGACCAGCAGAGATAACGTAGTTTTCTTATCGAAAGAAAATCTCAACACCGTTTCATAAAAGTATCCGAATACCAGACCCAGTATCCGAATTCGAGACCCAGATTGATTACAGTACGTCGGAAATCGAAATCAGCAAACCTAAACGCAAGCCGGTGGACCAATGAAGTATTTATGTTTTTATAAATATAAAATTATACTTCAATGCATCATAACCGTAATATATGTACTTATTGAAGCTCTTTAAAACAGAGGATAGTCCATTAAAGATAATTACATTAACGTTGGACAATCTAAATGACTTATGTTTATGTTATGTACAGTAATAGTCAGCCAGCATACAGGATTTATAGCATTTCTTATAAATAATTAATATATTATGTATTTTAATTGGTAAAAAATAGTTTAGTCTGGATTTTTTAACGAGTTCTTTATTCGATTTAAATTCCGAACCGTCGGTAAGTTTGTATGAAAATAAATATCATAAAATAATACATAAACACTTCCTTTATTAAAAAAAAAATATATTTCGTTAAAACGCCTTCTTAGTTATTTTAATCTTCTATTTATTTTTGTATTCGGAAAAATCAAAATAGTCATCCGATTGTTAGTGGCACCACTACACTAAGATTGAAACCACGAGATCTGAGATTACTTCATAAATATACAAAATACTTGTTAAAATAAACTTATAAAGAACTAGCAAACCCGTCCCGACTTCGCACGGGTGCAATACTGATACTAAATATATTATAGAATTTGTTTATTTACGACATTAGATTAGAAACTTTTAATATTATCAGTGTTTAATTAGTATATTTTCTATGTGGAACATACAAAAACCTTCTCCTCGAATATCTCTATCTATTAAAATAACGGCACCAAAATCTGTTTTGTAATTTCTAAGAATACTTACGGACCGACAATAGTAAGCGACTTTGTAATGTACCGTCTAACAATTATTTAAATAATCAAGCAGTTTCTCGTGACAAGGGCACATCACTATTGACTAATTGGAGTAATAAGTACGAGTGTAGCAGACACTTGAATGAAGTGAAATGCGTTTAATATCGAAACGTTACTTACGACAACTCGAAAAATGAACTTCAAATAATTTACGTATACTATATAGTCCATTCCAATGACAAAAGGAAACATTCAAAACATACCGTATTTTTCAATATCACATGTGTTTTGTTGATAATTCCATTATAAGATTAACTACAAACAGTTCTTGATTAATATATCTTCATTTGTAATACAACAATATTTCACTAAACTACATAGATCCACTTTAATTTCACTTCCAAAGTAACGAAAACAGTTTTGTCGACATTCAAGACGCCATTTCTCGATGACGAACATTAAAAATAGGGGCCTCAACTAGGCATGTTCGCTAAACGAATGTAGACGAATTAATTTATACAGATAAAAAATATATTATTTTAGTTTTAAAATTCATTATAGATATTTTTTTAAATATATTTATTTAATTGGTTGTAATATATAATATGAATTATTTATTAGAAACGTAAAAATTTACCTAACGATAGATAAAAAAGTTATTTTTATACAGTAAGGTTTTTACATAAAAATAATATTTTTACCAAAAATGTTAAAAGAATTATTTTACTTAAAAATAATCTCTTATCTCGAAATGTAGATCAGTTTTGTGCATAGCAATTTTATAGTTTTGAAAATAATACAATGTTAAGAAAGACATTCGTCTCTCATCTTTCGTATCATGTGCACGGATGCATATTCGGAATTCTCTGAATTTTTTATTACGACCTGACTTTTTTTTAAACGGAAAATTACTTTTAAAATAAAAAAATATATATCGTTCTTTAGCATTAATTACCCATTCATTCAATTATTTTCACCTCACTAGTCGAACGCAAATGACATATCAATTCAAGGTCAAAGTTGTTTATTTACCTTTTCTCCTCTTCCCATTGGAATAGACTATACGTATTTTTATGAAACAAATAATAAAGACATTTTGTTTTTTTTTGTCTTACAACTGTACTGATTGTAACTAATTAGATATGTATATTATATAGAGTATATAGTATTACAGTTATCTGTATTTTTTATATATATTTATAACAAGATTTTTACGTCACTTCAGAGTTATCCATCCGAAGTTTCGAATTCATCTCGTGCTTAACACTGAAGGAGAACATTCTAAAATAATCTAAGGTGTGTTAATCCTGTCTCTAAAGACTTCAATAACCTTCTCTAGAACAACATGGCTGAAGCCTAGCGCTTCATCTTGTAAAGATAATTTTGCTAACATTGGTATATGACGGAATATCTTTTAAATCCCCACAATGTGCGTATCAACCAATGCGAAATAAAAACGAAACACCCGTTGAAAACCCTTTTGTAAGACTAACTGGATAAGAACATTCCTTTAACCAATCACTCTAGCGCTAAATACGAATGTTTTGCTACGTTCCGGTTCGAAGGGTGCGAGGGCGGTGTAATTACAGGTACAAGGGAACTTTGCTTCCACGGTTGAGAACTCGTCGTTAAAAGATATGTTAAATGCTTCATACAATGACATATTTTTGTAATTGAAAACATTTACTTGAGACCAGTTCGTTCTTTTGCAAATCTAGTTAAAGAAATCGGTTATTTGTCTTTATTTAATATAAATATGCCTGGAGTTATTCAAATTTTTATTTAAAAAATTAGGGTAAGAATTCATGTTAATATGAGGTCCATATATAATAGTAGTCGAACAATTGAGTCAAATAAAAAATCAAATATACAACTTTCATATATAAAGTATAAACAGACAATATGGAAGTCTAGGTAATTTAATAATAAACATATAATACAATAATCATAAGAAATACTACATTTATTATATGGCTGTTCAACTGATCGTCCGTATGTTTGAAACGCGTATGTTCGTAATATTTGGGACTATTCCAAAACAAAAAGAAATAGAGGTAAGCTTCCAATAATTCGCTAAGAGCTGAAAATTTTGTACAATTTTTAGGTATACTATAACATATGCAATATAAAAAACATCCATCCCTGCTTTATATGAATGGTACCACAAAAATAGTTATAACAAATGAAGACTATGCCTTCAATCCATCAGTTCAAGCTTTTTAAAGTATCACAGTTCTGGGTATTTGTTTATTCACAGGACAGGACAAGGCTTTTTAGTTGTACATACGGCAGAATTTCCTGGAAAACATGTAAACCATTGAAACTTAAACCAAATCAATTTTATTTAAACTTTACAATGAACGTTTTTGAATTGTCAATGATTAAATACTACCACCGTTTCGGTGAGCAGCTTAGCTTGTCTAACCCACCCCACACTATCAATGTAAAGTCATTACGACACTTGTCTGGGATGTAATACATAGCTATTTGTATTTACGTCGTTCAACGTTATAGTGCATCATAAATGACAATGTAAGTAAACATAATAGTATATCGCGCTCCCCTCCACTCTGTAGAAGTGGGCTCAAGGAAACATAATCACAGACCAAAAAGGAATTAAGAGCTTGACGAACAGCTTATCCTTTTATTGGAGTTCAAATGATGTACAGTTATTGAGAATTTCGTACAAACAACTCAAGAACATTTATTAGCATAACCTGGTATTCAAAGCCAATGTCAAAAATCTTTATACAAAATAGAAGTGATTACACTTGCTTATTAATATTCAAAAATCTACCACCGGTTCGGAATTTCACCCCTCGAACCTGAGAAGAACTGAGGAAAGAAAATCAGCGGGATATATCTTTCTTTTTTAATTTCACGTTACATTTATAAATAATAAACAGTTTTTTGTTATTTGAAATAGCCCGCGAACCAACGTCATAAGACCAGAGAAGCTAATCGCTTCCATATTTAATGAACATTTTTGACTTTGGCTATCGTGCCTCTGAAAGTATATAAAACCGTTGGTCCTGAACTACTATTGTGCCAGGTTGCAGCTGTGTTTGCGTACATATTTGTGCACTTTAATATGTCTTATTTCCTAAAGTCAACCGTGACCGATAACGGTCTGAATGATCTCATCATTAAAATATTTAAAAACAATGGCTTATGAAGATTGCTTGACAGTTATGATGTTGCCTTATATATTAAAATGTAAGTAGGCACATAATGTATGAGTGTAATATAAGTAGATATGAGTATTTTTCATAAAAAGGCTTTTATGCTATCCACTTTGGTATAAGACATTCGTGTACCATTAAACTGACCACCATTACACTCGATATATATAAAAACAAACAATCCTATTCCCAACTGGTTCTGCTAATCTACCTTATTAATATTATAAATGTGAAAGTAACTCTGTCTGTCCGTCTGCCTGCTCTTTCACGATCAAACTGTTGAACTGAATTTGTTGAAATTTGGTATGAAGCAAACTTTAAATCCAAAAAAGGTCATACTTTTTTGCCTGACACATGACAACCAATACCCGGAAGCGCAAGCGAAACCGCGGACGACTACGTAATAATATATATTATATATAAAAATATGTGGAAATATTTTTAATTTCCAAAATTATAACTAAGTGTATTAATAAATTTGAAAAGTTTAATACATAAATAGAGAAAGTCAAATAAACAACAACCCTTATAAATTTGTATTCGCATGCCTACCACTGTTGTGTCGACGAATTTTTATGCATGGTAGGTAATTCGTCTTCGCAATCAAAAGTGAAACTCAAATGGTATACGCACTCTGCCTATGCCACGGTCTGTTCAGATTATGTAACCATCTCTCTTCTTTTAAATTACAATCCTTTTTACTCTGGCATAATAAATACTTCGTTTTGCGAATGTTAAAGTAGTTTTTTTATACTCACCGCAAAGTTGAATTTTGACGAAATTACAATATACTCTTATAATTCAAGTAGGCTCATAAAGGAACTTTATAGTGCTAACGTTACAGTGTTGAATTAAATGTAAAGCTGCCACCGGTTCGGAAAGTAGATTGAAGAAAAACCACTCAGTATCAACTCTTTTTAACTGTTTTCATATTTTTTTTTTAAACAAAGGACATATATATTCTGCTTTTAAAGAAATTGTGCTCCTGATAACTTCGTTTCTTTCGTTTTTGTTTTTATAATAAAATTAGAACATATGTACAAAGGTGACGTTCAAATCCAATTAAGCACCATTTTTTTAATATGTGTATTCATCTCGCTATCTGAAAATCAAAGGCAAATCAAAAGCAATACAGACTCTTGATAAATACTTCAAAATCTTGTTCCTATAAAATGATCCCAGGAGTTCAATTCTCTTCAAACTCGTACACACGAGTAGACGTACTCTGTGAGAAGAAACTCGAAACTCACCGCAGAACTCGAACGTGAAATGTGGAATATGCGACATTGACAATAACAACTAAAAAAACTTATAGGATACAAGTATCTAAATTGCGTATCATTCTAGGTTTATCTTCATTTTACGAGTGAGATACGAAATAAATTACAGAATCGTACTTCGGAGTACAAAGTACTGTTATATAATTTTCAAAAGAAATAACTATTGAGTTGCTGGTTATTCTGTACTATTAGAATATATAACTCCAATCACTGGTACTGTTACAGACGTATAAATTGTGTACAGTGGCGAGTAGGGGCTAATCTTAGACTCTTAGTCTTTTTAAATAAAGAATGTTTTGGTCTTCCTAAAGTATTGAGATCATTTATCTATACTAATATTATAAATGTGGATGTAAGTCTCTCTATCTGTCTGTAGCTCTTTCACGATTAAACGAACTCTAAGAAAGGACATTGTTACTTTTTTGCCTAACACTTAATAACCAATCCCTAAAATGCAAGCGAAGCCGCGAGCGAGAACTAATACCGGATAATTTAACTCAACTATGACGACCTCCATGGTCGAGTGGTGTGTACACCGGTTTTCATGGGTACGCTACTCCGAGGTCCTGGGTTCGATTCCCGGCTGAGTCGATGTAGATTATTAATAGTGTTCTATATTGTCTCGGGTCTGGGTGTTTGTGGTACCGACGTTACTTCTGGTTTTCCATAACACAAGTGCTTTAGCTACTTACATTGGGATCAGAGTAATGTATGTGATGTTGTCTCATATTTATTTATTTATATTTTTTAAAAAAAAACTATTCCTATATCAAAACTATGCCAAAACGATACGGTATATACAGAAACAATATGGCGTCGATTCTCACGCATTCTAAGAAGTTATTCAACCGTTGTGCGCCACTTACGAGTTACGAGTGATTAAGTGGCTCCGATGGAAAGCGATGGAACAACGCGTTATAAAAACTAATATTTAACAAATATTTTATATGAATTGTTTCTTGTGTGATTACTCGTTAGGAAACATCGCTTTAAGTGCTTCTTTACTTAATTATCTATTATGACCTTTCACGAACAACCTTTTAAATCAGACGCAGAATACTGATGTTCCTAATTTGGTGTCATTCCTCAGTGGCTCAAATTTACAAAAAAGTCTAGATTTGCTCTCAATCATGTAGTGCTGTAAACGATTACAAAACAGCAATTACTATACATTATTTTTATATGTTGATATTTTTCGTTTTAATTAAATAAAACTTGTCCTTCCTGGGGGCACCATCTCTATACTAAATTAAAATCGGATGAGCGTTTTAAATGTGAAAAGACAGAGTTACTTTTGTCTTTAGTACAGTTTACTTAATATTAGTACAGTTTATAATTATTAAGAATTTTGTTGGTTACTGTACATTCCTATGTTATTAATTGTCATGATAAAAGAAAGAGTTCATGGAGTAAAGACTACGTGTTTGAATTGTACAAACTTTCAGATTTCATGCTGTTACTTGTTTTTTTTTTCATAACAACCCAATAACTTTTGTTTAGTCCGACTATCAGGACCCGAACGTCAATATATTTGTTATTATATCAAGCTGCAACAACGAAACAGTCAATATATATTATACCTATAACATAATAACGTAAAGAACTTGTGTGGCTTTAAAGCCCTAGACTACACGGTACTTATTTGTGGGTAATTTATATAGAGATACAGAATAGCCCCTGCTAGGCCATCTTATTTCATTCTTAGTCAAGTAAGGTCTTAAAAACAATAAAATTAACTTTTGAAAGTCAAATTAAATCGAAAGCTTCTACCGTTGTGTAGAGAATATATGAATACATTTAAAACTTAAAATTTTCGTTCATCATATTACGTACCTAATTAAACGCTTGGCCCTTGGAGTAGTGGTGCAAAAAGCTTCATCAAAAGTATAACACCTCGCCTCATTGCCTCCACTGGTGACAGGAGGGCTGGTTCGTTTTTTGCCCAGAGGATCGGAATTGCGATTCAACGGGGAAATGCTGCTAGCATTCTTGCCACCATTCCACGCGGTCAAGATTTATACAGTAACTAGTTTTAGTTCATATTTGTATATATATATTTAAGCATGTAATGTTGTTAATTCTTATGTTAATAAAGAATATGAAAGGTTTATTAAAGGTACATATCACCGTAAAATTGTAAACATCTTTAGAATATAATCTATCTCGCGCAATTATAAATATTCGAAAGATTGTGAACGTTTTTGATAGTTGATAAAACTTTGGTTAGGTTAATTTAGAGTTTTTTACAATTTAACTGAAATATCTATCATAATAATCTATCAAAAAATAATTCGTTAAATTGTATACAGTACCGTTCATAATCTTGTGAAAGTTCACAATCTCGCGAGATAGATTATAATCTAACGGTATTCACAATATTACAGTGACATATATATCTCTTGCATGAAAATCAACCGATACAAAGCACTAAGGTACTAACTAGATGTGAGAATAATTGAAATATTTAAATAAAATTAAAATTGATATATTTTAATAAAACGTATTTATTAAAATGAACACGAATTAGTCATGATGGTTACATTTCTATATCAATAAAGTGGAGAAATTAATTGTTACAGCATTTAGTTTTCATGTACTGTTTTTATATTCCTAATTTATCTCATAAGAAACTAACATAAGTCGAACTTCACCAAGATTCGGCGACATGCGTATGCCCATTTGAGTAGCGTGATGGAATGATCTCTAAAACCTTTTCCACTGAAGAAAAGTATTTTGTGTTTAAATGTAAGTAAACTGTATTGAAGTCAAGTGTTGTTTGGTTTTTTGTTAAACTTTCTTAATGTTTACTCCCGACGTTTAACTCGCGTTACTTATGACACAATATATTCCTAAATAATAGCTTATGTAGTTATCATTGTAAAGTTTCATTAAATAGTTTTTGCATGAGTGATAATCATCATTGTATACAAACTTTCGCCTTTATAATAGTTATTATTAAGAATAAAAATCAAAACTGTTTTTGTTGTATATATTTATATAAACTATGAATATAAATAAATAAATGTTTATAGCCAAATATTCTTCAATGTAAAATTATACATATGACAATTATTTTAGACCTCGCCGTGCGCCGCGGTTACGGCGCCGTTAAATTTGCATTTTTCATGTACCTGCTTCATAAAATTTGCCATATATTTGACGTTTATGGTTACCGAGCTGCTCGTTAGGGTCGTAACGCGAAGTTGTAGTCTGAAACAATATATGCGAATGAATAAAATTAAAGTGTCCGCCCGTGATTTCATGGTAACTGCCTTTTAGAGTTCCGTATTCAAAGGGTAAGGGACCCGATTGCTAAGAGTCCAATGTTCGTCCGTCCATCACCAGGCTGTATCTCATAAAGCAGTTAGAAACTTGAATTTTTACAAATGATGCATTTCTGTTCCCGCTAAAACAATAATACCAAGTCATGATATTTAGCAGTAGAGCAAATGGTCGTTTTCTTGCTATGCTTGCTTGCAAAAAGCAGTATTATCAAGTAAAATACATTTTTTTAATAAATATGGTTAAATTTTCAAGTTAGCCATCAATAAAAATAAGGGAAAAGAATAATTCATAATCTCTTGGTATTTTCCGATATTAGCGCGTCCAAACATACGAAGTACTTTTTAATATTAATATAAAGTATTGCTTATTTGTGAAGTGAAGCAATCCGGTGTATAATTATTATTTTATTAAGCACTACATTGATATAATTTGACGTTTTTTTTTTCTTTTATTAACATTTTATAATAATCCTTCAAACTAAATATACTTTATTCAAGTAGGCTTTTACAAGGACTTTGGAATTGTCATGTAACAACTATATTAAGTGAAGCTACCACTGGTTCCTTATGTTCGTTTAGAAGTTTAATTTCCATACGCATAAAATAATATTATTAATTAAACGAAACTGGTATTATTTCATTGACGACCTCCATGGTCGTGTGGTATGTACACAGGTCCTCATGGGTACGCCACTCCTAGGTCCCGGGCTCGATTCCCGGCCGAGTCGATATAGATTATTATCATTAGTTTTCTATGTTGTCTTGAGTCGGGGTGTTTGTAGTGCCGTCGTTACTTCTGATTTTCCATAACACAAGTGCTTTAACTACTTACATTGGGATCAGAGTAATGCATGTGATGTTGTCTCATATTTACTTATTTTTTTGTTTATATAATTAAGCTATCTTCGCATGCAGGGGTCAGTATTATAGTCTAACTTATTTTATTATGTGATAAATAATTTGTAGTAATACTAAAAAATATACTTCAAATAAACATTTAGGAGAGAAGCAGAAACATTTCATACAAAGTTATTGATCATAGTAATAGCACGGTGACCATATGTCCGGTAGTGACAAGGACAATTCGTTTTTTTTAGTCTTATATCAGACTAGCTGTCGCCCGCGACTTCGCTTGGGTTTTACGTGTTTGGTTGTCATGTCATGTTAGGCAAGAAAAAAAGCCTATGCCCTTCCTTTGAGTTCAAATTTATTGCATTCCAAAATTTCCTCAAATTCGATTGAGTGGTTTACTAGTGAAAGATCGACAGACAGATAGACAAACTTAATTTCACATTTATAATATTAGTATAAAAATTTAGATTGTTAGTGCGAATGAAGAATTGATGTAAACCCAATTAATTGAAAGTGTACGTTTTCATATATAATCTGATTGTTGAATTAAAAACTTAAAGATAAATTCTTATCGCTAATTGCGTACGAAACATTTCTGTATACCAAATTATTTTCACGAGCTCATAATTATTTAGTCGTTAAGAACATCAAATGGAAAGGTGATTTGCGAGATCTTTTTTTTTAAATTAATAAGTTAATTATTGTTCAAATATCGTTAATTATTTTATATTGATTAACTTGCCTCATTGAACTCCACTAGCATCACGTTTAATTTCTTTTTTTTTATGGTTTAGGTTGGCGGACGAGCATATGGGCCACCTGATGTTAAGTGGTCACCATCACCCATAGACAGTGACGCTGTAAGAAATATTAATTATTCTTTACATCGTCAATGTGCCTGTTCCCAACCTTGGGAACTAAGATGTTCTGTCCCTTGTGCCTGTATTTACACTGGCTCACTCACCCTTCAAACCGGAACACAACAATACTGAGTACTGTTATTGGGCGGTAGAATAACTGATGAGTGGGTGGTACCTACCCAGACGGGTTTGCACTAAGCCCTACCACCAAAGAACACTGATAATTTTAGAAACAAATTCTGTAGTATATTTAGTATGAGTTTTGCACCCGTGCGAGGCCGGGGCGGGTCGCTAGTGACATATATAAAGAGTCATTAGTCATCTTAATACTTCGAAATCCAAACATACAGTACAAAGAGCTCGCCTTTTAGGGAGATTCTTATCTCGCAAAACATCTTGACCTTTCAAATGAACAAAGACACATCGGATAGCCGTTTGTCAATTGAAACGTGTTTTAAGGTGTTTACGACGTTATGATAGATAGATTCGCTAATGGCGATACTTTCAGTACTTATCATTGTAAGGTTATTGAACCTACACGACAAAAATGTTAAATATATTAAGGTAACAAGTACTCGTCGCGGAGTCGCATGAGTATATACATATTATACTATATAACTATATTTTATTTTTATATACAGAGTGACTTTTGAACGGACAAAGTTTTCTTTATATGTCATAACTTTATTCAATTTGAAATTCACACAATCGAGATCTCTTATAGATAAGAAGTTGCTGCTTACGGTACTTAACTTTGTCCGTTCAAAAGTCACTCTGTATATAAAAATAAAATATAGTTATATAGTATAATATGTATATACTCATGCGACTCCGCGACGAGTACTTGTTACCTTAATATATTTAACTTTTTTGTCGTGTGGGTTCAATAACCTTACAATGATAAGTACTGAAAGTATCGCCATTAGCGAATCTATCTATCATAACGTCGTAAACACCTTAAAACACGTTTCAATTGACAAACGGCTATCCGATGTGTCTTTGTTCATTTGAAAGGTCAAGATGTTTTGCGAGATAAGAATCTCCCTAAAAGGCGAGCTCTTTGTACTGTATGTTTGGATTTCGAAGTATTAAGATGACTAATGACTCTTTATATATGTCACTAGCAACCCGCCCCGGTCTCGCACGGGTGCAAAATTCATACTAAATATAATACAGTTTTGTTTCTAAAATTATCAGTGTTCCTTGGTGATAGGGCTTTGTGCAAGCCTTCTGGGTAGGTACCACCCACTCATCAGTTATTCTGCCGCCAAATAACAGTACTCATTATTGTTGTGTTCCGGTTTGAAGGGGTGAGTGAGCCAGTGTAACTACAGGCACAAGGGACATATAATTTTAGTTCCCAAGGTTGGTGGCACATTGACGATGTAAGGAATAGTTAATATTACTTACAGCGTCATTGTCTATGGGTGATGGTGACCACTTACCATCAGGTGGCTCATATGCTCGTCCGCCAACCGATACCATAAAAAAGAAGTTTCTTTACTATATTATTCGTGTATTATATACAAAAAACCTGTCTCTCGAATCACTCTATCTATTAAAAAAAACGCATCAAATTCCATTGCGTAATTTTAAAGAACTACGTATACATAGGGACAGACAGCAGTAAATGACTTTGTTTTATGCTATGTAATGATGATGATATATAATATATAAACAAGTTGTGTTAATACATAATACAAGTATACTAACCACAACTAATTAATGTGAACTTCATATTTGGATATCGCGTCAGAATTTCAAATTTCTTCGAACCACCTCAATGTATCGAAATCCACAACAGCGCGATTAAAGGACATTTTCTGCCTCGCACAACTACTCTATGGAACCAGCTTTTGCTTCAGCTTCAGCTTTAAGTGATACGATTAGGGGACAAGAATAAAGAAGCAGTGAACTGGCTCTTTAAAGGCCAGCATTTGTAAGCCCTCCGGTATTACAGATGTCCATGTGCGGTGTTTGTGAACCTCCAGCCCGTTTGTTCCCTAGGCCATGCAAAAAGGGTATTGGGTGATTAATTAAACATATAACTCTGTAATAATCTTTCTGTCTCCTTCTATTACTAAGAATTTGATATTCGACAGAAGAGTACACCATAATGTGTATATACCCCCGCCTTACAATGTATATTACGAGAGCGCGATTATTATAAAATTAAATGTCTTAAGGTCCAGTTTCCAAAGATATCGGTCGTAAAATATACTATGTCGTCTCATATCCGTTGTTTTCCATAGGGATAAGTAATATTATTACAATAAATAAATTAAGAGCAGATAAGAGCAACTACCGACTTTCTTGTTGGTTTTTCTCGGTAGAATAGACGTTCCGAACCGGTGGTAGCTTTACTTTCAATATATTTCGCTAAGCTGACCATACAAAAGTACTCGTAAGACCACTTGAATAAAATACATTTTGCTTTTGATTACATTTGAGAAATATTAAATATTAACAATCGCCATATTTTAACTTGATGGATGTTAAAATACATATAAAAATGATATCAAGGAAAGTGACATTTTGTTTTCATAAACAACGCTTTTATAGTTTCAACATAATATAACCGAATATAAACGAATCAAGGAAACATTTTTCCAAGAACCTAAACAATATTCTCTCCTATATTGTTTGTATGTTGCTGCCCTTATCTTATAACTGCATTATCCTGTATTCTAGTACTATACATTAATATATATTCTCGATTCTTCAAAGTACAAGCATTGTTACTCTAACTTTATTTATGTCATATGAATATATATTGTGTACTATATATAAGTATGTTATATAAATAGCATGAAACTGCGCAGTTCCGGTGGCACAAAAACTGAACTGTAAGCTACATTAATTCTTATATTGTTTCAGTGTAATATACTTGTATATATTTATATACACATGACAATGATGATGTTTACTCTATGTTATGTGCTATAACTGGCTCACTAATCCTTCAAACTGGAACGCAACAATGCTAAGTATTGTTGTTTCGCGGTAGAATATCTAATGAGTGGGTGGGTACATTCAATTGGACGAACTAACAAGAAAAAATCGAACTGTGTACAAAAATAAGCATAAATATTGTATAAATAAAATTCAAACAATCACAGTGCACTGATAAAATGAACAGATTAACCAATTTAAAATAATTTCTGTGCTTAAATTTTAAATATTTAAACCAACCAATTAAATGTTTTTGCCTCGCAGGAGTGCGTCTCCACTCTCCTCCCAAAATTCAATTACAAGCTACTTAAAATAAATTGAAAATGTGTATTACTTTTTTGTTACCTTTTTACAAGCTTTAAAAGCACTACTTTGTTACAAAAACAGCCTGTAAAATTCCCACTGCTGATCTAAGGCCTCCTCTTCCTTTGAGGAGAAGGTTTAAAACGTATTCCACCACGCTGTTCCAATGCGGATTGGTGGAATACACATGTGGCAGGATTCATATGAAATTTGACACATGCAATTTTTCTCACGATTATTTCCTTCCCCGCCAAGCACGAGATGAATTAATAAAGATAAATTAAACACATAAACAATCAGTGGTGCTTTGGTCTCAACTTTGTAAACACAAGACATATCGTTTTGGTCAATCGAATATTTTACTAATTTCATAGACGTTTGAGTGCGCAGTGCGCATGTGGCTTTGTATTAATAAACGTTAATTTATATGATCTTATGAAATCGAGGTAAGAGCCAAAGTCTGCGATAAATTGCCAGCGCTCGTGTTTGCATAAATTTCAATTATGTCGTTTCTAGTAGTTTGTTTAAATTAAATACTTGCTCTGAGATACAATTTTGACGTGAGATTTTTGCCGTTATTTGGTAGGAAATTTATTGCTTATGGTGAATTTATGATACAGTTAATACCATTTCGTTGAAGCCTATTGCATTATTAAAGCAAATCATAATATTTTGTGAGTTTTTTTATGTATATAAATCTAGGGATGATAACTAGTATAGTCCATTCCTATGACACAAGGAGCAAAGATTTAAATATTCAATTTACCTTGGCTTCAGACATTGAATGGAGCTTGAAGGGAAACTCTACTGGATTATTTATTTTTGGTACAAATGAAATAAAAATAAACCCTTAATATAAATTTATATTACATGTGAGATATCCTGGACGAGATGGATCAATATCTTAGTTATAAGATAATCTTAGTTATCTATAATAACTTGCGATCGAATAGCTTATTGGCATTTATAGTACGTCACAAGTGAAGCCTTGATATTTATATAACATAAAAATTGAGGTAAAAGTATTTTCTGTACAGTGTCCCTTAGGGCGCCTAGCCGTGGGCGGTAACTAATATCACCCACGCCTTACGCTGCTTCTGCAAAATGATTTAGCTCCTAGCTATATTTACATTATAATCTCGTTCAATCTTGTAATTGACTTTAAGTAACATGCCTACGCCTATTCAGATAAAATAATTATCTCAATTAGTGAAACAAAAATATATCTACGTTAAATATATAAAGAATATAAAATAAGAAACATGATAGTCACCAGTAAACCAACTTAATAACATATGTGGGTATCAATTATGTCTTAATTTATTTATACTGCTTGAATATCAATAATTAATTACTAATCCCAAGCTTTTTAAAATCTATACAATCTTGTGTTGATGTAACTTTATTTATTGATTCTTTTTTTTAAGATTTTATTTATTTTCAAATATGAAAAGGAGTAAATAATTTTTTAAGTTTTAGTTCTTTTTCTGCCTTGTCATAAAATTATGTCGAAAAAATACATTTTAAGGATAGAAATTCAGATTTAGGTTTAAAGATCTTTATTTCTCAAAAAGATTTACAAGAAAATCACTTACATGAGAAATAAATAAACAAAAATACAAAAAAAATATATTGTTGGGACAAAACGGAAATAACTGGACACTTACTATATTACATAAAACATAGTATTTAAATATTTAAGTGTAGGGCGAAATAATGTAGTTATAAAAATATTGTGTGGGTAGAAATGAAATAATATAGTCTGAACAGCACGACTCATTCGACGTCTTTGCAACCGTCGTGTTTGTTGCGATATAAAACTAGATGTGCCACAACTTATATTTTTATTTTAATAATTTAGTTTAACTATGTCCTTTTTTAGTTTATATATTGGTTTTTAAATTTATTTACTTTTCATATTACTTTATAAAAGTATTAATGTATTATTTTGATTTATTTTAATATATTTTTTATTTTTATTTTAGTTATTAATTACTTTAACTTTATTTTGAATGTAGTATTTAAGTAGTCTTTTAAAGGTCAAAGCTGATTTGGTATCCTTAATATCCTTCGGCAACTGGTTATATAGCTTAGCACCTGTGTACAAAATGTTTTGTTTGCCATGATTTGTTGTTGGTGCATGTAATATTAGGTCATTCGCATTTCTTAATTTAATTGTTTGTATTTGATGTTTTTTAGTAAAAGTAATTTGAGTATGTATGTCTCTATTTAAAATTTTACGTACTAAAATGCAAGTTTTATATATATAAGATTGATTTATGCTCATGATTTTTGTGTCTTTAAAGATTTTATATGTTGGTGTTAAGTAGTTATAGCTGAATAGTCTTTTAATTAATTTGTTTTGTGCCGTTTGTAACGAATTTATATGAGTTTTAGCAGCAGTTCCCCAAACTTCAACAAGGTAGTCTAAGTGAGGCTTGACAAGAGAATTATAAATAGTAAATCGTACTCGTTGTGGAAGACATCGAACTATGCCTCGCAATGCTCCCATGAGAGAGACAAGTTTAGTTTTTATTTTATCCAAATGAAGTTTCCACGTCATGCCACTGTCCAAAATAAGCCCTAAATATTTTTCACTATAAACTCTTTTAATAGCAATATTATTAATAACAAGAGGGGTAAATGGAGGTATTTTTTTGTTTTTGGCTGCAAATATAATGAAATTAGTTTTCGAGATATTTATAGTCAGAAGATTAGATTGAAACCACGCATTTAATACATCAAGATCACTCTGAGCATCAACCAAGATTGAATTTATAGTACTGCCAAATTCGGAGATACAAATATAGCAATAAGAAATATATACGTAAAATAACTACGTTAACTGTTTTATACACAAGACAAAGGAAGAACATAAATTTATAAAATTCGAATAGTAGAACACTAAGTCAGAATAGCGTCAGTCGTATACCTTTGAGTGAGCCAGTGTAACTACAGGTGACATAACATCTTAGTTCCCAAGGTTGGTGGCACATACACGATATAAAGAATAGTTAATATTTCTTACAGCGTCATTGTCTATGGGTGATGATGACCACTTACCGTCAGGTGGCCCATATGCTCGTCCGCCAACCAACACCATAAAAAAACCTAATCTAGTATAACACAATGAAATATGTTTATGTTTCGTAAAGTAGTAACAAGCCGTCCTCTCTAACGTTTAATGTTAATACTTACGTCTAAAGGAGATCAGATAAAGCTTAACATACTTTTGGTTATTTTTACTTTCCTTATCCTGTATGAAAACTTGCCGGAAAACCAACGGCGTCTTCTTTTCTTTCGTTCCCTGAGCCTGTAATGTAAACATTTGTATTAGGTTGAAACATGTATCTCTAAGAATTGCAAAATCTAAGAAATGTTTTTCATATCCAAAAAGAACATATTTAATTTTTATACAATATATTTAAAATACATTAGTTAGTAATTGTAAAAAAGTAAAACAATAAGAATAATCGTTGCATATTAATAGTTTAGATAAGGATTAAATAAAAAACAAATTCTATAATCCTCAATCGTTCAAAGTTTTTTGAGAATTTAAAGAAAAATGTAAAGTTATTTTAATAATATGCACTTAAAAGTTAAACTTTACTGGTGACCACATACAATGAGGTGAAGCATTTGACCGTCCACAGACCTATATTATAAAAAAGTAAGATCAGCCTAGTAGAAGCTTAACCGTAAAATTACTTTTTAATTTAATGATAAATGACTAGTATTTAAAATAATATATATTTATTTCGGCAAAAATATTGACTTAAAGTCTATGAGCTTATTAAACCGATATCCGGTTTCGACGTCTTGTGGTCGTATAAAAACGTACCATAACGTCCTGTTCGGCGAGTGTTTTAAACCTTGAAATGGAAATTAGTATTTTTTTCTCGTTTAAATTACATCTTTTGTGTGATACGCAAATGGTATTTCACTATTTTAAGCGATCGTTGTCTTTTATTTTTATTCGTTAGTTTCTTAATAATAAATGTCAGTTAATTTTTTTGTGGCGTAACATATTTTAGCCTGTCTGATTAGTTTGTCTGTGGATGTATTGCGGCAGATCCTAAGTTCAAACCCGTGCTTGGGTTCAATTTCTGAGTTTCCGTTCTAAACAGCTGACAACTTCCTAGTGATGGGAGTCTTGAAGTTGGAAGTATGTTCTTGTAAAGTCGTTGGTCCTGCACCTCTCTCCGTTCAGGCAAATTACCTGTTCCATTGAATTATGACACTGCATCTGTTTTGTCTACATATTTGTGCAGTATAATGTCTTGAGTATTGGGCTAGTCTCCGATGCGGTTTGCCGCCGTGGCTGTAATCTGTAAAGACGCCATTTTTACTTTACCCAAAAAGACCTTAAGCTACAATAGCTCAGCAAGTAGCGTCATAATATCAATTTTTTTTAAGCTTATTTTATCAGTACTCTGATTCGGCAAAATGTTCCATTGATTGAGACATAATAAAAATCAGCGGCAAAAATCGCGGTAAATAATACTTTGGTAAAATTGCCGTATCTAACTATTGATTGGTTGTGCCTTGCTTTAGTTTCACCGTAATTATTTATTTTTATTATTATAATATATCTATCCAAATAAGTTATTGATAAAATGATATTTAAATGAAAAGAAAGTTAATAATTTATTTCTCATTCTTCCTTTTAAGAGCTCAAATGGGTAGAATCTTAATTTATGACTGTTAATTAAAGTCCAGGCAAGGACCACAGAATGTTCACGTGTTGACTTGAATGCTCGTTAATATGGGTATTATTATTAATGCTCTAAACTGTAACTGATAATATCAATATGCATCATTTGCAAGTTTAAACAAAGATGTCTAAGCCTTGCTGATTATTATTGATAGGATATTACTTTACTTATTACCACATACAAGGCATATATTGTGGTTTATGTTACTGGACGTATTATGTATGTCTCTTCGAGTCCTAATCCGAAGGTGATTGCAAATGTTATCTTAGTCTATCACCTAGTTTTTAATTTGAAATGAGTGTACAAACTACTAGAGTCGAGATGGCCCAGTGGTTAGAACGCGTGCATCTTAACCGATGATTGCGGGTTCAAGCCCAAGCAGGCACCGCTGATTCAAGTGCTTAATTTGTCTTTATAATTCATCTTGTGCTCAGCGGTGAAGGAAAACATCGTGAGGAAACCTGCCTGTGACAAATTTCGTAGAAATTCTGCCACATGTGCATTCCACCAACCCGCATTGGAACAGCGTGGTGGAATATGTCCCAAACCTTCTCCTCAAGCGGAGAGGAGGCCTTTAGCCCAGCAGTGGGAATTTACAGTCTGTTGTTGTTGTTGTACAAACTACGAGTGAGATGTGCCACTACTGACATTTCAGTTTCCAAGGTAGGTGTCCCATTGAAGATCTAAGGAATGATTAAAGTTTCTAACAGGCAGAGGTGACCACTTACAATCGTGACCTATTTGCTTCTTCGCATATTACTGCTATAAAAAATAAATGTCGAACATACAAAAACAAATAATCAAATTTTTATCAATTAAATTCCAACCTTACTACATGTATCCAAAGTCAAATACGAAGTCAGCCATAACCGTCGCAACTTACGCGTGACTCAATGTAAAGTGAATATACCCAATACTTAAACCCTTATAAGTGTTAAGTGGAATATGAGGTCGTTTAGATTAACGTTTCACCGTTATGGTTGAACTTAACTCGCTTTGGCAATTTGTCCGATGAATATTAGTGTATTTGTTTTCATACTAGCGATCTGTCCCGGTTTCCCACGGGTGCAACGCTGACTGTAAATATAATACAGAATGTCTTACGTTCACAGTTTTTCAGTCATCAGTGTTTCTTTACCAGATTTTCCGTGTATTATATACAAAACTCTTTCTCTCGAATCACTCTATCTAATAAAAAGACCGCATCAAAATCCTTTTTGTAATTTTAAATATCTAAGCATACATACATACAGGGATATACAGCGGTGAGCGACTTTGTTTTATACTATGTAATGATACATATTTGGACTGTCAACGACCACTAACAAAGTTGGTATATATTTACATTTAATGAATTAAATAAGAGATTGGTTCCGTTTTGTTTAAGATATCAGGTGTAAGGTCACCTTCATCTTGGACTTGTGCCACCAAAATCAAAACATACTTTATTCAAGGAGGCGTTTACAAGCACTTTTGAATCGTCATGTAACAAACTATATTAAGTGAAGTCACCACCGTTTCAGAATGCGGATTCTACCGAGAAGAACCGCCAATGAGAAGGAACTCAGTAGTTCGCTTTTTCAACGTTAAAATGCTTATTCATGTTAGTTAAATAAAATTTCATATGTATGTAATATGTCCTGCCTAGAAATCAACAAGTATTTGCTCTTCGCAAGTGCTGGAATGTGAGTTGTATGTCCTTTGTTACAGTAGTAAGTTACTTTGTATCGGTTTTCCTTTACACCGGAACACATAAATTCTAAGTGTTGCTGTTTAGAGGTAGAATTTAATACAACGCTATGCCGCCAATTAAATAAAACTATAAAAATAACTAAAAAAAAGTTCTGATTGGTTGATTAGTAAAGATTTATTATAATTAGTAATGTTATACAATAACTTATTAATAAAAGTATGGTCCTCTATGCATTTTAATGATATAAAAGTAGGAAGTGATAGCAATTCGCTTCCTACTTGTAGTTGTTTTCTAATTTTAAAATAAAACTGGCGACTAAAAATATACTACAAAAGACGTGTTTCTTTACGATATCACATTAGATACTTCTAAAATTGTCAGCGTTACTGTACTATATTGCCCAGGTATTATATACAAAAACCTTGCTGTCAAATCGATCTCTCTATTTAAAAAAAATCTAAACATACATAGGGTCAGACAGCGTTAAGCGACTTTATTATGGTACATTATTATTGAAAGAAAAAATACTGCTGTAATCATTCGTGGATTCTCTTCAGGACTAATTTATTATCTAATGAAATTTCCCCGTACGTGTCTCATAGCCCTCCCATCGGATTAAGAGGGTGAGGAAAAAGTGCACCTGTGTTTGCTTACACTTATGCGCTGTATCGTTTATTACGCAATTGTCTGTACTTTTGCAGTCGTGGCTGAAATTGTAAACCTTATCTCCTAGACCATCTTTAATTATTTCAAACTTACTGTAAATCTAAGTAGTTAGCGCACTTTTTGAATGTCTTATCGAATTTAAACTAACTGAAAACCCTATAATAATTTGTAGCCATTAAAAACATTAAATGGTATAGTAGAAATGTATGTGAAATATTAGAACTATGAAGAGATTGCCTGTAAATTAATTTTATATTACATAACCATAACAAGAGAAAAGAGCCTAATAAATAAAATTTGACAACAAATTGATGCGATATCATCGCTCGAGAGCTCGATTAATCTATGATATTCAATTTGTATTTGGCAAAAAATAAAATGGCGTTTTGAATGTCGACTAAATTTTTATATTAATTGGGAAGTAATTTCAACGTGGAAATAATAGAAATGTTAGTATAAAGAAAGATATATTCATCAAGAACTCTAAATAGTTCACAATAAAACTGAGGTGAATATTTTTTTCAAACCCTCTCCTTAATGGAAGAGGAGGCCTTAGCCCAGCAGTGGGAAATTTACAGGCTGTTACTTTACTTTTACTTTACTCTTAAAGCTTGAGCTATTAACAAATCACATGAAATACGTAAATCAAAGGTTTGTGTATCATTTTTTACTTCTATTGGAATAAGGTATAGTTGTACTTATGTTTATGGCCATTATGGTGGTTGACGAGTCGAATGCAACAACAAGAAATAAAAAAAGAGTGTTGTATAAATAATAAAATTTCAACATTTAACATTCAGTATAATATCAGATTCTAAGATGAAATATGGCAAATAGGTTGCATTACAGTAAATTTAGACACTTGATATATATAGAAATATATATATCCAAACCATATACATATACACAACTTGCAATTAATATTCGTCATTGCTGTATACATGTATAATAATAACAATAAAACTTATGGCTAAATGCAACTGTGTCGCATTTGTAATTGTTTCTAAGAATACTAAATAGAAAGGAACTTTGGACTTTATCTATTTTTGCAAGTTTTGCGTCACTTTAAATGTAATAGCGACAATCTCGACACGTTAGCGCTGGTCGAAGTTAAATGGCGGCGCTCAATTAAGAACAAGGAAGTGACGTCATATTGTTCTCGTTACATATTTTGTAACTTTTGTAACACTTTAGTGATAACTCTTTTAAAGGCTGAAATTATTAATAGGCAATCTGAGTTAAAATATTTTAATATGAAAATGGAAAATAAAAACTTTTTTAAATTGATATATACAATATTGATATTATTTACGAATGGTCTTTTAACATAAACAAAGTTAAGTGAAATAAGTCGCTGATATTTTAATAGACTAACATTCCTCTAGACTATAAATGTTTCTGGAGGAAAGCAGGACATATTGAAACTCTTTTGTCAAAACTCTTTAGAACTAGTGTTTCTATTATATCACTTTGTATATCAAAACAAATCAATATCATGGTTTGGTGTTGCCGTAGTTATAAAAACTCAGTCCTTCCCGCAGGGAGCCGTGAGCTCTTAGTTTATAAATAGATCTGTTTTTGTCAAATATATACGCTCCGTAGCGATACCCCAATATTCAGGAAAATATGCTATTCATTATATGTTAAAATAATAATCATTAAAGCGTTTTATTTTAAAGTAAAAATTCAAATAAATATTTTAAAAATTTTTGATCGAGATTCTAGTTTGATTGTCTTTTGAAAGTTTTATGACTTGAAGACCTAAGAACAAAAATAGAAATACTCAATAAACTTATCAATATAACATATAAGATATACTTTTACAGTCTGTAAAGAAGAATACTCGGTGCATTTGTTTTCAAAAAAATAAACACTTAATTACGCCGTAGCATTTTTGTTATAATTGGTTACAACTAGCGACTCACTAATTTAAACACACTAATTAAATACCAGTTGAGTGACTTACTTTTTTTTGATAAATTGTCCGGGAGGTAATTGGTTGGGCACTGTCAATCTAGACTACAGATGGTGTATTAAATAATATAAGTTCACAATGGGAGTAGATTCAATCAGGTGCACTCTACTTTGTCTCTCTTACAATCTGAAGGAACGGTAATCGGAATCAAGAGGAAACAAATGAATGTTGAATAAATTACAGCGTTGTCTATGTTTACTTGGTGGTAGAGCCTTGTGCACTGGGTAGGTTTCTTTTTTATGACATAGGTGGCAAACGAGCAGGAGGCTCACCTGATGGAAAGTGACTACATGTATCTGCAACACCAGGGGGCTTGCGTTGCCGGCATTTAAGGAAGGAGTACGCTCTTTTCTTGACGGTTCGGAAAAACCGCCGGCGAAAGCTGGTTCCACAAAGTGGTTGTTTTACCCATTCGTCATATATTCTGCCTCCAGTAGTACGTGGTATTTTTGTGTTCCGGTTTGCAGAGTGAGTGAGCCCGTGCAAATACATACATAGGGCCGTAACATCTCTCGAGCTTAGTGACGCGTTGGGGATACATGGAATGATTAATATTTCTTACAGTACCAATGGCAGTCATGGCCACTTATCATAAGTTAGCCTATTTGCCAGACCGCCTAACTATGACATAAACAAAATAAGAAAGATATAAGATTGTGTTAATTATATTCGCATTTTTATATATCGGGATCCAGAAATCGTTAATTCCATTTGTTTAAATTGCATAATTATATATCTGTAACTGTTTATGTTTCGACTAGTATAACCGAGGCTTTGATAAAAATTAGCCTATTAACTAATTTGGCTTCAATATTATCGACGGAAATTAATTGTATATATAGGTACTTCTATTTCGAACTAATATAGAAAAAACAACAAAAACCAGAAAAAAAATTAGTAGGTGAGGTTCCTTAAGTAGTTTTTAACAAATGTGTTCTAACCAGAACCAACTAGACCAAAATTATGTGGCGTAAATGTATCTGTCATACATTGTATGTATATTTATACATACAAACATATTTTATATCTTTAATAACATTAGTATTGATAACAATTCTTTTTATAAATTACATTGTACAAAGAAACAACTTTGTGTATCTATTTTCAGCGGTTTCAGCTGAACTTTTACTAACATCTCAAGAAACTTTGTCCTCAGATCGCGTCGTAACTGATATAATTCCTGAAATAGATTCGCCTCTCGTATATTTCTATCGTTGAAGTTTTTAAAATATAAGCACTTCGGATCTATCTTTGCTAACTTTATCTCGGGTTATTTTTCCAAGAAAGAAAAGAAATCTGATATTATAAGTCGGAATGGCAAATTAGTAGATATAATATTTTTTGAAACTAGCTCAGTTTTTATCGATCGTTGATGATGAATTCTTTCATCTGGAGTGAATTTTGAATTTATAGCGGCTCATACATAACATGAAGCAAATCTGCAGAGTAAGAGGAATTGGTAGTAATTCAACTTGCAAGATTTTAAACAATCACTGCAAGTTACATAAAATATTATATCTTGACTTGAAAAACTTGTAAACTTGAAAGTTTATATAGTTTATATATGTAACTGCTGAGAGCTGAGATGGCCCAGTGGTTAGAACGCGTGCTTCTTAACCGATGATTGCAGGTTTAAACCCAGGCAAGCACCACTATATATATATGCTTAATTTGTGTTTATAATTCATCTCGTGCTCGGCGGTGAAGAAACATCGTGAGGAAACCTGCATGTATCTAATTTCATCGAAATTCTGCCACATGTGCATTTCACCAACCCGCATTGGAACAGCGTGGAGGAATATGTTCCAAGCCCTCTCGTTAATGGAAGAGGAGGCCTTATCCCAGCTGTGGGAAATTTACTGGCTGTTACTTTACTTTACTACTTTATATATGTAACTAATTTTTTCGCGGCTTCACTCGTTTAGAGGTCGATCGCCAGGTGTTAGGCATTAAAGAACTTTAAGCTTGCTTCATACCAAATTTAATCAAAATCTGTTTAGTAGGTTCGCCTTGACAAATACCACAAACAGTTAGTTTACGTTTTTGTATGTATAATATTAGTTATAAATGTAATGTGTCTTATTCTTTAACATCTACAATGTCTGATATGCAATGGCGTTGATATATATTGAAGGTTACTAAAGATAGGACAGTAGAATAAGACGTAGGATTGTGAGGAAGAGTATCGTGGGTCTATGTAGGTGGAGTCCCACGTGTTAAAGGCTGTGTATCTAACTCAAATAACTGTTTATAGTCTTGGAAAACAAGACAAGTTGTTAGAAATTGTGTTTAAAGAAATAAGAATACCTATAGGTAGGTACTTATAATACTTATACTTCTATGTATTCATAATATTTGTTTGTCATATACAAATACATAACAAGCATATTGTTATATAAACAAACAACAACATTAGGCTGAAATACATCCTTAAGGTATTTTTTTCTTACTTATAAATAATAATTGCAAGTTATATGGTAAAAAATAAGGTTCTATTACTCAAGTAGCGTGGTTGATAAAGCTCTAAAGCTTCTCATCAACAGAAGCGTTTGTCCAGTAGTGGGTTTAACTGGCTTCTTTCTAACAAATATTTCATAATAACATGTTTAACGACAAAAATCAACTCTATTCTTGTACAGCTGAAGTCGCAACTTTATCTGCCTGTAATTTATAAAAAATACATAGCACAAAGACACTAAGTTTAGTCCCTAAGTATCCATCACGAGGGGAGAATGAAATAAAGTGTTTTTTTGTCATTTTTTACGGCTTTAAACTTACTCTGTACCAAATTTCATCAAAATCAGTTCTTTGGCTTAACCGTGAAAGCGTAACAAAAAGAGTTCCTCTGGCTTTCATATTATTAAGTATGGATAAAATTAAAGTATAAATATAAAATTAGATACTTCAGTATTATTTTTGTACTAATAGCCGCCCGCGACTCCGCCGCGATCGTCTTTTAAGGTGTTGGTTGTCATATGTCAGGCAAAAAAGCCTTTGTCAGAACCCAAATCTCATTGAATTCGGTTCAGTGGTTTGGTCGTGAAAGAGTGACAGACATACAGACAGAGTTACTTTCACATTTTTAATAATGTAAATATTATCATAGATGGTCGTTTGTATTTAACTTCGCTCCATAGTGATCTCTTGATTGATTCGACGTACCGATACATACGAGAGTTTCACTGTACAAAATTCGTTTCGTTCCGCTCAAGCAAGCTTCCCACCACGGTAAACTTAGCCACGTAATGTCATTTTGATGATGTGGGTACCTAGTTCTTCAGCATCACTTCATTTTATCAAGTCTGATAATATGGAGGTACAATAATATAACTTTAACTCTAGTTCAAATCAAATGAAACTTGATTCAGGCTTTTGGATTTTTTTTATATTAATTACCTTATCGACAATGTAATTTGTATGGTATCGGTAAGCTTAATATCTATGTGTCTTAATTATATAATTTATATAAATGTTTTCTTTTGGTAAAAGCTAGATTCAAAACTAATAAACTTAACTTTTAAGTACTTATTACAATTAAAACTACTAACCAAATACATGGGTACATTATACTATTTCTTATAAAGATATAGATACTTTCAAAATGCTTTTACTTGTAATATTTTATATTAAAAAGCAAGAAATAAATGGCTTATTATTATTATTATTAATCTTAAACTTAACACGAAACAAAAAAAAAACTTTTTTAAAATAGTTCAGATATAGATGAAGAATTTACCACTTAGAGTGAAAGTAACACCTCTCCCGTGGAAGAGAAATGCTGTAATACCTGTTGATAAGTTTTGCTGAATTTTCTGAAATTAGCCACATGCAGGTTTTTCCACCATCTTTTTCTTTTCTTTCTGTCTAATTGCCGAGTACAGAACGAAGTTTTAAACAAAATATAAGCACATGGAAATTCAGACGAGTGTCCCGGATTTGAACCGGCAGACATAATTAAAGGCGCATGCTGAGCCATTTATTTCAGTTATTTTTATTACTGGATCGATCAATTTATCCAAAAATGCTTCAGATATTGCTTAGCTTAGCCATTCAGAGGTGTGATGATTAGGTTTTCTTTTTTTTTTTTAATTGCCGTCGATCCTTTAGGTTCATCCAGCGTTTCTAGTGCGAAAAGGAAATAGTTCCGTCTCGTTATGTCAGCTCGGAGCAAGTTTTAATGTTTTATGATTGTATATGGGTTAACTTAAATTGACTAAGTTGAAGATGATCATGAAATTAATGAAGATATAATATAAATCATCGTACTGTCTCTTCTTATATTATTCAATAATATGTTGACCGATCCTTGTCATTTCTTAGTGCGTAATATTATCTACAAAATTTTTATTGGTTTATATTTATATACGATATTGATCTAGAACTAGAACACAATATAATAAATCGTATTTCATATATAATGTTCATAAAATTTCATGGTATATTTTAAACAAATAGCGTTAAGAAACAAAACGTAGGTAATTACATATGTTCAAGGCTTACTAATATCTTGTAAAACACTATCGACCCCGGCTTCGCACGGATGCAATACTGATACTAAATATTATACAGAATTTGTTTACTTACGACATCACATTAGAAACGACTAAAATTATCAGTGTTTCTTTACTATATTGTCTTTTTCTATATACAAAAACCTTCCTTTTGAATCGCTCTATCTATTTAAAAAACCACATCAAAATCCGTGGCGTAATTTTAAAGATCTAAACATACATAAGTACAGACAGCGGTAAGCGACTTTGTTTTAAACTATGTAATGACTATACGCTTAGTAAAATTAAGTAAATTTACATAGTTACAAATTATTTTCGTTATATAATACGTAAACGTTAAACGTCACAATATTATGCTAATCGCGTTTGATATTTATACGTCCAGATAACCGAGACGCGTCCCGCATACAAACACAGATCTCTGTTTAAAATACAGACAATACATTATGGGACTGCGAAATAAATAAATTCCATTGTACATGCAGCCGCTTTGTGCGTTGCAACGCTTTCTAATTCTCAAAGGAATCTAGAAAGCGAGCAACCCCCGCGGTGTCGTGTATGGGTGCCCGAACGATCATCCAAGCGATCCACGCTGATGGTCGATTTTCATCCACAATAAATCGCATTTAGCGCTCGGAAACCGGACATTTTCACATAGCGAACGTTTTATCAAGTGACGTCACGTCACAAAGGCACACGGGTTGAGCGAAGCGCTTGCGACGTTGCCGCGCATCTGCAAGAATGCGGCCGCTGCGTTGCCAAGTCGCCTCTCGATATGGCGGGCGATAATACGAGTGCATTGGGCGGCCCGGCTACCCGAATCCGCCATTTTGTTTATATACTCCCGATGCCGTTTGTATGAAACGCGTTCCGTTTTCGAATCCTTCGAACGAGGAAACGTGTAAAAATATTTTTTTTTACTGAATTCCGTAATGTACATTGTTTTACTTGCGTATATTTTATTTTTTATTGAATGCATCGTTGCATACGTATTCGTTCTATTTTTAGCTTATATGAAAGGTTGGTATAATCTAGTTATCTGAGTCACGTTTAGCAAAACACGTGCGGAATATGTTTAAGTTTTACATTTGAATGAAAGGGTAAACGAGGGAAATATTTTCGATTAATAATTAGAATCGAAACGTTATTCGTTGATTTATAGTCATTCATTTAAGCATAGCTTGGTTTTTATATTCATGTAGGTATTTCACGCGTCGATAGTATCGTTTAGAGGTCATATGAAAGTTGCAACTCGCATGTGACTGCAAAGTAATTAATCATTTTGTTTTATATGAGAAAATTTACGTTTTATTGTGAACATAGGACTTGTTACTCTTGTTACTCTTTTTTTATTAATTTTCTTTACCTATCGGTTGATTTAGAAATTTGACTTGATATAAGTACTTAACTCGCATTTATATACGTTTGTGATAATCATTATAAGAAAATGTCTAACTACATTAATGTATTTTCATTTATTTAAAATATTCCATATAAGTATGTACCTAACCCAAAACGTTTTAATTTTTTTAAGTACAATAAAAATCACGTTATTTAGTCAGTTTGAAAAGCAAATAACTACAATAAACTTCGAAAATGGAATAAAACAGGCCACAGATAAATTATTGATAAAAAAATACAATAAATCGACTGTGTTGTCGGGAGGAATCGACAGATGGCGACACTAGGCTCGCGCTGATCAACATTCTACAAGATGGATTCCGTTAGAAGATTTGCATTTTACGAGCCTTCGCGGTGAGGCAGGATGACTTTGCTAAACTTTTCTATTAGTAACTAATACAGGCAAATTGACTTTTCGTATATGATGTAATGTTTTTTTTTCTGCATTCCTTAGGTACATGACGTAATCGAGCAATATAGATAAAATGTTATTAAATATATAACTAAGGATATCTACTTATTTATTATGTTATGTTATGTTATATAAATAGATACACGACTATGTATTTTACTCATACAGTTAGTTGTTTTTTTTTTTCCAAGTTATTTTTGTACATATTTTTTGTTTAACAAAAAATAAATTATCATAATGAATTTTGCAATTATGTGTGATGTGACTTTCGATTATATATTATGTAAAAGTAGTTGAACGAAAGATATTTTATTGGGATAAAATTATACCTACCTATAGAAATACATTTAAGAAAAATGCAAGATTTGACTAATTATTGCCACTCAGTGTCAGAAGGGATCACTGCCACCTAATCTAATACCATAACGAGTCATAAATTGTGCTTACAATTGGGATATTAATTTGAAATTATTTCATTGTGCAAGTATGCGCAATTTAAAATGAATATTTTAACACGTTTCTACGATGTATTTAACGGAGTAAACAAAATGTATCGAAGTGATTAGCATTATATGTTTAATTATAGACATAATTGGGCCATATGCACTATTGCTTTATTGATAGCGGAAAGACTTCCGAGTGATTGTTATGTATATTCAACGTACATATGAATTTTAAACGAAATATTAAAACATATTATACATACAAACAACAAAATATTTTGAAATATATTGCAGGACTAAAGTTAGAGACGTAGGTAATCTGCTAACGCTTAGCCTGGAATCTGCGAGACATAAGAGTAAACGAGATTCATCTCGTCACTCACCAGTCGTCACCCATCAGATCCTTTCACATCAGCGAAATGTCCTGGAGTTCTCACTCAATGGTGCCTCAAAGCAAGATGAGCAGAACAGACCAGCACTATCCTTGGTTAGTGGATGATATTGCTAGATATCGAAATATAATGGCTGAAATAACAACAACAGCCTGTTAATGGCCCACAGCTGGGCTAAGGCCTTCTCTTCCCTTGAGAAGAAGGTTTAGAACATATTCCATCACGCTGTATTCACTGATAATACATATAAAATTGACCACCCTTTCCAGTTTATGTCATGTATAATCATGGTGTATTGCGGATAGTATAGTGTGTATTCTACATATCATCAAGGACTTGGCATATTCGAAGAGTTGAAAGCGTTCTGACTAAACTAAAAACACCCGGCGTCAGGACGATACTGTAATATGCAAGCATACTTTGTCTCCTTACAGTGTACTCCTTACTGTACAATTTAACACAAATAATATTTTTAGAGCCGACTAAACCGACTAAATATCTGGACCTAACTCTTCGTGCGGGGAAAGCCGGTTATCAATTGTATGTACTGAACTGAAAATGTAATGAAAATCCCTAAACACATCCATTAATAGCACTAGAACTGGTTCTGTTCTACTCTGCCGGAAATGTACGTTTATGACGTGTATAAATCGAATATAATACGAAATAATCTGGATTTGGATAGAAGAGTTTCATGTACCGGAAAAATAGTAACGAAAACCAAAATATTGTAGTAGAAAATACGTCGGCAGGCGACACCATTAGCGCGACCCGAATTAGCTGACACGGTTTTATTGCAAGTTGTGCTAAACAGGAAAAAACTATAACGTTTTTGACGATACTTGTTAAATCGGTTTTTATGCGCTTACACTTTTAAATGTAGTATTTTTTTTTTTTTTTTATTCAAAATTGTTAGACAGACGGACCAATGAGCCTTTTAATGTTAGATGGCCATTTACACCAATACACAGTTATTATCCTCCTCCTGCCATTATTCCAATTTAGCTTAGGGTCGGTGCAGCATATCTTCTTCTTGCAGAAGATACTTCTCTTTCTGACGTCATCTCATAAGTAAATATACAGTATGATGTCGAATTCTTGTTCGAATTATTTATTTTTCATAGCTTACGTAGACGGACGAGATAAAGAGCTACCTGATGGTAAGTGATCACCTATATCCATAAACGGTGTTGCTGGAAGAAAATTTAACTTATCCTTGCATCGCGAATGCGTCACCAACCTTGGGAACTGAGATGTTATATCCCTTGGATCTGTAGTTAAACTGACCCATTTACCCTTCAAGCCATATACAACATTAAGGATTGCTTAGTGGTTGACGATCTGATAAGTGGGTTGCATAAAGCCCTTCCACTATATCTTAATATCCACGTTATGTTAATTGTAGTGTTGTTTAAATATATCATGGAGCACTCTGAGCAAAAACGATAACTGTATACAATCGTGAAATGTCAGTGATGCGCGATAATGGCTGAAATGATTAATTACAACATTTAAGGCATACCTTAATGCGCACCAAAATAGCGTATAGTGTACGTCGATTTAAATACTTTTGCAAGTACTTAGTAAATTAATTATTAATTTACTCGGCTTATTAAATTTATATTTAATATACTTTACGAAGAATAGCTGAAAATACTTTTGTCGTATTTTATTATTAATAATAAAGGAATACAGCGTAAAGTCATAACTTGGTATACAATTTAGTATTTATACATAGTACATACACTATCCTATATATCTGTATATGTCTGTTTTGATGTTTCTTAACTATATACTTTTAAGTTTATCTTTACACTATAACCGGTTTTAACTTATAATAAAATAATTGCCACGTTGCTACAACTGATTGTAATGGACAAAGTGGAGGGGATATAAAATATATAAATTTTTCCCGAATATCCTTTGTATGTATATTCCTGAAAATAACCCTTGTTTTTTGAAAAGTTCAATCTTTTAAAGCGAGAATGGATAACCGTCAAGACTGAACACACACTTTCGATCGATTTACAGTCACTACATATTATAAAACAAAGTCCCCGGCCGCGTCTGTCTGCCTGTCTGTGTGTTCGTGCGGTTTTCACTTACATAGGGCTTCATAAGTTACGTTTAGGTATACAATTTATTAAGGTTTTGTTTAATAAGTTGAAATAGAACAAAAAGTCGGAAAAAAAGCAAAAAATAAATAAATAAAGGAATTTAAAAAAAAAAGTTATGTTTACCCGTGTAAAGCTGGGACGGGTCGCTAGTAAGTTATATGTGGTATACTTATCATCCTCTATCCTAGTTACTAACTCATTAGACTAAATATCTAATAATATTAAGTTACAAAACATTTACCTTCATTATTAAAATGCCAGTCATTTTTATATATTTCATATAGAACACTCGTCGGAATTGTGAA